>NW_027508810.1:1450000-2142500 GCF_051911475.1 Siphateles boraxobius | reverse complement strand
CGGTGGTCCAGGACAGAGACTTGGCCCCTTTCTTCAAAAGTGATGTGATGGGTGCACTGATTTGACTGAAACCTTTGATGAAATGGCGGTAGAAGTTAGCGAAACCCAGGAAACGTTGAAGCTCTTTGATATTGGTGGGTTGTGGCCAGTTGGAGACAGCTTCCACCTTCCTCTGGTCCATGGTGATTCCGTGTGAAGAGATTACATACCCCAGGAAATGGATCGACTCTTGATGAAATTCACATTTCTCTAACTTCAGATAGAGTTGATGATTGGGTAGACGTTGGAGGACGGATTGGACATGGCGGTGGTGCTCGGAAAGGTTTGATGAATATATGAGAATATCATCTATGTAAACGATGACGAACTGATGGAGGAAGTCTCTGAATATCTCGTTCATAAACCCTTGGAAGACAGCGTTGGACAGTCCGAAGGGCATGACCCGGTATTCATAGTGGCCTGCTGGAGTTATGAATGCCGTCTTCCATTCATCTCCCTTTCTGATCCGAATCAAATTGTAGGCACTGCGTAGATCGAGTTTCGTGAAAATGCGAGCACCACGGAGCTGTTCCAAGGCGGCTGGGACCAGAGGAAGGGGATAACAGAATTTAACAGTGGAGTTGTTGAGGGTCCGGTAGTCTATACAGGGGCGCAAGCCTCCGTCCTTTTTGCCCACGAAGAAGAAGCTGGAAGCGGCAGGGCACGTGGAAGGGGGATGTAATCTTGAAGGAGTGCCTCCTGGATGTACTCCTCCATGGCCTTCTGCTCCGGGATGGACACTGGGTAGATCTTACCATGCGGTAGTACGGCCCCAGGCAGCAGGTCGATCGCACAGTCCCATGGCCGATGAGGTGGAAGCTTGGTTTCCTGCTGTATGTCAAAAACATCCTGGAACGCCCGGTAAGGGACTGGTACCTCAGGGAGTTCGTCCGCAGGTGGACTTTCGACGGAAGTGGAGCAAATGGACACCTCAGGAACCGAAGGGGATGAAGAATGTGGAACCTTCTTGACGGAGTACAGGCAGTGATTGAAGCAGTCATCTCCCCATTGAAGGATCTCACCTGAGGACCAGTGGATGTTGGGTGAGTGGATTTCCAGCCAGGGGCGTCCCAGGATGTGGTCCGCGGTTGAACCCTCCAGCACCATAAACGGAAGTTCCTCTTCGTGCAAGCAGCCGATCTTCAAGGAGATAATGGGGCTGCTGCAACCGATCCGCCCATGACCGAGCGGTTTCCCCAGGATGGATTGCACACGGAGAGACTGAGAAATGGGTTTTTGACGAGTCTGAAGTTTTTGCAGCGTTGATAGAGAAATGAAGTTGCCCGCGGATGGAGCGTTGTATTAGACTCTCTAGCCTGATAACATCGTCATAAATGCCCAACTGTAAGCGGGTCTCCGGGTTTAATCCATGACAGTAGGCTGTAATGAGTGCGGACTCATTCCATCCGCAGGAGGCCGCCAGGGTGCAAAACTGTAAGGCATAAGATGAAACCACAGATTTACCTTGTTTCAACCCGAAAAGTTGATCCTGCACTAAGAGAGCGTTGGTGGCTTGGGAGAATACTTCCCGGAAATGTCCGATGAATAGCTAACTAGCAAAAAGACAACCAAACATTTTTTATTTAGTACAAGTTTTTAAAATATTACAAAATTTTCCATGATTTATAGCCGTTGTACCGAATTACCTGATATTTCGGGACATGTGTATGAGCAAGTGAAAACATTAATTTTTCAAATAGTTAAGAGTGAGTTACTTACTTTGCTTCATGACCATGGGGTCCTTTGCAGGTGTCTGAATGATATCACATCCTGTCACATGATATTGACCGCATGACTTTATCCAAAATGGTGCCTTTATATTGGCAAGTCCGAATGACATCAATGGAAATCATTTTTCTGGACATTCTTTCTCATAACAAAGCAATGACTTCTACACATAATTTTAAAGGGATAGTTCACCCAAAAATGAAAATTCTGTCAGTAATTACTCACCCTCACGTTGTTCCAACCTCGCAAGACCTTCGTTAATCTTCGGAACACAAATTAAAATATTTTGTATTAAATCTGAGAGCTGGATCACTCCTCCATAGGCTTCTTAAGGGATTGAAACTTGTTCCCCGAAAAGTTAAAGACATTGTTAAAATAGTCCAAGTGACTACAGTGGCTCAGTCTTAAGTTTATCAAACAACGAAAATACTTTTTGTGCGCAAAACCCCCCAAAAATAACAACTTTATTTCAACTATTCATTTCCTTCGCTGTGGGCCTCGAGTCAGTTCACATAGTGTAATAGCGTAAGCTTCTGTTGTTATACGTCACACGCATCACACACATGACCAGCATCGGCCAATAGTGAGCCTACGTGTGACGTAACACTAGGCTATTACACTATGTGAACTGACCACAGGCCCACAGCTTATTATTTATAGATAGATAGATAGATAGATAGATAGATAGATAGATAGATAGATAGATAGATAGATAGATAGATAGATAGATAGATAGATAGAGTCCTTTCAAGTGAAGGAGGTGGTGGTGGGCATAGACAGACAGACAGACAGACAGAACTGACCACAGGCCCACAGCTTATTATTGATAGATAGATAGATAGATAGATAGATAGATAGATAGATAGATAGATAGATAGATAGATAGATAGATAGATAGATAGATAGATAGATAGATAGATAGATAGATAGAGTCCTTTCAAGTGAAGGAGGTGGTGGTGGGTATAGACAGACAGACAGACAGCGTTTTATTTATAGATAGATTCATAGATAGATAGCTTGTTTTTGTTATACTTTATTTTTTTGTCATCATGTTTAGTATTCACAGTTGCAGGTTGTTGTTTTTAACCCCCTGAGGTTGGCTATCGCGCCTGTGCGATTATCTCGCTTTTTTTTCTTATCAGTGCAAAAGAGACTCAAATAACTCCGTCGATTTTTGTCAAACAGGCAAGTGTTAGGCCTATACATAAATGTCTTCTTTTATTTGTGTACACTAATAATAAAAACAAAATGTTGTGTTTTTCGTAAAATAAAGAAAATAAACGATGCGCGTTCTGTCGTCTCTCTTAATGTGAAGCTCATTCTGAAACGCGACAAAAAATGATAATTTGTCAACTATTTGTCAACAGTTTCTCCAGTCTGAGCACATTAGTTCTAATATGACCACACCCACACGCGCAAGAGCTGTTCACATGCAAATGATCCACATCAAAGAACGCAGAGCTGTAAACGCCCATTACCTCAAAAACAAAGAATCTGAGACTTCAGTATTCCTCTGTTTTTCCTTGAGTTTGGAAGACTGTGTTTATGCTGTGCTGTGCTGTTTACCTTGGATTTACCTCAGAAGAATTAGAAGAACACGATTTGATTATGAGAACGATTTTTAAGGTAAGACACTCATAATAGTAAGCATGTTATTGTTGCATAAACTACATTGTAGCTACTAGTTAAACATGTGCCAGACTAAAATGTTATGAAATGAGATTGGAGTAAAAACATGAAGCCTAATGCTAAATGTATACGACAAAAAAACTAGTCTAAAGTCAGTGGCGCGTTGCGCGTACATTCAGATGCTATTTTAAGTGTTTTATAGGTCAATTGTATTTTGGAACACTCTTCCAGTTGGGGTTCGTGAAACCAAGGGAAAAACTGGTTTTAAAAAAAGACTTAGACTGTATTTGTTTTCAATATCATAATATTGTCTGGATTGGTTGAGTGAGGTTGTATTATTTGCTATGTTATTCTTTATGTGTATTTATATATGATATATTTGGGAGTAATTGTGATTGTAATTATTGGCTTTTGGATGTATTGTTTGGACCCCAGGAAGACTAGCTGCCGTCTCGGCGTCAGCTAATGGGGATCCTTTTAAATAAACAAATAAACAAATAAACAAATTTTAAGCGCCGCATGCTTGGCCATAATACAGAGTGTGAACAATGGGTACAGTGTAGATGATTCTCTCATCTACACAGATGCATTTTCCTTTTTGCAAATGATACATTATTATAAGGAAAAATATTAAAACACGAGGGAAATCATTGTTGTGTCCATGACGAAGCGGAAAATAGGCATAAAGCTTACACATTTACCCAAATTATTATATGCATGTTTAACCGAAGCTAATTTGGGTGGGTTTGTCCCATCCCCAATGTCACTTCTCTTTCTTTTACGGCCCTGACGAGAACATTGATCTCCTCGGTTGAGAACCGATTCTGAAGCGGGCCCGGTAAATGCTCCATTATAATAGTATTGCACCATGGAACAAGCGCACCTGGTTCATCATGCTCTTAAAGGGAATGTGATATAATGCTCTTATTGGTTTGTTTCCCGTTACGCCCAAACCACACCTATGAATAATGAAGCTACTTCAGACCAACCCCTTTTAGATTTGCGTCGAGCTCGAGAGTCATTTATCCCGCCGGTTAAATAGCAACAGCGCCGAGATCCGCCCACAAAGTTACTTGCGCTTTGTGCTTGACACTTGCGTTTTAGATAGTTAAAATAGGGCCCTATATATGAAAATAGTGCAAAATGGTATTACAATTATGTGTAGAAGTCATTGCTTTGTTATGAGAAAGAATGTCCGGAAAAATGAATTTCATTGATGTCATTCGGAGTAACCAATATAAAGGCACCATTTTGGATAAAGTCATGCGGTCAATATCATGTGACAGGATGTGATATCATTCAGACACCTGCAAAGGACCCCATGCTTAGTGATGGCCAAATGAAGCGTTTCAAAGCATTATTGCTTTCTCATACAATTGTGTCGAAAATGGTTCATTACTCGAAGCTTCATTCAGATAGAAATTGCAGCACCATCTCCTGTTGAAGTAAATGTAATGAAACAAAGCTGACAACCATAAAATGCAAGTAGGCTTATATGTTAACGCCCCGTTTATTAGCCTACGTGTTTACCGAGGCGATCAAAGCTGAAACAGTGTTAGTGCTGTGAAACTCATTTTTACAGATACTGATGAATTTCATGTGTTCACCTTGATAATAAAACATTAAGCATGATGTGTGTGTGAAATTATTTCTTTAGACAAGGACAGAAGATCAGACCAGCTTAAAAAAGGTTGGAAACCATCACAGAAATTCTAATGGTTTCTATTAAAATACCAAAAGGAACCATTGGCTTTTACCATTTAAACCACTACAGAATTCTTTTTTGTAGTGTGTTTGGGACATATTCCATTAGGATTTAATGCCCCCACCAATAGAACCCAACACATATCAGTAGAGACCCACAGAGACCACAATAATTCCCATTACAAACCAATACAATTCCCATGAAAACCATTAAATCCAATAGAATTTCTGCAATGGTTTTGTTGTAAACCTTCTTCTTCTTAAGTGTAGAAAAACTCAGAAGCGAAAACCAGGAGACTTAGGGGTATCTTTTAAGCAGGATTCTTTATTTGCTGTAGTCTGCTTCATCCAAAGTCCTACCCAAGTCAAGTCTAACTAAGGGAACTTTACATTGTAGTTTATATACATTTCAAGGGGGAGGGATTACATTGTGATGAACAAAGCATGTAAATGAGCTGAGACATGAGAACAGAACGGTGCAGGACTTCTCGCACTGAGACAAGAACTCCAAGACAAACGGTCTCAGTATGAGTTTCACCCGGTGAGACACGAGAACAGGAAAGGTATGGCCTTCTCGTACTGAGACGGGACAGTCAGGTACAGTCAATATCCCGTGGGAACCCCTGCCGTTTGCAGGGATTTCCTGGTCTCATCATTTATAAACTTTCTAAATATAAAATACCATTGTATTGGAAATCTAAATTAAACATTTAAATAAAATGTGTAATCCTACAGTTCCTATAGTTTTTTAGCAGGGCAGTATCATGTGTGAAAGCTTTATCTTGTTTAGCTGTGGGAAGCAGAACTCTATAACTTGTTAACTGGTGGGACTGATATTTTTGTATGTTGAAAAGGATGTGCTTGTGTAACTGGTTGTACTTGTATAGCAGAGGGTTTTTGAAGTTTCTGTCTTTGATGCATGTTTTTATGTAACAATGTTCATATGTTCTCTAATAAATAATACTAAATAAAAAAAACATTTTGCAGAGGGTGTGCTTTGGGTACATCATGCAGAAAGCTTATACAAAGTGTTCATTAAATGGTATTTATTCAGAAATATAATTTACTCCAGTCTTTGGTGAAAGGCGATTTCTTTCTTTTTTTTATAATAACGCCAATCCAAACAGCGACTACTACAACCCACGGTGTTGCCATGGTTTGTCTTCACTTTTATAAGAAATACAGCCGCCAGGTTTCAAACCTGTCAACACTGGATTGGGCTGTCAAAGCAGTCAGGTGGTTCACTACAGGAGTGAACCAGTGTGTTTGCTTCAGACGTCATTTTCACTTGACTAGTGACGTAATGATACAAGCTCCGAAGCAGTGGTTCATTGCAAGAACCTTTCGAGTTTGAAGCATGGTTCGGAGCGTCGGTGTCAGACGTAACATCACTACCCATGGTCATGAAGCAAAGTAAGTAACTCACTCTTAACTATTTGAAAAATTCATGTTTTCACTTGCTTATACGCATGTCCCGAAATATCAGGTAATTCGGTACAACGGCTATAAAACATGGAAAATTTTGTAATATTTTAAAAACTAAACATAAAATGTTTAGTTGTCTTTTTGCTAGCTAGCTAGTCAGCTAACTAGCTAGGTAGCTAGATATCAGCCTGTAGCATTGTTTGAAAATATTGTCATTCGGTTTTACCAAAAGTGTCATTTGGTAATACCGAAAGTTTGGTTATACCAAATGACCTACTGGTTGTACTGAATGACAGCAATGTATGTAGGTCATATTTGTACATATTTGGAATAAATAAATACAAAAAAAAATAATAATTATAGGAAATGTGCAGAGTATATTATTACATAATTTTGCCGAATTTTACTTTTGTAGATGCCTTTATCAAATAAGGAAAAATAAAAAATTGTTAGATTAATTAGCTTCGCAGTACTTTCTAGCCTTGTCCACCAAAATAAATTATAAATAAACATAAAAAACCAGTAGGCTATTTGCAGTATATTAAATCGTTTTTGACCTAATTATTTTGCACTGAAATGACACACTCTGTCGGCTCTGATCAGCGTTGCATCACGTGCACCTGCGCAATATTATAGCCTATGATTTCCGAAAATAGTACTATGTCAACTAGTGATATCAGCACAAGAACCGCAGACAAGTTATCTTACCTTTTTAGGTGATATGCCATGTTTGCAGGGCCGGCGCTGTGGTGGGGCATTCGAGGGCCGTGCCCCCCCAGCGGTCATTAATGCCCCTCCTAACACAGTTGCTAATACAATGCTAAATCATAAATCAGATGTACCTATGTACAATAACATACCAATGTCCAGCAATCGATTTAAATGGTACATGTGTTTAATTTTTCGTTTAATGAGATCTAATAGGCTATGTGTTGGTGCCGAGAATTTTCACGTGAAGAAATACATAGATCCGATCCGACTAATTTTTGTATTTAAATTTTCCAGTGGCAGAACTTTTGCCAAGCGTGTCAGAGGTTCTGGGTTCTAATCCGCACTCGTATAGTTTTTTTTTTCCTCATTAAAACCGATTATGTTTATCAGTGGTATTATATCAAGCAGGGACACTTTGTGTGCATTTTACTTTGTGATTTCACCGGAACGAATAGAGAGTCTCCGCAACGGATTAAAGCGCGGTTCCGTATAGACTGTTCGCGAGCCACTGATCACAGTCAACGAGCACTTTTGTCACAGGATTTCAAAAACAACACATTTCAACGTGCTAAATCGCCTCTTATTTAACAAATAGCATTTGTTAATGTTTGTTAACGTTTTTTATAGCATTTCTGCTGTGTTGGACTTTGATGTCGCCACTGTGTCAAAATATTTCTCAAACGGCAGAACATTTGGCATGATATAGGAGGACTGACTGTAAATTAAATGCTCACAATTAAATAAATATAAATCAAGGTATTTTAAAAAATAAGAAATGGGGATTCTTTCAGAAAGTAAATCAATCTAGTACAATTTGGGATCCTAAAGTCAAGCCAAAGGGTCTCTTAGGTGGGCATTTTAATATACAAAGTATTATATCAAAGAGTAATCAAATCCATCTTCTTTTACTAGACTCTAACTTAGATTTTCTTTGTTTATCTGAGACATGGCTTCATGAAAATTCTCCGTCTGCTGCATTAGAGGTACCTGGTTTTAAATTGTATAGGAGAGATAGGGTTGGTTCTAAGGGAGGTGGTGTTATGATTTATATGAAAACTACCATCCAGCGTAATGAAATTGCCTGGGCAAATTGTATGGATTTGGAATGTATTGGTTTGAACCTTATATTATCACCACAAATGTCTTTTGTATTAAATGTAATTAACCGCCCACCATCTTCTAATATTAGTTTTTATGAAAATTTGAAACAATTACTAAAGCAGAGTGATTTTAACAAAGAAGTTATTATAATGGGAGACTTTAATATCAATTGGGAAGATAAAACCGTAAGAAAGAATCTCAAACAGATTTCCATTACACGAGAGTAGATGTTAAAACTTCATGCTGATTTGTACTCGGCTTTCGCCAAGATAAGCACCAACTAAGACGTAGCTTTACAGTAACCTATGCTTCTCCATCCATTTACGCTTCTTTCCATCTGGTGACGTGAATCTCCTTCTGTCTGGTGTTAATAGTGTATTTGCGCGTCAGCACACACAACGGCTGCAACCACAGTGCGGTCCCCCCATAACAACCCTCTGGATTGAGCGGAGTAGGGAACATCTCTAGGGTCTTCAAGTGGGCACCTTCCGTCCTCAGTGTTTCGTTGACTAGCCCACGACACCTCAAGAGGGCTCGACAGTGACTCTGCGGTCCCAGAGTCACCCCCCTCCGTCCCCCACTCAACTCAGCCCAGCTTACTGACCTCTACTTCCCTCTTGCTGCTGAGACCTAACCACAATCTCACAATCTCTCCGCAACCCAACCATACGCGCCAACCCGTTTGACTAAGGCTGTCGAGCCCCACTGGTACGTTAATATGCAGTTTCAGTGGCAACGGTTCCGTATGGCATACCACCTACCGCAAAACACAATATCTGCCCAACCACCCGTCATTCACGCAATATACACAGGAACGTAATGACTGTAAATACTATACAACCTCTACAAATAAACCAACAGTGCTGCTGAGACCTAACCACAATCTCACAATCTCTCCGCAACCCAACCATACGCACCAACCCGTTTGACTAAGGCTGTCGAGCCCCACTGGTGCGTTAATATGCAGTTTCAGTGGCAACGGTTCCGTATGGCATACCACCTACTGCAAATCACAATATCTGCCCAACCACCCGTCATTCACGCAATATACAGAGGAACGTAATGACTGTAAATACTATACAACCTCTACAAATAAACCAACAGTGCTGCTGAGACCTAACCACAATCTCACAATCTCTCCGCAACCCAACCATACGCGCCAACCCGTTTGACTAAAGCTGTCGAGCCCCACTGGTGCGTTAATATGCAGTTTCAGTGGCAACGGTTCCGTATGGCATACCACCTACCGCAAAACACAATATCTGCCCAACATCCCGTCATTCACGCAATATACACAGGAACGTAATGACTGTAAATACTATACAACCTATACAAATAAACCAACACCCTTCAAGTTTTCAAGAATTCTACGAAACCGTAGCATGGCGGCCTGTACTCAGCCAGCTAGAATCTTTCCGTCTCAACCACAGCCAGTTGCTGCTCCTTTCTGCTGCTTCAGATAAGTTCTTTACTGTGCGACGCAACTCTTGACCACTGAATCCGACGTCTCTGAGGAACCGGGTTGTAGAGTGTGCCACAAAATCTCGACAACCCACTTCTACTGGATAAACCTGGACTCTCCATCCTCGCTGTTCTGCTTCAGTGGCCAGATGAGCATACCGCAATTTCTTCCTCTCATATGCCTCATCTACCGCATCCTCCCATGGCACTGTTAACTCTATCAGTTGAACAATGCATGCTGATCCAGACCACAAAACAATATCTGGTCGTAGGTTAGTGGTGGCAATTTCAGGTGGAAAAATAAGCCGTTGATCAAGATCAGCCAGCATCTTCCAGTCCCTAGCAGCTTCCAGTTGTCCTGGGCGAGAATTGGTGTTAGCACCTTTTCTTGGTGGTTGCTCGCCTGGGCGGAGGAATATTGTCTTCTGCGTGTAATGTTTTGCTAGAACAGGCGGCAACTTATTGGTCATACTACGCTTGCCTTCCAATGCTAAAGCCAAACATCGCAATACTTGGTCATGGCGCCAAGTAAACCGACCTTGGCTAAGAGCCACCATACATCCTGTCAAAATGTGCCTTAATGTGGCAGGTGATGAACACAAAGGACAAGAGGGATCCTCTCCTACCCAGAGGTTTAGGTTCTGCGGTGATGGGAGAACATCATATGTTGACCTAATAAGGAAACTGATCCTACTCTCTTCCATTGACCAAAGGTCTTGCCAGCCCACTCTGCTGAGGCAGCGTGGAACTCCCACCATTTCCTGATGTATGAACTTATTAACGCTTCCAGCCTATCCACTGTTGTCAAAGAAACCTCGTACACAGTCAGTGGCCACAGCAACCTTGGCAGTAGACCAAACTGAAAGCACCAGAGTTTTAGTTTGCCTGGTAGAGCACAGCTGTTTATGCTCTTCAACCCTTCCACTGCTTGTCGTCTAACTTCTCCCACTCGAACTGTGTCCTTTAGATCCCCATCGTACGATCTCCCTAGACTCTTCACTGGCTTCTGAGAAACTGTTGGTATTGCCTCACCATTAATGAAGAATATTTTATCTACTACCTTGCCTTTAACTATTGAGATGCTCCTTGATTTAGAGGGCTTAAATTGCATTCGTGCCCATTCAATATTATCTGTTAACTTCCCCAATAACCGATTAGTGCAGGCTACCGTTGTAGTCATGGTTGTCATGTCATCCATGTATGCTCTGATTGGTGGTAGTCGCATCCCAGAAGCCAAGCGCTCTCCTCCTACTACCCATTTTGATGCCCTAATGTTTACTTCCATTGCCATGGTAAAAGCCAGTGGAGAAATGGTGCATCCTGCCATTATTCCAACCTCTAAGCATTGCCATGTAGTGCTGAATTCTGGAGTTGAGAAACTAAATTGCAAATCTCCAAAATAGGCTTTCACTAAATTTGTTATCGACATCGGTACCCTGAAAAAATCAAATAATGCCCAAAGAAGCTCATGTGGCACTGAACCATATGCATTAGCCAAATCCAGGAATGTCACGTGGAGCTCCTTCCTCTCCTTTTTAGCTGATTGTATTCGTTGCCAGATAACACTGATATGTTCTAAGCATCCTGAGAATCCTGGAATGCCCGCTTTTTGAACTGAAGTGTCAATGAAGCCATTCTTTAATAGGTAGGTTGACAATCTCTGAGCAATAATGCTGAAGAAAATTTTCCCTTCGATGTTTAATAGTGAAATAGGGTGAAACTGACTGATGCTTGTAGCATCTTTTTCTTTGGGTATAAAGACTCCCCCTGCTCGGCGCCATGATATAGGTACAACCTGCTTTTCCCAAGCCACTTTTATCAATTTCCACAGAATCCTTATAACTCCTGAAGCACTCTTGTACACTCTGTACGGAACTCCATTAGGCCCTGGAGATGATGAAGCCCTTGCCTTTCTCACAACCTGCTCTATCTCTTTCCACTTAGGTGCACAGACCTCCATTTGGTATTCTGGTGGATTGACAGGTGGGATGTCTGACGGAATTGACATAGGCTCATGCCTTTTTGCATCTGTATGCGTTTCCTCCAAATATCTCTCTAGCTCAACCCTAGATGCTTTTAAAGTGCCATTCTTCTCACTGGTGAATAACTTCTTTATGAATTTGAATGGATCTTTATAGAAATTAGCCCTCGCACGTTCCTTCTTTTTATAGCGTATCCGTAGGCGCTCAGCTCTGCGTAATGTTGCAAGCTTATCTTTTATGGCCCTTTGTAAGAGATTGAGTCCCTCCTTCTGACTTTGTTCCGCTCTTTTCCATAGCTTCCTCAGCTGTCTCCTTTCTCTAACTAACCCTTCAATTTTCTGCTGCCGTCTAGACAATCCAGGAGTAGTTTGTACTTTTTCCTTTCTTTTTTCCACACCAAACCTCTCACTTCCATATGCGTAAATGATGTCCCCAAATTTATCCAGCTTCTTTTCAACTGTACCAGTTAATCTTTCCAATGCAAAGCATAGATCTGTGTTTACCGTGTCCCATGCAGTTTTCTCACTAGCTCTTGGCCATCTAACTCCAGGCCTATGCCCGTTGAGGTTCTTTTCTCTCTTATGCTGGTTAGTCTGACCGGGTTCACAAGAATCAATGTGTTCATCACTAACTGTGCAAACCCTCATCTCCTCTATGACAGGGGTGCTGATATCCTGCGAACTATGGTTTGCTTCCTGTCGCTGGATTTCATTCGACTGACTTGACTGACTCCGTAAGAAGTACTGATCAATGCGAGGCCCTTGTCCCTTCTCCCTCAAGCATTTCATTTTCCCTTGATGAATCTTCAAACCCCTGACCGTTGTCGCCTTGCTCCAGCCACAGACACAAGCTTGGAGTTCAATTGCTTTGCTAACTGCTGAACCTGAACTAGTCTTTTGTGAAGTACTCTCCATACTCATATCCGTTTCCATTCCAAAGTCGTTAACCATGTTGTCCACCATTGAGTCATCTTCCGCCCCTGCTCTCGCAGACTCTAGGGGTATTTTCCTCCTTAATTTTTCAGAAGCCTTGGGCGGGTGTCTCCAGCATCCTGTAAACACAGAGCTGGATACTGCCGACAAGGGTAGCTAACCCTTACCAGCCCCATTGGGGTCTCTTTCCTCCTTTCAGCTGTCTCTCCAGGCTGTCACAAGGTCTTTCCCTTGTTGCCAGCAGCACTATTCACCGCAGTCACTGGACGTATCCAGATCTTCATGATTTCCATTACACGAGAGTAGATGTTAAAACTTCATGCTGATTTGTACTCGGCTTTCGCCAAGATAAGCACCAACTAAGACGTAGCTTTACAGTAACCTATGCTTCTCCATCCATTTACGCTTCTTTCCATCTGGTGACGTGAATCTCCTTCTGTCTGGTGTTAATAGTGTATTTGTGCGTCAGAGTCACCCCCCTCCGTCCCCCACTCAACTCAGCCCAGCTTACATAACTGATCACTTTGATCTGAAGCAAATGATTAATTGGCCTACAAGAATAACTAACTCAAGTTCTCAAGTTCCCCGAGGAGAGAGAATTGTAAAAACTTTTAATATGTTAACAGGCCTTTCTGACAACAATTTGATTCTAGTGGCCAGAAAATTATCTAGCTAGAGATTCAATTCATTCAGAAGGAAATATGACTCTTACGGCATTCCAAAACATAAACTAGATGATTTCAGATAGGCAGTTCATCAGATTGAATGGGAGAATTTATTAATCGGAAAAGATTAGGAAGAAGACAGTCAAATATTTTCCCAAAAATTAGAGAGCACTATTAATGATTTCAGCTGTAAACTTAATCCTAAAAATAAAAAATATACTGTCCCTTGGATTAATTCAGATATCTTAAAATTAATGAAAAAACGGGATCTTGCTTTAAAAACAGCAAACAGATCAAAGTTTAGTCATGATAGACAACATTTCGCTATGTTACGGAACAAGGTGGTAAAATCATTGAGAAAAGCAAAGGCTGATTTTTTTCTGAGGATAATTAATGAGGCTAAAGGTAATTCAAAAACAATCTGGAATAAGTTGAGCTACTTAAAAGGTGACAAAAGAAAGGATAAGTCTTCACTTGAATTGATGGTTAACGGGAAGCTAACTAACAATCCAGCTGATGTAGCCGAAGCACTAAATTATTATTTTGTTGACTCAGTAGTCACAATTACACAATGTTTTTCCCCTAAGTATACAGAAATTTCTACAGTTAATAAAGGTGAACAAGCCCTTACTCTAAGGGCAGTCTCCGAATTAGACGTCATAAGAACAATTACATCTCTTAAACCATCCAAAGCAAAGGATATATTTGGTATGAATGTGGTAATGCTTAAAGAGCTTAGTGAGTCGTTAGTTAGTTAGTATCACTAAAATTATCAATCTTTCGATTTCTCAGGGGATGTTCCCATGCGCTTGGAAGTCATCTGTTATTGTGCCTATATTCAAAAGTGCCTATATTCAAAAGCGGTGTTCCTCACTCTGCTAGTAATTACAGACCTATTAGCATTCTACCTATAATCTCAAAGGTTGCAGAGAAATTGATGGCTGCACAAATCACTAATTATATGAATAACAGTTCTTTTGTTTTACATCCAATGCAATTTGGCTTCAGAGCTGTCACGGGGACTGCTGCGTGAGGAAACTTCAGGAGACGAAAAGCAGGTTAACAGTCTTTAATGGAAACAAGGCAGAGCCGCAACGGCCGATCAACGGAAATAGTCTCAAAATATTCTTGAAGGAACAGAGGAGCGCACGCAGCAGGTCTCATGGATTGGTGAAGGGTGAGCAGAGTAGAGCTGGAGAAGCGCAGATCCCTCACACCTCTTCAGGACTCAACACAGGTAACCACTGATCTGGTAAAGTTGCAGGTGGATAACAGACAACTGGACTAGACGGGACAAAACAGATAAACAACAGTTCAACAGCGGTAACGAACGTGACGGTCAACAATAATCCGACAAACTAGAGTGAAACACGAGAGACTAGAAATAGAGAGTAGCTAATGATAGAGGATAGAGAACAGCTGTGATGATGAGAGGATGAGATTCAGCTGGGGGAGATAAGAGGTAAATGAAGAGTGAAAGCGAACAAGAGGGAACAGATATAGAGAATGACCAGAAGAGGGAGACAGAGACCAATAAAACATGAGAAGAGAACCAGGATCTTTCCAAAACAGGGAAGCGAACTGTGGACCTCTATTGGATACGAAATTTTTCGGGGAGAATGTGGATCTTAAAAATGTGATCGACGACAATTTGTGCGGTCTCCTTGGCGGAGGGAAGCTTTGGAAGAGGGACTAAGCGAGCCGCTTTCGAAAATCGATCGACGACATTAAGAATTACAGTCTTTCCACCCGAAGGAGGAAGTCCTGTAATAAAATCAAGACCAACCTGAGCCCACGGACGTGACGGAACGGGCCACGGTCTAAGGAGACCAGCGGGAGGTCTATTACTAACCTTGGTCTGAGCACAGACAGGACATGCCACGACAAAACGACGGATATCACGTTCCCGAGTGGGCCACCAAAATTTCTGAGACACAGACGCAATAGTACCCCAGGATGAGCGAAAAGCTTGGAGGAGTGGCTCCACTGAAGGACGGTACGACGAGCGGAGGGAGGAACAAATAATGAACCCTTAGGGCAGCCACGGGGAGTTATGGCGTGGGAAAGCGCGCGCTTGACGGTTCGTTCTATTCCCCAAGTAACAGCCCCTACCACTCGTTCCAGAGGAAGGATAGACTCGATGGGTGACGTCTCGGGGGAGGAGAATTGACGAGACAGCGCGTCAGGCTTTAAATTCTTTGAACCAGGGCGGTAGGAGAGGGAGAAATCGAAACGAGCAAAGAATAGAGACCAACGAGCCTGACGAGCGTTGAGTCTCTTAGCGGAACGGATGTACTCAAGATTTTGGTGGTCTGTCCAGACCAGGAATGGAAAAGAAGACCCCTCTAGCCAGTGACGCCATTCTCCCAGGGCTAAACGGACGGCGAGAAGTTTGCGATTACCGACATCCAGGGGTGTGAAGTAACGAATTACAAATACTCACGTTACTGTAATTAAGTAGTTTTTTTCAGAAATTGTACTTTTTTGAGTAGTTTAAAAATTGTGTAATTTTACTTTTACTTGAGTACATTTTAAGTGATGTATCGGTACTTTTTCTCCGCTATTTTCCTTCTGTTTGTGGTCGTTACTCGTTACATTCTTGTTTTAATTTAATTTAATTTTTATCCATCAACGTGATTGGATCGAGTAATTGGTCTCGTGACTGTCATCAAATCAAATTAAGGATAGAAAACTTTAACCGCCTATTCCTGCTGTTACTCGTGACTGCTGTGGAAGTGCATTCTTCACGCATCAATTCAATCCAGATATCAGCGTCTTCCTCTAATATGCTAAGGTACATTTTTACATATAGGCTGGCCTGTCTACAGGGCCTAACATTTGGTCTGAGGTTGGGGGTATTGCATGACGAGTTCATAATGCGGTGAATTCCCGCTCCCATTTACTTCACAATCGCATTATAGAGAGACGCGCGTCACGATCTGTGCACTGCCGCGTCTCACGCTCGCCATGCCGCCAGATTCAGAATCAGTGCACTCTATGAACCATGGCGTTAACTTGAACTGCATTTCTGTCAGTGCGTGACTACAGCTCGTTAATAAACAACGTTTTAATAAACAACGCCGAGACTACAAAGAGACATGCATTTGTGTGTGTGTGTGTGTGTGTGTTTGTTTGTTTGTTTCTTTTGTAAAAGTTTCCTGGATATAACTTCCCTATTTAATGCACAATTTTCCTTACAAATTATATTAAGCATTACAATGTGAGTAAATGTAGCCGTGTAAACTGTAAGGGATGATGCCACCCTTCTAGAACAATGTCCATTTACGTTTAAATTGTAACATAATTAATAGCATGGAATTAAAGTGTGTAATTAGTGTTAGCTAACTATCTTAGCCTTTTTCAGTGCATTAGGTGAGGTAATCTGATAATATTAGTGATTCTCATTTATCAAAACACTAACATTGGTACCGTTTTGGAGAGAAATTGGGTATTTTTTAATCTCTCTATTTAACCCATCTCATGGTGTGTGATGCTGAACTATCATATGAGTTTCTAAAGGTTTTTGAATTCTTTGCACAGTTATGAATATTGATATTTTTTGTGCAACAATAGCATGCTCAGGCCCAGTGGCCTTTTGCCTAATTTTAAATGCTTTTTCCCCCCAAATAATATGATTTAAATGGTGATGCGTGTACTGATTTGATGCATTTTAAAAAGATGGATGATAGATATTCTTCAATCTTTCTGACAAAGAACAAAATATATTGTGAATTACAGTACGTGCAATTTTTTTTAATTTATAAATTGTAGTGCACAGTGTTTATTGTAAGGGGTAGAATCCGTAGCTCAGTACTCACTACTCACTACTCATGAGTACTTTTAAATAAGCTACTTTTTTACTCTTACTCAAGTAGTTTTTTGGACAAGTACTTTTTACTCTACTCACACTACATTTTTTGGAATCTAATGGTACTTTTACTTGAGTATGTTTTTTCAGGACTCTTTCCACTACTGCCGACATCATAGTTACGTTCAGACGGAGAGAGACGATGCGAAAAGAAAGCGCAAGGATGGATCCTCTCGTCGGCAGAAGACTGCTGCGAGAGGATGGCTCCTACTCCTACCTCTGAGGCATCAACCTCGACAATGAAAGGCTTAGAAGTGTCAGGGGTGACGAGAACCGGCGCGGTCGTAAACAATGTCTTAAGATGATCTAAGGCGGTCTGAGCCGCGTTACTCCAGACAAAACGAGACTTGACAGAAGTTAAAGTGGTTAGTGGGGCGGCCACCTGGCTAAAGTTCTTTATAAACTTACGGTAGAAGTTAGCGAACCCTAAAAAACGTTGGAGCCGTTTAGACGCTGGTACCATAGTTCCCTCTTCCTTTCCGGCCGGGATACGAGAGTCGGGTGTGGGCCAATCGGTGACCGCGCGAACTTTAGCCGGGTCCATACTGATGCCCTGTGCCGAGATGATGGAGCCGAGAAATGTAACAGACTGAGCATGAAACGTGCATTTCTCGGCTTTGACGAACAATTTGTTCTCTAAAAACGTTGGAGGACTCGACGTACATGCTGCAAATGAACCTGTAAAGACGGAGAGAAAATCAAAATGTCATCAAGGTAGACGAAGACAAAAACATTTAGCATGTCTCGTAGAACGTCATTGAACAAAGCTTGAAATATGGCGGGAACGTTGACCAGGCCGAACGGTAAAATCCGGTATTCAAAGTGGCCCAGCGGAGTATTAAAAGCGGTCTTCCATTCATCACCCTCCTTGATGCAGACTAAGTGATACGCGCTGCGAATATCCAGTTTTGTGAAGTTAGCTCCCTGCAAGATTTCAAAGGCTGATGACATAAGCGGCAAGGGGTAGCGGTTCTTGACAGTTATGTCATTCAAGCCTCTGCAATCGATGCAGGGACGTAACGAGCCATCCTTCTTCTTCACAAAAAAGAAACCTGCACCGGCCGGAAAGGAAGAGGGAACTATGGTACCAGCGTCTAAGAATTCAGAGAGATACTTCTCTAAAGCCTGTAGCTCCGGGACGGACAGAGAATAAAGCCTTCCCCGGGGAGGAGTGGTTCCAGGAAGAAGCTCAATGCTGCAGTCATACGGGCGATGAGGAGGAAGGGATGCCGCCCGGGATCGACTGAAAACCGCTCGCAAATCGTGATACTCATCGGGAACTCCTGACAAATCACCTGGCTCCTCCTGAAAAACAGAGACAGAAGACACAGGAAACACAGCAGACACCAAACACTTAGCATGACACGAGAGATTCCATGACAAGATAGTGTTCTTGGACCAGTTAATCTGAGGGTTATGTTCTACCAGCCACGGATGACCTAGCACCAGAGGAATATCAGGGGAATGAAACACCATAAAAGAAATGGTCTTGCGGTGGTTACCGGACACAGTGAGACTCAAGGGGGCAGTAGAGCGGTGCACCCTGGCGAGAACCCGTCTATGCAAGGTGAAAATAGTGGTGGGATCCTGAAGATCAATAAAGGGAACGCCATGCTTAAGAGCCCAGGCCTCATCCACAAAATTTCCCTCGGAACCAGAGTCAATAAGAGCCTGACAGTCAATAGAAGAGTAGGACCATCGGAGATGAACAGAAAAAAATAGTCCGTGAAGGCGGCGGAGGGCTTAGAGAAGATGCGCTCACCAGTAACCCTCGCTTTACTTGGGAGCTTTGTCTTTTAAAGGACAGGAAGTGGCGAAATGGTTGTTAGCGGCACAATAAAGACACAGACGGTTTATAATTCGACGCTGGCGTTCTGAAGCAGAGATCCGGACACCACCCAGCTGCATGGGTTCCTGGTCTGCCACAGGTGCAGTAGAAGAGGAGCAGATAGATGAAGAGAGAGAAGGCGGGGCCGCTCGACGTGCTTGTCGACGCAACTCAAAACGTTCCTCCACACGTAGAGCCAACTCAATGAGGGGGTTGAGGGAAGATGGTATTTCACGAGCCAGAACCTCATCCCTGATCTCTGGGTTTAATCCTTCGACAAAGCGCGCTACCAACGCGGGCTCGTTCCAGCCACAAGAGGTAGAGAGCGTGTGGAATTTCACCGAGAAGTCGGCGACAGAGCATCTTCCCTGGTGCAGAGAGGACAACTGACGAGAGGCCTCCGATCCCAGCACTGAACGGTCGAACACTCGTAACATCTCGTCCTTAAAAAGGGAATAGCTGTTGAGGCAGATGGCATCGGAATTCCAGACCGCTGTTCCCAACTCACGAGCCCGTCCCTTGAGAAGTGAGATGATGTAGGCTATGCGAGTCCGTTGTCCCGAATAAGTGTGTGGCTGAAGCGAAAACACAACTTCACATTGGGTTAGAAAAGACATGCACTCGGTAGGCTCACCCGCATAGCAGGGGGGATTATTCACACGTGGCTCGGAAGCGGAGGAATCAGAGGACCGCACAGGGTCCGTTCGAAGAAGATGAAACTGCCCAGACAAGTCAGACATCTGGGAAGCCAGCGTCTCAACAGCCTGACGAGCGGCGGCGAGTTCCTCTTTGTGTCTCCCCAGCATGGCTCCCTGGATCTCAAGCACGTTCCGAATGGGTTGCTCATCAACTGGATTCATGTTGGTCGGATTATTCTGTCACGGGGACTGCTGCGTGAGGAAACTTCAGGAGACGAAAAGCTGGTTAACAGTCTTTAATGGAAACAAGGCAGAGCCGCAACGGCCGATCAACAGAAATAGTCTCAAAATATTCTTGAAGGAACAGAGGAGCGCACGCAGCAGGTCTCATGGACTGGTGAAGGGTGAGCAGAGTAGAGCTGGAGAAGTGCAGATCCCTCACACCTCTTCAGGACTCAACACAGGTAACCACTGATCTAGTAAAGTTGCAGGTGGATAACAGACAACTGGACTAGACGGGACAAAACAGATAACAACAGTTCAACAGCGGTAACGAACGTGACGGTCAACAATAATCCGACAAACTAGAGTGAAACACGAGAGACTAGAAATAGAGAGTAGCTAATGATAGAGAACAGGTGTGATAATGAGAGGATGAGATTCACCTGGGAGAGATACGAGGTAAATGAAGAGTGAGAGCGAACAAGAGGGAACAGATACAGAGAATGACCAGAAGAGGGAGACAGAGACCAATAAAACATGAGAAGAGAACCAGGATCATGACAAGAGCAAACTAATCAACTGAGATGGCAAATTGCTATTTCACTGAGAAAGTTAAGTCTCTATTAGATAAAGGAGGGGTTGTCAGGGCTGTGTTTCTTGATTTCAGGAAGGCCTTTGACACTGTAAACCACAGAATTCTGTTGTTTTAAGTTTTAATTTCTCTCCTCAAACGTTGAGATGGATCGAATCATACTTGTCAGGTCGCACACAGTTTGTTAGTATACAGAATTATAAGTCAGCTCCTTTAAGTATATCCACTGGTGTTCCACAAGGATCTATTTTAGGTCCTTTACGTTTTACGTTGTACATCAATGATCTTCCATCTGTCTGTCCTAATACTAACATTCAAATGTATGCAGATGGCACTGTTATTTATATACACGTAAGTAGTGTGTCACAAGTTGCAAATGAACTTACAGAATCCCTGGTTCATGTTGCGGCATCTCTAAAACAGTGTGTATGTTTATCACCAAAACTAAGAATTTAAGTGTAGTGCCAGATGTATTTGTATCAGGGAAAAGATTACAAGTTGTATCTGAATATAAGTACCTTGGTATTCTGATTGATTCCAAACTTTAATTCAAGGCGCAGGTTAAATAGGTCTGTAACCAGGTCAGATTTAGTTTATCAAACTTTAGATTTATTTGTGATTATACGTCGTCTGAAGCCGCTTTGATGTATATGCATTCCATGATTATTTCTCATAGTACCTGCTGTTTAACTACTTGGTCGCAAGCTAGTATTACTACTCTGAAACCACTAGAGTCTTTGTATAAGCAATCACTAAAAACTCTTGATAAGAAATCAGTTCGGTTTCATCACTGCTCAAAATTAAAAAAAATACAATTTGCTAAGCTGGGATAACTTGATCAAATATGTACCTGTTTGCTGTTTAAGACTATACATAGCCTGTCTTCACCACTAAAACAGTTTGTGAACATTAGAACAACTGCCCACCGATTTACAAGGGGTGGGGAAAGAGGGGACTGTATTATCCCTCTCAAAAGTAACTTTAGCCAGTCTGTGTTTTCGTTCAAAGCTGCAAGGGAATAGAACTCTGTCCCATCAACAATTAGATGATTACATGCTTTTGGTTCTTTTCAGTCTCATCTTAAAAAATGGTTACTGACAATTCAGCACTGTCAACATTAGTATTGTATTCTTGACAATAGACTTCTTTGTAATAATTGTTCTTGGCTATGTTGCTCTCTTCTGTTGCCTTTCTCTTTCTCTCTCTCCTTTCTCTCATGTTTACTTTGTTTTAGATAATTCAAATTTTTTTTTTTTTATGATGTGTTGTACCGTATGTGTGATGCTCTGTTTCTGTTTTTAGGGTGACCGTTTAACATTCTGTCAAGGGTCTACAGATGAAAATAGGCTTTTGGGCTAATTCTGGCATGTTTACATTTGTATATTAATGTGCATTGCCCCTGTAAATAAATAAACTAAACTAAGCAAACCACCAGATCTAGTACTTTCTTCAATCTGCCTCCAGTGGGTTGGGCTAATCCAAAAAAAGTGAAAACAAGGGGGGTGTTCTAAAGACAGACTGTTACCTGTGAAACAGGGGTGCTCTGAAAACACCCCCATTAGCAATTAGTGCTTTCCACCTGATGAAATTAACACGGGAAAAAAATCGACCAATCAGAATTTTGGTCGAGCCAGAATGTATCGACCAATAAATTGACTAGTCAACTGGGAGATTACAGCCCTAAATACTATATATAGTAGTAATTGCATCATAACACTGTTACAATGCATACAATCGGCTCTCTCAATCAGCATCATTACTCCAGTCTTCAGTGGCACATGATCCTTCAGAAATCATTCCAATATGATGTTTTGATGTTCAAAAAACATTTCTCATTATTATCAATGTTGAAAACAGTTATTTACATTTTTATTTCAGTATTATTTGATGAATAGAAAGTTCAAAAGAACAGCATTTATCTGAAATAGAATCTTTGTAACATTAAACACTACCGTTCAAAACTTTGGGGTCTGTAGAATTTTTATTTTATTTTTTGGGAGAAATAAATAAAATAAATCAATACTTTTATTAATCAAGGAGAAATTAAATTGATCAAAAGTGACAGTAAAGACATTTATTACAATATTACTGTTTTTTGTAGCATTTTTAATTAAATACATACAGCATTGGTGAGCATAAGTGACTTCTTTTAAAAACATTAAAAATCGTACCGATCCCAAACTTTTGAATGGCAGTGTGTATACAGGTGCTGGTCATATAATTAGAATATCAACAAAAAGTTGATTTATTTCAGTAATTCCATTCAAAAAGTGAAATTTGGAAATTATATTCATTCAATACACACAGACTGATATATTTCAAGTGTTCATTCCTTTTAATTTTGATGATTATTACTGACAATTAATGAAAACCCCAAAATCAGTATCTCAGAAAATTAGAATATTGTGAAAAGGTTCAATATTGAAGACACCTGGTGCCACACTCTAATCATAATTAACTCAAAACACCTGCAAAGGCCTTTAAATGGTCTCTCAGTCTAGTTATGTAGGCTACACAATCATGGGGAAGACTGCTGACTTGACAGCTGTCCAAAAGATGATCATTGGTATCTTGCACAAGGAGGGCAAGACACAAAAGGTCATTGCTAAAGAGGCTGGCTGTTCACAGAGCTCTGTGTCCAAGCACATTAACAGAGAGGCGAAGGGAAGGAAAAGATGTGGTAGAAAAAAGGGTTTCAGCTGTCGCATTCCTTGTGTCAAGCAACTCTTGTACAAGACACAGCGTCAGAAGCGTCTCGCCTCGGCTAACAGCAAAAAGGACTGGACTGTTGCTGAGTGGTCCAAAGTTATGTTCTCTGATGAAAGTAAATTTTGCATTTCCTTTGGAAATCAAGGTCCCAGAGTCTGGATGAAGAGAGGAAAGGCACAGAATCCACGTTGCTTGAAGACCAGTGTAAAGTTTCCTCAGTCAGTGATGGTTTGGGGTGCCATGTCATCTGCTGGTGTTGGTCCACTGTGTTTTCTGAGGTCCATGGTCAACGCAGCCGTCTACCAGGAAGTTTTAGAGCACTTCATGCTTCCTGCTGCTGACCAACTTTATGGAGATGCAGATTTCATTTTCCAACAGGACTTGGCACCTGCACACAGTGCCAAAGCTACCAGTACCTGGTTTAAGGACCATGGTATCCCTGTTCTTAATTGGCCAGAAATCTCGCCTGACCTTAACTCTATAGAACATCTATGGGGTATTGTGAAGAGGAAGATGCGATACGCCAGACCCAACAATGCAGAAGAGCGGAAGGCCACTATCAGAGCAACCTGGGCTCTCATAACACCTGAGCTGTGCCACAGACTGATCGACTCCATGCCACGCCGCATTGCTGCAGTAATTCAGGCAAAAGGAGCCCCGACTTATTATAGCCCCCGAAGTATTGAGTGCTGTACATGCTCATACTTTTCATGTTCATACTTTTCAGTTGGCCAACATTTCTAAAAATCCTTTTTTTGTATTGGTCTTAAGTAATATTCTAATTTTCGGAGATACTGAATTTGGGATTTTCATTAGTTGTCAGTTTTAATCATCACAATTAAATGAAATAAACATTTGAAATATATCAGTCTGTGTGTAATGAATGAATATATCAAAATTTCTCTTTTTGAAATGGAATTACTGAAATAAATCAACTTTTTGATGATATTCTAATTATATGGCCAGCACCTGTATATAGCATATAATTTTTTGTCTTTCTTTTTTTTTCTTTTTCTTCAAGGCTTGCACCTTGTAACCTTTTTCAAGATTCACGTTCACGAGGCAACAGGCACTGTTTTGGGCAAATGAGCGGCCGGATCGCATTAAGGGTTTTCTCTTAGAACGGTGTCTGAAGCAGCCCCTAAGTTAATAAATAATGATCTTTGCAACGGAAGTGAATCATGTAAAACTAAAAAGTCATCCTGAAAAAAGTCATGTAATTATCTGCCATTAAAAATGTGAAATCCTCCACCTCTCTGTTGAATTCCTGCTGACCTTTGCATTCTTTTCAACATTTCAAACGCATTCAACATCCAGCCAGCCATCAGTGATGATTGTAGACCTCCTCGGGAAATTACACAGTGCCTGGTAGCTAGCCAAGTAACAAGTGCTGAATGGTACAAAAATGGTCCTCCAAAATAGCACAATAATGGACAGTTCACACCTGTCATTTTTAAAAACAATATTTCTGAGGATTCAATTTTAAATGCTCCATCTCTCAGCTCTTTACTTCCAAAAAAATATTAATTCACTTTATAATCCGTTACATGTATATAGTGCTTTTCTGGGTTCTCGAAGCGCTTTACATAAAGAAGGGGGGGGGGGGGGGGTCTCCTCAAACACCACCACCAATGTGCAGCATCCACCACACACTGGCTTACTGGCGGAGAGGAGACCAAGAGAGAGTGATGAAGCCAATCAGTGTGTATATATATATATATATATATATATATATATATATATATATGTGTCTGAGGCAGATTAGGAGGCCATGATGGACGGGGGCCACTGGGCAAATTTGTCCAGGATGCTGGGGTTACACCCCTACTCTTTTACCAAGGACATCCTGGGATTTTTAATGACCACAGAGAGTCAGGTCCTCGGTTTAACGTCTAATCTAAAGGACGGTGCTCTTTGACAGTATAGTGTCCCCGTCATTACAATGGTACGTTGGGACCCACACTGAGCAGTGCCCCCTAGTGGCCTCACTAACACCTCGTCCAGCAGAAACCTAGGGTGCTTCTCAATATCCCTCCTCATTTCCTTGCTCCTCCGTCCTCCATCCTAAGACCCGGAAACCGATCGAGCTCAGTCATCTTGAAGGTCGTCTCAATTCACTAATGGCACCGCGAGGAGGCGAGGAGTGAGGAGTGAGGAGCTTCCTGAGGAGTGATGAACGAGGATACACGGGTGTATGCTTTGTGGAAGATTTTTATCGACTAAACGTGACGCAAGTATAAATTCTCCTCCACCTTTACATCGGTCACAATCATTTTCATTTATACTTTACCTTTGCAGTTTATATAAACCAAATATCTAACATATTTCAACAGGGTATCTTGCTTTATTATGATGTATTATGAAGTTCTTAAATAACTAAAATTACATAAGGGCAGATCCTTTGAGCGCCTCTGATGATGCTGTGAAGTGACGCTCGAGTGATCAAGTATTCCAATGTATAAATAAGCTTTCCTTCGATTCCTCCGTCCTCCTTTTCTTTCCTTGCATCCCTCCATCCCTTCATCCTACAGGGGGTGGAGCTGAGACGCGAGGAAAGGAAACGAGGATGCAAAAATAAGAATTGAGAAGCACCCTTAGTTTTCCCAGGAGTCTCCAATCCAGGTCCTGACCAGACTCAACCCTGCTCAGTTTCAGTGGGCAACCAGTCTTGGCTGTAGCCAAGGTCATATGACTACGGTTCAGACACTTCCATGTGCACAATACATGCAAGAAATGTAACTAAATCACATTACTTGATCAAATTAATTGTGGAAATTGCATTAATCTGAGTTTGTAGTTGGAGATTGTACTTATGTTGTTTCCTCAGGGCTGGGAAACTCAGTGTCCTGCAGATTCAGCCCCAACCCCACGAAACAACATCTGTCTGCAATATTCAAGTAATCCTGAGAACTTAGGTTAGATTTTTCAGATGTTTTATTAGTGTCAGAAAGGTAAACTAGTGCTGTTATTGTTATATTGAGTTGGTCATTATGGAAATGATGCTGCATCTGTGTTATTTAATGTGTGTGTCATCACTACAGCGCTCTCATGCTACTTGGCCCTGTTTAGTAAATCTAAGTCTTTATAGCTATTTCTATTTTAATGCTTTACGTATTTCTTGTTAAATTTCCCTTTTAAAACTAATAATCTTGTCTTTTTGACAAATATTAAATGGGACATGTACAGCAGAGGTTGAGTTCATTTTGATTAATTATACATGGGCTTGATAATATTTTAGTTCTGATAGGAGACAAAAATCTGAACAGTAATTTACAAATTTGGGAAACACTTTACAATAAGGTTCATTAGTTAACTACCTTAGTTAACAAGAACTAAGAATGAACAATACTTCTACAGCATTTATTAATCTTAGTAAATATTAATTTCAACATTTACTAATACATTATTAAAATCAAAGGTACTATTTGTTAACTTTAGTTACTGCACTGTGAACTAACATGAACAAACAATGAACAGCTTGAGTTTTATTAACCAACATTTACAAAGATGAATAAATACTGTAACAAATGTATTGCTCATTGTTAGTTCATGTTAGTTAATACATTAACTAATGTTAAATAATTAACTGTATTGTAACGAGCTTTTAAATTTGTCCTGGCAGAAAGAACGAGTAATGCATATTAATCATGTGGTGTGATAATCTTTGCTAGTTAAGACTGTTATCAGACATTTTTGCCTTGACCTTTAAACCTGAAACATTTTGAAAGACAAATATATTGAAATAAGTATTGCAATTTTCCAATTATAATGTGTGACTTAATATTATCCCCATATCTTTCAGTACTATACAGTGTCAGAGCCGTTGTTTTGTCTCAAGATCACTGCATTACAGAAATAATGATCACTTTTTTTTTTCTTAGGCATGTTTACAAAAGCTTTCTAATGTCTTAATTTATCCGAGTCTTACTCCTGGCTTAGTCTAAACCCTGTCTGTGAAACTAGGTGAAGTGAAGATCACCAAATAAGTAAAGAAACTAAAGATTGTTGATATTTAATGAGCGAACAGAACTTTCTAACAATACATATTTTGTACCATTGGAAAGACATTGGCATGTAATGACTTGAACATGTAGTAGATATGGGTTCCAGTAAAAGTGTTTGAGCACATACAGTCAAAGGAAGCAATAATCACCCCAAAATTAGGGTCAGTGCAAAAAAAAAAATCAATAAGCATTGGCTAGTAAGGATCCTCGTAAGAGAACCATATCATGGGTATATCAATTATTTATGTATATAATTACAGTATCTGAAAAGGGGCACACAAACGGGACACAAACATACAAGAACTTTCAAAGAGGACAACATTCAAAAGGATTACTCGCCCACTTACAATACCATACTGCTATCCCATATCTTTTTGTACTAGATGAAAACAAGGCAATTATTTCACCATCACCTCACAAGACAATCCCATAGTCTGAAAACAGCCTGGTAATAAACATATCCCGTATTAGGTTTTACATGCTAGAAGTCCTAATAAATACTGACCCCAAGCAGTCTCTTCCTAAATATATACATAGAGAGGTATCAAAATGTGTTTAGATTGCATCACAATGCAAAAGGAATGAGGTGAATCCAGACTGCTCTCTATTGACCAGAGGAAAACAGTCGGAATTAGTCATTAAGGATTAAAAAAGCTTCATAAAAATGCCAGCCAAAGTATACCGTGGATAAATGATTGATTTCTTACCAACAGAATATGGAAACTCATATTGATGGTGGCCACACACACGCAAACAGAGACTCTCTCTCTCTCACACACGCACACACACACACAGAGACTCTCTCTCACACACACACACACACACACACACACACACACACACACACACACACACACACACACACACACACACACACACACACACACACACACACACACACACACACACACACACACACACAAAGGCAGAGCTCTCTGTACTTCTGTTTGCACCATTAGGTGAATGTCATAAAACTATTCTAGGTCACAATTCACCCCAAAATGAAAAGAAAATGCAAATTTGAGGAACGATATTGTGCATAATAAATAACATAAACATATTTTACTTTGTGAGATCCCAATTTTCATTATTGTAATGCATCCAGACATTTTAAGATTCGCTGTAAGCTTCATTATTCTCAATGGTTACTCTTATTATAGCTATACAGACTTTGTTTATTGTAATACAATGCTTTTAATTAAAATCAACATAATATTAAAGCCATGATAAGAAATACTACCAAAATGTTTAAATACTTCAGTTTAAACAACTTAAGTTTTGCTTTTTTGCACATTTTTGATATATTTTTGGGTGGAATATGATCTGGACAGGTCCTCTAGGTTTCATTCAACTAGGCTATCTGAGAGAGAAAAAAAACTCGGCAACCAGAAACATTCTAGAAATACCTCCAAATGTGCTGATAAATTTGATTAGAGATGCGTCCGTATGTTGTCATCAAAGCACGATAATAAACAGTCCAACAGGTCTATGACCTCGGAAAATGCCAGTGATTGTCCTGTGGCTCTCCTTTTCATAAAATATACTTGATAACATTCAGCATGATAAGTTCTAGGTAATCACCATAACAAGAAAAGTCCTCACTGTTCCTGATATATTTGGCTCTCTAAAAACATGCTTTTCATGGTCCAGGATTTGGAATGCAGTCGTCTCATTCAACGATTGGTGCTTTCTTAACCACTCTCGATGCTCAAGTCAGTCAAGGGTCCCACTAGTAAAATAAATAAGAAACCAATGTTAGTGTAAAAAAAGTGAATAGATTAGGTTTTTTAATAGATTACTAGAAATAGATTTGAGAGGTGTTGCCAGGATTGCACTGTTACTATATTTAATTCACATTTTGAAGTATCATTAATGTCCATAGTACAAACTGAGCAGGAGTTACACACTTAACTTAGATACTAAGTGCAAGGGAAACTCTTTGTCCACATTTTAATTGTGATAGTGATGCTAAAATCGATACTCACCAAGGGTTCGTCCACTCCAGTGATTATGATTCAGTCCTAATAATGACTGAAGGTCCATTTTCATCTGAAACAATATTTGATTGGAGAGATTTATTTTGATCCAGTCTTTTTCTGAGTGGGAATGGGCACAGGCTAATTACAAGCTAAAGGCAAAACAAGCGAACATTATACATTTTTAGTTGAGGTTAAATTGAGGTTTTCACAAAAATGAGTTCATTCAGCCCTTGTTTAGCGATCCCTATGCTCCTAATAGCTATTAAACATCTAACAGTATCTTTATTTGTAAGTTTTCTGAGAGGAGTACCATTCCCTTGTCCATGAAAAACTGCATTTTTTCTCTGTAAAATTAAACAGTATAATAATGGAATACACTATAATATGAACTATATATTTTTCCCTGAACTCCACTTATAATATGAATTTAATAAAGTTGAAAAAAGGTGATTTTTAAACATTTTCAATGTAACTTGTAGGGCTTGCACAGACTAGTCGAGTAATCGACTACTTCAACCACTAGTCGGCGCTGTTGGAAACAATCGACTACTCGAGCGCCCATTAACTATAAATGAATTCAAAATGGCAAACATCACCAACAGACACCACACATCAGATGTGTGGAAGTATTTCATCAAGGATGACAAAGATTTCTTAATTTGCCAACTCTGTAAGAGGCCATTCACATATCTCGTCTAAAAACGCTCATCTCCTTCCCACAAGTGCGTGTGCTCCCATGGCGTCAGTCGTTGCTATGCAACCATGAACTGTGCTCTCCATGATGACGAGGAGTATCAGCAAAGGATTAATGATTTCTAGCCCTTGCATTAGCTTTAGTACTAGATATATTTATGGAGATGCGAAATAAAAACCCGCAGTGAACAGCTATGATCAGCTGTTCGGCCGAGCTTTCGATGCTGTTACGGAAATGCAAGCTTATCGGTTGGTTTTTGTCACATGACCTGCTTGCGTTGAGATGTTTTCATGTCGCTGCATAGACGCGCCTGGAAAAACGAGCGCGCCGCACCACATGCGTGCCGCGACCACGTCGCTTCCATTATGAGCGCGCTTGCATTTGAAATAGCAAACTTGAGCGCGCAAAAGAAGCGATATGTGAACGGCCCCTAAAAGCAGACAATGCGTCTGTAATGAAAGGCAAGAACAGCTATTTATTTGGCTTTACTCTGTTACACGAAAATTAAAATATGTAATGTCATAATTATAATGTTTTGAGAGTTTACTTATGTAATTGTTGGATTAGGCTATGAATTAATAAACATTTATTGAAAAGAACCATTTCATGTCTTTCACTTGCAGAAGCATGACCCACGAGAAATCGACTAGCAGAAATCAGTAGTCGTGAAACCCCTAGTAACTTGTCAATCAGACTGAAATTGATCAAGGGTTTACCCAAAAACAATAATTGGAACATACGGATTATATTGGAATATACGGCACGCATGCATTGATACGTTTGGATCTTTTTTAAAAAGCTTTGATCCTGGTCGATATTCACGGCCATTATATGGACGAGCATGAGCGGGACATTTTTTTATTTATTTTCCTTTTGTGGCTCGAAAAAGAAAGAATGGCATACATGAGGGTGAATAAACAAAGACAATATTTTCATTTTTGAATGAACTATCCCTACAACTGACATTTGGTGGCACCAAAGTATTTCAGATAAGACATTGAAGTACAAAATGACATAGGTAGCTTTAGTGAAAGCTTTAATTGCTTTTAAAAATATAACATATAAATTAAAATCACCTAGATGCATTGTTGATCTCACCTGCGCTTTCTTCATCTGATCCACCGTCCTCTAACCATTTCTCCTCATTGGCCAATAGAGGATTCTCGGATTCACGCAGGGTCCTCAGCGGGAAATAGTGGCCATCACCCTGACTATAACATACAAACACACAGAACACATGGAAAATATTTACATTAGGCATACTTCATTGTGTATTTTGACATCTGTATCCATTTATACATCTAGCCAGTGTGACGTTCGTGCTTGAGCCAAACAGTACATTTGCTTTTGAGTGCAACCAGTTTTGATATGAGCTCACCTTGTGAACACAGGAATAAACCAGAGCTTTTTATCCTCCCCAAACACCTGCTGGAGGTTTCTGCTGAGCCCAAGATAAAAGCCATTCCTGTCAGGCCCATTCTGAAACACTGGTGCAGAAAACGCCTCTGGAAAACAGAAACGTTCATGGAGGTCAAACAGTCCACAAAAACAAAACATGAGCCAGATAAATCACATCTGCTAACCAAAGGTCATGCAAGCAGTATACAACTATGACCTTTAAACGTCTTGCAGAAACACAATGAAAGGATAAATGAAAATCAAGGAATTCAGTACAAAAAGAAGTGAAATCTTCCTCACCTAGCGTTGATCTGTTTTTAGCCACCAACCAACAGTGGTAGCCAAACAGGAACATGAGACTGACAAAAAACATGAGAGCCACAAACAACAGGAAGAGCACGTGGAATTTGGCGGAGCCATTGGGCAGGTCTCCCTAACAAACAAATGCAAAGACATGTAGTTGTGTTTAACAAAATTAACAAATACACATTTTTATTATTTAAAAATGTGTTATTTTTCCAAGTTATAATGATGGAGCACAGTTTTAAAGAATAATCTCTTTGAATCTACATGTACAAGTGCACACACCACAACTTCATTCACATGCAAAAACTGTGGATATCGTCAAAAAGCCAATATCATTCTACTTGCTCCTTAAAGGGATAGTCATTATTTATTAATTCTGTCATCTCAAACCTGTATGCCCACAAGATAAAATCTTTTGAAGAATGTATAGACAAAAACAATGAAAGTCTATGTGATCCAAAACAACACTGTCATTGAATGGACAAAAAATAGTGCGTTCCACAGAGAAAATTACTGCTCAAATGTTTAGAATGACATGAGGGGAGAAAATGAAGTATTTTCATTTTCCTTTCATTTGTCCGTCCTACACTGTGAGCTGATTTCATGTAGGCAAGAATGAACTGTTTTTGACCGAGAAATACTGCAGGAATATTGATGCTGATAAAAACATGGCATCATGTGAATGTTGTTCACAGTCCTTCACATGTCGTTCCAAACCCATAAGACTTTTGTTCATTTTTTATGACATCTGAGAGCTTTCTGTCCCTCCATTGACAGCTACGTCACTGACACTTTCAAAAGTTCATAAAGAGATCGTAAAACTAATCCTTCTAAATTGAGTGCTGTAGTCCAAATTTTCTGAAGAGAGATGATCGGTTTAAATGATGAACAGATTTCATTTAGGCTTTTATTCACATATAAACATTGATAACACACGAGAATGAACCTCATTAGTTCTTGCTGAAGCTCAAACGTGCTGCATAACACGCTTTTACTTTAATTTTGTGTTTTATGTTGATAATATATTAAAGTGTTGAGCATTCGCCAGTTCCCGCCTCCTCCTTCGCTTATCATCATACATTGCTACAGTTACTAGGTTCCCACTACCACCATCATCCACTCAAACAACTTGATGGATAATTCCCCTGTTTTTTTGTTTTTGTTATTTTGAGAACTTTGAAAAGATTCGCTTCACGTTTGGATGAAAACACAACTAATGAAGAGACAGAAATCACACAGAGTTCATATGAAAAGATATTCATTTGTGTTTCAAAGATGAATGAAAGTCTTACGGGTTTGGTGCGGGTTTTCATTTTTGGGTGAACTATTCCTTTAAGCTTGTGCTCAAATAGATTCGTATTTGCTCAATGCTAAAAACAGAAGGAACATTGGTGATGACTAGCTAGTACTTTGTTCTGATTCAGGGGTTCCCAATCCTGTTACTGGAGATGTACCTACCTGCAGAGTTCAGATCCGACCCTGATCCAACACACGTCTGTAATTATCAAGTGCTCCTGAAGATCTCAATTCGCTGGTTCAGTTGTGTTTGATCAGGGTTGGAGCTGAACTTTCCACGAAGGTAGATCTCCAGGAACAGGATTGGGCACTGCTGTTCTAATTTGATTGAAGGTGGTACTTGGCCTGAGAGGTTTTACCAATATCATTAATTTATTTTTAAAGAGGGTTCTTCAAATCAACCTTTTTGCTACTTTCTGGTCTTTTTGACTTCATTTTTTGTGTGGTGCCATCAGCCCGTCAGCACTGTTATGATCTAATTTCCCTGCAGCTCTAGGGTCATTAGCCACATGGCAAATACAGATCTGAACTATTGATGGCAGATTTCAAATTGCATTCTTTTAGCACCAGCCAAGCAACTAAGATTGTAAATGCTAATGCGTTCTCAAGAGAATTTTTTTTTTGTATATCTACTTCTACAGTTTATTAGCTTTAAAGAGTACACTAGCATACAGTCATGTGAAAAAGAAAGGTCACCCTTTAGGGTTTTTAGAATTGTATGGTTTTACGTATCAGAACATAATTTACAACATATGGCCGTTAGCAGGTCTTAAAATTAGGTAATTACAAAGTTGAACCACCTAATTCAAATTGTGAACTTTACTTTTCTACAGGGTTCACACTCTTTTTGACCAACTAAAACCAAATTTCCATGACTAAACATTTAACCTTTCATTTAGAAAACAGCATTGGTGTGGTGTTGTTATTTTGCAAATGTGCGGCTATGTGATTTCATTGATGGGAATAAATGCTTAGGACAGTTTGACTGATAACATTTTATACTAAATACAATCCAAACAAACACACTGCAGAGCTCAAAGGATGATCAAAATTTGTTCTTAAATGGAGTCAAAACTTGAAAGAGAATTAGAGACACTGATTAAAATCAGATGTGATAAACAGCTGTATAAATTATCACGTGTTATCGGAATTATCGTAAAAATTAAGCTGGTAATCGCGACTTCAGAAGAGCAAACTGGGAGATTTCCGATAACACGTGAAGGCAGCATAATTATTTATAGTACATTCAACATTATTGGGGAACCTTTCACATCCATTTACCTCAAATGATCACTTATAGACTCCATCACTGAAATAAACAAGTAAGCCTGATTCCCTTGTACACATGTAGAATTAAATGGTTCAGTGACTTGGTATAATACCAAACAAATTATGATAACAATTATATATTATGATTTTAGTAAGTGACAATTAGCAAAAGAGAGACATACTTCACTGAAATAACTAATTAAATGGCAATTAGCTTAACAATGTAAAAGTATGTTGTTGTCTCTAACTGGACAGACAAGATAAAGAACATGATATTTTAACTGTGTGGGTTAATGGAGTTCAACATAACAATCTGATTAAATATTTTAGTACAATGCATAATAAATAAATACATTAACTATATACTGTATATAAAAAAATGACCTTCCATGATTTCTCCATGGCCTCTCTATGACTTTCCCCCAGTCCCAGGAAATATTAAATTCCCTGATATTTCCAGGTTTTCCATGACCGTATGAACCCTGTATCTATACGCTTTATAGTTTATAACACTTGCCTAAGTTTATTTGAGCACAATTGATTTTAAAAGTCAAAACTGCTCACCACCCAGAACTTGAGGAAGTACTGAAACACTGTTGATGCGATGAAGACGCAGTAGATCATGGAGTAAGACAGGAACAGCAGAAAGAACTTATAGTTGGAGAATCCAACACAGTTGTTTACCCTAAAGAGTACAGAAGACAAACGTCACATATCCAACATTTCAGATCCTTCAAACTATAATATTGTTGCTTATGAGATACATTTAAAGGTACACTATGTAACTTTTGGCCCTCTAGCATTTAGAAAAACAAAACTGCATGCATTCTGCTGAAGAGCTTAGGTTTGGTTGTTCTTTGGCTCTGCGTGACTGTGCCGATGATTTTGGTTATCCTCCTGCTTATAAAACATATTACTATTCTTAAGAGAAATTAACATTTTAGATGGAAAAGATCTCAAGCTGACTAGCTGAAGACGTTACTGTAGTTTTACCCATTAATAGACACGATACTTCCTGGAGAATAAACTCCAGCACAACCACCATAATGAAATGATCTTCACAATAGATAATGCTTTACAACGTTAGAGAGTTACATATGACAGTTTATCTGTTCAATAAAACACTTACTCTCCTGTTGAGTAATAAAACACCGTCATCTCCACCTCGCTTTTACAACACTTCAAATCCCTCAGTTCTCTCCATCTCCTAAAGCCAAGCTGATGTTGATTCTTGTTTTATTACCAGCTCTGTCTCGTTCTCTTTTCTCCGGCACTGTCCTCTGTTCAGAGTTTGTTTAAAACGGGTGATTCTCCGGAGGTTGAAGATTTAGCGACTCCATATCAACTTTTCTTGCTCATTATGACAACTGACCACACACACACATTAGATATATACACACACGCGCGCGCGCGCACACTCAACTAATCTCTGCCAGTCCCCGAACAAACAAACACACACAAGCACACACACACACACGCGCACGCAAACTCAACTAACCTCTGCCACTCCCACACCAAACACGCACACGTACGGACACACACACTCAACAAACCCCTGCCACTCCCACACCATACACACACACACACACACACTCAACAAACCCCTGCCACTCCCACACCATACACGCACACACACACTCAACAAACCCCTGCAACTCCCACACCATACACGCACACACACACTCAACAAACCCCTGCAACTCCCACACCATACACGCACACACACACTCAACAAACCCCTGCCACTCCCACACCATACATGCACACACACACTCAACAAACCCCTGCCACTCCCACACCATACACGCACACGTACGGACACACACACTCAACAAACCCCTGCCACTCCCACACCATACACACACACACACACACACTCAACAAACCCCTGCCACTCCCACACCATACACACACACACACACACACTCAACAAACCCCTGCCACTCCCACACCATACACGCACACACACACTCAACAAACCCCTGCAACTCCCCCACCATACACGCACACACACACTCAACAAACCACTGCAACTCCCACACCATACACGCACACACACACTCAACAAACCCCTGCCACTCCCACACCATACATGCACACACACACTCAACAAACCCCTGCCACTCCCACACCATACACGCACACACACACTCAACAAACCCCTGCCACTCCCACACCATACACGCACACACACACACACTCAACAAACCCCTGCCACTCCCACACCATACACGCACACACACACTAGGGGTGGGCGATATAGCCTCAAAATTCTATCACAATATTTCAAGAATATTTGCGATAATGATATTTATGACGATATAGACATTTTTTTTGTTGTTGTTGAAAATTTTCTTATTATGTTTATCTCGCCTAAATGTTTGCTCACTCATTCCGTTTTTACAATGTGGTAATTTTGTTGTTAAGAGTTTACACAACACAAGGAAGCTTGATTTCAATCTTTGAATTAAATGTTAAATGTGTGTAGGTCTAACACCAGTATTCAGAAATACTACAGAAACATAATAAAGTAATCAAATGTAAAATAACACAGTCTTTTAGTTCTGTTTCCTGATTAAATTAAATACATAGGCTAATAATTCTCATTCATTACAATTAAAGCTATCTTTTGTTGTTTTGACGACAACATTAATTACAGACGCATAGCCTATGGCTGCTGTCACTTTTACAGCTAGTGCACGGATCCATTGCTGTTTTCATTATACTGTCTCTCACACTGTCACATGCGTTTTATTCATAACCGACTGTGTTTATGAGTATACTTACCAAGACCGGAAGTTTTACACAATTTTGTGTTTTTCCCCCCATTAAACCGATATAATCCGCGAAAAATAACTTTAGTTTCTCGCGAGCTGTAGGCTACTCTATGTATGCACGCAGTGCAACTCTCTCAGAGAGTGCGCGAGTAGCTTACTGGATAGTTACGATGCACTGATGGCTAGATTGTGCAAGAGACCATTCAGCGCTCCTAAACGCGCGTGAGAGAAGACGCGCGTCGGCGGCCCCGCTGAACACTCAAGCTGTTTGTGAAATTGCTAAATTGTCATCGGAGGCTGACAGGCTGCTTTCGCACTCAGACAGGTGTTGTTGTTGTGCGTGCTAGGGAACGTAAATGTGCCATACGTCATCCCGTCGCTATATCATTGATATCGCGATATGACACTTTTTTTATCATGTAAAAATGTATACCGGTATTATCGTGGACGGTATGATATGGCACACCCCTAACACACACTCAACAAACCCCTGCCACTCAACAAACCCCTGCCACTCCCACACCATACACGCACACACACACTCAACAAACCCCTGCCACTCCCACACCATACACGCACACACACACTCAACAAACCCCTGCCACTCCCACACCATACACGCACACACACACTCAACAAACCCCTGCCACTCCCACACCATACACGCACACACACACTCAACAAACCCCTGCCACTCCCACACCATACACGCACACACACACTCAACAAACCCCTGCCACTCCCACACCATACATGCACACACAAACTCAACAAACCCCTGCCACACCCACACCATACACGCACGCACACACTCAACAAACCCCTGCCACTCCCACACCATACGCACACACACACTCAACAAACCCCTGCCACTCCCACACCATACACGCACACACACACTCAACAAACCCCTGCCACTCCCACACATACATGCACACACACACTCAACAAACCCCTGCCACTCCCACACCATACACGCACACACACACTCAACAAACCCCTGCCACTCCCACACCATACACGCACACACACACTCAACAAACCCCTGCCACTCCCACACCATACACGCGCACACACACACTCAACAAACCCCTGCCACTCCCACACCATACACGCACACACACACTCAACAAACCCCTGCCACTCCCACACCATACACGCACACACACACTCAACAAACCCCTGCCACTCAACAAACCCCTGCCACTCCCACACCATACACGCACACACACACTCAACAAACCCCTGCCACTCCCACACCATACACGCACACACACACTCAACAAACCCCTGCCACTCCCACACCATACACGCACACACACACTCAACAAACCCCTGCCACTCAACAAACCCCTGCCACTCCCACACCATACACGCACACACACACTCAACAAACCCCTGCCACTCCCACACCATACACGCACACACACACTCAACAAACCCCTGCCACTCCCACACCATACACGCACACACACACTCAACAAACCCCTGCCACTCCCACACCATACACGCACACACACACTCAACAAACCCCTGCCACTCCCACACCATACACGCACACACACACTCAACAAACCCCTGCCACTCCCACACCATACACGCACACACACACTCAACAAACCCCTGCCACTCCCACACCATACATGCACACACAAACTCAACAAACCCCTGCCACACCCACACCATACACGCACGCACACACTCAACAAACCCCTGCCACTCCCACACCATACGCACACACACACTCAACAAACCCCTGCCACTCCCACACCATACACGCACACACACACTCAACAAACCCCTGCCACTCCCACACATACATGCACACACACACTCAACAAACCCCTGCCACTCCCACACCATACACGCACACACACACTCAACAAACCCCTGCCACTCCCACACCATACACGCACACACACACTCAACAAACCCCTGCCACTCCCACACCATACACGCGCACACACACACTCAACAAACCCCTGCCACTCCCACACCATACACGCACACACACACTCAACAAACCCCTGCCACTCCCACACCATACACGCCCACACACACTCAACAAACCCCTGCCACTCCCACACCATACACGCACACACACACTCAACAAACCCCTGCCACTCCCACACCATACACGCACACACACACTCAACAAACCCCTGCCACTCCCACACCATACACGCACACACACACTCAACAAACCCCTGCCACTCCCACACCATACATGCACACACACACTCAACAAACCCCTGCCACTCCCACACATACACGCACACACACACTCAACAAACCCCTGCCACTCCCACACCATACATGCACACACACACTCAACAAACCCCTGCCACTCCCACACCATACACGCACACACACACTCAACAAACCCCTGCCACTCCCACACCATACATGCACACACACACTCAACAAACCCCTGCCACTCCCACACATACACGCACACACACACTCAACAAACCCCTGCCACTCCCACACCATACACGCACGCACACACTCAACAAACCCCTGCCACTCCCACACCATACACGCACACACACACTCAACAAACCCCTGCCACTCCCACACCATACACGCACACACACACTCAACAAACCCCTGCCACTCCCACACCATACACGCACACACACACTCAACAAACCCCTGCCACTCCCACACCATACACGCACACACACACTCAACAAACCCCTGCCACTCCCACACCATACACGCACACACACACTCAACAAACCCCTGCCACTCCCACACCATACACGCACACACACACTCAACAAACCCCTGCCACTCCCACACCATACACGCACACACACACTCAACAAACCCCTGCCACTCCCACACATACATGCACACACACACTCAACAAACCCCTGCCACTCCCACACCATACACGCACACACACACTCAACAAACCCCTGCCACTCCCACACCATACACGCACACACACACTCAACAAACCCCTGCCACTCCCACACCATACACGCACACACACACTCAACAAACCCCTGCCACTCCCACCCCATACACGCACACACACACTCAACAAACCCCTGCCACTCCCACCCCATACACGCACACACACACTCAACAAACCCCTGCCACTCCCACACCATACACGCACACACACACTCAACAAACCCCTGCCACTCCCACACCATACACGCACACACACACTCAACAAACCCCTGCCACTCCCACACCATACACGCACACACACACTCAACAAACCCCTGCCACTCCCACACCATACACGCACACACACACTCAACAAACCCCTGCCACTCCCACACCATACACGCACACACACACTCAACAAACCCCTGCCACTCCCACACCATACACGCACACACACACTCAACAAACCCCTGCCACTCCCACACCATACACGCACACACACACTCAACAAACCCCTGCCACTCCCACACCATACACGCACACACACACTCAACAAACCCCTGCCACTCCCACACCATACACGCACACACACACTCAACAAACCCCTGCCACTCCCACACCATACACGCACACACACACTCAACAAACCCCTGCCACACCCACACCATACACGCACACACACACTCAACAAACCCCTGCCACTCCCACACCATACATGCACACACACACTCAACAAACCCCTGCCACTCCCACACCATACATGCACACACACACACTCAACAAACCCCTGCCACTCCCACACCATACACGCACACACACACACTCAACAAACCCCTGCCACTCCCACACCATACACGCACACACACACTCAACAAACCCCTGCCACTCCCACACCATACACGCACGCACACACTCAACAAACCCCTGCCACACCCACACCATACACGCACACACACACTCAACAAACCCCTGCCACTCCCACACCATACACGCACACACACACTCAACAAACCCCTGCCACTCCCACACCATACACGCACACACACACTCAACAAACCCCTGCCACTCCCACACCATACACGCACACACACACTCAACAAACCCCTGCCACTCCCACACCATACACGCACACACACACTCAACAAACCCCTGCCACTCCCACACCATACACGCACACACACACTCAACAAACCCCTGCCACTCCCACACCATAAATGCACACACACACTCAACAAACCCCTGCCACTCCCACACCATACACGCACACACACACACTCAACAAACCCCTGCCACTCCCACACCATACACGCACACACACACTCAACAAACCCCTGCCACTCCCACACCATACACGCACACACACACTCAACAAACCCCTGCCACTCCCACACCATACACGCACACACACACTCAACAAACCCCTGCCACTCCCACACCATACACGCACACACACACTCAACAAACCCCTGCCACTCCCACACCATACACGCACGCACACACTCAACAAACCCCTGCCACACCCACACCATACACGCACACACACACTCAACAAACCCCTGCCACTCCCACACCATACACGCACACACACACTCAACAAACCCCTGCCACTCCCACACCATACACGCACACACACACTCAACAAACCCCTGCCACTCCCACACCATACACGCACGCACACACTCAACAAACCCCTGCCACACCCACACCATACACGCACACACACACTCAACAAACCCCTGCCACTCCCACACCATACACGCACACACACACTCAACAAACCCCTGCCACTCCCACACCATACACGCGCACACACACACTCAACAAACCCCTGCCACTCCCACACCATACACGCACACACACACACTCAACAAACCCCTGCCACACCCACACCATACACGCACACACACACTCAACAAACCCCTGCCACTCCCACACCATACACGCACACACACACTCAACAAACCCCTGCCACTCCCACACCATACACGCACACACACACTCAACAAACCCCTGCCACTCCCACACCATACACGCACACACACACTCAACAAACCCCTGCGACTCCCACACCATACACGCACACACAAACTCAACAAACCCCTGCCACTCCCACACCATACACGCACACACACACTCAACAAACCCCTGCCACTCCCACACCATACACGCCCACACACACTCAACAAACCCCTGCCACTCCCACACCATACACGCACACACACACTCAACAAACCCCTGCCACTCCCACACCATACACGCACACACACACTCAACAAACCCCTGCCACTCCCACACCATACACGCACACACACACTCAACAAACCCCTGCCACTCCCACACCATACACGCACACACACACACTCAACAAACCCCTGCCACTCCCACACCATACACGCACACACACACACTCAACAAACCCCTGCCACTCCCACACCATACACGCACACACACACTCAACAAACTCCTGCCACTCCCACACCATACACGCACACACACACTCAACAAACCCCTGCCACTCCCACACCATACACGCACACACACACTCAACAAACCCCTGCCACTCCCACACCATACACGCACACACACACTCAACAAACCCCTGCCACTCCCACACCATACACGCACACACACACTCAACAAACCCCTGCCACTCCCACACCATACACGCACACACACACTCAACAAACCCCTGCCACTCCCACACCATACACGCACACACACACTCAACAAACCCCTGCCACTCCCACACCATACACGCACACACACACTCAACAAACCCCTGCCACTCCCACACCATACACGCACACACACACTCAACAAACCCCTGCCACTCCCACACCATACACGCACACACACACTCAACAAACCCCTGCCACTCCCACACCATACACGCACACACACACTCAACAAACCCCTGCCACTCCCACACCATACACGCACACACACACTCAACAAACCCCTGCCACTCCCACACATACATGCACACACACACTCAACAAACCCCTGCCACTCCCACACCATACACGCACACACACACTCAACAAACCCCTGCCACTCCCACACCATACACGCACACACACACTCAACAAACCCCTGCCACTCCCACACCATACACGCACACACACACTCAACAAACCCCTGCCACTCCCACACCATACACGCACACACACACTCAACAAACCCCTGCCACACCCACACCATACACGCACACACACACTCAACAAACCCCTGCCACTCCCACACCATACACGCACACACACACTCAACAAACCCCTGCCACTCCCACACCATACACGCACACACACACTCAACAAACCCCTGCCACACCCACACCATACACGCACACACACACTCAACAAACCCCTGCCACACCCACACCATACACGCACACACACACTCAACAAACCCCTGCCACTCCCACACCAAACTCGACACGCATGCACATGCATGCACGCACACATACAGTCAACAAACCTCTGCCACTCCCACACCAGACATGCAGCAAAGCAGCCAGAACGACATTACTCTATTTATGGATAAGACGAGACACACACGGGCGATTGACATATGTAGGGAATTTCCCAGTGAAAACCCTCCCATCAGGTCTAAAATATAAACACTTATTATAGGCTTATCATAGTGAATCGAGGTAAAACAAAAATACGTTTTGGAAGAAGAATTCAAGAGTTCATTTTTAACAAAAAAAGTTACATAGTGTACCTAACAGTACTGAAAACAATAAATTACTTGATTCATAATATAATAAATGTTTATATACCATGGACAATGATGATCCATTTTCAAAACACATCTATAAAAACACGTGGGAAAAAAGACACAGTGATTACAGGTCATTTTGTTCAACTGCAGCCTGTAACTTTAATTAAAATAAGGTTTTGTGTAGAGAGATCTGTTATCAGGAACTGGGATTGTTGTGGTGCTAGACTTACGTTTCACACACGGAGCAGTGGTGACAGCGGTCTGGCTTTATCACCTGACAGCGATCACAGAACCTGATAGCTGAAGACATGGAGATAAAGGAGATCAGCTGCCCGCCTTCACATCCGATCACATGTTTGACTGGCAAACATTCTGCTAAATGACTACATAGCTGCAGCTGCTGTGGAAATGAACACATTAAAGACAGGTGTGTGTGCTCTGTGTACCTCCAGACTGAGCGCGTGTAAAGATGGGAAGTTTCTTGGCAATATCAGCGAGAATCTGCTTCTGAACATCCGGTCTCTCTTCCATCTCATATCTTTCTTTATCAGTGTATGATAACTGGAACTAGAGCACAGACCATTTCAAAGTTTAACAAACATATGAATGAAGAAACTGAAGACTTATTAGAGCATCATTACGATTTTTTTCAGGCCTACTATGATATTAGACTACATAGCTTATAATAAAAGATAATGAATTTCAAACCTGAACCAAACATATTTTTACTCAATGATTAACAGTCTGTGATTAGGCCGTGTGTCCATCAAAGCGTTTTTAGCCAGCTGAAAATGCTGGGCGCTCTGACTGCTGAAAACGCCTAGCTGTGGGCGCTTGAGAGCGTTTTTGCAGCATTGCATTTTTTTTCAGTTGAGATACTTTGCTTGTTATGATACGGATTATCCCCGAAACTGTTACTAGTATCTCATTTCACACATATTTTGTTACTGTGTTGTCTCTATATTAAAATGTCGATAGAATGTAACGTATTTTCTATTGCTCTTGTTTTAAATTATTTTGTTCCGTTATGCTTGTTGTTGTCTTCTGTTGACGTTGAACAAGCAGAATGTGGCGGTTGGTTGGTGTGGTATTTGTCCCGCCCCTCCTCCACTGTGATTGGACGGTTGGGTAAAAAGTGGCAGTGATGAGCGCTGCGTTTTACCCAAAGTTGAACATTCTTCAACTCTCGGCGACCAGTAAAAAACGTCGGACGCTCAGCGCTTCAGCGTGAAAAAACGTTCAGCGCCTCGTGGCGCTCATGGCGTTTTAAAAACGCGGCGCTCCCATTGAAAACAATTGGAAATATACGTCAGCTGCGTGAAAAAACGCTTTGGTGGACTAAAGACATAAGACTGGCCTTAGTCTTTAGCCTGCCACAAAAAAACAACATTAAAATTGTGAACTCAAATGTCATGGTGAAAAAAAAAACAATGACTGTTGTAATAGTGCGTAAATCAGACCTTTCAGGCTATAGCCATTCATACTTTGAATGAAAATGATATATATATATATATATTTTTTTTTTTTTTTTTTTTTTTGTGTTGGTAAAGCTGCTTAGAATCAATGGCCATTGTGAAAAGAGCAATATAAAAAAAATATAATAAATCTATAATAAAGTCTCAAATTCTGTAAGGTCTTCAGAAAATGATACCTTAATAATATATTTGTCTTTAAACTGCCAGTAAGCAAGCCAAAGGTGACTGCGGCAGGGAAAGAGGAACTGCATAAGGTGTTAGTAGAGGAGAAAAGTGTCCATGCTAATCAACTCAGTTAGTTAGCTAAACTAGTCACATGGTAGATGATGTGAGACAATACAGGGGCAAATTATAACAATAATGCAAAAAAATATGAAGTAATGTAAAAATTAAGTTACATGGAGTAAAATATGACTGGCATTGCCACATTCGGATTCTCACAAGCACTATTTAAGACAACTAGCTAACTCATGAATCGCTGTCAAAGAACATAAATCACAAGCACCTTTTTAGACGGTGTAGATGGTGGAGTAAAGATGGCCTTCCAATATGTCCACCAAAACATTATAAAGCACACATGGAATATCAACAAATAGGCCACTGTGAAAAAACACACACATGTTATCACTAGTAAAAGTCATGATATGTCATTACATTTGGGTCATAAGTTGATAGATGCTCAAGTTAAACAGCATACGACCAATGAGGGTGTATATGAACTAGGGCTTTACACAGTGTTTACACTGGCACAAAAAATCAGATTTTTTACTCACATCTGGAATTTGTTGCACACGTGTAAACAGACCAAATCTGCACAAGATCCAATTTTTTTTGCCATCCGATCTGAGCCACTTCCAAATGTGGTTTTAAATCAGATAGGCTAGGCTATTATATCCGATACCTGGACATCTGACCTACGTCCAAACACGCATATCCGTTTCCCCTTTAAATTACAAGCCACCACAAGGCGAGGGCGATACGTTTCCCACAAAGATATTTCTTTTTATTATTTATTATTTATTATTTTATTTTTTTTATTTTCCGGTCTATATCCGTTCTGTCCGATTTTTTTGCTGCAAAACATCCATGACAGCTGTTATCTTGTCAATGCTGGCAAATAATCATGGCCACAGGACATGAATTATAAATAATTTTAATAGCATAACCTTTCAAAACCAGAGGGTCTAACATAATTTTGGGTGTAACTAATGTAAACACAGATATCTAAGTGAATGTAAACAGGCGGTCCAAAAAATCAGCTATGGTCAAAAGATCGGATCTGTGCATTAAGACTTGCAGTGTAAACGCAGCCCTAGGCTCAACTGCAAACTGTTTTTATGTTGTTGTTTTGCAATGACTTTGAATCAGCTGGTGTTTTTGTGATTGTGGACCACAGTGTAACCACAGTTGCATAAACTGCTTATTCAAGTCAAATTAGTCATATGATTTTTTTCTTTCTTTGAGACTGAACTGGACATAACTAAGTCAGTTAGAGACTATAGAGACTAAGTGTATATGCAACAGTAGATGAACTAAAGTCTGATTAACTATAATGTGCTGCTAACATGTCATCATTTTTTTACCCCATTATGTGTAGTTCTGTTTTCTGCACTTTGTTGATGTTGCAGCCCAGTTCAACTGAGAGAACATGAAAATGATATTTCCACTTCCACGTTTTAGATAAAAGCCCATTCGTAGATCAAGAAGGCGGGGTTTTGTCTAATAGCAATGACTGAAGTTCACTTACCCCTCTCCAGATTATTACTGAGAGTAACTGAAAAACAGAAAAATAATCAATCAGGATCAGTGTCGTGAAGCAGCAGAAATTAGGCAAAAAGCACTGAAATCATGGCCTCACAGGGATTATTCACACACTATGATGCTGTATGGTTTCTAGGCAGGTAACAATTCAATATGTTTGAAGACACAGCCCAAGTAAACAACGCTACGACACAGCTTTAACAGCGGATACAATGACTCAAAATGTAATATTTTGTATAATAATAGCACATAATAATAAACGGGCGAACCATTGTATAAACACGAGACTTCCTTGTATTATACAAACAAGAACCAAAAGCGAATTAAAAGGCATAAATGGTCAACAGTGAAATCTTACCGAAGCACAGCTCAAAGACATAGGCGTAATAAGACCAGAGGACCACAGATGAGATGATGATAACTGGAATCCAGGAGAAAATCCTCTGACAACATCTGAGTGCTCTCGACAGAGCCATGATCGGCCCGCTCTGACATCTGCTAGCGCGCCTGGCATTTGCATATTACCTCACAACGATCTGCTCTGGCATCCACTAGTACACCTGGCCATCCAAGCCACCGCATCTGATCTGCGCTCGATTCATAGTTTTTTTGTTGTTGTTGTTTTTTGCATTCCAACATTAACATAACAGGCAAATGTAAGTGAAACTATAAGACTTCACAGCCTGGCACTAACAATTATTATATAGCCTATAAAATACACAAACACTTTGGGGTTAAACAAAATCATACTTTACATGTGTGAATAAAATATAAAATAAGAAATAGCTTCAATATAAAAACCGTCCTCCAAAGGTACTCAAAATGTCACCATATCCCAAGTAATAGATGGGGCGGGGGGTTTGTTTTATTCAATTAAGCACCTCATTCCAAAATGGATTAACCAAATTACATTGAAAAAAACACACTTTTAACATACTTATTGGTAAAGGAACACTTCTAATGACTTTCATGATCTTTTTTCACACAATCAAAGTTGAATTTGGTGCAGAGATCATAATAACTCCAAAACAACCATTTGTATCCATCGTGTGTGCAGCACTAGCCAAGCACCTCTTTGCCACCACTCCTCTAAAAATAAAGTTTTATCTTTGAAATAATATTACACTGTAGTAGTGAATAAGGATTTTCAAAACTGTGTCCAAACCACAAAACTCTCACACACTGAGGACATCTGCTGGTTAAAGCCTTGTAAATGCAACAAGAACGGCAAAACCTCGGATATTTTGAAACGCTTGGCTATAAACACATGAAGGACAATCGGATAACGAGATTGTTTTTCGTTTTCCGTTTTTTAATATAAAAAACAAAACAAATAATGGGTTGTTTTCCGTTTTTTGTTTTCCTATTTACTAATGGTAATTGGGAAACTGGACGTTTTTTGTTTTTGTTTTTTTCCTTTCAAAACGAAAATCCGTTGGCCGACAAGTACAAGTACAAAATCATTGATAGATATCGAATCACAAAAGGATAAGACATTGTTGAGGGAAGGACCGGTTGTGGTTTTTCATTTTCACTTTGACAAGGAAGAAACTATCTATCTATCTATCTATCTATCTATCTATCTATCTATCTATCTATCTATCTATCTATCTATCTATCTATCTATCTATCTATCTTCATGTCTGTCTGTCTGTCTGTCTGTCTGTCTGTCTATATTTAGGCTAGAGTTTAAATTAGTTAAATTGGTTTTGTAGAGTGTGTGATTTTGTTGTAAAGTTTGAGGTTAATAGCATATAAATGTGAATTTAATGTGAATTGTGGAAATTACACATTTTATAAACTGAATTGTAATAAGGCACAAATAAGGAAAAGGTTTATTGTTATATATCAAGTAATTATACGATGAGTGACCATGTGAGCATATGTGTCTTGTGGAGATAAAATACCAAACATTTATATTCGGTTCCTCACCTAATATGCCAGCTCATATAATTTGACTGTCAAAACATTAGTAATACGTATAAGCGATTAGACTAAAACATTTAAGCTAACAATATGCTTTTCCAGTTTATTTTGAAACTCAACTCATAAGTACTTTTACTATAATTTAGCAGAATAGAGGAATGGTCACTTGATAATTTAAACTATTATTTTACTGTTATATACATGTACCGTAGTCAACATTTGAAGTGGATCAAAAAGGTTCATCAAAGTTGTCCTATAAGACAAGAACAGGTGTTGTTATTTGTCGGGTATTTTACAAAATTCATGTATAACTTTGATGAAAGGTTTTGTTATATATTGTATATCAGCCTCACTACCCTCACAAATGCGAGATATTGTCTTTTTATGTATTTATTTCATTTTTTTACAGAAGTAATGAGAATGAGAATTTGAAGAATTCATATGAATTATATAAAAAAAATGCAGTGGTCCTAAATATAGGCCTAATTATCTATGCAGTAAAATAAAATGTCTTCAGGGTGTTCAGTAGGTGTCACTGCAGGACTGTTGGACATCACATTAATAAAAAATAATCTGCTCACAGTGATATTAGGCATCTTTTTATCCACCTATTGGTACACACACACACGCGCACACACACACACACACACACACACACACACACACACACACACACACACACACACACACACACACACACACACACACACACACACACACCTAATGGACATAAATCTCCTCTGTAGTGTATCTACTTGCAAATGCATCATCAATCATTTCATTACATTCTTATGTTTTTCACCTCTGCAAACCCTTAAAGTAACACTATGCAGTTTTTCAACCTTCATAATATATTTCCAAGACCCTTGTGATGGTACATCGACTAACAATCGGTTAAAAGACACGTCTGCCATAGCCTGACGTGGTCTGTATCGCTTTTACTGGCACTACGTAACTTCGGGTTTCGGGTAGTAACCGGAGCACAAAAATAACTACAAAATTCGACTGCTTTACGGCATACATAGTTTTTCTTCGTTTGTGATGTCTTTCATAAAATCATGCATCATACTCTACCTTGTCTGTGGCCATTGTTGATTCCAAAGCCGGTGCTGGATAAACAGCGAGTGTGCACGTGCGACAGTAGGCTGCGATAGGCTAAATTATTTACGACAGCGGTAATGGACAATTCCGCTTCCAACCTGTAGGGCGACCACAGAGGAAAAGTTCCTTGGTGTTGCTTTAATGGATGTAGTGTGGTTGCTCATCTCTTATGTAATATTACGTTTAAAGTCATACGCAGTGTGTCACAGCCTGTGTGTGTGTGTGTGTGTGTGTGTGTGTGTGTGTGTGTGTGTGTGTGTGTGTGTGTATGTGTGTGTGTGTGTGTGTGTGTGTGTGTGTGTGTGTGTGTGTGTGTGTGTGTGTGTGTGTGTGTGTGTGTTGTGATGGGACTGACTGAGCTGAGCTGAGCTTCTATGTTTCCTGCACTGGCCTGTAGTCTGGGCTGTAATGGCAGCGCTGATGACAGCTTCTCTTTCTCAGGCTGCTGCATTAGTTGTTAGAAGCAGTCAGACATCCGTCAGCACATGAGCAGCCGCACCACTACAAAGAGCTTGTGACTATCATAATAGTAACCGGGTCTCAATCAAAACATTTACACAGGAAAGTGAAACACAAATATTTTGTGTTGGCAGGTCGGGGCAAATCTCTGGCACTCGGAATGAAACGTGTTTGTGGTTCTGCTTCATACTGCATTGGCAGAGAGGGGAAGGACAGGGACGTTTGGAGGAGAATACAATATGAGGCTCGTGGTTTGAGGATCAGCTTTAACAGAGCACCCTAAATCAGTTTATTGTGTGCTGAAAGACATTCATTTGAAAGGCTCACTTTATTATTGTGCCAGGAACCCCTTTCTGTATCTGGTGAGAAAGAACACTACTTTAAGGGTGAATCTCATGAAAACACGTCCAAGTCGCATTTCAATCCAAAAAACATTTTAAATTCTGTTTGCACTTGCACATAATTTTCATGAGTACTAAGTGTCATTCTAATTATTTGACCTCTTATATTATTATTTTCATAATTTATGGTTACTATAGTTAACTAAAACTAAAAACATTTCATTACTTGAAATAAAATAAAAATAAAAACATGGTCACACTTTAGTATCAGGTATTTTGCAGTCCCTGGAGGGGTTTTTCTGAACCTTGAGACAACACCTGTTTTACAGGTTTGTGCTGTTGTGAGAGATTCAATTCAGGGGTTGAATAATTTTGAGACTGCAAAAGTCATTAAAAGTTACATTTTCAGTTGAATTTGGGGAAACCACTTGAAACAATTGTTATGTTGAGCTATTTCAATTACTTTTGTTTGTTTTGTTCATTGCAAATGAATCTGTAGCAGTCAGGTACAAGCTCTCTAAGTTGTTTATGTTCATAATTATTGTAATGTAATGTGCTTTGAGACATGAGGTAGTTTAAAGGGGTGGTTGATTGCGATTTCACTTTTTTCATTTTAAATAGTGTGTAATGTTGCTGTTGGTGCATGAACAGTATCTGCAAAGTTGCTGCACTGAAAGTTCAATATGCAGAGATATCGTCTTTTAAAAATCAGGAAGTTTAATGCCTACAAAAACCACTTGAATGGGACTACAACGAGATACTCCCGGGTTTTATACGTAACTAACCCATTATCAACCCTCCCTCCGGAATATGCAAAAAAGTTTTGTGAATAGATAAACAATAACTTAAAAAAACTGCATTACTCTGTCATTTATTCAGTTATATTAAATATTTAATCAGGAGAAAACCGTATCTCAAAAGCTTTAAGCAGCAGTAGCATTTTCAAGTAACAGTGTATCGAAATTCTTATATAATAATAGTAGAATAGAAAAGAATAGAATAGAATAATAATAATACAAAAATGTACCATTCAGAAACGTTTTGTAAAAGCCGTGTTTGGGGAGGTTCTGCTTGACTCTCTTCATTGCCTCATTCTGGGTCTGATTCTGGCTCAAACTGATACGCGGTATTGACACCATTATTTACATTTGACCGGAGGACATGCAGCTTTCGCCCGTAAGGTAATGGGCGTGAAGTTTCCGGACTACGTGCACTACGCAGTTTAGCCAATTACAACTCACCAGCCCAACTAACCAATCCGAGCCCATTGCCTGTTTCTGAGGGAGTGGTTTCATAGAATCAGGAAGTCAACCGGTCGTTAAAATGACAGAGGAGAAAGCGGCTTACAATAAAGGTGAAATTTATGAAAAATAAGGCTTTTTAAAAAAAAACACACACTTAGACATGTTATATTACACCCCATAAACAGAATCATGCAAAGAAAAAAAACAGAAAACCACTCCTTTAACACAGTCTCTCGTGATGCTTTGCCGAGACCAGCTGTGTGTGTGTGTGTGTGTGTGTGTGTGCCTTCATGTGTTTTGGACAATGCGTGGCTTTGGACGGCGATTTGCAGGGAGGGTGGGATCTTATGCCTTCAATGCTAGCAGGCTAACATTAGCATTTCTCACATCACCTACTGTACCTTTAATTTAATGACACCTTATTGTAAAGTGTTACCTGTAATTCTATTATTTCTCATTGTAAATCTATTATTTCTCATTTGACCCCCCCCCCCCCCCCTTTTTTTTTGGTGCGCACTGTAGCTACGTGAGAGAGAAATGTTACAGACATTCAGAAATGGAATACAGATGTATGTTTCATTAAATGCAAGGGCCTGAATTAATGCTAAATGTACTAAAGTGAGTTTGTAAATGAAAGGGTGAGTGGGTGCATTGCATGCGTCTGTCTTCCGTTAACTGCATTCCCAGACTTCTCAGGTCCGTCTTCTTAAGTGGGTCTCTCGTTTTGGTTCCATACTAAAGTTTCAGGTCCATGACTGGTGTTTTTTGAATCATGCTGAAATGAAGTATTGAGTTTGATAGCATTCCCATTTCATTCCCTGCATGCTTAAGTGTCTGGACAGTAAATTCATCATCTGTGCTACTTTTTGAAGTCTGGATGGAATACATTTAGGAAAGTTTGCATTCATCACAGGCCCAAAGTCACTGATCTGTGCAGGCAGACAAAGAATTTCATGTCTATTTTCCTTCCAGTTTAGTCTCTGAAGTCTGTTAAAGGGAGTCGCACATGAAAAAAAATTAATTACGAAACTGACTGGTGCATGAAAACAAGTGCATGACTTCACAGTGATGAAAGGAACTCTCCACTGATCTGAAGAAATGCACAATGGAAAAAATTAGTAACATTTGATCTGCGCATACAGTGATCATATTGACTTTGCACCCTCAGCTAGTGATATGCGGCTTCACTCAAAGATAGGCTGTATTTAATCACATTTATAGACTGTCACCAGCCTCAAACACAGCTCACAAACAAAATTTTAGCATGTTCTGATACAACGTGAATGCTACGATTTGGTTGCTAATGTGTTATAAGTGTTGTGGCATTGCTGTGAGTTTTTTAGGGTTTTCTGAATGGTTGCTAACTGGTTCAAGTCAAAAAAGCCCATCCCCAAGTCTCTGTGAAATTCTCCGCCCAGTTGTTCAAAGAGTGTAAATCCAGTCTCCTATCTGAACCTGAACCCAGCATTCAATAGGCTAACCAGAATTTACTCTCATCCTCATCACTCTCATCCTCGTTCTGACTGTTCTAGTGCTTGCCTAGTCTCAGCTTCATACGTCACGCCCACGGACCGTTGGCTGAACGTCTGATGCATATGGCACACTTTTCTAGAAACACTTAAGTCGTCATCTGATTGGTTAAATTCTACAGGATGACTGGAGAAGTGTGTGTTTTGTTCTGTAACAGTCCGTCAGGAAACTGATGCCGTGACGTCAAACCCCCCTCGTGGAAGAAGAACGCCTCATGTTTACAACTGTGACAATGAACGCTTACCAGGATCAACCAAACGCTGGATTTTAAAAAGTATGTGACATTCGTGGCTCCATTGTTGCAGTAAACTTGCACAACATTCTTGAATTAATAATTCATTAGATGCACGCTGGTCTGTTATTGTAGGGACTTCAAAATTAATGAATTGAATTTTAGCTTGCACTTCTGTAGCCGAAGCTGAATGTCTTTTCCCATATAAAGGGGCAGTCACACTACACGTTTCCTTATACGTGAATGTGGGAGACAGGAAACGCAAGCTCAAGCGAAGAAGTTTTGTATTTCATCCTTCATTTCTCAGGCCACAAAGGATAGAAAGAGTGGATCCTTTGCAGCCTAGCCTATCCCAGGATTTTGACGTGAGGATTTTGTGCAGGTGATGACCTCAAAATGTCATGACAACGAATGTTTTTACATTACTTCAACTCATCAAAATAAGTTAAGCCATTTTAAGCTTTATTTTTTAAGTTATATGAGATTCAACTTATTTTTTAAATTCAGTTTAATGTAATTTAAGTTGAAATGACTTACACAGCCAAGTTGATTGTACTTACTAAACTTTTTTTGCATCCTCCATTAGGCCTGTTTTGAAGGATGCATTGGGCGTAACCTTCATGTCCTTCAATCACCCACAATCCTTTGCACACATTCCAATTCATGAAAAAGAATTCATGAAAAAAAAGTCAAATTTCACTACGTAGTGCAAGACAAAATAAAAGATTTTGGGAGATAAAGACATTAGGTTTTGTTTTGTTGTAAATGAATTAATCACATGATGCTAAACTGTTTGTAATGTAAACCACTGGGAGACCACAGCTGGTTGTCATTACCTGTGCATTAATAGAAAGGCAGTTAATAGAAATGTTTTTAATATAAAGTATTTTTAAATTATATCAAATTATATTTATCAGTGCTGAGGAGGACTCTAGCTAGCCGACAAGCCTTCGAAGGACTGAACTAGGAAGGACACAGCCTCACTTGGATGCAGCCTTCCGTTTGAGAAGCACCCATAGAGAGATTTTTTTTCTTCTTTTAAAGCAACACCAAGGAACTTTTCCTCTGTGGTCGCCCTACAGGTTGGAAGCGGAATTGTCCATTACCACTGTCGTAAATAATTTAGCCTACCGCAGCCTACTGTCGCACTCGCACGCACACGCTCTCTGTTTATCCAGCACCGGCTTTGGAATCAACAATGGCCACAAACAAGGTAGAGTATGATGAATGGTTTTATGAAAGTATGATGTATTGCATCATCACAAACGAGCAATTGTAGCAATTGTAACGCTTGCCGTAAAGCAAGTCAAATTAGTAGTTTTCTTATGTCTCATTAGAACTACAGAAACGCGACCCGATCTGGCAATCTTACATAGCGTGGATAAAGGACCGCAAAGCTATGGCATAAGTGCAGTTCGCCATGTCACGACTTGATGAACCACTGAAATGATTTTGGAAACATTATTTTAAGGTACAAAATCACTTGGTGTTGCTTTAAGACTTGATAGCCGGTATCTGATCAGTTCTTTATTTACATTGATGGTTCCATAAAGAATCTTTAAAATCCATTGAACCTTTCCATCGTAATACTTCAGAATACTCTTCCATCATCAATTAATATCTACACAGGGACAAATGAGTAACGCACTATGAACATTCTAGTAACTACAGTTAACTAACAAGGAACTCTGCTTAACAAATTAGTAAGTAATAGTGCTCAGCTGAATGTGGTAGTTCACTACTAGCTAATCAGTAACGTTTATTTGTCATACTTCCCAGAGAACTGCTAATAACTACTATAAACAGGTTGATAATTAAGGTGAATAATGCATAATGTTTAATTAATTCTAAAGTGAATATCATGGTAACCCACTAGTAATGACTCAAGTATTACCAAATCCTTTATAAGGAAGTACTAATTATTTGGATCAGTATTCTTCAGTGAAAAGCATGATAACTACCTAATAATGACTGAAGTCGTTGTAAGCTTCTGAGGTTTTTGTAAGGATTGGTTAGTAATGACTCAGGTGTTACTACATCCTTCTAAGAAATTATTTGGATCAATATTCTAAATTTAAGATCATGGTAACTCACTTCTTTATAGTGAAAATGGTTATTAAAATGTTCTTCACACTTAAGAAGAGGTGGTTCTTTTAAAAACGTTTCACTTAAATGGTTCTTCTTTGGCATGACTGAAAAAAAGAAAGAAAAAAAACCCTGTAGGAATCTTTATTTTAAGAGTGTATAGCCTGGGTTCCTCCTACAATTATTTTCTTTTTTCTTATTAACATAAGAGTTAATTTGACTGAACTTATTAGTTTAATTTAAGTTTGTCCTACTCAAACCAATTAATTATTTTGAGCGTTAGGGTTTACAGTGTAGATTTTTTTTGCATTTCATGACCATCTATTGAGGGTTACACATTTCATGATCTCATATCCATAATCTCACGTCACACATCTGTGATTTTCCTGTGAATGGACTATTGTTATTTTAAAATTGACTTGGCAGGATTAATTATAAGACATGAGTTGTGTTAATAGGCCTGGAAACTATTCTTCATAACTGTTAAAGCTGTCATTAAATGCAGCATTTTCCCAGGGGCTCAAACACATGCCAGGCTGACAGATCTCGAAGTGACCACTATTCTCTAACGAAACCACCCAAACATTGTTGAAAACCTGTTTCTTTTCCCAACACTCCAAACACTGGGGCAAAGGCGGACAGGACAGAGTTGTAAGGAATGACTTTTCTGCTCCCGGGCCTCTGTTCATATTCACTCTTAACAGCAAATTAAACAACGACAGGGCGGGGAGAAACTACAGACACCTCATCCAGATGTGTGAAAATAAATCTGCTCTAGGGTGGAGTGTGTCTTCAACAATCATGGAAATTTCAAATGGTTGTGCCACTAGGAAGGTAATATGTGCAATAATAAAAGCAGTAAATTATTGCTGCGCAAGTCAGAGGTTTCGTGCGCACAGTGAATTACATGAATTCTCTCGCAGGCCCATGACCATACATGGGCAAATAGCATCTGTGACAGGTGTTTTAAATAAGCACTCAAGTAAAAAACCCGAAAAGCAACCTGCTAGGATGATCATTATTCATAACTTTTGTCAGTCAAGCTCTTATTTATTTTTGTTTAACTAGCTGCTGTTTATGCGTTTTATGTTCAGGTTGTGTGCATTACTTCAAAGTTAGTCCCACAAAGATCATGTATCTTAGCTCCCAACAGTGGGGTCTAAAACTGTATTAAAAATTACTGTTTTTTTGTCATTTAAGTAATAAAGAGAAATTTTGTTAATTTAAAAATCTGATTTTAGATATGCTTCTGAGGCAGCATACAGGTTTAATGATCTACAACAAAATATGTTAAGGATCTGCCCTGGCAGCTTTGTCTGTTGTGTCTTTGTTTAATGTTTCCATGTTTTGTTTTGTGCTTGAGCACATGGCTTTATCTTTGTTTCTGTTGGCCATGTGCTCCCCTTGACTTGCCTCCTAGTTTCCCCTAACCACGCCCCCTCGTTTAGTCCTTAAGTGTTTTCGACATTGGCTGCGGCTGGATGAAACCGATCGGTGAGAGTTGCCGTGTGCAGGCGGGAGGAGCTGAAAACGGAGACGTGAAGTCAGACTCTTTCTGATTCCCGTAGTGACGATTGTGCTGTGTTTGCATACTTCACCACAGCTGAAGTGAAATAAATGCAATATTTGTCAAATACACTTACATTTAAGAGACATTTTCATTTTATACTTTATGTACTGCTTAGTACAGCTTTAAACCCGCCTCAGTCAACCGAACGGGATCTTAACACTTTGCATCACGGGCTAGTCTGAGTTACAGAATCGCGCCGAAACTCTCACGTGGCCTCGGCGCTGTCTCAAGTCGGACAAAATTTTTAACCGGCATGCACTGCTTCGAGTCAGCCGCCGGTCGGTTTCTGCAGCGCTGCATGAAGTTGAACAAGCCTCTTGTCTAGTCCTTGTTTCACTAATTGTGCTCACCTAGTCCTCATGTGCTCCACACCCTTTATATTGTGCTTCCTTGCTTCTTGTCTTTGCTGGATTGTTGTGTTGCGTTCATAGCTTGGACCTTTCTGTAGTATCATGTTTGTGGAGAGCAGGACAAGGCTGAGGGCCATGAGAGACGATCATGGCTGGAGGGAGAATAGGTTCGGGAGACGAATCTTCGGGATCAGATTGATGAAGACTTGAGAAGGCATCAGCCCTACAGTTCTTATCCCCAGGTCGATACGAGCCGGTGAAAAACCTAGTGAAGAATAAAGCCCACCGGGCTTGACATAGGTTTATTAGACTAGAAGGCACATGGCCACTGAAAGAGGACCGCTCTGACTCCCGTAGATGAGGCGTCAACCTCGACGATGAACGGGAGATCTAGATCTGGGTGAACCAGGATCAAAGCGGTTTGGAAGGCCTCCTTGAGTTGTCGAAATGCTTCCGATGCTGACGGGGTTAAGGAGAGAGACTTGGGCCGGCCCTTAAATGAAGAAGTCAGACGTGAACTGAGTAGGCTATAATTGTGAATAAACCATCTGTAGAAGTTTGCGAATCCTAGAACGCGTTGGAGCTCCTTGATGGTTGTGGGTTGAGGCCAGTTCCGGATGGTATCCACCTTCCTATGGTCCAGTGATCCCAGTGAACCGATTCCTTGGAACCGTTAGCATGCTTGCTTAACGATTCCTCTTATTGGTTCCGCTCGTTGCAAATGTGTCATGATGTCACACACGCGCTACGTTGTTTTGGTTCAGAACGCAGCAAACATGGCATCGAGGCAGAAGCGCTCCAAAGTTTGGTTATATTTCACGCGAAAAGACGACAATACGGTCACATGCAATTCATTTGACGCGATTGTGAGTAATTAAAAATGCTTCAACTACTTTAAAAGCCTACATCTGGGCACATTTTGGCTTTTATGAACAACCTGGTAAGCACGACCTGGACAAGAGACAGTGCGTGTGCGCTCATGTCACGCACAAATAGAATATGCAGGAGGTAATACCACTCGAGCTGTTATAACGCCTGCAGAGTCTGACTGCTTTAGAGTAAGCATGAGCTCCAATATCACCCGGATCCGCAGCCAAAAACAAATCATCCAACCGCCCTAATGTTATCTGATTTAGGTATCCGCACCCGATGGTCAAATTACAAGTATTCTGTGTTGTTACGCGTGATTATAAATGGATAATCGTTTTCAACAGCGGACTCGTTGACGGATGCACGCGTCTCTAGGGTAACATTATACACTGATGAATGAGCGCTGCTTTTAAATGAACATTTCTTTAAAAAAAAATTGATTTGACAGAATTTCATTTTCTTAATGGCATAAACAGACTTTAGTCCCACGAAACTTTAACTGGAATGTCACTGTTTCTGTCACTGCGACTTCCCGAAGAGGCGAACACACACACACACACACGTGCGCACGCACACATCACTTTTGAAGTAAAATTGAAAATTGGATGCAGTGCATCGTAATGCATCGAGATATCGAATTGAACTGAATCGATGACATGATAATCGTAACCGAACCGTGAGACCAGTGTAGGTTCAAACCACTAATACTCTGTGCTGTGTCTTCTGATCGGATATTAAAGCGAGTTAATAAAAACAAACAAATTTGTACTTATTCCCTCACCCAATTAGAATCGATAAGAGAATCGATAAGGAATCGAATCGATTAAGCAATATCCAACGCATTCTCATCCTTTGGCGTCATGTAGGTGACGCCATAGGACATTTCGTCGAAATCTTACGCACATGGCATCCTTTAGCGTCAATATAACACGCACTGTTATGGGTAGGTTTAGGTCTGGGCCTGGGGTAGGGTACGGTTATGACCCCTTGGGATCTGCGTCTCATATTCACGCTAAACGATGCCATGTGCGTTGGATTTAGACGAGCGTCACCTGTATGACGCCTTGGGTTCTGCGTCTCATATTGATGCTAAAGCAGTGGTTCCCAACCTTTTTTTGTCTGAGACCCCCTTTTTCCCAATAAAATATTTTAGGGCCCCCTTCACATTTAATGATATTATCGCTCTTGTAAGCTTGCAGCAAGGATGACAAAATATGTTGTTTTCAAACAAATGGTATGTTTACTATAACCAGATAGGTTTATGCACAAATAATAGCCTATAATATTGAAAATACAATAACAAAAACATCAGTAGGCCCTTTGTAATTTAAAAACGTAAGCCTAGGAGAAGCCTATATATTGGCCCTATTTGAAATGCAAAAACAAAAATATTCCCACTGGTGTGTAGGTAAAAAAAGAAAGAATATATTACTATTACTAAATGACTGCTGTCTGGGGCCTCAATACTTGCACGTTATTTGTGAGACTTTATCAATGTGAGGCTTTATTTTTTACGTTTTTGGCGCTTTAGCGAGCGATAGTAAACTTGCGTTTATTAACGGAATAATGCGTCTTTCGGAAGAACATTGTAGCCGGAACTACTTCTCTCTGTGTACGTCTATGACGAGTCACGCAGGTACTGGGCTACTCCGCAGCGGCAGCGATCCGAACCAGTGTAAAATAGTCCCAATGTAAACACTTATTATAGGTGTACCATAGTGGTTCAGGATAAGACAAAAACACGGATTGATGGATTCATGATGAACTCGCTCAATATATAAATTTTGAACAGGAAAAAGTTAAGGACTTTTGTTTAATGCTCATTGCTCCAAACTTTTCAAAATATGACGCGACCCCCCACAGAGCTCGCTGAGGCCCCCTTGTGGGCTGCGACCCCCCTGTTGGGAACCAATGTGCTAAAGGATGCCATGTGCTTAAGATTTCAACGAAATGTACAAAGCGTCACATGTATGACGCCAAAGGATGAGAACGGGCTGCAATATCGATAATGGAATCGGAATCGTGAAATTAGAACAAAACATGGACTGGATCAATGTTGTACTTTTTTGTTTTAGTTAACAATAACAACAAAAATATATTAAAAAAATCCAAAATTTAAATAAAATGTAAAAATTATATGAAAAACCTAAACTGTTAGATTTCGGGAGATTTGAACTAATTTGCGTACATCAGGGAGCCGCTATCAATATGCGGGAGACTCCCGGAGACTTATTGTTGCCTTATTATCATTTAGGGGGGCATAGGAACATTTTGGTGTAGCTTCAGCCCCCCTAAAATAGGCCTAACGACGTCCCTGGTTGGTGGTGCAGGTTTGAACGGAGTGCAGCTACTGTCCGTCGTCTTGCTGTTTTGGTAAAGCACGTCTTGTACAACGCTGAACGCTCTCACTAGAGTGTTGCCCACAGTGCCCACTGGCCGGTGGGCTGAATCGATTCACAGGATTTGATGAATCGATATTGAATTGAGAAGCAAATAATTGCAATGCATTGATGAGTCGATATTTTTACCCAGCCCTTGTGTTGAGTCCTTGTCGGAAAGCGGTGAGTAATGCAGTCTCATTCCAGCCACTAGCAGCATCTAGAGTGTGGAACTGGAGAGCGTAGCCGCTGACAGAATTATTGGCTTGGTGTACGTTTAATAATTGGTCGTGGACAGATAGTTCCGAAGCAGTTTGTCCAAACACTTCTTCAAAGTGACCAAAGAAAGCTGACAGTGATGTGACGATTGGAGCATTGAATTGCCACAGTGATTGACCCCACTGTAGGGCATGTCCAGACAGTAGTGAGATGACAAATGCTACCCTGGCGCGATCGGTGGTGAACTGGTGAGACTGCATCTCAAAATACAGGGAGCACTGTAGAAGGAACCCGCTGCAATCCTCTGCCTCTCCGGTGAATGTCACCATGGCCATGGGACTAGCAGAGGCAGCAGGTGCTGGGTGCAGGAGTGATTGACGTGCGTCTTGAATCAGATCAGCGGGAACAGCAGGTGGATTGTCAGACGTAGAATGTTGAAGGAAAAGACAAACTGCTTGAACCAGATCTGCAAATGGATCGGTGGGACGATCCGCTGCTGTCGCCGTGGGGCTCTGCATGTGGTCTGGTCTTCTGTCACTGAACAGAGGGAAGCAGACAGGTAAGTGATATAAACAAGGTCTTTATTGAGCAGAGGCACAGATAGAGACAGCAATGGAGACTGCGGAGTATGTAGCAGAGAATCAGAGTTAAATTTATGAACTTAGCTGAATGTTAATCTTGGTATGTTGATTGTCGATGGTCGGAGAGAATGCGGCTGGCTGTAGGCGGAAGACAGAGGACGGATGACGGAGTAAGGACGAGACCAGACAAGGAAGTGAAGGAGAAGTGCCTCTTTATAGTGTGTGCTGATGATGATGTGCAGGGAATCAGAATTCCGTGGAGAGTGAATGAGTGGGCAGAGCGTGCTGATCTGGTGACTCTGTGACAGTCATTGACCGACGACACAATGACATGGGCCGTTGCACTGGTTAAAATGTGGATTTCTCTGGATTTAAACATTGTTGGAAACATTTGGGATAACGAAAGTACATAATTCAACAAAATAACATTGTTCTAGTGGTGTTTGGATATTTTAATCCAAAATTCTTTCATATTTTGCTTTTAAATGAGATGAAACCTAGATTGTACTGCATATTAGCTTGCTTATTGTGCTCAAAAGCACAATCTGTTTAAGTTAAAACGTGGAACTATGGTTTCAGGGAATGGCGAAGAAGTATGTACGTAATGGAGGAACATGCGACCATATTTGGCTAACGTTGTTTTTGGGAAGCACACCTCAGAGCAGTAGACCTGTGTTGGACATTGTACTACAACCGTTCCCTTCCCACCTAATGCCTGTGTGAAGTATCCCGACTGATTTTACAACGTGCTCGTTCATCTAAGCAAGAGGAGGACTGGTCCTGATGGACTTTGAGTTCCTTGTCACTGTTGCGTTTGGCTTAGTTGGAGACACTTAATATTCATCAATATTAAAGACTTGACTGCACTGACAGTATCAGATGAGAACTAAACTTGAACTGTAGTGAGCTGGAACATGGCACTAATGTCTTCTGCTTTATAGCTTATTTCTTTTCAAAACTGATGAAGTTTGCAACATTAACACCATTATTGAACTGAACATTGAACATTCTGTTACTTTCCTGTTTATTATTGTGAAGCTGCTTTGAACCCATTTCTATTTTATAAAGCACTCATATAAAAAAATAAAGGTGACTTGACTTGACAACACCAAGCTGTCCTCTGCAGGTCTGTAACACGGAGCAGTTCATTCACAGCATATGCATCAAAGTTGTTAGATGGAATATAGTCAGAAAGGCTTGCACACTCAACAGTGTGTGAGACTTAACGGCTAGCAGAAAATATACCCAAGCCTCAGACAGATTGACAGTCAATTTCACAATGGATTGCTGAGAACTGTAGGCCAGTTATCGGTTTATGTTCAGTGATATGGAAATACAACAAACAATATGCTTACTTCTAAAGCCACTCTCAGTAATGTTAAATACTTTGCCTTATGTAATGTCTTCTGTCAGCAAATATTTATGTGATTGATTTGATTCAAAGATTTTTGAAAATCCTAATTATTAATTCATTTGTAATGATAGTTTTTGTATTAAAACTGAAAAGTGTGAACATAGAGGTATTTTACCTCACTGTATGTGTAAACTCGTAGCTATCATCATGATCAAAAAGATGCTGATTTCTTTTTCCAAAACCTGTTCACACATCAATTGTGTCCTTACTGTAGGTCTAATTTGGAAATGGAAAGGCCAATTGGAAAATAAGGACTAAATATAATCTCCTGTGTGCGAGGAGACAGTCCATTGGGTGGCGAAACAAAAGAGCAATCTGCTCATTTATTGTGGTTTCATCACCCTTGATCACGTTTCCATAAATACCAGCGGTATCACTAATAAACACAGCTCCGTTGAATGATGAGGAAGTACTCATCATGCAACGAGTAGGTGAGGCGTTGGATTGGAGATGAGGGGTGTGGCGGATAGAAACGCTATTATATTCTATCCTTTTCGTTGTCTGTCGACACTACGGCTCGTCAGCGTGACTTGCCTGAGCTCAGGTGTGTTTCCACAGCACTGATGTCATTACAGCCCTGTACACAGACAGAGTGAATATGACGAAGATTAAGACAACTGAGGAAATAACACCACTCTTCATAATCAACATCATTCCTGAAAGAATATACAAATGTTGAACTTTACAAGTGCATGTCTTCCTAAAGTAATCTACTGCAATTTAATTAGTTGCTTTGCATTACTGTGCACATGTAAAAAAGGATTTAAAAAAAACAGCCAAAGGCCACTGTCCCTCTTATCGCCTTAAACAGATTGAATAGTTCATGTCATGCGTCACAAAGCTGTATAAAAAATAGCCATTTATTAAGAAGCAATGCAGGAACAAAAGAAGAGTTACCAATAGTGCCATGTGCTAAGACAGTGATCAGTATTACTATTCCTTTGCTTAAAGTTACTTAGAGTTGGGGATTTATATATTTCCCTAACCATACATTTTGTAGCATTTGTTCTGCAGCCATAAACAATATCAAATTGTGTGGTCATATTGTTATATTATTAAGTGATTGTACATAAAATTGTCACCTGAAGGTAATGAAATTACATTGTAGGAGCCTACGGAGCCATTTCCAGAGACTTTATATAGAATATCATCTTTAGGGTGGACACTACCACCTAGCAACACCCTAGTAACTGCCCAGAACATGTGAACAATGACATAGGAACCTCGCAGAACACCTTAGCAACTGAAAAGCAATCCAGGTCGGAAATGAATGGGGGCTTGGGGCAAACATGCTACCAAATTGTACATAAATGCCCCCAAATTCAAGATAAGGTTAAAGATAAGATTAGGTTAAAGTGAAACTGAATTAAAACTGTTGGATGAAAACAGCATTACATTTCATGTTATGCATTTTATGCAGTGTTGAGCATTATAACCAATCACACACTTTTCTGTTGAGCCTACACTGTAAAAAAGTTCTCTGTAAAATAACGGTAAAATACTGGCAACATAGTCGCCAGCAATTTACTGTAATTTTACAGTATTCATACTGTGAAAATATTTTACGGTTTATTACCGTACTGTATGAAATACAGTATTATTCTGTGATTATTTCAATTTACAACATAATTATGTTTAGCCTACTTTAAATTCAATCTTTTTAAACAAAGGGATAAAATAATGGGTTGAAATAATTAGATTGAAGATTCATTATTTAATTTATTTTAAATCTTTTTGAGATTTATAACATTTAAAATAAATCTTAAAAAAAGATCAATTAAACAAGTAATGCATCTTTAATCCGATTAACAGAAGAACATTGTTCTGTGGGCTACACACATCGACTTAAAAATACATTATACTGATGTCAGGGTTCTGTCACTTCTGTCTAATCTATTTCTTGGTCTTGTGACAGAGCCCTGACAATCCTGTTTTGTCTTGTCTGTGTGACTTGTTTCATGTGCTTTCATGTCATGTTTTGTCTTGTGCTGTGTAGCACGCAGCTTGTGTTTGGGTGCTTTCATGTTGTCATGTTTTGTGTGAACACGTGGCTTATGAGTGTTCTCATTGGCTGCGTGTTCATGTTTTGTGAGCACATGGCTTGTGATTTGTTTTACTGGCCATGTACTGGTATTCAAGTCATGTTTGGTGTGAGAACATGGCTTGGCATGTATGTTTCCTTGTGCCATGTGCTCTCCTGTCGATTGTCTAACCCTGCCCATCTTGTTACCTGATTATTCATTGATTTGTCCCGCCCTGTCCTCCCTCGTTACCTCCTTTGTTTGCTCTACCTATTTATTCTCCATGTGTTTGTAATCTTCTGCTGGTTTGTCGTTGTATGTGCACTGTGTGTTTCAGTCAAGTCAAGTCGTACTGTGTGTTTCAGTCAAGTCAAGTCAAGTCATCCCCCGCGGTTAGTTTTTGTTTGTATTTGTTTTTTATTATTATTAAAAAAGCCTCATCAACTCCTCACTCCTTTCACCACCCCCACATCTGACAATTGAATTATATATAAAACAAGCAAACACTTAACGGATATAAATAAAGTTTTATTTTCAGTCAACATTCAACAAGTATTCTAAACCAAAAACAATAAAAAATTAAAAAATTTAAAAAACAAAACAAAGACTAAGCTATTTGTTAGACTGTATGCTAACAAATAAAAACTCAAAAATAAAAACAATGGCAATAAAAATAAATAACAAAGTATACCCCCTTACAAACATGACAATCTGAGACCAAACACATTGCATGCTTAAAAAAATTGCACTACTAAGAACATTTAACATGCAATGTTAAACAAATTTAAAATGTAATGTTAAACAGATGTAACACTTTAGAAAAAAAACACCAACATTTGTTCAGGGTTTTTTCCCACTTTAAAAAAAAAGAAATGTCTAGTGAGAAGGCATTTGTACATTCTACAAGAGTCTTAGGTGAGTGAATATTGAATAATTTTACACCCAACCAACCATGATGAACATCCCCTGGCTGTTGGCATGCTGGCATGTTGTCTCCTGATGTATTCCAGGGTACCACTGTAAAACACAGCAAACAAAATATTTTATCAGAATAAGTCTAGAAATGTCAAGTAAAACCCAGATAACTAACCCACTTCCTGCAAGTCTCAAGTCAAATAAATGTTTTCATTCCTCAAGCAAAGGTTTTTTGTTTTTTACATGTTTCTATTGTTCAGATTCACTGCAGAATGGTCCATGTTTATATTACTGCTCAACATTATTCCTAATTCTAAAATGTTACCTTTTGTATAGATGGTAATGAAACTGAAGAACTAACTAATACCTGAGCAGATATCTAGCTTCAATGCAAATCAACTGTGGTTGGTCTAATTAATTTCATTTAAGTTTCTAGATTTTCATTCTTTTAGACTCCTGAAACATTTTTTTTTAAGTTGTATTGCTTTTGTTCTTTTTAGAACACTTTTACTTTTTTTTAAAAATAACTTTTTATGTGTTAAAGGGACATTGTGTAGGAATTTCTCCCATCTAGCGGTGAAATTGTATTTTGCATTCAAACGAATTGTGCTCTCCAGCGCCTCGCTTTTTCAAATGCGTGTTGTATCTACGGTCGCTGTTATGTACCAAAAAGCTATGACAGGATGTCTTCTAATAGCACTTCGTCGAGTTTTCCTTCGGTTGAACAGGTTTGTATTTCAAACAAACTGCAACTTGACACAACAAACAAACAAATGTTACAGTATGAATAATAACAGTGCAATAAAGCCTTTTAAACTTGCCGGGGCAGTGAAGCGCATCTCACTGCTCTGCTCCTCCGTTTCTGCTGCTTTCAGTCACGTGACGCTGGCTCGGAACAAAAGCGCGTTGTGGAAATGAGTTTTCCTAGTACTTTTTGACCCTCTCTGCTATTATAGTTTTTCAAGATGGCGTAACGACATGGAAGCCTCCGTGGACCTACCCGTCACATATAAAGATAATAAATTCTTCGTTTACGAGGATAAGTCAGATAATTGGCAGAGTACACCATTGAGGACATATTTATAAATAAAAATATTGATATTAGATAATACAATACCTAAAAAACTACACATTGTCCCTTTAAAAAGCTATTTTGTATGTAAATATATAATTTAATTTTTTCATTTCAATGTTGAATAGACATTTTAAAACTGATAAAATGTGGTAACTGTAAAATGCGTGTAGGCCTATGTTTGAATGATTTACATTTCAGAGACATTTTAAAACAACACACAGCTCGACTGCTTGCTGAGCATCGATTTCAAACATTACTACTGGTAATACTAACTGAAAATACTGGCAAGGAATATAAGAAAATGTTTTAATTACCGTGTAACTTGTAGGTTCAGATGCAGGTCAATGCAGATACAGGACTTCGAATGGCAAATGGCGACGTAAAACAGATGTCATTTTTGGAAAAAAAGTGTTTTACAAATGACGCACACCAACACCAAATTAAAAAATACTGCATTTTACTGTAATTTAACACACCACATAATGCATTGCAAAAAGTTAAAAAACTTATTACTTAAATACAGTAGAGTATTGATTAAAAAATTAACTGTAAATTAACAGCAATTTCTTAATTAGCAAAATAATGGCCAGAATGCAATGTTTTCTACAGTACATTACTGTTTTAATTGAAAAACATTATTTTACTGTTAGATTTTGGCCGTTTTTTAAAAGCAGTTTTTTACAGTGTATGAATGCAATGGCCAATCAGAGCAGTTTAAATTAGCCACGCTAAATTCTGCAATTCAGTTTAGTAATTCACACTGAACCAAAGTCGTGAACCACTTCAGTCTATTTCTGTTTTTTATTCCTAGTTTGAATAACCATTTTGTTTTTCATGATACTAAAATAACTAATGTGAAGTTTAAATTTTCTAATACATAGAAAGCAATAAACTAATTTGTAAACGGTTCTTGGCATATTTTTTCTGTGTAGCCAGACTATGACGTGACTTTTTTTTTAATGTATTCTACAAATAATCATCATTACTACAGATGTATATTAAGAGCAATAATCGACAATGTTGATTTTTGTCATAGTATTGCAGGCCTAACCTGTATGGAGATTGTTTTTTTACTGTACATTATAGGCTAGGCTATTTACATCATGCACTCTATGCAATATAAATCCATGTATGCCACGTTAAACAGTCTGTGTGCTTCTGCTCCACCTTTGTAGGGTAAAGATGGCTTTTGTTGATGTTGTTCATTAAATTGGTAACACTCTAGCGAAGGTGTCTAGAATCGGTCCTGGAAGGCGATTGTCCAGCAGAGTTTAGCTCTAACTTGCCTCAACACACCTGCCTGGAAGTTTATAGTATGCCCAGTACAGAGATGGTCTTATTGTTGGGAGATACGAGGGTCCGTGGCTCTACAGTTGGAGAAAGCGCAACAGCTAACTTGGATCATGAGTGCCTTGATAACCAGTCACATTACAGCCTGGACGTCATTGAGTTTAGCTGAATTTCATTCAGTTCTGCAGCAGTCAATCACTGTTTGCGGATACCATAGAAATGAATGAGAAGTGTCTTAAACTGAATCATGCCTGTCACGCAATTGTCCATGACTTCTCTTATAAACCAGCTTTTTTTTCAGCGTACACTCTAAAAATAGATCAATCCAAAAAGAATGTTTAAGAGCAACATGTTGAAGATTACCCGATGAGGTGTCGATTCATCAAATGATAAGCTATTTCCTCACAAAGAGGTTTATTCATTGACATCCATTAAAAAACATCCTCTTGTCTCCTTCCCTATACAGAGTTAGCAGGTGTTAAGCTTTTTTTTTTTTTGTTAAGGTTGCAGGCTTGCCTTCAAGTGGCTTGGTTTCTTGTGAATATGAAGGCCTTGATTAGCTGGTTCAGGTGTGTTTTATTAGGGTTGGAGCTGAACTCTGCAGGACACTCCTGCTCTATAGCATTCTGACTGATTGAAGCAATTGTTTAAGTATTATACACACAAAAAAAGTGTTAAAACTGCCCTTACAGAGGTTTTTTTTAAAATAAAACTCCTTAATGTAAAAATCTTGTTTATTTTGCTAATTTTTTTTTATGAAGTTGCTAAATGTATAGGCCTAGCTATCGCAGAGAGGAACAAATGCTAACAATTTACAGAGACCGTTGCTCATTGAAGTCTCTGTAGGAATTTCCATGGCTGAGTGTTACAGGCCTCATTTGATCCGGATGATCCAGTTTTGGTGATGTAATGATAAGGCCCCTGGAAGAGCGATTACAACCGTGTCACAAGGGAGACAGTTTTCCGACCCATGTCTTTGACTTGAGAGTTTTTTTGCGGAGGAGAACCATCATTGCAATCATTATAATGCAAACAACGATCGATATATTCAGGATATTGGACAGGGCTGCTGAGCTCAACCCTTAACTCAAATCTGTTTCGGGCTGCGCTTGGGAATTGCTTGTCATGTGGGACACATAATTTCCTCTGTGGGTGTCTGTTACAGCTACAACTGTTATATTGTACTCCAATCTGTCAAAGTACAGTATGCATTTTAAAGAATGAGATAAGGTTGGTCCAGGAGAAAGACTGATCTGACACTATTAAGCATTTCAAATGTCTATTTTTGGTGGTTACTTTTTTGAAACTGCAAAGCTTCTAATTAAAAGCCCAGATGTAATATTGGAGACACATTTTACTGTTTATTGATGCAAGCATGACTATTACTATTGCTCATACTTACTTAGGTTTGTGATTTTCCAAAATACCCAATAAATGATGCCTAAAATCATGTGGAGGAATGAATGTGTTATAACATTATATATATTTTTTTATGAATTAAATATTAAAATTAATATTTTTATGGAGTAACCGTTTTATAAAAGCAATAAGCCCCTTGAAGCCGTGTTTTACAGTGAATTTAGAACTGTTCTAAATTCACTTTAAATCACGGCTTCAAGGGACTTATTGCTTTATTAACACGAATGTTGGGGCTCACAGACGTATCTTCTTGCATCGTTTCTGTTGTTATTTTCCATTATATTCTGGAAATTCAACCTGGATATATTGGGGTGATTTGTTACACCCGTGAATCACTAATCTGCAATGGTACGACACAACAGCAGTCGGTATCGGTCACCTTTGAGCACATGCATTGAATTCCAGTAGAGATCACTAAAACACCGGAGTCTCTGTGGATTACCATACCCAGCAGCCGACATCGGTGGCTACGGAGAGAGCGTAAACAAAAACTAGGATGCAGGGCTGTGTTAGCGTGGCTAAAGAGGAATACTCACAGACCACCGCTCCCCAGGCTCTTCGTCTCTAACATTAGGTCTTCAAACAACAAAATGGATGAGACTCTTTCAACCACTAATCATGCTTGCCTATTCAAGGAAGTTGCGTGATGATCATTACTGACTACTGGCTACACCCGGGAGTCCCTGACACAGCTATTGAGATAGCGGGCCGCTCTGGACACCACAGCGACAGCACTGAGGACTGCGGTAAGAGCTTGAGTAAGAGCTACGGTAAGAGCTTGAGTGCACGAACACCACCATTATTGACAGACATTGTTCTCCAGACCTAGAGTTGTTGGCAGTTAAATGCAGGCCCTTTTAGATGTCTGTTGTTATTACAGCCATGTATATTCCACAAGAAGCTAACATTAATGCAGCACTCGGCTACATATTAACAGCTATAAACAAGCAACACAACGGGGTGTTTATTGTGGTTGGTGATTTTAATCATGTCCACTTGATGACTGTGTTTCCAAGGTTTGAACAACGTGTGAAATGCTCCAACAGAGGGGGGAACACACAGGACTGTGTTTGTTCTAACATCACTCAAAGCCTTCTGCGTCACCCCTCCCCCACCTTCGACAGTCTGATCACCTGTCACTTTTTCTAACCCCAGCATACTGCAACCTTTTATCAAAATGGTTAAAACCTGGACGGAAGGAGCTTCTTTACATCTGCAGGAGTCTGTTTTCCACTCAGAACCTAGACGAATACAGATGTAACCCATTTGCTAAATCTAATAGTTGCAACAGTTCGTTGTTATGGGAAGAAGGAGGCGGGAACCAGTGAAAATTCAAAGACTATAATAATAAAATAAATAAATATAAAATGAAAGTAAAGACAGCAGCCCCTCACGGACAACTGCAGTCACATATAATAAAACACATGCACAACACAAACAAATGCACCATCCAGAGAGAGATCACATCTTATTGCAGATCGAGTGAAAAAAGTTATTGTTGGGAGATCGCAGTGGAACAACATTGATCAGTCCATTTGAACAGTCCAACATCACTTCCCTGAATGACTATAGACCAAGAGCACTTACAGCTATTATATCCAAGTGCTTCGAAAGACTAATCCTGGGACACATCAAATCCACACTCCCTCCTACTTTAGACCCACATCAATATACAGGTCAAATAGATCCGCAGAGGACGCAATACACACTGCTCTCTACACTGCACTAAAAATCCAGAGCAGAAGGACACATAGTATGTAAGGATGCTATTTGTAGACTATAGCTCTGGTTTTAATACCATTGTCCCCAGCAGGATGGTCACAAAGATGCTGGACCTAGGCCTCAGTGACCAACTGTGTTTGTGGATTACTTTCTCCGGGACCACTCACAGATTGTGAGACTCATCTCCTCAACCCTGACCCTTAGCACTGGAGCACCGCAAGGATATGTGCTGAGCCCCTCCTGTACTCTCTATACACACATGACTGTACACCAGTTCACCCCTCTAACACAATAATCAAATACTCAAATGATACAACAGTGGTGGGGCTTATTTCAGATGGCAGTGAGGCTGCCTATAGAGAAGAGGTGTGTAGACTGGTTGAGTGGTGTGCAGACAACAACCTGTCTATCAACATCAAGAAGACAAAAGAGCTAATTATAGACTTCATGCAACACCGGGAGGAGCTTCAGCCATTGGAAATAAGGGGTGAGAGTGCCCAGCTTTAAGTTACTGGGCCTACATGTCAGTGAGGACCTCAAGTGGACCGTTAACACTGCTGCCCTGGTTAAAAAGGCCTAACAAAGACTTGAAGGACAGAACCATGAGGAAGGCATATCTCTCTGCCACTACACGGTAGAAAGTAGACTGACATACTGCATTACAGTCTGATATGGAGACTGTTCAACGATCGAAAGAGCTGCACTGCAGAGGGTCATTAAAACCTCTCAAAAGATCATTGGACTTCCTCTGCCCAGCAGAACCTGCAACATCATTCAGGATAGTCCTCACCCCTTTCGTGATCTGTTTGCACTACTGCCATCTGGAAGACGCTACAGAGCACTAAAGACTTGCACTTCCAGATTCAGAAACAGTTTCTACCCAACAGCCATCTTTAAACTGAACTCCCTCCCCCTGCCTCTATTCCTCCACAGCTATTTCAAAAATTTTGAAAGGACGTGCAATGCCATATTATTGCAATAACATGCACAAGATATTTTCATGTTACATTTCTCTTCCCTTGTTAATATACTTAGGCTATATGTTATTATATGTACTACTTATATATTTTTAGATATACTTATTTGTTGTTTTTTGTGTGTTGGTGTGCATGTGTGTGTGTGTGTGTGTGTGTGTGTGTGTGTGTGTGTGTGTGTGTGTGTGTGTGTGTACGTGTACGTGTACGTGTGTGTGTGTGTGTGTGTGTGTGTGTGTGTGTGTGTGTACGTGTACGTGTACGTGTGTGTGTGTGTAATGTGGATGAATAAAGTATGTTTAATGAGAGACATCACATTTTGTTATATGTCACATGAAATGCGACATGAAAATAATGCCTTTAATAAATGCCTTTATGACAATAAAGGCATTCCATTCTATAACTAGAGACTTTGGGCTAGGCTCTTTTGTCCTAGGTTGGTAAACTACCTCCCAGAATGTCCTACCATCATTTACAATTTTTTTAAACTTATGTGTGAAGAGTCTCATGATAATTACAAAACAAACGTATTTGGAGGTTACTTCGGAAATGTATGAAAACCTATCAGCATTACTAGAATTAATGAATGCCAAATGGTTGGCAAATGGCCATTACATAATGTGTAAAAGTAGTAGATATATATTGTTCTCTAATCCAGGAAGCCAGAGGTTGAAGTGAGAGGGCAAAACTCTGCTATCAGATTCCAACAGTCAGCAAACGTGCCAAAGATGACCATCCTAGTGCGATGCACATGGCTTTCAGTTTATGTTTGTTAGATTTATGACTTTCTGCGTATGATTGTTAGATTTTAGGCCATCTACATGCTAGTGTATAACAGAAATAACAAGTAACAAATGAGTTGCATCCTAAATTCTATTATTTCAGAGTATAAATACAGTGAGAAGTGAAGTAACATTTGTAATGTCACTTTGTAATATGGTAATCCATATTAAAATTTATCCTATGCATTTAACCCATTCACGTTAGTGCACACACATTACGAATAATGAGTAGTGAACACTGCAAACTGTGGCAGTCATTTTTGCTGTGGCACCCAGGGAGAGATTGGGGGTTTGGTGTCTTGCTCAGTCATTTCCTACCGGTATTGAGAGTCAAACCAACAACCTTCAGATTTCAAGTCTGACCAGCTGAACCTACAACTGAACCTACTCAGCTACTACCTGTATAAGTTCTTCATAAGTGCTAAATTGTTTTAGCTATGTTTGGAGTGTGATAGGTGCAAGAGTAGTGGTTGGTATTAGGGGTCAAGTTTTGCCCGGTTTGCATGCCAGTTAGCTTGACATTTCTTTATTTTCCAAGGAATTTGCATTGAAAATCTGAGAGGAAACGGGTCCAGTTAGAAAGGCCTTGATGCTTCTGTCGTACTACAACAGATACTCTTGAAGTGGAAAACTGTACTCATGTATTTCTGTAATGTGTCCTCGGCTGCAGAACTGTTTTGTACGTCTGATCTAATCTCGCTAATCTTGCTGTCAACAGTGGGGCTGTTACTGAACATAACATAATTTTGCAAATCTTGTTTTTTTTTCTTTTTGGTTTTGACAGTTTAAAGTATTTTTCCAATGTGCAGATTATTTTTTTCCCATGTCTCCATCCTGCTTTTTCCCGTGGTGATTGTGACCCTGACATGATAAAGAGACAGATGACATGACTCAATCTCTCTTGAAAGAATGGAAGCTCTGCACAGTTTTTCTCAAGTCAATTGTCTCCTGCCAGAATATGGTGCCCTCTCCCAGGCACTGAGATCAACCATAGAACAGAGCAATTGATGTTATGGAATAAATACATACAAGCACTTCTGGGCTTGATCCATGGATGGAAAACAGCATTAAAGACAGAGTTCATCTCAGTTTCCTCAGGAATTGATGTGTCTTTATATTTAATTATGATGGAAATGTATATGAGTGAGATAGATTCTGAAATGACTGACAAGAAATCTCCACTGGCCTATTCCTGTAATGCTTAACATTCGCCAGATGTATTTTACGCCATAAAAATACAATAAAGCATGCATTATGTAGCATGAATATTTTCTTATGGGAATTTATGTTGTCACATGGTTTTGCACTGTGTATTTACATTGGCTAACTTAAAGAGATTGTAACACATTACTGTGAATGTTTGAACGAGTTGGAAATTGTCACTCTCTTCACCTGCCATTGTTTTTGTGTCCATGTGAGAACACCTTTGTAACACTGACATGTGAGGTCGGATTTCAGTTTCGATACAAACCGCCTTGCGTGCTCTGTCAATGCAGGGCAATGTTATTAAAATACAATTGTTGCTTATATAGCGATTTATCTCTTGCTATGACAAGTGTGGGATTAACACTGGCTCACATGACATCAGACACATGAACACGCATAATGATGTTTAGATGATGTCACAGGCTTCAGATAAAGGCAAGGAAGAAAGGGTGAAGAGCAAAACCGCCCATGTTGGGAGGAATTTGTCCAACCTTAAAGCAGAATGTTTGTTGTGTTTCGGAGGTATTAGGTGGTATTAGCATGTCAATGTCAGGTTCAAAGAGCTCCTTCATGTTAAAATACTGTAAAAAAAAAAAAAAATTCTGTTCTCTTAGGCCATGTTGAGAAATATGGTACATTGTACTTTCCGTTAGGTACAAAAGCCAAGGAAAACAGAACATAAGCGACGTTACTTCATAAGTGTGTTCTTGCTCCTGTTCACATGCCCGTGGCCAAGTCACGCTGCCCAATTTGTCTGGATCAGCAGCTGCTCTGCACGCATATGCCTTGTGCTGCATTTGCATAACACTTTTCCGTTTGAGTGAGTTTTTCAGGCAGAATTAAGTCAAACGAGAAAAACAATGTGACTGGCATCTTGTGAACCTTTGTGCCTGGAATCAGCTCTGAGACCAATTCAAGTATGTTTTGCTGCCTCGCAGGACTAGCTTTGTGTCACTTTGGATAAGGTCACCCATTCTAGAGCCAACACACATGCATAAAACTTTAACAAATGCTTTTTTGTTTAATTTTTCACCGCCTTACCCAAAATCTGCCATGTTCAATATATTAGGCCTATTCGTAATCAACGGCTCTGGCTCTGTGATTTCTTGCGTTAGAGATGAAATCGGGTGGCTTATCCAATGAGGATGATTTGCGAGAGTTGCTATCTCAGACGCTTCCGTATTCAGAATATATGCCTGTTTTTACAGTGCATCCCTAATAATGAGGTATCATTTGGATCATTTAGGTCAACATTTGACTTCAACCTGATGAAATGTGAAGCATTATAACTCATACAAACTACTGAAATAACAACTCAAAGACAACCCAACCCAAATGCAAGAACCCAAGCATTATACACAAAGATTATGAAAAGGAAGGACGACCACACCTGTTTGGGATCTGATAAACCACTACATGGTCTGACTTCCAAAATCAATGTTGTGTCATGTCTGTAGCGGAGGAGAGAAGGAAGCACACAGTGTGAAAGAGCACACCGTGACTAAATCAATTGAAAATATCACCTAAAGACTCATCCTCCCCACAAAAGATTACCTAATATGTCATATAATTTCCATCATTACAGCTTTCCTTAAGTGTAATGCTACTCTAATGGTGCATAGTCAGGCTTTAATAAACTGCTTTGGCCTGGTTATATTCAGGCGAATGAGAAAGATCTCTCTCATGCTGGACTGAGAACAGATCAAGTTATTTATTTATTTAAGCAAAATTATTTTTGTTCTTCAGTTAGGTGTAAAAGGAAGTCTTAAAAATACATCTTCAGTGGTAAACGCCTTTACAGCAGAGTTTAGATGAATACAGTGATGTGAATAAGTTAGGACACCCATGCTAAAGTTGCCTAAAAAGAGGAATAAAAAAATCATCTTTTGGAAATTGATCTTAATGCCTTAATTTAAAAAATGAGGAAAAATCCAACCTTTAAGGACACCAATTTTCTTTGTGATTGAATTATGTATCATAAATAAATAAATGTTCTTCCTTAAAATACAGGGTGCATAAGTCAGGACACCCCTATGTTAAATTCCCATAGAGACAGGCAGATTTTTATTTTTAAAGGCCAGTTATTTCATGGATCCAGGATAATATGCATCCTGATAAAGTTCCCTTAGCCTTTGGAATTAAAATAGACCAACCTCATCACACATCCTTCACCATACCTAGAGATTGGCATGGTTTTATTTCAGTTAGCCTAATAGCTGGTTTTATTTGCATTGAAAGATGATCTTATGGAAAGTACCCCATGCCAATCTCTAGGTATGGTGAAGGGTGTGTGATGATGTGGGTCTATTTTAATTCCAAAGGCCAAGGGAACTTTATCAGGATGCATATATCCTGGATCCATGAAATAACTGGCCTTTTAAAATAAAAATCTGCCTGACTCTATGGGAATTTAAAATAGGGGTGTCCTGACTTATGCACCCTGTATTTTAAGGAAGAACATTTATTTATTTATGATACATTATTCAATCACAAAGAAAATTGGTGTCCTTAAAGGTTGGATTTTTCCTCATTTTTTAAATTAAGGCATTAAGATCAATTTCAAAAAGATGATTTTTTATTCCTCTTTTTAGGCAACTTTAGCATGGGTGTGCTAACTTATTCACATCACTGTATGTAAATACTGTATGTGCTGTGGGCTTTCCTCTCAATGAAATAAACACAAAACAAAAATGACAGAGTGAGAAAACAGTAGTTAAAATAGAATCTGATCAAAGCGATGCGGATAAGTAACGTCATGTTTATTATTAAGCACTTTTTATATTAGATAGCTTTAAAGCAAGCAGCTTTATAGTAAACATCAAAACAGTGTCAGTGTCTCTTTCGAGTAGAATTATAACTTAATGTCCTATGCTAAAGCAGCTCACCAGTGTGTTCTTTTTTTTACTCGCATCTGACCTCAATGGACTGAACAGAAGAAATTAACAGCTTCATTTCATATCAAGGAAGGCGGAGCCTCAGAGACACACCTACCTATTATTTCATCACCATGGACCAATGGTAGTTCGAAGGTGTTAACCAGCTGGGGTAAACTTTTCCGGAACTCCAGAAACAAACTCCAGAGGAACTGATTTTGTTCAAAATAACGTCACACCAGTTCGCTTTCGCTTGAAGAATATCAAGGCCCTAATATTAACTTCCAGTGTGGAGGATTGAGTAACTTGTCCTGGGCCCTGTGATGAGAGGAGACCACTAAGATTTAGTGTTGAAAAGCAACAAAAATATGTATTAATTTGAATAAATATGTTTTATAAATTGTTTATTAATATTTGTATGATTAATTTGATTACAAATTGAAAACAAATTGATTAACATGAGTCAGCTTTTTCTTTTTGGTCACACTTTAAATATGGTGTCTCTTTTTAACTACTATGTACGTGCATCAGAAATAAGAACAATGTACTTATTGTGTTGATGTTGTATTGCAAAACCCTTTTGGTGCTATTGAAGTGGATACGGTTAAGGTTTGATGGTTTGGGTAGGTTTAAGGGTGGGTTAAGGGTCAACAATGTAAATAGATGTAATTACAGAGATTCATTACAGCTGTAGTTACATGCAGATTTTTTAAAAATATAAGTACAATATAAAAACATGCTTGTTCACAATAAATGCATTGCATCTAATGATTAATTTAAATGTCAGTATAAAGTGGGATCTTTTTTGTAAATTCATGATTTTTTTATTTTTTTTTATTGGTGGATTATAATTTGTGGGTATAACCCAAAGGTACAACGGCTGTCGGACAGCAAGGGAAAACTTGATAAAATGTAAATTATTCATTTTTGTAAAATTAATTCATTATTTGCAAGTTTTCTCCTGCTGTCCGACAGACCTTCATACTTTGGGTTATGACCCACCAATTTAAAACCACAGCTGTATCTAGTCATTGGGCCAAAGGGAATGGGAGACTAGCCCAAAAAAAAACTAAAAAAATTTGTCCCGGGCGTTGTGAATTGTAGTAACGGCCTTGCTAAGTTCCATGTGTGCGTGAACCCTAATAGAAAGCAGACATAATTAATATGAGATTCCTGTGAGTGATTAATGCTATTGATTCAATTTTCCAATCCCATGTTTTCCCCAGTTCTGAAAGTTTCATCGGTATTGCCATGGCCAATTAGAATGATTGCTCACTGCTGGCATCAAAGGACGCTGGGAGAATGTATCTCCCGTCAGAACTCGTGTACTTGGAGGACAGAAAAACAAGTCTGATGTCTCTCATTAGCCTTTGTACATAATCAGAAGGGATGGAAAATGTCAGCTATTCAAATAATGCCTCGATGTCGGCAAGTATAAATGATTACATGGATAAAAAAAAGACCTGCTAACAACCCCAGCTGGACGTACATCTTCTTCTGTTTCAATGAAAACCATTCATGTGCAAGCTCTGCAGTGTAAATATCACAGCAGACAGGAAAGGTTACCCTACTAAGTTGTAAAAACTGATAACCCAGCCTGAAACGGAACTGTTTGATGAAACACAATGAAAAACAACACTCATTATCAATGTCTGACTCACACAGACGTAATAGAGTTATCTCAAATGCAAATGTGTATATTGTAGGCAGCCTTGACCTCATGTCTAACCTTGTTCTAATTGCTTGTGCTTCAGTCCAGCTATCAGGTAAATCAATGACATTATTTCAGCTGCAGTAAAATAAATAGTTCACCCAAAAGAATCCTAATTCTGGGACTAAATGTTTCAAGCTTCAAAAATGACACAGCACTATTGGAGTCTTTTCCATTTTTTTGGAAAAGTACCCCATATGACTCTTTTCGCTGTATTCCAGCTCCTCTGAAGCCATATGAGATAGCTTTGGGTGATGAAATTCAAGTCTTTATTAATGTAAGCATTTAGTGTCTAGCTCTGCTTGCATGAGAGACAGACATTTAACAGAATGCGTTCTTGTCTGTACACGTGTTCTTGTGGACTTTTGAAACCTCCTCAGTCATAAGTACTGTTCCAATTAAAACTTCACATCTTGCCACATGTTCTTGCTTGGCTTCTTTATCGAGGATGCATCAAGAGGCGACTTGTGCGGACTTTAGAAAACCAAATATACCAGAATGCATCTCACATTAACCAGCAGTTGGAGAAATCCCACATAACTTTAGAAAAACTGCTGTTGTTGTGTTATGAAATGAAGAGTTTTTTTAGCCAAGAATGTTATTTATTAAGTGCCTATTTGAAAATGTTGTGAGGTCCGATCACTGGGCAGGCAGCGCTCATGCCTACAGCCTAATCTCGGCAAGTTCTTCTGAAATTTGCGACTGACTCTGATGTTTTGGGTATATTTTTCGTATAGAGTATATCTAATGGACAATCTTTAATCTCATAAATCTCCTATTTGTTCACAGAGAAATGGTTTTGGCCTTGGGCAAATTTAAGTTTCATAATTTTATATTTTTATTTAACTTTAACTTTGTACTTGTCACAGATCTGCACTACATCTCCCATCACCCTCCTTGGGGCCCACCTGCACAACATTCACCTGAATTCTATCACACACACTGCACCTCATCATCACCCTCATCACTGACACTATTTATACACACACACACTTCACCACAGCTCATTGTCCAGTCTTGTTCGCACAAAGAGGACTACTTACCCCAAGAAGAGGACTACTTACCCCCAAATCATACTTTGTTTTATTGTAAAAATTAATTCGAATGAAGATAAGAGCTGAAGGACAGTAATAAGCATGCTGCTGTTCAATTCACAGAATGACTGAACTTGCCAAGTTCAAAATACACTTGACACTTGGTTCACGAGTCTTGGTGTATTTGCTATTGAGAAACGCCTAAATAAGGAGTCTGATTGGGATACCAGTATCCAAATCATATGCTGGTGACCTTCTGTGCTGTCCTTTTCAGCATGAATAAATTACACTAAATCCAAGAGGTTAAAATCTAAGTTAAGAAGACGTCTGCTTTGTATGATTTTACAAACTCTTTATGTGCATTGAAACATCAACTGACCCAGAGTTAAACTGATTTGGAAGAACAACAGTGTTGAAACATGAAACAAGACTGTTCATTGTGAGTTCGGTGCCAGTACTGACAAAATGATTCGCGATCAGTTATTAAAGAATGTGCTTACGCCACAAATATGTAATACTTTTACTAGAAACTCATCTTACACTTGACAGATCTGCTGCCGATAAGGCTAAATCCATTTAAAATTCCCACCATATTCCCACCCCCTTACGGTACATTACATAGTAAAACGCAAAACAACGGGGAAACAATCACCTGCACCTTTTAACTGGATGTTGAGTTGTTGTCTTCCTATAAATTGCATTTGGAACAGTCTAAGAAGGACAACTTCATCTTCCGAGGCTCGTGGCTGATTGCACCAGCTGTTCTTTGGTCTGTGCTGGTCGCCTTTATGAAATCTATTGATGGCCAGGGATGGATGCTCAAGTTCTTGATGCTGTATGTTCCTGCCACGTGTGTCAGCTCAAATGACAAAACTGTTAGTTAACATCCTGCTCTTCTCCAGCTGGTACTTAGCCTAGAATTCTAGATGCACCTTAGCGGCAGTAAAAATTATTTTGCAGCAAAGTGTGGTCTAGCAACTCTCCGTTGGCATTCGAGCTGGAAAAACTAAACTCTGGTCAGGCAAATCACATTGTGTATAGAGTTGGTGGGCGGGCTTAACATAATGACGGCAGAGTTGTGACGGTTCCGTGTGATTTCCATAGGTGATTTCCCTGCTACTTGAAAACAAAGAAGATGCTGCTGGCGAACAGAGGTCTTTCGAATCGGCTTTGGCCGCGACTCTGGATGACTTGGAGTTAAGAGAACGTCACTTAAGTCATTTTTAAAAAAGGAAGATGTGTTCGGAGTTTTGACGACCGGATACGGCAAAAGTTTAATATAGGCCTATCAACTAGCTCCGCTGGTGGAAAAACGCTTGGGACTCACTCAGCCACAGCCGTTCGTTGCTCTGGTTGGTTGTAGCGCTGTCCTATTGCGTGCAGCTGGAATTTGAAAGACAACCGTTTATCCCACCCCTTGGATTGAGGTATGCCAATTGTGAGTTCCCAGAACTAACATCTTGATGTAGGTCTGGCTTGCCAGGCTAGCTGGTACTCACACTGTTACTACGGATTCTGTGGATTCGTTTCTGTCATCAGTCTTCAGCCGCCATGGTAATTCTTTAAGTATTTTTACTGATAACGGTGCTCAGTTTACATCTGACACTTTCGCTGCTTTTCCAGAAGGAGTGAATATTCACCCCCATTATTCCTCTGTCCACTACCTGGGGGTGCTGTGGAGAGTTTCAGGGCCCGTCCACACGAAGACGCGTTTCGCTGTATACGTATAAATTTTTTATCGTATTGCCGTTTCGACCACACGGATCCGGCGTTTTGGGAGAGTGAAACCGCTTTTTTTTTAAACCGGGTCCCAAAGTGGATAAATCTGAAAACGACACCCTTGCGGTTTCGTGTGTACAGCCAATCCGTATATTTTGTGAAACGATGATGTCATCACATCACGTGTCGGCGCATGCTCAAAGTCTTCTTCTCCGTGTATAGTGTATCTCTGTGGCACAATTACAGCGCCCCATACTGGTCTGGCATATATACTACACCGTTTTCAGTCGGTTTCAGTGGTTTCGTGTGGACGCAGATATCTCTTGAGACGACGCCATGTTTACGGAGTTTTTTTTTAGAACGAGGAAAACAAATAATCGGATAGGGAACGCACCGGCTTCGTGTGGACGTGGCCTCAGCCATGCGCTCAAATGCAGCCATTCAGCAACATCAGCCATGGTAGTCTGTGGTAACTGACTTCTTGCAGGTGTACAGTGCCACTCCACATGCTGTAACTGGTGCTTCACCCTTTTGGCTTCTCTATGGCCTTTGGCTTCTCTAGGGCCATCTGCTCCTGTGCATCCTCGAACTGCCAAAGGAAAACTGAACGCTGCTCGTGCGCGAGGTTGAGGTGCGTGAGCAGACCATTTAAGGGACAAAGTGTAAATGCGTTATGAACCCGCCTATAGGCCCACGTTACTAAAGCGCTCTTTAAATCACAAAAAAATAATATGCCCATGGGCGCACAAATTGGTGCAAATGCATTTGCTATGTAAACAACAATGGCGCGGTACATGAAAATGATAACTCCATTGGGCTGAAACTAGCAAAAAACACTTGCGTCATGCCTGGCTTTGCATTGCACCAGGTTTAAGATAGGCTCCCTTGTGTTTTCTTTGAGATTTGTGTGGTCTCGTTTATACTAAGGTTAATGTTACCTTGCCTGCCTTGAGTTTATATTAACTGTGGATACCATCAAAGAATTGCATCTAATTCTTCATTGTCGTGCTTTTTCCTGCAACCATGGATGACAGAAGACAGGACCTAAAAATATATATAGTTGCGGCATCTTTTTTGTTTGTATTTCTTTTCTCCCTTTTCAGATTATTTTCCCCATGTATCTGCTGGCGGTCAAACTGTTATACTTGGAGCAGAGGGACCGTTCACATATGGTTCAGACCCAGGATTTCCTTGACCTGGTGTGCCTGACACAGCACAGATGACTCTTCTGCCAGCGAACGGTCTCTGGGGATTTCGACGCATACGTGAAGTGGGTGCTGGTGATGAATGGACTGGATATCCCTGTTGGCCCCGAGGAGGACACCAACGTCACTCCCAACTCAGAGTCTAGCCAGACACCACCACGAGAGATGGGCATGACCCCAGAGCCCACCGCAGACAAGAAAGCTAGTGCGAGAAAGAGCAACTGAGCCCGAGTGCACATCTGACCAGGTGTGTGAGCCGTCCACAAATTCCATCACCGCAGGAATTTTAGTGGAGATCGAGGGAATAGATTGGAACCCCGCCCAAACCGAGTGAGTTGCTGTTGGACTCTATGAACAGTTGTTTTAATTCTGGAGAGGATAATTCACTACCCCCTGATCCCGACCGAATCTTCAGGTCAACTCATCCCGCCCAAGCTCCCTCTTCCACCTATCTCTCCCTCCCTCGGCTCCACCAGGGACTATAAGGCTTATGGCTCTACTGGGCTCCCTCGGCCTACCGGCTCCACCTCGGTCAGATGTTGCCCTGCCTACACCACGGAGCTACGCGTACCTGCGCTCCGTCTCTCTATGGCTCTGTCTGGCTTTGCCCTACCTATGGTTCTGCCTCAGGCCTCAGTCGAGGGAATCCCGCCATGGTTCCTCCCTCCAACACTTCCATGGGTTTCCATCCTGGCTGGACTCTGGGGTTCCACCTGGCTTATGCTGCTCCAGGCTTCTCCCTGGCTCCTCCCACCATCTACACCACCTTGGTGTCATCAGTTGTCACCTCACCTGGATTCACATCCTCCACCAGAGCCTCCTCCTTCCTCTGTCGGTGAGAGGTCGCGCCTCTTTGAGAGGGGGCTTGCTGTCACAATTCTATTATATTTGGACTTTGTTTGCTGTTCGTCATTAATTACCTTGTTTGATCTGTGTATTTAAATACTTGTGTTTAATTAGATTTTTTTCTGGTCTCGTTTACTAGAGTTGCTACCTTGCCTGCCTTAAGTTTATATTACCCGTGGATAGCATTAAAGACTGTTTCCTTTTAATTCTTCATCGTTCCTGCAACCGTGGGTGACAATTGTAGTCGAGGTGAAACAATATTACTTTCTATGAAGTCTGTTTGCAACATCCTTTAGACCTCTTCATCTTCATTGATCTATATTTGAGTGGCTGTGGAAATTACTTCAATATTGGGGACATTTTTGCAATATGTTTTACACCAGAAACGGCAGTGGTGGGCAAATTTTAGATTGCAATTTAAATGACAGCATATTGAGCAGGTATGTTGCAGCATGGCCTATTTGTGTCATCCAATCAACTAACAGGGTTTTTATCATATGCCGGCCTTCTTGATTGTGTAATAACATTTCTTCTCTGCAGGGTACCCCACCCTAACTAGAACCAGATGAGGTGTATCATGTCATACTTGGATAAGAACGAATCGAACATGACAAAAGTGGGTGGGTATTTTATATTTCTGATACAAAGAAGCAGGAACACATTTCTAAAGGGATATTCTCATGAAAATAAAGGTCTGCAACTGTTGTGCAGATTGAAAAAAGTTTTATGCTGGTAATGGGGTGATAGGCAATGAGAAGAGCAAACTCCTGTAAGGATACTGCTATTAGGATATGTCAGAGAGAGTGGACACTCTTATACTGATACAGAAAGTATAACTCAGATGAATACATGTTTATTTTCTTTTTCTTTGAATTTTCATGAAAACAAATGCATCACATATTGAACAATTTGCAACTCAACAATATGATGATGGGGGGGGGCTGCTGAGACAAAAGTGGTACATAATTTTGAATATTGTCAAAAATCTAATTGGGAACTACTAAACAGTGGGTATAACCCCTTCTGCAGCAGCATATAGAGCCCATGTGCCATGAGTCAGAGAACACCTCTGATGGCTTGATTGGTGTCGTGAATTTGAGTATGACCACAATTCCCACATTTTAACAGCCTGGCATACAGCCACATTTATTACATTTGTGTGTACTTCAAAGTTCATTTGGATTCCTGAGCCTCCAGTACTCGTATTGCCTCAGTCATGCATTAGAGTCATGTGCAATACTAAAACAGGCCATAAACTTAAAGGCAGTCGTTATGTTTAATATATTTTCGGGTGTTTTCTGTTCAACATAAGCTTAATAATGTCTTTGATGGACATCAAGGCTGTAGTTTTGAGGCCAGCTGTATTTAAAGGACCACTGTGTGTTGCACAGCTTGTGCTGTTGCTTTAACATGTTTTAACTGTTAGCACTTCTTTCAGTTGGTTGGGAGAATATCAGCACATACTGTATGTGTGCTTGAAAGAACAGTTCACTCATAAATAATAATTCTGTCAAAACATTAGCTATTCAGAAAACGATTATGTGTGATTAAGTTTCCATGGCACCCAGCTCTCAGTCTGATCAGCTGACAAGCAAAGATAAGACCAGAAAACCACATTAAGATGGTTTGTGCTATTTGTTTCAAATGAGTTATTTAACAGAATGTTCAAGCTGCTGTTTTCCATATGATAAAAATGGATAATAACTATTGCAGTAAAGCGTCACTCACCGGATATTTAATTTCTGAGCTGCCGCAATACATTCAACAAGCAGCATAATAAAACCTTCCCTGATCCACATTCATCTGTTTCGGATAAAGCTGAAGGTGCTTTTAGCAAACAAACTTTATCCATCCCCTTATATTCCTCTACTCTTAATATCCCATACAGTACATAAACATGGGGATAGGCTATAGCTTGAAATGTATTATATAATATAGCAAACCTCAGACTGCTTTATTCCTATGTTAAAAATCTGAAATAAAAATAGATTTTTTAGACATGTGGGTAAGAAACCAAGAGGGAATCCATCTTTGGCTATAATTTTGTCTCACATGACCCAGGAAAGTGCTGGATTATACAGAATCAAACCATCAAGCTAAGGATGAATCTAGCTATGATAACCCACCTGTTTCCCACATTTGCCAGAGATTATGTGATTTTTTCCCCTACTGAATTCTGTTAAAAATATTAGAGTGATTTCCACAGTTTTTTGGAGGAGTTTATAGTGGCAGTCTGGGAATCACCATAAGTTCAGCCACCAGCTAATTCTCCACAAAACTCAGTTAGCTCTTAGCATGATTTCATCAACCTGTTGCCCCACTAACCCTGTGGCTTTCCATTTGAAGAGTTATTACTGGTGTGTTCATCGCAGATGTATTCCCTCGAGAACTAAAGTAGTTGCACTGTCTAATGCAACATGATTATTCATGTTGGAATTTACTGTTTGCATCGAATAACTAAAGGATGTGCTGGGGTTTGACTATGACCAAGGAATAGCTTCACCTGCTAATAACAAACACTAAATCTGCTACTTGTTTCATTGGTCTTAATGGTGACACCTGACACACAAACCTACACATTCACACACAAGAGACACTCTTAGTGAAACAAACATTATAGCCATCAGACCACAAAGTCTTGGGACAAACTCCAGCTGGGCAGGGACGATGGAAGAGTGGATGCCAGGTGGGTCCTGGAGCTAAGAGAACAGTCCAGAGAATGCAGAGGATCCAAGAATGAACACACAGAGAGGGCCACAGCCAGGCAGGAGGATGTTATCAGAAATCAGGCTGAGCAGTCAATGAATAGAAGGGGCTTAGGAAAGACAAAGTTCAGGATGATGCTGGGAAATTAGATACCAGGTAGAGCAGACGTAAATGGAGGTGACCCCAGCAAATGGAACCTCAAGCTGGGCTAAAATGGACAGGCCAGGATGGAGAGAAAACAAGTGAAAATATAAAAAAAAATACTGGGCAGGGTTTTGGAACAATGGACATGAAAGGATAAAACAGAGCATGAGTTGACTGGACAGAGCGCTGAAACATTTACATTTATCTGACGCTTTTATCCAAAGCGACTTACAATTGCTATGTTTCAGAGGTCGCACACCTCTAGAGCAACTAGGGGTTAAGTGTATTGCTCAGGGACACATTGGTGTCTCGCAGTGGATTCGAACCCGGGTCTCTCACACCAAAGGCATGTGTCTTATCCACTGCGCCATCACCACCCACAATAGACAACACGACAGGGTGAGCCAACACACATCAGATAACTAGAATAGCTAGGCTAGAGCCTGTGGGACAAAGCTTATGGCACAATTACCAAAACTAGGACTAGACAAGGGCTGTTTATTTGCATGTTTTGGCCGGAGTTGTTTTGTTGCATTTACTCTGTTTTGAACAGCAGGCTTCACCAGCATGTGGTGTTTCGAGCGCTTCGAAACACTGAATCATTTTGTGAAGCAATTGGTTCAAATGGGCGTTATTTGAGGTGACAGCCATTTGTAGTGGTGTCCGAAACCAAAGAGGACTTTGAGTATACTCATTCAATCCCACATTGCACTGCAATAACAAGTGTACAACCGATGTACACTCAACGGCTGTCCGAATTCACTCACTCGTTTTCATTCACTCCTTTAAGTGAACAGTATTAGTGGACTAACGTAGGGAATAGTAAATTAGGGTTTAGGGGGTGATTTCAGATTCAGGCCTTTTTTTTTTTAGTTTTATGAGTCTTGTTTGTAGACTTTCTGCATGAGGGCACCCTCCAGCGTCGAGTATGAATGCAACAAATTACATGAGAGATTTTAAAGCAGGGATGTCCAAACTCAGTCCTGGAGGGCCACTGTCCTGCAGAGTTTAGCTCCAACCATGGGGTTGGGTTGGATTACAAAAACTAAATTGTAATAAAATATTCAAAAACCACTTGCACAGTGTGACATATTTCATGCAGTTGTGTACTTACATTATCCCAAAAGTTCCCAAGGATTTGTAAATCCAGAGAAATTTCAGTCTGAAATAATGTCTCGTCCCTTGTCATTGTTGCATATCAATGACGTAATATCCGCTCTATCCTCGGTTCCCGCTTGTAGAAGCCATAATACATAGAATCCTCAAACGGCAGTTTCAATGGGCCGCTAAAACATAAGCCACTAATGAGGGATCTATGTCATACATTCAGTGATACAATTGTAACGGAATGGTCAGAACTGAGTTGAGGATACAAGAGCAGAATGAGAAATGTTTTTTTAAATAATACAAAATAAAACAAGCTATAAAGAAAACAACCCCGAGGGTGAAAACAAGAGAGGTTTCAGGCAAAAACAGGTAACACAAGGAAACAGGAAACATTGACAACGAACCAGCACAGGACAGTAAACACAGGGAGACTAAATAGGGGAACAAACAAAGGAGGGTAACGAGAAAGACAGGTGGGACAAATTAACCACTAATCAGATAACAAAATGGGAGGGGCTACACAATAGACAGGAGAGCACATGGCACAAGCGAACACATGACAAGCCATGTGCTCATAATAAACAGAACTAGAACACAAGCACATGACAAACCGGGGATGTCAGAGCTCTGTCACCCACTAAGATAAAACCAGACAGAAGTGACAGAACCCTGACAGCAATATCTTGCATACCGCCGTTGTGTCGTTCAGTCATCATGGTTCACAATTACTGATTGGCGAGTACAGTAAATCCAAAAAAACGTACTGTTCACGTAGATCAACTGAGGCAAGCAGGCAGTGGGACAAACAGAGAGAAAAAAAAGGATCAATATCAGCGTGGCGTTTTCAAGATGGAGAGAGCTTGGACAAACTTGGACTTGACAGAGACACCGCTCTCGCATGTGTTTTAATAGATAGGTAAGCAAATATATATTATTTATTGTCCACATACAGTTATATTTTGTTTGTACTTCAGTAACGCCTTTTATCATTTCTGGGGACCAAGTCTATGGCAGTAAAATTAAATGCAGTATGTGTTGCACAAAAATATTTATCCATTAGTCTACTAGTGGGTTTGTAATGTATTTTTAGCATGATTGTTTTAAACTAAAACTGCACAGAATTAACCAACCAAATCATTTGACAAATAGTATTAGTAGCAGTCTAATATAGCATTACATTTCACGTTCCTTGCAGCTAATTCATTACAATGTCATAAAATAGTGTGATCAAGCGTGCAGGTAATACAAAAACTAATTTATTAGCTGATATATAATTTATATGACTCATGAATTCCATACATCTCTGGATGGTGAAAACAACATTCCACTCTCCTTCATAGCGTCATCAATCTTCGTCTTTGTTATTGTTTTGAAAATGCGACCTCTGGCGGCAAAAAAATTATAGATTGTACCTTTAATGCTGTGCACTTTTTATTTTATGGTTTATGGTCATCACTATATATTGCGACACCTGTAATCAACACAATAACGTTATTTCATTTTTAAATATCACGATTATTGTATATTGTATACCGGTATACTGTGACACCCCTAGTCCAAAAGCTGAAAAAATGCTTCCTCCGCAGGCAATCTGTATACCTTCATCTAATATTTTTTTGAAGACAGCATACATTTCAAGTCAAGTCATCCTCATTTATATAGCGCTTTTAACAATGTAGATTGTTTCAAAGCAGCTTTACAGAGATAAACATATAATTTAAGGTAACAGAGATTGGTTTCGTTGTATAGTGGCTCTTGAAAAATGTTTTTTCCAGCTAAAGTTAGTTTTGATTGATTCACTTCCGTCTAAATGATCATTTGTTATTAAATTAGGGGCCGCTAAGACGACACCGTTCTCTTTAACCCCTTGAGCCGCAGGGATCCCTGGTGATCCCGAATTTTACATTCAAAAAAATTGTGCATTGTTTTTGAGCTGCTTTATCTCTCTATTAGTAATTGCTAGAGCAATTCTGAGTTTTTCACAGTAAACTGTCAAGTGTTAGCTTTTAAATGATACCTTGGTTTTGTGTATAGTCAGAAGGACTCCTTAGCAACAACCATTTTATTATGGGTATGTCATTTTGCACTCGATTGCCAAAAAGGGGGGCGACTGGTAAGGGGCTAAACAGACTTTAAACGTGAACCTGTGATAGACGCTGATGGCGTTCACATGCGCATTAAGAATTGATTCTATAGTTATGTGTGTTTGAATATATGTGCGCAGGTTTGTAATTCCTTACAAACCATGCCTAAACAAACTACTTGTCTATAAACTTTGATGCAGAATTTTTATCTTATCACTTTGGGTAGGTACGCGAACCGAAAAATTCCACAACGCTTTATCTGTAGAGTGGTATAGGGATCCTCCATAGGGAGAGGCTAGTTTGCACTTCAGCACTGCATTGTCATCAGGTCCAGGCGAAAGTCCTTCGTCAGATCTGGAAACGGCCTGGATCCAGCAGGCTGCGGGAAAACCTCGGGATAAACAAAGACACTAAAATTAGCGTAGATGCCATTCTTCTTATGATGTAACGAGTACATCAGGATATGAGGGAAGTATTCCCAGTTCCGGCTGACCTAATCTAAGCAGCCTAATTTTGAATTATAGAAGTCTATAGAGTGTTATGTGAATGCTAGGTCAAAGAGATGTGTTTTCAGTCTAGCTTTGAACTGACAGACTGTGTCTGCTTCCCGGACAATGTTAGGAAGATTGTTCCAAAGTTTTGGTGCTAAATAGGAAAAGGATCTACCGCCAGCAGTCGATTTATATATTCTAGGTATTATCAACTGGCCGGAGTTTTGAGATCGCAATAGACGTGAAGGACTATAATGCGTTAAGAGCTCGCTCAAGTACTGGGGAGCTAAACCATTTAGTGCTTTGCAAGTAATCAGCAATATTTTAAAATGTATACGATGTTTAATAGGGAGCCAATGCAGTGTTGACAGAACCGGGCTAATATGGTCATACTTCCTGGTTCTGGTAAGAACTCTAGCGGCTGCGTTTTGAACTAGCTGTAGTTTGTTTATTAAGCGTGCAGGGCAACCACCCAGCAGAGCATTACAATAATCTAGCCTTGATGTCATGAACGCATGAACTAGTTGTTCCGCATTTGTCAAATACCCCTTTTCCACCAAAGCGTTTTGAGAGCCGGTTCGGAGCCGGTGCCTGCGCGCGAACCAGTTCTTTGTGTTTCGACAGCCAAAGAACCGGTTCTCGGCCAGGAAAACTGGTTCCAAAGCGGCACCAACTCTTTGCTGGACTAGAACCAGAGAACCGTTCTTTTACCACGTCATGCTTATGTCGGGGGCTGGGGGCGGGTTTAGATGTGTCCTAAACATCTTTTCTGACCGCAAAGCCAGGAGAAACATTTGCAGAAACACGATGTAGTCCGCCATTGTAATTGTTATGCTTGAAGTTGGCGCAAGCGTTTCTAGCTTTTTTTTATTTTATTTTTTATTGAAAACATTATGTAAGCAAAGAAGAGAACAGTCACAAAATAGAACAAATAAACGGAGAGAAAAAAAAAGACAAGACAGGTGTACATAACTAATCAGAAAAGATTACATATCAAAGGAAAAGATTAAAAGACTTACATATTTCAATTGTTTTTAAAGCCTTCTTGGTTCACGAGTTAGAGATAATCCCAAAGTAATGTTGTACTTGCAAGCGTTTCTAGCTGAGACGTAAAGCGACGTACACAGTGACGTAACGACGTCGTTCGCTGGGCGCTCTAGAAGTGGAAAAACAAACAGGTTCTGAGGAGGTTCGCAAGTTGAACCAACTCCGAACCAACTTTGAACCAGCACCAGTTCCGAACCCGTTCTTTTTTGGTGGAAAAGGGGTAAATGAGAGCATATGACGTAATTTAGATATATTTTTAAGATGGAAAAATGCGGTTTTACAGACACTAGACATGTGACTTTCAAATGAAAGATCGGTATCAAAGAGCACACCCAGGTTCCTAACTGACGACGAAGACTTAACAGAGCAGCCATCAAGTGTTAGACGGTATTCTAGGTTATTACGTGTGGAAGTTTTTTGTCCAATAATTAGAATCTCTGTTTTTTCAGAATTTATTAGTAGGAAATTACTAGTATTCCAATTTTTGATATCAACTATGCATTCCGATAATTTTGTGAATTGGTGAGTTTCGTTAGGTTTGGAAGAAATATAGAGCTGAGTATCATCAGCATAACAGTGAAAGCTAATTCCATGTTTCCTAATGATATCTCCTAAAGGTAGCATGTACAGAGTGAACAGCAGCGGTCCTAGTACTGAGCCTTGTGGTACGCCATACTGAACTTGTGATCGATAAGACATCTCTTCATTTACTGCTACAAACTGATAGCGGTCAGATAAATATGATTTAAACCATGCTAATGCAATTCCACTAATGCCAACATAGTTTTCTAGTCTATTTAAGAGAATGTTGTGGTCAATGGTGTCAAATGCAGCACTAAGATCAAGTAACACTAATAGAGAGATACAACCACGATCGGATGATAAGAGCAAATCATTTGTGACTCTAATGAGAGCTGTCTCAGTGCTATGGTGCGGTCTAAATCCTGACTGGAAATCCTCGCAGATACCATTTCTTTTAACAAAGGAACACAGTTGTGAGGATACTGCCTTTTCTAGTATCTTTGACAGAAAAGGTAGATTTGAGATCGGCCTGTAATTGATTAATTCTGTAGGATCAAGTTGCGTTTTTTTAACAAGCGGTTTAATCATAGCCAGCTTAAAGGTTTTTGGTACGTATCCTAGAGACAAAGATGAATTAATGATGTTAAGAAGAGGATCTATGACTTCTGGAAGCATCTCTTTCAGTAGTTTAGTCGGTATAGGGTCTAACATACATGTTGTCGATTTAGATGAATTAACGAGTTTGCAAAATTCTTCCTCTCCTATGGCAACAAATGAATCAAATTTTACCTCGGGGAGACTATAATGCACTCCCTGATGTGATGCTGTAGTAGACGGTTGCATAGTTATAATTTTGTCCCTAATATTATCAATCTTATAAGTGAAGAAGTTCATAAAGTGATTACTGCTGTGTTTCTTGGAAACTTCTGGGCTTGAAGCTTTCTTTTTCGTTAGTGTAGCCACTTTTTCAAATAAATACCTTGGATTATGTTTATTTACTTCTAATAGGGTTGAAAAATAAGCAGATCTAGCAGCTTTTAAAGCCTCTCTGTAAGCAATCGAGCTCTCCTTCCATGAAATCCGAAATACCTCTAGTTTTGTTTTCTTCCAGTTGCGCTCCATTTTTCTGGCTGCTCTCTTAAGGGCCCAGGTGTGCTCGTTGTACCACGGTGTTGGACTATTTTCTTTAATCTTCTTTAAGCGCAACGGAGCAACTGTATCTAAAGTGCTGGAAAGGAGAGAGTTAAAAGTTTCTGTTGCAATATCAAGTTCTTCTAAGCTATCTGGGATGCTGAGACGATGAAACTGATTAGGAAGATTATTGATAAAGCAATCTGTAGTGGCAGAATTGATAGGTCTAACATACTTGTAACACGGAGTTGGCTTTGCAGCCTTGGCTAAATGTAATTTACATGAGACTAGATAATGATCTGAGATGTCATCGCTCTGCTGCAGAATTTCAACAGCATCAACATTGATTCCATGTGATAATATTAGATCTAGAGTATGATTACGACAATGAGTAGGTCCTGACACGTGTTGTCTAACTCCAATAGAGTTAAGAATGTCTTTAAATGCCAATCCCATTGCATCTTTTCCATTATCTACATGTATATTAAAATCACCAACAATTAGTTGCCAGCAGAATTCTCAAACTTGATTTATCGTTTACATTATATATTTTTACATTAAGCACCAACACTTCAAAAGAAATTTTAAACTAGATTTTTTAGTGGTTTTGAAAATATTACTATAAATTACACTAACACCTCCCCCTTTGCCTTTCAGGCGAGGTTCGTGTTTATAACAGTAATCATGGGCGGTGGACTCATTTAAAGTAATGTAATCGTCTGGTTTTAGCCAGGTTTCTGTCATACACAGCACATCTAGGTTATAATCTGAAATCATATCATTAACTATGAGTGCTTTTGAAGTAAGAGATCGAATATTCAGCAACCCAAGCTTTATCGTTCGCTCATCTGTATTATATCTATTTTTTATTTGTTGAATATCAATTACATTTTTAACCTTAGATCGGTTTGGACGTTTTTTGGATTTCCAAATTCGGGGAACAGACACAGTCTCTATATGATGATATCTAGGTGAAAGAGCCTCTATGTGATGGGATTTATCTGACCTTGGTGACGCGAGGCCGCTAGCAGACGGTCGGTTTAGCCAGTTTGTCTGCTTCCTGACCTGAGCCCCAGATTGTCATGTTTTGTCTCTAAGACTATGAGCCAAATTACTAGAGAGAAGAGCAGCACCATCCCAGGAGGGATGAATACCATCTCTTTTCAACAGGTCAGGTTTGCCCCAAAAACGTTTCCAATTGTCTATGAATTCTATATTATTTTGCGGACACCACTTAGACAGCCAGCCATTGAGTGATGACAATCTGCTAACTATCTCATCACTCCTTCGAACAGGAAGGGGGCCAGAGCAAATTACAGTGCCTGACATCGTACTTGCGAGTTCAAACACCTCTTTAATATTAATTTTGGTGATCTCCGACTGGCGGAGTCGAACATCATAAGTGCCGACGTGAATAACAATCTTAGAGAATTTACGATTAGCATTAGCCAGCACTTTTAAATTTGCTTTGATGTCAGGCGCTCTGGCTCCCGGCAAACATGTGACTATGTTGGCTGGTGTCCCTATTTTCACGTTCCGTGTAATAGAATCGCCAATTACCAGGGCACAATCAACAAAATTCTCAGTGGGTGTTTCACTGAGTGGGGCAAATCGATTTGTTGTGGTAATCGGAACGGAAGAGTGGTTTTTTGATCCGTGACTAGAGCGATCCCTCACTGTCACCCATCTGCCTGGCTGCACAGGCAATAATTCAGCCGGAACCGAATCATGTAAAGAGTTCACTATGCTATGCGCATCCAAAGTAGAATCTAAAGCTCTAGCACACTTACTATCCTCAATTAAAGTTTGGATGCGTGTTTCTAATTCTGAAATCTTCTCCGTCAGCCTGACTGTTTCCTTGCATTTATCACATATAAACCCTATATTGCCGACGGGGAAGGCTATGCTAAACATGTAACATGAAGTGCAGGTGACAATAACAGGACAAGACATTACTCACCGTGTTTGTTGACTGGTTCTTACTCACCTGGGCTTTTTATGAACTCTGAGGCGCGGGCGCGCGAGACAAAAATAAAGAAATAACTGAGCGCACGGGTGGCGCGTTAACAGGCTAGCGAGTTACTAGCGTGTTGTTCTAACAATTACGGAAGCTAGCGATGTCAGGTTAATCTGAGATGTTGTCTAAACTGTATTTAGTAGTATAAACAACTAGAAATGGTAGTAAATGATGGTTCAAAGCAGAAAGAAATACAAAGCTAATACGAGGCTTAGACGGAGCTTACAGCCTCGAAGCAAACAAAACACAGAAGGCAGCTAGGCAGACAGAAGCAATTGATCAGGATCAGGAACAGCAATCCTTCAATTTCTTCAAGTTGTTCAACGACTGATATCCAAAAACATTTTGCGTGTAAATGTAAGTTTTTCGCCAACTGTAATTAGCATTGTAGAAATACAATATTTGTTTATTTATCACTAAAGCTCACTCTGTTTAGTTGAAGATCATTAAACCGGTATGCTGCCTCAGAAGTCTGTCCAAAATCCATCCAAAATTTCCATCCTGAGGTACCTAGATGTGCAAACACTGCCTGCAAAGTTATTGCCTAATAGGGCAGTGGTGCAACAAGACATTTTTCGGACGCAGCCAAGGAGGCATATCAAGGGATCAAATTGGTTAGAAACTCAGATTGAAATGCTGCATTGTGCATATATGTATGCCTATGGATATTTTGCTAATGTTTCATATTTACGATTTGGGATCGTGCGAGCTCCAGTGCGATCGGGAGCAGTAAAATAATCATAATGACACCACACAATTGAGGATTTTTTGGACAAAAAGTCGGTTGCGAGAAGTCTTGAATCGGGCCACGCCCCCAGATCGTTGGGGGTTGTAAATCCCAAAATCAGGCTTAAAATCTTCAAGTGTGTGGCCAACCTAAAGCATGAGATTAAAAAAAAATGCTAGAAAGGGACATAGGGTCATATGGTAATTTGTTTGAATCAACAGAAGTTAGAAAGAGAGATTATTTAGTTGCCCCATGTACACATGTGTTCCCTTTCGTTGTCACTACGAGTTCCGCCGTGACAACGAATGGGGTTTCGCTTAGAAAACCTATTGACTTCGAGTATACAAAACGAGCCAATGGCAAGGAAATGCCATGGGTCTGTGGAATTTGCATGACGCAACTCCGCCCCACCTCATGGGTATAAAAAGAGGACGCCGGCAACATGCAGATATGTTTTCGCTTCAGAGCCAAGAGCATCTCTCACTCCACAAGCCATCTCTGATCAACTGTCAACTACGAGACGAGCGACTCTCCGTTGTTGGTGTGACGGCGATCTCCAGCAAGTGCACACTGCCTGCTGATCTGTGCAGTGGTCTGCCAGTGAGTGTGTTTCTCCCTGGGCGCTTCAACATCCGCTGAATTTTCCTCTCACAAGAGCTTTGCACGCGGCACGCCTTTTTAAAGATGCCTTGCCCGTGCACTTCTGTTTGCGGTAGACTCGTTTCTGACTCTGATGGGCACGATCGCTGTTCTGCGTGTTTGGGCATTGATCATGCTAGAGCAGCGCTCGTGGATGACTCGTGTTCTCTCTGTGGGAACATGACCATCGCGTCATTACGGTCGAGACTCAGTGATCTCGCAAGAGTGAGAGTCCCCTCATCCACACCCCGATCTACTCCCTCCACGAGAGGTGGTACTTCGGCTGGTGGCCAGGGTGACCTGAGGGTGACGGTGTGGAACAAGGTGCTGACTATCTTTCCGTGGCCCACACCCCCCTCTTCAGTGACGCAACCCGCGAGTATTCAGGGGATTCCCTCCGGTCTATCTACGGATGCCCCGCGGGTTTCCTTTTGCGCTCCAGAGGAAGATGTGATGTCTATCGCAGCATCACAGGGCGGGCCAGATTCGTCAGGAAGTGAAGACTCGTCAGTGCTGTCCCCATTCGGGTGTGCATACGGCATTGGTTGAGTCAGATCCTGAGATGACAGCCATGCTTTCCATTGGGTTAAAGTGGAACCCTCCACCCTGTCCTGAGTGCTTGCGGCTGGATGATTGGTTTTTGGGTAATACCTTTATTCCCGGACGTGCATGAGGAGATCTCGAAATCGCGCGATCGGTCGCTGATCTCCTCCACCTTTCCTCCCCTTGATGGGGCCGATGCCCATGGGTACTTTGGGGTCCCCCCGGTTGAACGCTCTGTTACGATGCAACTGTATCCTCAGAGTGCTTCTTCTCGCAGTGATCCTAAGCACCTGTCCAAAGCCTGTAGGTTTTCGTCTACGCTTGTGGCGAAATCCTATAGAAAAGCAGGACAGGCATGCCATGGCTATTCTCTGCATACCATGTCTCTGCGAGCCTCTCTGCATGCCATGGCCATTCTGCAGGTCTACCGGGCCCAGATGCTCAAGGACATGCATGAGGGTAGGACAGACCCAGGGTTCTTTGATGAGCTGTGCGTCACCACCGACCTCGCTCTCCGAGCGACTAAGGTGACCGCACGCTCCCTGGGTCTGGTCATGTCCTCTGCTGTGGTCCAGGAGCGACACCTTTGGCTGAACCTGGCTGATATCTGGGATGCCGAGCGGTCCCGGCTGCTCAACACCCCTCTTCGGCGGTGCGGTTGGGGCTATTAAGCATATTCTGCCCCGACGGCCCACTGCTGCCTCCACCCAGCCGCTGGCGCAGAATCCTCAGTCTGTTCGCCACCGAGGGCACCCTCCTCCAGCTCCCGCCCCTCCCGCTCGGCCCAAGCTGGAGCCTTCCCCCGGGCCCAGTCATGGAGGAAGGCGCCACCGCCCTCTCCAGCCCTGCGCCCCGCTAAACGCCAGGTGATGCGGCGCTCCTGAGATGGGCAGCTCAGGGATGGTCGTCAGTTCTTTTCAGGAGATGGTAGCAGGGCCACTCCTTCCCCCGGTGGAGGGCCGGAGAGAATCTTTTGTTATCCACTCCCCGCTGCTCACCCCCAGGTGGGCAGCACCCTTATGTGGTTAAAGAAAGAACTGACACCTCCATCCCTGAGCACACAGAGTTCTCGATGACAGTGTGCGCCGCCCATGGGCCTTGCCACTCTCGTCCCCCTCTGTCTCAGAGTTCTCGGTTGACAGTGTATGCTGTTGACAGCCCGGGCCGCACCACTCTCATCCCCCTCTGTCGCCAGACCTCTGGCAGAGCAGGCCCCCACGGAACGCTGGTCCTTCCCTGGCCTACTCTGTCCGGTCGCAGTTAATGACCGCGCCCCCACACCGGGCCGCTATGCCGTCCACGTCCGCTGCACCACCGAAGGGACTTCTGTTGTTCGCATGACCCCGCTGGCACAGTTCTTGGGAGCCTGTCTAGAGCTTCACAACCTGTCCCGCTGGGTTGCACGAACCATCAGGCTCGGCTATGTGATTCAGTTTGCACGGTCTCCTCCCCACTTCAGGGGAGTCCGCTCTACTATGGTCGGTGGTAATGCCCCTATCATGAGAGCAGAGGTTGCTACTCTACTGGCGAAGGGTGCGATCGAGACTGTCCCTCCAGCCAAAATGAGGTCCGGGTTCTACAGCCCCTACTTCATTGTCCCGAAGAAATCTGGTGGGTTACGGGCCAATCCTGGATCTGTGCATCCTGAACCGCTCCCTGCACAGGCTGCCATTCAAAATGCTCACGGCCAAACGCATCTTCGAGTGTGTGCGGCCGCAGGATTTGTTTGCAGCGATCGACCTGAAGGATGCCTACTTCAACGTCTCCATTCTCCTTCGACACAGACCATTCCTCCGATTTGCTTTCGAAGGGCAGGCATACCAGTACGCGGTACACCCATTCAGGCTAGCCCTGTCTCCTCGCGTCTTCACGAAGGTCGTCGAGGCAGCCCTTGTTCCTCTACGGGAACACGGGGTTCACATCCTGAACTATCTTGACGACTGGCTAATACTAGCTCTCTCTCGAGACCAGGTTTGCAAACACACAGACCTAGTGCTCTGGCACCTAGCTCGTCTGGGCCTTCGGGTCAACTGGGAGAAGAGCAAACTCTGCCCTGTGCAGAGGATCTCTTTTCTCGGTATGGAAATCGACTCAGTCGCCATGTCCACGCAGTTTATGAGCTTATGAGCTTATGTCACTGCTGACTTGCCTGAAAAAATTTCAGGGCAAGAGTGCGGTTCCAATTAAGTTATTTCATAGGCTCCTGGGGCATATGGCATCTGCATATCGCGCGGATTGTTTCATATGAGACCGCTTCAGCTCTGGCTTCGCCACAGGGTCCCGAGGTGGGCATGCAACACGGCACGCTCTGAGTACCAGTTACTCCGACCTGCCGTCAGACCTTCACTCCATGGTCGAACCTCAGCTTTCTACGGGCCGGAGTGCCCTTGGAACGAGTTTCCAGGCATGTTGTTGTCTCAACAGATGCCTCCACCACGGGGGACCAGTTCGGGGATGCACAGGTAGACCTGTTTGCCTCACACGACTCACGACCCATTGCACTCTGTTTTATTCCCTGACCGAGGGCACGCTCCGCACGGATGCACTGGCGCAGAGCTGGCCGCGGGGCCTCCGCCAATATGCGTTTCCCCCAGTGAGCCTTCTTGCACAGACCCTGCTCAAGATCAGGGAGGACGAGGAGCAGGTCATATTGGTTGCGCCTCAATGGCCCACCCGGACCTGGTTCTCCAAACTTGTACTCCTCGCGACAGCACCTCTCTGGCCTATTCCTCTGAGGAAGGACCTTCTTTCTCAGGGACGGGGCACCCTATGGCACCCTTGTCCCGATCTCTGGAACCTCTACGTGTGGCTCCTGGACGGTGAAGAGGCAGGTTTGAGTACCCTACCACCAGCGGTGGTGGCTACCATCACTTCTGCTAGAGCATCGTCCACGTGACATGCCTACACGTTGAAGTGGAACCTCTTCATCAACTGGTGTTCTTCTCACCGAGAAGACCCCCGAAGATGCCCGATTAGTGTCGAGCTTTCCTTCCTGCAAGATGGGTTGGAGCGAAGGCTGTCTCCCTCCACCCTGAAAGTATATGTTGCCGCTATCGCCGCACATCATGACGCAGTCGAGGGTAAGTCCGTGGAAAAGCACGACCTGATCGTCAGGTTCCTGAGAGGAGCTAGGAAACTAAATCCTCAAAGTCCTCCTCTCGTTCCCTCTTGGGACCTCTCAGTGGTTCCAACTGCCCTGCAGAGTGCTCCCTTTGAGCCTCTGCAATCAGTGGAGCTTAAGTTCCTGTCAATGAAGACAGCGCTCCTGGTTGAATTGGCCTCCATCAAGAGGGTAGGTTTTCCGTTGACGAAGCGTGCCTGGAATTCGGGCCGGCCTACTCTCACGTGATCCTGAAACCCCGGCCTGGATATGTGCCCAAGGTTCCCACCACTCCCTTTCGAGATCAGGTGGTGAACCTGCAAGCGCTGCCCTTGGAGGAGGCAGACCCAGCTGTACCGTGGGGATCGCCTGAGTTCAGTCTTGGCTCCTCAGGGAAATAACATATCTGCATGTTGCCGGCGTCCTCCTTTTATACCCACGAGGTGGGGCAGAGCTGCGCCATGCAAATTCCGCAGATCCATGGCATTTCCTTGCCATTGGCTCGTTTTAAATACTGGAAGTTGATAGGCTTTCTAAGCGAAACCCCATTCATCGTCACGACGGAATGTCTCCGTTCACTACTCAGGGAATGAGTGTAACATACATAACCGAGCCGTTACCAGAGATGAATCAAGTTATGGAAAATACATTAATCTCATTAGAGAGTCACTTGGCATTTCCCAACCTGACATTTGAGAGACGAGTAATTGTGGATCTTTTTCACTCTGTCACCTAATGGTTGTATAAGGTTTACGACTGTAAGAGAACAAAGACTTTTGGCTGTTTCATAAACATGCCACATTTTTGCCCTCTGTTTCACCCATTAACACATCACATTAAGCAGATTGTGATTTTACTGCACCATTCTGTTAAATCGTTGCTTCTTACGCATCGAACAACCATAGTAATTGGGGGGAACTGTCTCAGTGCTCTGGATCCTTTTTGATGTTCCCCAAAACCAATTTGCCTCAGTCCTTCAGTCCTTGCTTTGATTTGTTGGTTTCTATGGCCACAATTCATTAGAAACACTTTTCTTGTCAAAGCATTTACTGGTCTATCAATGGGGACCAGACCCTGCTTGGGAATAAATCAGCTGTCGGAGCCGAGCTGATGGAAAGAGAGTGTCGCTGCAATTAAACACAGCTCGGACGGGCCCCCAACATGGGCGTCGGTGACATCAAGCAATATGGGTTGGATGCACACCTCTGGAGATCAACACATAGGATGGGGTGTACAGGTCCACCCCTGTATCACTCCTCCAGCAGGCTGTCAACTTTGGCACATCGTTGCTCGGGACCACTGTATTTGTTCTCCAAATTGCAGTCAAGCTTTAGAAATAAAGAGCCCCTGAGACCCATTTGCTACAGCAGGCGAACCCAGCTTCAGCAGTGCGTCACACACTACACATTGACACTTTCATGGCTGCCTTTTTTTTTTTCTTCGAATCAGCGCTTTGACCTTTGGAGAATTTTCCCAATTGTTCCCTTCTTTGTGTTTCTTTTTTTTCTTTGTCCACTTTTTCCCTTCTGTGATGATTGCCCCTTTCTTGTTTTGTTTTACTGTTTCGTTCTCTTGATTTCTATGGTGACTGAAAGCTTCCCAGGAATAATGAAAGCCTAGGGATTAAGAAGCGTGAACAGTGATGGATTTTTCATAAATAGATAGGAAACTCCTGGAATAAATGGGATGGGTTCATATGATGAGCTTCGCAGATGGGACATGAAGTCAGATAGGAGAGTTTTGGTCATTCAATGAAACTGGAGAAAAATGATTGGACAAAAGGCTTAATTTGCAAGACCACACTGTCTGGATGCTGTGTCAGCATATACCAAAGCATTCATTTCTACTTTTTTATTGCTCTTCCAAATCATGGGATGATTTGTGTAAAACAATGAACACCTTGTTAGGCAGCCATATCTTGGTCTACTGTACTAAATAGAAAGTTGCTGGTTTGTGCCCAGCAAGGAGTAATTTGCTGTATCCTTTAGAGAGGCACTCAACTTCAGGTTCTTCATGGATGGAACCAGTAATCAATGGATGGAATCATTGGTATCCAGGTCTTAAATTACTGAGATTGCAACATCACATTTTTTTTTAAATAAATTACTGTATCGCACCAAGAAGTGTTCTATTCATCAAAATGAAAAATCCTCGCTCTCACCCCTCTCAAGGCTCGCTCATGTATTTATCAATTTGGTGTGAGGCATTGTGTGAAGAAAGGAACCAAAAAAGACATTTGCGTCAAAGCAGGTGAAGATCACTCCCACCTATTGAACTTTCGTCTTGGATCATGTTATGAAGGTCGCTCCAGCTAGCTGTTTCCAAACACAAAGACAAACTCAGAAATTCTGTGTTGGCCAAACCTGTTCATTTTCAGAATTTGCTTAAAGTACATTAGGGCTTTAAAGAACAGGTTATGTACTGAGGTTTTATTTAACATAGCACAGTCAACACAACTAAAGTCAAGAGTGAATTAACTTGGAGTTTTCACTCCAGTCCAGTAGTGGCTACACACAGACAGACAGCTGACTAAAGCTAGTGTGCACAACAAGTACCAGCAAAGACCTCTGAGAAATCAGCGGGACAGCTGGGTATTCCTAATCATACTGTATGTCTCAGGGGTGGGAATACTGGGTTAACGTTAGTAGCATTAGGCTTCTGCCACAGGGCCGTGCTTGCTGCTGCATAAACATCCTCCACAGCCAGCTGAACATACAGTCTCGTCCCCAGCAGCCCTACACAACTGTGGAGCTAATAATGCACCGAACACAACTACATGCGCTTGTACTCCCTCACTCTGTCTGGAAATACTAGCAATTTTCTCACACAGTTCTGGTCCCTGTATATCCACTCAGTAATGTATACTGCAGGTGTGTGGGATGAGAAGGCATTGGTCCAGATAAACTGAGAGATGTTATACTGATATTCACCCTTTAACAACTGCTGTAGATTTGTGTGTGATTAAAACACTTTAAAAGGGGCATATCATGGGCGTAGGTTTGGTCTCAGGTTTGGTGGCCCCATTCAATTGTAAGTCGCTTTGGATAAAAAGTGTCTGCTATAAATCTGTTGTAGTTTGATGCTGTCTTTTCCTGCATACAAAATGGTAAATTAATTTTGTAGTCTATCCTATGGCTAGCTAGTTTAACCCTCCTACCAGATATTGTTATTTGGATATTATCCATCAAATAATGATTCATTATATTTGAATAACCAACAGTGTTAACTTTTGCCTTTTTAACATTGCCAACATATTTTTCCAGCACATGTGTCTAGCAAGTAGGCTACACTCACAAATACATTACATAAACAGAATGTAGAAACGAAAAATGTCTCAGATGATCCACTGTTTATGACTGCAAGATTCTAAGTTAAGGTAAGCTAATTAACATTCAGTGACTTGCTAACGTAAGTTAGCATTCTATCATGATAGCGCGACTTCTATGAGTCTATCCGTGCTGCACACCCCTAATTAATGCTCCTAACCTTGAAAGATTGCAGAAGCTAGGTTTAACTGTAACAATATCCTGGGTAACCAGGATTACCAGTTAATACTATTTTCCACAGTAGAATCTGCATTTGAAAGCCTGGTCAGTCACTACTACTAACTGCTAGTTATTTGTGTGACTAGTTATTTTTGCCTACTTGCACTCTGCTTTATGAAAAAAGCTTCGTATGTCCCCTTTCTTCTTCTTGGGTGACATAGCTGATCTACAAAGTACAAAAAGGGGCAAAAAAACGGAATATTAAAATGTTTTACTCTGGCCTTTGAATATGGCAGGCAGAGAGACAGCCCTGGTAACTTACCGTCGGCGTCGTCAAGCGCACACACACACACACACACGCACGCACACGCACGCGCACGCGCACGCACACGCACACGCACACACACACACACACACACACACACAGGCACACACCACCCGACCCGCTCGCTGCCAGTGAGTGCAAGCACAAAAAGTAGTCCCGGCCCGCGCGTGTAGCCTGCCTGTCAGATACCCCGCCGCCAATCAAATTACGGCGTATCTTGTACTGTCGTCTTCCTGGCCGTTGGAATCGATCCAAATAGCAGTGCAAAGATCCAAATGCAGCGCAAATATCAAAATAGCAGTTCAAAGCAGCTTGCTAAATATTGGTGGGGACAAATTTGTCATCTCAAAATATTGATTGGGACAAGTACCTAGCGTCCCCCCCTAAACCTACGCCCTTGGGGCATATTCTACACCAGGATTGGCATCCTTTTTGACACTACTTTTTTTCATCTCTCTGCACCACAACCCTTAATTTTTTGTTGTTGATTGTCACCATCATTGTGCGTTCAAGGGTCTGTATGCTGAGTTGGAAATCTTTTATATTTAATTAAAAAACACTGGTCTCTCTCCAGAGATCCTTGTTTTAGAACATTGCTTACAGTAACATTTGACCAAACTATACCATCAGCATCTGCATGAGGGGCTCTATGCACATCACTAAATAGACAGCTTAAGCCGGGGACACACTTAATGACTGTAAGGCCGATTATGAATGTAATTTGATACTTACGACTGATCATGCCCAAACGCACCGAGTCAGAGACAGTTCAGTCGGTGTTTAAAATCTGCTCCAGTCGTTGGAAACAGTCCGTAAGTGTGTTAAAGTTCAGTCTTAGAATGTTTCAGCTAGTCATTATATGTGTCCCCAGCATTAGTTGTGCAACAGTTTACTTGTCTGGTTGGTTTATATGTGCTGCATGGTTCAAAAGTAGTTTTCCTGCAGTTCAAACAGTGGAGATAAGTTTGATAATTTGATCAAGTCTGTCATAAGTTTGATTCATAATAATAATCTTCTTTCCTGGTGCATTCACGTGTATACGGGGTCCGCTGCTTTGCTCCGTCAACTCCATTTGGCCTGATCGTGGACGTCCTCTGGGTTGAGGTCCTTGGCGTGTATGTCCTTGTGATGCTATCCATCCACTGCTTCTTTGGTCTTCCTCGTGATCAACAGCCTCCTGGGTCGAAGCAAAGGGCTGTTATTACAACCAAATTTTCCTTGCTGCATTGGACATATCAGTACCATCTGAGGCAAGCTTGCCTCATTTTTTCCATGATTGGGGTGACTCCCACTCTTCTTTGAACATCTTCATTCATCATACGGTCAAGGCAGGTCAGTCGAGTGACCGCCGGAGCATCTTCATGGCATGCAGGGTCTGTTCATACTTTTTGATGGTTTGCCAGCATTCCAACTCGTATAGGGCAACTGGGTGCATAACAGGCTTGTAAATCTTCCCCTTGAGCTGTTCTGGCATTTTCTTGTCGCACAGAACCCCAGTCGCCTGTCTCCAATTCAACCACACCGAACTAATTCTTTCTCGGGCGTCTTGGATGGTATCGTCGTCCGATGTGATTGTCATCTCAGATATTTTAATTGGGTACTTTTATTCAAATCCTGGCCATCAATGCTGATGGTACAGTAGGTATGGGGGCCACACTCCAAGTATTTGGTCTTTTGAGTGTTGAGCCGCATTCCGTTGTCCTTGAGTCGGTCGTACCACGCTTGCTTGTGATCTTTGAGCAACAGGCGGGTCTTGTTTGCGAGTGCTACATTGTCCACTTACAGGAGGGTCTGAGGGGCATAGGCTGGGAAACACCCTGGGCGGATAGCCAGTCCATTGCAGGAGTAGCTCACAGTGAACAGCAAGAACAGTGTAAGAGTAAAACTATATGCAAAAGAAGATACACCCGTGTTTTGCCAGATCAGAAGTTTATTCAATGTATCATCTTTTTACTAATTTAATTAATTTTATAACTGTATCATTTATCTCTTTTAATTCCTTTTATAACGGTTTTATTTACCTTAATTTTATTTTGTTTATTTTATATACAAAGTTCTTTGAATTGCCATATGTGATTATTGTAATTCCTTTCTATGTAAAGCATTTTGAATAACTGTTTTAATTTTCCTTGCCTTTATTTTGTGATTATTTTTATTCTATGTAAAGCACCTTGAATTGCCATAGTGTATGAAATGTGCTATATAAATAAACTTGCCTTGCCTTGAACACTTTTGTTGTTGTTTTTGATTTTGAAGGGGGCTTTGGGTCATTGTCCGGCGGGGAAAATCTGACCACGGCCCAGTGTAGGAGTTTATGATACCATGGACCATGACAAGTTGTCCAGAGTCTTTGGAAGAAATTAGCCACATTGCATCAAAGCTCCACCACCATACTTCGCAGCAGGGATCTTTCTGTCTACACCAAATCCACCTCTGGTGTTTGTTTCCAAAAAGCTCTATTTTGATCTTATCTGTCCATAAACCTGCCTGGCATCATTTGCAACATAGGCTATATCATCTATATTGGAAGTGTCATGTAATAATATGGTTACTTGTTATTTCTACTGTGTAACACATTTTAGCTTATTGTACTCAATTGCCACTGAATGTGTGTCTGATCATAGCAGGTACTTGAACCCAGAGCCATGGTGTTCTTGAGTTGAGTCCTTTGCTTTGCCCAAGGCACTGTCAACACACTCTCTCAGTGACTACAAGAATATTTTCCCAACCTCAATAGCATCAGCTGTCAAAAGAGAACAAAAGAGATAAAACAGTGAGAGAATACCTCCAAGTGGCTCACTGACAGATGATATTAGGCCTGTCTTGGAAAGCTAAGGAGACAGTATAAACACCGAGTAAGCAAAGAGGCCAGAACATAACAAGCTGTATCCTAGTGGAAGCAGTAAACTGACACTGACACACACTCTCCCAGCATGCCTTTCATTTCTATCAGAACATCCAATGGGGATACAAATAATTTTTCAACTGTGACTTTTTTATTCTTTTCTCTTTCTTATAGTTTTTAAAGGATTTGTTCACCCAAAAATAAAAAGTCTGTCATCATGCCATCCAAAAATTTGCAGAAATGTAAAAATGAGATGTAAAAATCTTACCCACATTATAAGTGGACAATTAGGGAACATTATAAAATAATAAAATGCAATCCATGACCCCTGTAGGGGTTGTGATTTGACAAAACCTATCATTATGCTATGAGTGAGAATGTTAGTACTTTTTTTTAACTAAGGCTGTGTCTTGATTAATACACAATCATCATAGTTGTATTAAACTATTAAGGGTTTAAACCTTTATTTATTTGGTCACTAGTCCAGATCTTTAACCTCTATGCTGAACACAGATAACTGCAGTTTACGTTCTGATCAGTCAAAAGTTAATCTAGTATTTCAGCTAGTGTCACATCAGCCTCATTCAGCAGATAATACATGGTGTTAGATATGAATAACATGACTGATGACCACTGAATCATGCCAAGCAGCAAATACATTTTTTTACTAAGCATGATTCAAAGATTGAAAAGGATTTTTTCATTTGTATAAAAAACATTATTTCAAAGGTACAACTGATAGCACAATTGCTACAAGAATAGCTAAAAAACTATATGGTTTAGCTGTTCAGTGTTTTCTCTAAGATCAAAGAGTCTTGGAAATGGGTTGAATTTCAATACTCATGCAAGACGAAAAAAGACCACTTTCATGTCAGACACACGTCACATAAATAAAGGCACGTTTCTATGTCAACCAAACAATAGAGGCCCATATCTTTTTCAACCATCAGCCTGAATATTGGCCTATAAAATGGACCAAAGAATAATACAACTCTGTCCCACATCTATTATAATATAAAAAATAATCTTGGATATCAACAACTACAAGACACACAATTACATAAATACACTCAGCATTCTTTCCAAATCAAGTCTTTTTTGCCATCAAATGCCATTAAAATCTATTCCTGATGGCATTATTGGATCATATTTCGGAAAACCATTTCATTAACAGGTGTTTCCAACACATGAACCCATTGCCAAGAAAACCCAACTGATCATTGTTCAGGATCTGATTTGATTGTGCTGTTAAAATAGCAACATGTGCAGAAGATCGTAACATGGCGAGGGTGTGGAGCCATTTGAAAAGGTTGAGTTCAGTGATCGTAAAAGCTCTTCATCTAGCTGGTTTTCATGAATCCTGATAAGAGGAAAAGGCCATATTTTTATTTGAGTGAAAGGTAGGGGAAATCCTGATGATGATGTCATTTATTTTTGTCAGAACACATGTTTTTCTAGACATAATTTGATCTTATGTTTCTTATACTTACAAGTCATTACTCATAGAGAACCTTGCATCTTTCTTGCATCAGTTGATGAATGTGCAACTTCCCAATCGCAATGTTATCGAGGGATTTCACTGTTTCCTGGGAAAATAAAGACACTATAAAACAGGCTAGTAGACACATTGACAGTGGTTGAGGTAAGGAAAGCAAATGGCTGTGGTCATCATATCAGATTGTGTTCTGGGTGGAGAATTGAAGGTCAGCTCAGGTGAGACAGTAACTAAACAAAAATTAGCAAAGAAACAAAAGGATGTACAAATGAGCGAAGTTCTTTTATAAAGGTCATAAAAGAGCAAGAATGGAATGGAAGACATCATTTAATTTGACCGTCTGTGCACCACCAAAAACATCCTTAAGAATCAGAACTTCATGCATGGACAGATTATGGTGACGCATGTGCCAGTTTGAATATGCAGAATGGAGAATGAGGTTTTAAAGCTGAAATGGAAGGACAGATCATTTTTTGACTATCATATGACTTTGGATGACTGAGGAATAAAGCACGAAAGTTGTATGGACCTCTACTTTTTTGGTATTTCTAAAGCACTTTTTGTCCTTTAAGGAGATTGACTAAAAACTACAAAGTGTCTTTGTGTGGAAAAGAGTTGTGTGAAAGTTCTTCAAAAGTTATCTATTTGTGTTCCATAAAAAAGGCTGGAAAGAAAACACGAGGATGATTAAATAATGATAGAATGTTCATTCCTGGTTAAACAATTCTTTGAACAAATAAACGTACTTGTTCAAACTGCAGATTAATGCCATTATGGTTTATTCTCATCCTGGAAACAGCATTGCACAATATTTTATGTAAAGAGCAAAAGCAGTTTTCCAATTCCAGTGTAAAATGCTAAGGTGTTGCTTTTTTATAACTTGGTGCTATGTATCAACTTTTTAACTGGATGTGGTCTCAATGCAGGATGCCACCATGGAGAATCAATAGATATTAAAGAAATGTTGGTTTCTTTTGAGATCTGTCATATTATTATGGTGTTTTCGAAAAGAACAGACCATAGATCCAGTAGAGCACATGTTCACAGTATATCAATAACACTTTTGTCAACTGAGCGCCAATACAACATAAATCATGCAAGAATCTATGGGACATCCATGCCCAGCGACTTAAAAGCAAATGGCAAACTTAATTTCAGAAGTTGACCCATACCCAGCCCTATCATTCCTGGACATACCCTGCTACAGGAGACATTTCACTAGAATCCCCACAGTGTGACATGGAAAGAAGTGTTTGGGGGGTTATGTAAAGCCCAGACCTGCTGAATCTATTGAGCACTCGCTAGGAAACAGCTCTCCACATCTGCTCCGTCTTTCATGCCTTATCTGCCATTCTAGCCAACAGACAGCACAACAGACATGCACCTTACACCTCACTCAACACTCTATCTAAACATGAACCTTGAGTCTGAATTTATGTGGACTTGCACGCCAGTATGAAGCTTAATCACCCTTGAACAAAACTGCAGACTCATTATGATGTTAATAGACGTGTGGACCCATTCCAAACTATAAACTCTTATGTGAAAAAGAAGTGTGCTTATTTACATTGTTCACTTATAGTGTACATAAACCCTTTAACATGTATAAAAAAAAGACTTACAGGCTGTGCAATATGATTTAAATAAAAGTCTTAAGAATGATGTGTACTTAAAGTACACTTTCATGCCTGTTTCTTTTGAACACACTTGTTCACTTTTCAAAAGTGCACTTTGTAATAATGTCAATATTTACTTTTGTTTAGTTTTACTACAAAGTGCATTTTAAATCTTTACATTCAAAGTGCATTTAATTTTATATTTAACAATATTATTACAACATTATTTTCCTGTTATCTCTGTAAAGCTGCTTTGAAACAATCTGTATTGTAAAAAGCGCTATATAAATAAAGGTGACTTGACTTCACTTTAAATAATCATATTTTAATAACCTTTAGTCATGCATGTTGACCAGCAGATTAAAGAGGATTTGCACATGCAGAGTACTTATTCACTTTAACTGCAGTGTGTTAACTGTAGTATACCATAAATGCTTGTCAGTACAATCAGCAGTACACTTTAACCATATTTCAAAGACAATATTGTTCAAAAGACAATAGTAATTATAAAATGACATATACAGATTTACTTAAATAAGCCCTGGTAGGCAAGGTGAAAACACGTCTCGGTTATTAATGTATCCCTCGTTCCCTGAAAAAAGGATAGAGACGTTACGTCATAACTGCCTGACGTATTGGGATCTCGCTTGAGAGCCCAATCACCTTCGATGGCTAACAAAACAAGCCAATGCATATGGGCAAGTGAGATTTGGATCACACGCCACTCTCCATACATACAGGTATGTAAGGCAGCGTGCAACGCTCACACAGTTAAGTTTTGCGCTGAGGAGATGAGATGGGGTCCCGGCCGCTCATTGGTGGTACAGGGGTGGTGGCAATGGGAATTTATGTCTCCGTGTCTGCCTTTAGGGAACGAGGGTTACATTAGTAACCGAGACGTTCCCTATCAGCCAATCACGTTTTACGTTACATCATAACTGACTGTAAGTCACATGGTCCTCCATACCTGGTAGGGCATAAAAGACAGGACTTTTCAAGGGAAATGTTGATCGCTGCTGTTTGTTTCTTACAACCTCTACAGCCACAACAAGTTGGATACCACTGGGCAAGCGTGCCTGGTCCAGAAGGATAGGGACGGTACGGAGACCACATGCTGCCTGGAGGTAGGTAACATGTGGAGTTACACATATGTACTGCCCCTTAGGGCAGAGATAAATATGGAAGATCTCTGTGGTAGATCCTGCCTTGACAGGGATGCAGTAACATGCGGTGAAAATCTTATCATGGGTAGGCTGTGACCCATAGGCGCCGATACCGATACCGAAAATACTGAGCACCCACGTGTGTGCCAGACTGCCAGTAGGCTACATTCATTTAAAATTAAACATTGCAGTTGGTGCTATGCGAAGCGTCTGTCACACTGTGATTGGTTATGTCGCTGTCAGTCGCCTGCTCAAAATCCTATCCACCAATCACAGCGTTTCTCGGATGAAAACGCCTCTGATCGCGGTTACGCGTCAGTTAAACTTTTGATCTCCAATCCTGTCTGTATTTCTGAGAAGTGGTGCTGTCCTGAGCTATGGCCCTGAGTTGAAAGATAGCCTACTTTACGGCTTTATTATCAAGTAAATGGGTGTGTGCGTTCGTGTCGGCGGCTGTCCATTTCCTAAAAGGGGTCGCACACCGGACGAGAAGCGCAGCGCCGCGTAGTGCCATGTCTTTTAAAATTCGAACACATTATTCTCTATGAGTGTAACTTACACACAGCGCGGTGCCCAGCTACGGCTATAGGACCTTGTTCAAAATCCTGCCGTGCCACAGAGCGTGATTTATATAGTTTTATATTCAATTTACATTTTTATTTGTCTCAAATCGTCGTTAATGTACTTACTTCAACCTGTGCTGCAATATACATCTATTTTACATTCATTTACAGAAATCAGCTGCTTGAATGAAAATTGCTGATGTTATCGGATTTTCAGGTGATATTCTCAATTCATTCAGTTAACGGACCCCCGGTTGTATTTAATTGTACAGTACAATCGTAACATAGTAGCCTACAGACATTATCTTAATTCCATAATGTCCTTAAACATAACATTACAATATTGCTGGCCATAAACTGACAAAGTGCGCGTCCGGTGTGCGATAGGCTACCTCGAGTTGTCATAGACGCAGCGCTGCGCTTCTCGTTCGGTTCTGAAATGCAAAATTTTTTGACTAGGCCTAACGTTACTTTTACGAAGTCATATCAGGCATCATCACATCGCTGCCTGCATACAGCAAAATCAGTCATATGTGAGGCTAATGCACAATCAAATCTTATGAGTAATACAACAAACAAATGTTTTGTGCGGGACACAGTAAGAGAGGGAGGCTGTGCGTTGTCAGCAAACCGACAAGCAGCCTAGTCACTCCTTCAAAATGCGCACAGACAGCCACACACACACACACTATTGGTCTGGTCACTCTGGTGATGGCACACCATGATTCGAATAGGCTACAGTCAGAAAACATTGTGTCAGCAGTACAGCTTTAAAGTACAAAACAGCTTATTCGCTCCTACAAACTGCGCTAGGCGCACACACCGACACGCGACACGCGTCTGGCGAGTGGCGACTGCGCACCAGGATTAAAAAAAGAGAACTACAAAAGCATTTTAACCCTTACGAAATGCACCATAATCGTACAGATAGACCTACAGTACAAATGTGGCAGAGGTGACGGCGCACCAGGGTATGGAAGAGAGAACATTTTGGTGTCAGCGCACAGCAGGCCTATCCCACCATCAGACAACACACACAAGCCAATATAAGGGTTTTAAAAATAATAAATAAATGAATAATTTACGTTTTACATTTACTTTTATTTGTAGACTAAACTCCTTTTCCTCGATTTACTGAAGCCTTTATGTAAAACGCATTTGCAGCTGCACAGCTAGCACAGTGAGTGTATGGCTCGCTCATAGGCTGTGCTGCGGCAACTGCACATCCAATGGCGCGGGCGCCTCTGACGTGAATGCAGCAGAACAGACTTTCCTCCTTGGCTCTTATTTCTATGGAAAAGAATGAATTGAGAAATACTCCCAACAAAGAGGACTTTTACAACAAAGTAATTGACATCTTTGTCCAGAGGGATAGACGCATGGACTTCGTCTACAATGGTTTCCCGTAAGCGACCACAGCTCTTTTTTCTTCATAGGACGCTTCCAACGCTAGGCGCCGCTAGATGCTAAGTAGCGGGAAGCGCGGAGTGAGTGAGAGCGAGTGGATCACGTGACATGAAGCAAGCTCGGTCTCTGCCTCAATGTTGATAATTCAAGACAGCACGAGAACTGACTGCGTATGCGGAAATCTACATAAACTACGTTCTATGGACCAAAGAGGCACTGCTAACCTCTGCCTCAATGGCCATGGCCTTGAATTTCCTGCATGAAAAAAAAGATTTTTAGGAGCAAACAATGGCAAAGAAGTATTTTATATGTGTATTCCTGAAAAAAATTGTTACAAAAATTAATATTTGGAATAAAATAAATGCAATTAATTTTGTGGTGAATTAATAAAGCTCTTGGAATTAATAAATGTAATGTCAACCTTTCCTTTGGTGAGGCACTGCCTGCCCTGCCTACCCTGACCGCACTTCCCTGCAGGTATGGAATCACTACCATTACAGAGATGGGCAGAGTGGAATCGACCCAGAGAAGACACAGGATTCCCTGCGGGAAGAACACCATTTATCAAACAGAAGTCCACTTCAAAGCATAAGTATGCCTAGAAGAGGAGGCTTTACCTTGAATGATGGTGTCTACTACAACCGGTGGTTGGCCATTTAAGTTCTCTGCGTCCTGTCCGGAGACCACGTGGAGGTTCCAGAGGTCTGGACACGGGTGCCATACGGTGTAGGTCCTTCCTCAGGGGAATCCGCCATGGAGGGCTGTCACAAGGAGCATCAGCTCCAAAAACCAGAGCCGGTGGGCAAGTAATAATAATAATAATAATAATAATAATACATTTTATTTATATTATATATATTTTATTTATGTTATATATATAGAGCCACAGGAGAAGGAATCCTCATCGCCAAAAAAGCGAGGGTAAATATTGGGATAGCTTTTCCCAGACATGTTGTCATAGCTTCTTCGTACATAACGGCTACCGTAGTTGCAACACGGATTTGAAAAAGTGAGGCTCTAGAGCAGGGGTGGGGAACGTCCGGCCCCCGGGCCGTAACCGGCCCGCAAAACAGTTTAATGCGGCCCGCGAGTCAAATCCTCCCAAAAAAAAATAAAAAAATAGATAAAAAAAATTCAGAACCAAAAATCTCAGCAATTACTTTTCCTGTGACAGAAAACACAAAATAGTCAAAGTGGCAAGCAGGGTGAGGCCAGTAGCGTGAGTGTTAATGAGTCACCTGCGCACCGGTTTCCACTTTCTCACGGATGAGCTTCGGGGGCGTGCGCGCCACACCGGTTTCAAGTTTCTCACCGCGCCCCGCACCGGTTTCAAGTTTCTCACTGATCAGCTTCGGGGCGCATAAAAGGATCGGAACGAAGACAGCGGAGGACCAGGCATGGACTTTACTTTATGTGTGTGTGGTCGTCGTCCACGAGGAGCTACTGCTTTTACTTTCGTTTTGTCATTTGCGTATTAATGTATTAAAGTGGTTTAAACGTTTGCCGGTTCCCGCCTCCTTCTTCCCTGAACTAACTAACCACGTTACATTTAATATAATAGATAATATACAATATTATAAAATAACATAATATATTATAAAATAACATAAGAGAGTCAAGTTTCCGGGTGGTTGTTTCCGACTGTGTCCGGGTCACAGTCAGAATGAACGCAACAGACACGTAGCGGTTGTCATCGCTGATATGCATCATGGCGACTGTCAAAAAAAGAAAGGTAGATTCAGAATGTCGCGCTTTTCAAGAAAAATGGACACATTTTTTTTTTTGAAGTGAAAGGCAAGCCAGTCTGCCTAGTTTGTGGGGATGCACTTGCAGTGATGAAAAAGGTAAATCTCGAACGTCATTACAGCTCAAAACATTCTAAACTCGATGAGTTGCAAGGACAAATGCGTTTGAATAAAGTTCACACTCTTCTGCGGAGTTTGGTTGCCCAACAAGCAGTTTTCACAAGACCGCATTCTGACAGAGACAATGTTACTCATGCAAGTTTTGTAGTGAGTGAGTTAATCTCTGTTTGGGTCGACTTACTGCTGTCAGCAGTTTTTTTTTCAAAACTGACTCTTGCAAAGACTCGATTCCGCTCAAGACTGACTGACTCAAGCTTGGAAAACCAGCTGCGAGTAGCATCATCATTACTACCATGTGACATCAGACGCCTTGCCAAAGAGAAGCAGTTCCAACCATCGCACTAGAGAGGTTAGTGATATGTGTTCAATATTTTATTATAACGATATGGCAAAAATATCAATCACAATTTTTTCGTGGCCGACAGCAAGTGGAATGAGTGGCCGACAGCAAGCGGAATGAGTGGCCGACAGCAAGCGGAATGAGTGGCCGACAGCAAGCGGAGTGAGTGGCCAACAGCAAGCGGAATGAGTGGCCGACGGCAAGCGGAATGAGTGGCCGACAGCAAGAGGTATGATTGGCCGACAGCAAGCGGAATGAGTGGCCGACAGCAAGCGGAATGAGTGGCCGACAGCAAGGGGAATGAGTGGCCGACTAAAAGAGGAATGAGTCTGTGCTGATTTAGTGGAAAGAATTGAGCCCAAGCTGTGGAAAGAGTATTATTGTGTGACTGTTTTTGTGCTGTAATGAGGCTATGGTGAATGCCCTGCCCGCGCACCTTTTGTTTTGTTTATAGTTTTGAGTTTCCAATAAATTGTACGAGTCCCAGTCACGGCGACCCTGTCTTCTTCCTTCCAAACACTGAACCTCATTACAATGGCCCTTAAAGAATGTTAAAAAAATGTAAATGGCCCTTGATAGGAAAAAGGTTCCCCACCCCTGCTCTAGAGAGCACTATTCATACAGAATACACGAATACACACTACACTTAGTGGGGCAAGGGCAGCCTCGTTGATCTTCGTGTAGACGCAGGGGGCGACAGGGACAGTCTGAAGGGGAGGACCTTGTCCTGATATGCCCATCACTTGAATGCAAAGCATAGATACGGTCTGTGTCAAGGTAAGATCGAGACATGCAAGTATGCATCCTTCAGGTCAATTGCTGGAAACCAATCTTGGGGGTGAATGCACATGAGGATGCGTTTCTGCATTAGCATCTTGAACGGAAGCCTGTGAAGGGCCCGATTCAATACACGCAGATCACAGATTGGCCGTAACCTACAACCTTTCTTGGGCACAATGAAGTATGGGCTGTGAAACCCTCACTGTATCTCACTTGCAGGGACTGGCTTTATTACGTACTTCGCCAGCAGGACCGCAGTTTCTGTACGCAGGATAGGAGCATCCTTGTACGGATGTAAACCGGATGCTGCTCAATCGTGGGGGACGTTGGGCGAACTGAATCGCATAGCGAGTCTGATCGTCCGAATGATCCAGCGAGACTGGCTGCTAAGCACTAGCCAGGCTTCCAGATACTGTGCAAGTGGGACCGATAGGACTACAGATGCAGTGGGGCAGCATGGTGGAGAACAGGAGCCTGACCCTGAAGTTATAATGTCCCAGTGTGGGGGCCATGAGTGTGGGTCGGCCATGAGTGTGCCATGGGCAGCAGCATCCCGCCAGGGGCAGGATGTGTTTGATTGCCTCCGTCGTCTTCTGTACTGCCGAAAACCTTGGAGATGGGGGAGTCAAGAAAGCAAACTTTTTCGACTTCCTTTATCTTCAGTTCAGCCAGAGATGGCGTTCCTGGAGCACTAATGTGGACATAGACTGCTCAATGGACCACGCAGTGACCTTTTAGCACTTTGGCCTGGTACACTTGCAGGAGGGCCATCATGTGCAGGGCTGAGGCAGCCTGTCCACTGGCACTGTAAGCCTTGGCAGCAAGAGTGAGCATTCAGTGGAGGGTTCAACTCGATCCCAACGCTCGCTGCTGCCTGGCATGGTAGCCCTGAAGGGGGCAGTGCAGCCAAGTCATCATCCCCAGAGGGCTCAAGCCCGCCCTCCAATGCAGCGATCGACATCTGGTCCTCCGCTGGAGCCCCAAATGAGATGCTAGGTCTCCCATGGGAAGGACCAATAGCACCCTGTGTATTAACCGAACTGGCTCACTGCGGGGCAGAGAAACCAGATCGGAGAATAGCAGAGGGGACTCCACCTTTTTCAAAGTTTTGGAGACTCAATCTCAATGAGATTGGTCACTTCCAGCAGGAGGTTCATGCGCTATGAACGCTACCCCAGCGTGCTTACGGCCCAAACACGAGGCAGTGATCGTGGCTGTCAGAAGGGGCAAGGAAATGACCGCATCCAGAAACACACTGATGGAATAGCATCTTGAAAAAGACGCAACGAGAAATTCTATATTTAATATCTATATTATATTCTCCTCTTCTATATTTTTTCAATTTAAATTTCTCTCAGTCATGGGCAATTACAAAAATGGGCAATATAGTCAAACAATGTCAACCCCTATTTATTAAAGCAGTAAGCCATGGTTAGCCTTGTGTCATAGTGATTTTACATGGTTAATGGATTTATTCATAATAATAATCTTTTTTTAATAATAATACAGCTGTTTTCATTTGCCAAGCAGTGTAGCAACTTGGTGCATTACTATAAAATGTGTCACATATGTGCCTTTATGGGTATTTTATAAGTTTGAACTGTCTTTATAATGTGTAATGTGGATCCTGATATACATACTCTATTGACAAGGAATTTGTCAGCCTAATGACATGGCTAATATGGAACATGATGTAAATGACCTCAGTAATTATGGCAATATCTCATGAGAAAGCAGAGCTAATATGACAATTTAGCTAGTGGACAAAGTTAGCAATGTCCTTTTACATAAGAAACATATGCTGTTACACTTTATTTTAGTCAGTAGAATGTCTGTTGTGGAGCATCAAAATAAATTGTTAGTAGATATTAAGCAGACAGTCTACTAATACTCTAATGACTGCTAGTTGACATGTAGGTGCAAAATTACTTAGATCCAAATGAATATCTAAAGGGGACCATCAAAATAAAGTGATACATTAATTTTTTAACTTGAGGTGAGCATTGATATAGCATCATGTACACTACCTAAAATCAGTGGCATCATAAAATTAGCAGTGTTTTACTGTCAAAAGCTAGACAGCTAAGCCGAAATCATACAATCGTAGAGAGAGAGAGAGAGAGAGAGAGAGAGAGAGAGAGAGAGAGAGAGAGAGAGAGAGAGAGAGAGAGAGAGAGAGAGAGAGAGAGAGAGAGAGAGAACAGACATGAGCTTGGAAAGGCTTGGGAAGGTTACAGATGATGACTATTAAGCTCACATGCCTGCTTTTTTTGTTCAGGTTGTTTTAATAAAAGTGACATCAGGCCACTCCAGAATTACAACAAAGGTTGACCTAAAAAAATAACACCAGGCTGTAAGACATAAGAAGTTAGTTTTTGCTGTAATGGACGGGATTGTTTCAAAAGAGTTATGATGTTCACATCAATAGATCTGGACAGTTCCTAATCCCTTTTTGTAAGGAAAGCACACAATTAACCATATTTATAAAGTCATTCACAGGACACTGTTTAAGTTGGAGAAGTGCACTATGAATCTTTCAGAGGTTGATAATGAAGACACTTAATGAGTTGAATGAAGTGGTTCAGTAAAAGATCATCATAATGGATAAGGTGCTAATGGTGATGGATTCAGCAGGTCTACAGGTGGAGTGCAAAACACAGTCTTGTCTTTTAGAACAAAAAAGGTCAAAGCCACCTCATGGTGCATTATACTATAATGCTATTGGTCAAATCCAGCATAATGCACTTTCCCTAAAAATCTGTAGGAGTTTATAGCAAATGTGAAGTGGATAATTTCTCTAGAAACACCAAATAAAATTGCCAAAATAATGATCAATTGTAATGACAGCGCCTGATCTGTCATCGTCAATAAAAACAGGTAGTTGTCCCACTGTATCGTACAGCCCTAAGAAGGGGAAAAACTTTAATCAGACAGTTTAAGAACTGGACTGAAGATTCCATCTCGATTCTATAAGGGAATCGCTGAATGCACTGATTGGGAAATGTTTAAAGAGTCATGTGCTGACATAGATTAACTTACTGATGTGGTCAGCTGTAATGTGTCATACTGTGTGGATAACATTATTCCTGTTAGGTCTGTAAAGGTATACCCAATAATAAGCCAAGGATAACAAAATCACTTAAGGTCCTGTTTAAGAAAAAACAGTGTGCATTTCGGGAAGGTAATCTTGTTGAGTTGAATCGGTTAAAAAAGGAAGTGAAATTTGAAATAAATATGGCAAAGCTGCAGTATAAAGAAAAGATAGAATGGCATTTACAAAATTGTAATTTGGGCTCAGCATGGGATGGGATGAAAACTATCGTCGGGACAAAGCCTAAAAAATATTCTCAGGTGGCATTGGAAGGGTATAGAGGTGATTTTCAGCTTGCAAAAGCATTTAATGAGTTTTATGTAAGGTTTGATACTTGTGACTTTGAAACTATTCGTTGTGAGCAGAAAAATCATTTAACTGTTAATGGATCTATCCCTTTTGCAGAACAGGATGTAATTAATGGGTTGAGACATTCAAAAGCCAGGAAAAGTGCAGGCCCTGATAATATTGAGGGCCGGCTGCTTATTTCCTGTGCAGAGCAATTGGGACCTATCTTTTATTATATTTTTCAACTGTCCCTTACTCAACAGAAGGTGCCGAGATTATGGAAAACCTCCACAGTCATTCCAGTGGCGAAAGATAAAAATTCAGTAGCACTAAATGATTTTAGGCCAGTTGCTTTAACTTCATTAGTAATGAAGAGTTTTGAAAAATTGATTAAAAAAGAGCTTCTTACAAAGGTGGAAGACTCACTTGACCCTCTTCAGTTTGCTTATAGGGCCAGGCGTGGGGTAGAGGATGCTACGGCTACTTTGTCGAATTTGGTACTTAAGCATCTAGAGCAGGGGTCACCAACCCTGCTCCTGGAGAGCTACTGTCCTGCAGATTTTAGCTCCAACCCCAATCAAACACACCTGGACCAGCTAATCAAGCGGTTCAGGGTTACTTGATAATTACATGCAGGAGCAGGGTTGGTGATCCCTGATCTAGAGGGAACTAAGACTCACGCCAGGATTTTATTTGTCGATTTCTCATCCGCTTTCAACACTATACAACCTCATATTTTAGTAGAGAAGCTGTTAAGTTTTGGTTTTGATTTTAGTATAGGTGGTTGGATCTTTGACTTCCTAACTGATCGCATTCAGAGAGTAAGGGTTAATGGTTGTTTATCAGAGTTATTGTTTTCATCCACAGGGTCCCCTCAGGGATGTGTGCTTTCTCTACTCCTGTATATTCTATATACCGATGATTGCAGACGCAGGCATGAAAATAGATTTATTGTAAAATTTGCAGATGATTCAGCTATTGTCAGCCTTCTTGGTGCTGGCGAATGCGACCATGGCCCTGTGGTTGAGGATTTTGTTCAGTGGTGCAACGATGCATTCTTGCAAATAAATGTGCTAAAAACTAAAGACATGCTTATTGACTTTAGGCGCAATCAAACTGACTAGAAGAGAACAACTATGAAAGCGCAGGAGGTTGATGTTGTGGAATCATATTAGTAACTGGGGTGTGTGATTGACAACAAGTTGAATTTTAATGTTAATGTGGAGATGATTTGCAAAAGGGGCCAGCAATGTCTGTACTGTCTAAGGAGACCGTCCAAATTTAAAGTTGATAGGTCCTTGATGATTTTGGTGATGAGACTGCCTTGGTGAAAATAGTAAATACTAGCAGTAAGATTTTAGGAGTTCAGCAGAGTCACCCTACTGACCTGTACAACCGGCAGGTAGTTAGGAAAGCCCGATCCATTTTAATGGTTACTTCACATCTTCTCTATTTTGAGTTTCAGTTTTTACCCTGAGGATCTCGACTGAGATTTCCCTCGGTTAGAAGTAACTATAAACATTAATTTATTCCTACTTCCATTTCTATGTTAAATTTGGGTATGGGGGGAGTAGGTGGAAGGAAGTAGATGTTTGGGTTTTGTGTGGGTACTGTGTGTGTGTGCTTATTTAGTGTTAATTTTTTAAGGTACCTTTTAACTTTTACTGAAATTATTAATGTATTGTAAATTGTCCTTTTGTATGCTGTCTTGCTGTAAAATCAATTGCCCTTCAGGGACATATACAAATAAAGTAAGTAAGTAAGTAAGTAAGTAAGTAAGTAAGTAAGTAAGTAAGACCACTTAGACAAACAGAGAATTGTTTGAAAGCTGCTCAGTGCTCAACACACATCAACTTATGAGAGGCTTTAGTTTGAGATACTAGAAACTTAGTTGTGCACACTGTTAATCTGACCAAAAGGTCACACTTTATATTAGGTGTCTTTAACTAATATGTACGTATACCAAACAAACAAAAAATAATATTATTAGGTATAATGTACTAATTGCATTCATGTTTTATTGCAAAACACTTGTGCTGCTATTGAGGTGGAATAAGGTTAGGGACATGTTTGGTGGTATGGTTAGGTTTAAGAGCAGGTTAAAGGGTCAAAAGTGAAATTACAGAAATTAATTACAGATGCAATAACATGCAGGTACTACGCATTACGTCACCGTTATCTCCGGAAAAAAAGAATGGGTGTAGAGGTAATTAACAACCAAGGAAACTAACTAGGGAACAGAACTCAGGCAAAGCAGAACAGGTAACATAATTAAAATGAAACCAAAACAGAACAGAACATACACGTTACATTGTGATTACGATATTAAAACTAAAATAATATGATAACAAGTAAGAGTTTGCAATTTCAAGCAGCATAACAGACAGAATTTGTACAGCTAAAATAACTGGAAGCGGATGAGACCGGTAGTCTTAAATAGTTGGATAGATTGTGGAATAGTGGTATAGTGGTACCGATATTGATTTATTGATGGCCAATGCCGATATTTTAGAAAGAAGGATGAACGATGGCCAATATAAAGCCAAAATGTAATTGCTGAAATTAAATGTATTAATGTACTAAATTATAAATAAATAATTTGAAAATTAATTATAAAAAACATGTCACATTTATGTTCAGTTAGTTTTTTTTTTCATTGACTGGTTAACGTTCACAGGTTGGTTTTCAGTCAATCAGGATTGTCATGGACACTCATCAGATCCTCACACCTGTTTGTTATCTCATCATTATCACTGTGTATTTAAGTTCCTCCTTTTCCTCTGTTTGTTATCCAGACAGGTCTACATTTAGTGTGTGTTGCTCCTGCCAGTTTGCCTACTTATTGTCATTAAACATTGTGTTGGAAATATAATCTTCGTCTTTGTCTGCGTTACTGTAACCACCCGTGACAGATGACCGGATCACAAAATGGATTTAAGAGCTCAGTTTATTTTGGTGGCTCAGGAGAACCCCAATTTATTGAACTTCACAGTTAACTTCAGTCATCTTGCATTCACTAGCCCTTCCGACGATGAGACACCTAAGAACCTGTTCTGGATCGGGACCAACTTACCATCAGCATATTGACCCCCTAGACACCTCTGGACTTAACTGGAGGGATGGCGTCATTAGGTGTCTGGAAAGTGTCTTGCCCAGGACACAGCTAAACCCAGAGCTTGTTTCATCACCTGAGAAATCATGTGAGCCCCCCGCAGATGGAGGGCTACCACCTGGCTACGCTACGCGACGGTACGCTACGCGACGCGACGCTTCAGCCAAAGCCTGAGGACAAATGAACAGCACTGACCCTTGCCCCAGAAGAGGAGCCCCCCAGTGAGTCTAACCAGGGGTGTGAGCCCACAACATCAGTGGCTGAGGGTATACTGGTGGAATTTGAAACTTGAGGACTGGCTGATTGACTTCAGCATGAAGATATCGTCTCCCACCCTATCCAACTTCATTTTGGATTTTTCATAGCTCTTGATAACACCATGGGCGGTTTAAACTTTTTATCTGTTCCTTCTGAACCTTCATCATGTTTTTTAGATCGCAAAAACATTTGCATGGACAATGTTGTTACCTTCGACCCTGTCTACCGGAGGTTGTCTCCATCTCAGCCCGTTGACCTGTTTGCTTCACCTTGGCTCCTCCCACCTTCGATTCCACCAGACACCCTCAGGCTTTCGACTCCACTGGGTTCCCTCGTCCCAACGGTTCCCCCTTGGTCAGTCGTCACACCACCTTTGCCATGGACTTGCGGATCTTTCACTACGCTCCAGCCCTATGGCTGCAGTGGGTTCCTCCTTTCCTTCGGGTACGCCTCGATCCTCCATCACACCAGAATCGCATCAGTCCTCCGGCAGTCCGGCTCCTCCTCAGAAAATCATCACTCCGGCATCGCCTAGGCCTTCCGTGCCAGCCGTCTACACCCTGGGCTCTGCCTCCATCGGTTGACCCCAGTTGACGTCAGCCTCTACTCCCTCCTCCCGCCCTCGACTTTGCTGTGGGCTGTCTGTCACCATTCCTACGCCACCTGCCATCATCAACCTTTTGCCATCAACTTTTACCATCCCTGCACCATCTCCATGTCCTCCTCCTTCTCACCAAGTCGCAAGGTCACGCCTTCTCCGGAGGGGCGTAATGTCACTTTTATGTTCCGTTAGTTTGTTTCCATGGACTTTCAGTTGGTTTTCATCAGTCACGTATGTTTGCTGTCCCGCCAGTCATCAATTGTCATGGACACTCATCGGATCATCACACCTGTTCGTTATCTATGAATAAAAAGGTAAATTTTTTAAAGGTAAAATTACACTCAGTAATCTGGTAAATTTGTGGTCTGAATCAGCAAAATGCAATTACCCAGGATTAATTGTTAACCTTGGGTAAATTATGAGCAGTATGAAAACTGAAGCAAGATATCCCAGGATTCCCTTTACCTGGGGTTTAGAATGACCCAGAAGTTCAAATGTGAAAAGCCCTAATAAGTGCATTGAATCAAATTATTGATTTTATGTTCATACATATTCCTGAATGTTGATAAAATGTATTTTACAAATAAAGAAATAAATGTTTTTGCAGTCAACTCTAAAACTAAGGAATTGCAAAAGAGTCAGTCAATCATCACTGTGTACTAAGACACCGAACGCCCACTGCAGTGTCAGCTGATGCAAACAGTAACAGCAGAGGACAGCCGCCCGTTTCACACTACTCCAGACTACTGACAGATGTGTAGACAAGGTATGCACAAACACAACATAGAGCGTCTTGCACATGTGTGGCCCCAGGAACATTTCAAGAAATATTTTGGCTTAAGAAGTTCTAGACTTCTGACAGACCACAAACCACCAACTCCTGGTGTCACTCATCCATAGACAATACCTGGAGAATATTCATATCAGATGTTAGACGCTGTTGATTAGGCTGAAGTGATTTAGTGGAATGACACAGAACAGTGTTTCCTAACCCTGTTCCTAGAATCCGTTAATTACAAAGAAAATCCATAATTTTCAAAGAAAAGCCTTACATCAACAAATCTAGAGCTGAAGTAGGAGAGCATTCTGCAGGTAGTCAAACTGAGTGATGTTAGCTCAAGGTGAACAGTTCAGATGGACACCTGCTATGGGCACTCAAGGACATTTTCCCCTGCAAAGCTTCACCAGACCATTTGCAGATGATACAGCTGGGAAAAATGAGCTCATTCGTAGTTTTGCAGAAACACTGTTGTTTCCCAGAGCAGTGAGGACAATCCAACATTCAGTCAACTCATTAGTTTTGTAAGTTTGCAATACACTTCAGAAAGAAGAAAATAAGGAAGAGAGTGCCATATTATAAATAAATAAAAAATGCTGTTGTATTTTGATTTTGGGGTGTAGTGCTCATTGCTGGAAACCTAAATGGTTGTGAAATTTCTCCATCGTGCCCTTGATCAAGATACCTCGGATTGCTTCTGGGGCCAATTTATAAAACGTGCGTATGCACAGATTTGATCTGAGGGTGTGTACGATAAAATTGATTTGTACATATTTATAATGTCTTTGACGTGGAAAAGTGTTTAACGCCTTATATCAAGGTCTGAGCAGACGTACGCACTTTTCCTTGTGGCATAGAGTCAGAGTACTATTTGGAAATCTATTTCTAAAGCAATTCTTGCCACTTGCCGTTCTCGGGTAAAGCATGGGACGTTGACTGGTGCTCTTTTATGTGTAAGTGACATTTATTAGGCAGAGTTTACAAGGCGGAGAATCGAATCCATTCATCTGCGCACCATTTCAAGATCATTTGTGATTTATAAACTTCAAATCTGGAAGAGAGGCGTACGCAGGTTTTTTTGTGCGTACGTTCGTTCTCTGACTCACATGTGCACATTTGAGAAATTATTGTATGATCACATGTAGGACGGTTTCTACTCAACATTTTATAAACGAGGCCCCTGGAGTACCGTCCCTGTACTTGACATAATTTCTAGATGACAGTGTGTGGTAAACGACTACTTATTGTGCAGCGTTGAATATTTGTACAAAAAATAAAAATATGGACTGTGTGTCACGTTTGCTTCTGTTTTATTCTGTTTAGATCTTCTGTTTGTTTTCAGTCTTAGTCACATGTCTTTTGTTTTCCCGCCACTCATCCGTTGCCATATCAACCTTCATTAGTCCATCTTCATCACCTGTGTCTTGTTAATTACCTTCATCTGCGTCACCTGGTTTATGTTCATCAGTGTCTGTAGTTCCCTCTGTTCAGTCAGTCTTTGTCTGTTCTCGTCTATGTTACCAGTGTATTCGTCTATGTAATGTTGTTGTGTGACCTACCTGATTGTATCTCCGTGATTAATTGTGTATAAAATAGTATGGATTTGAACCTTCAGCCTTCCTCGTCATCTTCTGCCTGCACACACCCTGACACTGTGATGGACTGGCCATCTTTACAGGATTTCCCCCCAGCTGCAGCCTGGATGGCTAGATGGGGTTTGATTCCTTTATTTGAATTGCTTAACAGTTCAACTGTAGGCTATATTAATATAGAATAAGAAATTAATCTGAAATTTCCTCCTTCCAACTTCTAAAGTCGTGATTACGAGCTTGTTGCGTTCAAGTGCTTTGTTGTCGGAAAGAACAGAAATCATGGAGGACACCTGGTTTATACTTGCCTATTTATTAGGAAAATCGTATTGAAGCCAAAATGATATTTAGCGTCCCATTCTTTGACAACCATATAAACATTCGCCACACTATCTACTAGTATCTAGATAGTCAGCTTGCTGATGTTTCTGGAATTTCAGTGAAATACAGGCTATGTAAGTTGTGTATTAAACATACAATACGCTTCAAATGATTATTCATTTATGTAAATATGCACTATTTTAAAGACAAGACAAGGCGATGTAGCTGTTGTAGAAAAACTAATAAAGTATATCAGTCACAGCAGCAATCCTTCTCCCCTCGTCATCTTGGAAACTTAGGAATCAAAATTATCCCGAGCTTCATAGTGGTAAATACGACATGATAGGGCGTTCATGTCAAGTCACCTTTATTTATATAACACTTTTTACAATACAGATTGTTTCAAAGCAGCTTTACAGAGATAACTGGAAAATAATGTTGTAATAGTATTGTTAAATATAAAATTAAATGTCCTCAACTAAGCAAGCCAAAAGCCAATGGCGAAAAAGGTGACAGTGGCGAGGAACCAAAATTCCATCAGTGACAGAATGGAGGAAAAAAACCTTGGGAGAACCGAGGCTCAATCAGGGGGCCAGTTCTCCTTTGGCCAATGAACGAACAAGTGTATGATTATGATTCAGGCAACATTATACATTCACCTAAAGGATTATTAGGAACACCTGTTCAATTTCTCATTAATGCAATTATCTAATCAACCAATCACATAGCAGTTGCTTCAATGCATTTAGGGGTGTGGTCCTGGTCAAGACAATCTCCTGAACGGGCCGGACGGGCCGGTCTGAGTATTTCACAATCTGCTCAGTTACTGGGATTTTCACGCACAACCATTTCTAGGGTTTACAAAGGATGGCGTGAAAAGGGAAAAACATCCAGTATGCGGCAGTCCTGTGGGCGAAAATGCCTTGTTGATGCTAGAGGTCAGAGGAGAATGGGCCGACTGATTCAAGCTGATAGAAGAGCAACTTTGACTGAAATAACCACTCGTTACAACCGAGGTATGCAGCAAACTATTTGTGAAGCCACAACACACACAACCTTGAGGCGGATGGGCTACAACAGCAGAAGACCCCACCGGGTACCACTCATCTCCACCACAAATAGGAAAAAGAGGCTACAATTTGTAAGAGCTACAATTTGTAAGACCAAACTTGGACAGTTGAAGACTGGAAAAATGTTGCCTGGTCTGATGAGTCTCGATTTCTGTTGAGACATTCACATGGTAGAGTCAGAATTTGATGTAAACAGAATGAGAACATGGATCCATCATGCCTTGTTACCACTGTGCAGGCTGGTGGTGGTGTAATGGTGTGGGGGATGTTTTCTTGGCACACTTTAGGCCCCTTAGTGCCAATTGGGCATCGTTTAAATGCCACAGCCTTCCTGAGCATTGTTTATGACCATGTCCATCCCTTTATGGCCACCATGTACCCATCCTCTGATGGCTACTTCCAGCAGGATAATGCACCATGTCACAAAGCTCGAATCATTTCAAATTGGTTTCTTCAACATGACAATGAGTTCACTGTACTAAAATGGCCCCCACAGTCACCAGATCTCAACCCAATAGAGCATGTTTGGGATGTGGTGGAACGGGAGCTTCGTGCCCTGGATGTGCATCCCACAAATCTCCATCACTGTGTCCATGTGATGGTCCTTCATCAGATCTGGATATGGCCTGGATCCGGCGATTTGTGGTAAACCTCGGGATAAACAAAGATACTAATATTAGCGTAGACGCCATCCTTCTTATGATGTACAAAGTGCATCAGGATTTATGGGAAGTGTTCCCGGTTCCGGCTGATCTAAACTATGCAGCCTAACATTGAAGTATAGAAGTCAATAATGTGTTATGTGTATGCTAAGCCAAAGAGATGTGTTTTTAGACTAGATTTGAACTGACAGACTGTGTCTGCTTCCTGGACCATGTTAGGAAGTTTTTTCCAAAGTTTTGGTGCTAAATAGGAAAAGGATCTACCGCCAGTGGTCGATTTCGATATTCTAGGTATTATCATCTGGCCAGAATTTTGAGATTGCAATAGACGTGAAGGACTATAATGCGTTAAGAGCTCGCTCAAGTACTGGGAGGCTAAACCATTTAGTGCTTTGTAAGTAATCAACAATATTTTAAAATATATTCAATGTTTAATAGGGAGCCAATGCAGTGTTGACAGAACCGGGCTAATATGGTCATACTTCCTGGTTCTGGTAAGAATTCTTGCGGTTGCATTTTGGACCAGCTGTAGTTTATGTATTACACGTGCAGGGCAACCACCCAGTAAAGCATTACAATAATCTAGCCTTGATGTCATGAACGCATGAACCAATTGTTCTGCATTTTTCATTGAGAGCATATGACGTAATTTAGATATATTTTTAAAGGGACATTAAGTAAGAATTACTCCCAAATAGCGGTGAAATTGTATTTTGCATTCAAACGAATTGTGCTCTCCAGCGCCTCGCGTTTTCAAATGCGTGTTGCATCTACGGTAGCCGTTATGTACCAAAAAGCTATGACAGGATGTCTTCTAATAGCGCTTCGGCGATTTTTCCTTCGGGTGAACAGGTTTGTTATTTCAAACAAACTTCAAATTGACACAAGGAACAAACGAATGTTTGAATGTCACAGTATGAAGTAATGAGTGTCAAAAACATGAACTATTGTAATTAGTAGTTATGCCTTGTTTACTCGTTATGTTTTTTTGAAGTATGTGCATTGTTAGATATTATCATCAGATCATTCAACAGTAGGGAGAGGAAGAAGTAGAGGTAGAGGAAGAGGACAGAGAGGCAGTGGATCAGTGGGATCTAGGCGAGGAGGTGGACGACGAGGAAGAGGAGGAGAGTGAGAGTCAATACAACGACGACAAAGATGCCCAGCAGCTACAAGAGCTACATACAGAAGTTATGCTTCTGTATTATTCAACCTGTATTTATACAGGTCACAGTATAAATGATAAATAACAGAAAATATCAGATAACATAAAAATTGAAGTAGACTTCAAGAACAATCATATGCTCTTTTAAATATATATTTGTATCGAATTTCTAGCTTACAAAAGTAAACTTACAAAAAAACATACGTTTTTTAGCGCCTTCTCTACTTTACTCAATAGCTGCTATTTATCATAGAGCCTGTTTAACTTTTAACTGTAAATGTTCTTCTGTCTATATAATAAAGTAAACAACCAAGCAATTAAAAAAAAACTTGTAATTAAGACTGTAACATTGACTTACCTGTCGAGGAGAAAGCAGGACTTCAGCTTCTCTTTTGAATTCTTTCTCCTGCATTAGCTCTTTCCACCGGGAAAAAGCAATCCCGACATTCACTCGTGTTTTTTGTATCCTCTGGTCACGTTTCCTTTTACGATCATTTTTGGTCTGTTTTGGCGAAGAGGATTTCTTATCCAGTGGCTCAGTATAGGTATGGCCATTAAAAATAAAAGTGACAAGCGTCTCTCACTGCTCTGCTCCTCCGTTTCTGCTGCTTTCAGTCACGTGACGCTGGCTCTGAATGAAAACACGTTGTGGAAACGCGTTGTCCTAGTACTTTTTGTCCCTCTCTGCTATTATAGTTTTTCAAGATGGCGGAACTATATGGAAGCCTCCGTGGACTTAGCCATCCCATGTATATAAATATAATAAATTCTTCGTTTATGAGGATACATCAGATAATTGGCAGAGGTATTTGTACACCATTGGGGACATTATGAATAAAAATATTGATTTTAGATTATAAATTACCTAAAAAGTTACTTATAGTCCCTTTAAGATGAAAAAATGCAGTTTTACAGATACTAGAACAAGTGACTTTAAAAAGAAAGATTGGTATCAAAGAGCACACCCAGGTTCCTAACCGACGACGAAGACTTAACAGAGCAGCCATCAAGTGTTAGACAGTATTCTAGGTTATTACGTGAGGAAGTTTTTTGTCCAATAATTAGAATCTCTATTTTTTCAGAATTAAATAATAGGAAATTATTACTAGTCATCCAGTTTTTTGTATCAGCTATGCATTCCGTTAATTTTATGGATTGGCAAGTTTCGTCAGGGCGTGAAGAAATATAGAGGTGACCGTGACAACCATCATGTCCCATTTTTAACTAGTAAACTTGTATTTACGGGTCAATGACAATTTAAAGTGTATGGAAAACAAATAAAAGAAATGGAAAAAATTATAAAGAAATACATGTGTCAAGTTTTTAAAAATGCTCATTTGTATTCATTTTGGTTTTGTATGGTTTTGAAAAATGTTTACAGCACTTTTAACAAGTTTAAATTCAATTAATCCAATGTGTTTTTTTGGTGTGTTTTTTCAAGAATTGCATCCTTTTAATTGTATCCATCCCCTGGAAAATATCAAAATGGATTTCAAATCAGAAATAAAAAAGCATGTTCAACGTAGAAGATGTGTCTTCAAGTCATTGTGTGTATGAAAAAATATTAGATCTGGACCGAAGAAATAAATGTCTTGTCATTGATCCTAAACGCAGTTTACACCCAGCACTCTGTCAGAGCCACTTACACCACAGTACTCCTGAAGAGCAGCGGTTAGTTGAGAAGAGCCACTGCCGTTCTTGGCTGATGTTTTGTGGTGAGCGTCTGCAGCGCACTAAATCTACCACTCCTTTCAGTGGAGACAGGGACATCATTAATAACTTAAGCACGAAACTCGCGGGCTGACAAGAGCACACTCCTACTAAAAATACATGTGTGGCCATGATAAACATTCCTCTTTTTCATCCATCAGGTCAGTGCTTTTTGACAAGCGAGAGTTAGAGCTGGCTGTGGACGTTCTCACATGGGTGGCTGGCAGCTTCCATTGTGTACTTTGTAACGCAGGCCTATTAATTTATTGCACCTTTCTGAAACAGCTGTGAAGCCGCAGCTATGAGCAGCAGGAGTGGGTGATTTTGAGCAGATTTTGGCGGAGCTGGTGAACTTAAGAAGGGTGAAGAGGATTGGAGAGTCCTGCCTGGTGTTTTCTTATTTGTGTTGCACTTTCCTGTGGCATCATGGAGCTTGACACAAGAGTCTTTGACAAATCTTTAATTGTTGCTCACCAAATATGCATGTGAAACTAGATGCTGAGGGTTTCCAATTGCCCTGTATAGACCTGAAGTGAATTAAATAAGTTAAAATAGGGTTCCATTTAAACATCTCTAAAAGCAGGTCTGGGCTTCTCAAAATAAAATGAAATGGAATGAACAGATGAAAAAAAATGGGAACAGGTGGAAAAATGACAAAAGCTCAACAAAAAGGGGGAAAGGGGTTAGTTCAACTAAACATGACGACACCATTTAAAAACTGCTGGTACGGCCACATGAAAGGTTTCTGACGGCATATAAACACTGATGAGAGCTCCTTACGCACATGGAAAGAGATATTAATAGACAGCAGACTGGAATACACTGCATTCATGCAATAATAAAGACAAAAAGCAAATGGAATATTAATTATAGAACACATCATTGCTTGGCAGTTTATGGAAAATTAACCTTTCATCATAGCTGATTAATCACGGCATCTTTTTTGGTTTTTATAAAAAGACAAACTTAGTTCAACAGACATCATTTGTTGTTTTTACAATCAACACTGGAAAGAAAGCACAATTTTGATGCAGAGATATCCACATTTTTTATTTTGCATGCAATCTGACGATATGAAAAATGAAAGTATGCACTGATGTATGAATATGCACTGATGTATGTTTGAACTTTGCGTAATAAAACTTGGATGAATGCCTCATGTGAGTCAGTACTGTGCCACAGTGTGATTAGTGTCTAATTTTTACATTTTGTGAGAAGAGTCTGCCTGTGTGTACAAAAAAAAAAGAGGCAACAGTTCCCTGGTTCACTAGAGGTATCTTATCTCTTACAGCATCTTTATCTGAATTTTATAAACATCGCCTCAAACATGGGAATGAAAATTTCTCCAGGATTCTATAAATCACTTTGGCAGTTAAACAAAGGCCATTCTCTGTTATTTCCAAATCATCCGTAGTGAGGGGAGGCTGTGGCTGATCATATTACCCACAGTTACCGGACAGACAGAGCCAAAAGAGAATCCTGTCTATCCTCGGCTGAGATAGTCACTCTTAATTGTGCAGTTTATAGCAGGAGTGTGAGGTAGAACTTGCATAACTCATTGCCCTTGATGCAGGGTTCCCAGGTCTACCCAAACAAACAAATCGAACAAAACCAATCCAAAATACCCTAAAAATAGCCCAATGCTATCTTCGAATCTATGTGTTATATTTAAAACGGACGGAAAACAAATCAACCTGCTGCAACAATTTAAAAAGTAGCCCAATTCCGCGACAACTTGGCAACACTGGCTTAATGTCAGATGACCCCAGCAAAAACTGTTGGGTTTAAATTAATTTATCATATTAGCTTGATGTACAATAAAAATTTTCATGTTTCCTTTTTTTGTCCTGTCTGCTATTAGGCCAATTAAACAATACGAATTAAAACATCATAATGGGGAAGAAATAAATAACTTTCAAAACAAAAGTTAGCATCAGCCCTGTTACATTCAAAATATTGCAGAAATTGCTAAAAACGGCTTTGAGTAGGAAATATCACACCACACTTTATAAAATTAGACTGTAAAAACTGTATTTCAATAAAACTTATACATTTAAGCAATATTATTCATACTTTTTATTCCTTAAAAATGGTCAGTGGTGATGAATAGGACCATGCAAATAACAAACACTTTGTATAATTTTGAAACTTCCTTTCAGTTGCATACCAAACCAATGTGATAAATGTCTTAAATAGTGTGACTAAGTTCAGTATCCTGTAGGTATATTGGTGCAAAGTCGTAGCACCACTATTTAATAAGGCTTGACACTGTTTTCTGAGAACTTTTTTTCACTTCATTTCTCTAGTCCACTTTAGATATTCTACTAACTATAACTTTGCAACTACATGTCAACTAACTCTCATTAGTAGACTGTAGTAGGTTACGATAAGTTGTTAGGGTTAGTTGAATAAGCTGACATGTAGTTACAAAGTCACTTACAGTTAGTAGAATGTCTGTTGGGGAGCATCCCAATAAAGTGTTAGCAGGTATTAAGCAGATAGTCTAATAATACTCTAATGACTGCTAGTTTACATGTAGTAGCAAAGTTACTTGTAGTCAGTAGAATATCTAAAGTGGAACATCGAAATGAAATGTTACCTTAGAATTTATCAGTTCAGATATGAATTGAAATTATCTTTAAAATATTTTGATTACTCTTGTTATCAAAAGGCCACACTATCTTACCCCATATACTGCAGCACAGAAGAGCACTGTGTCCTGAGGTGAATTTTTTTTATTAAAAACATCTTAGATGGGGGAAAAAAACTGATTCAAGAGTCAAATAGCTTCTTTTCTCTGATGTTCTATAGTTGACCACCCATTGATTGGCATTGAGGAATGCAGTTTTAGTCTAGTAAATATGAAGCTTATTAAGACACTATTGACAAAGCATGCACCACCATCCTTGTTATCACAAGCATTTATGTAAAAATATCCTAATCTTTTTGTTAGCGGTCTTGAAACAGGCCAGTCAATCCATCATAGTCAAACAACAGGTGCCTTTGTCAAAATTTAAGGGCTAGAAAGAGGCAGCGGGGCTTAGAGTTTCACTCTTTGAAAGTGATACGGGCCGTACGTCTCCCGCTCTGAATGTAGTGCTGAAGGACAGACCACCCAACTCTCAGCACTTAAAGCGGGAGTAGACGGGCTTTCACAATACATACTCCCGCAAATCATGACCCCACTCTGAGGAAGTCATTCATTTGCAAATGACATACTCCCCTCTTGAGCTAGAGAAATAAAAATACACAAATCCAACGCAGAACAAATCATTGTAAATGCATGTATCCACATGGGCATCTTAAATCTAAATTTTTCATCAAGACATTTAAACAATGGCAGAGACTCTAGCCTCATCCACTGGCATAGATGATGTTTTTGGTGAGTGTTAACTGGGTTTGTCTGAGATGTGCGCTAGAGGGACTGTGGTGAGCTGAAGGGCGTGAGTCTATTGTCCCAGCCTGATTCTGCAGTCGGCCAAGATGCTCTCATTCCACTGGCTTGTAAAGTGAACTTCCATTGGTGACGAATGACTGTGGCATTTTCAACTCTGGCCCCAGAGGCTCCTAGGGGAACCTTTACACCATTTACAGTGAACCGTGCACAGGGCAGAGACCCATTATGTAGCTCCACCAAAAACACTGCATGTTAGAGAGCTCCCATTTATATCCAATATTTTCCATATGTAATCAAGTCACTATGTGGTATATACAGGAAATATGTGTTTGTCTGAACAAAATGGTTCTAAAACAAAAAAGTACAGTTGTGGTACTAGAAGCAACATTTTGGGAGCAATTATTTAGGGTTATGATTCTTTAGATTTCATCTGGAATGTACTGTTTTTAAAAAAGAATATGAATAAATACCATCTAAATAAATAAATAAATAATGTATAATTTGCCAAAGTTAGATAGATAGCAAACATTGTTCTCATGGCTCTTTGGAGCAGCAGCAATATATATGTATTGGCGATAGATCGGCTGTTGTTTATAAAACATTCAATCACAATTGCATTAATTTTCCCACCAAATCAAATCTGATAGCTCCGATCCACACCCAATCATCTTCCTTTCAGCCAATCCAACTCCTGGTCAAATTATCACCACACCTGACACCCATCACCTCATTAAGGACTCATTAAGGACTGGAAATTTTAACGACTACACAAACCCATCTTCACTGTCAGTTATCACCCATTCTCCAGTGTTGTTATACTCCAGTGAAGCTATTTCATTGTCTTCTCAATTTTTCTTCTTCGTTTTGTTCTCCTCGGGTATTTATCCTCAATGGTCCCAAGGCTGACATACCTGCAAGGACAATACCGTCATTACCGTCACTCACCAGCTAAGACTTTTTTGTTTTATGAAACTGTCACTTACCTGTGTATCACCATTCTATTTACTCTCAGATATTGGGTTCACTCTCTTGTCTTTTTGTGTAATTCATTACAGAAGAACAAACCTTCAAAACAAACCCAGCGGGAGTTACTTTTCTCACGGAGTACTCTCGAGTACTCTTGTTCTCCTCGTGTATTTATCCTCAATGGTCCCAAGGCTGACATACCTGCAAGGACAATACCGTCATTACCGTCACTCACCAGCTAAGACTTTTTTGTTTTATGAAACTGTCACTTACCTGTGTATCACCATTCTATTTACTCTCAGATATTGGGTTCACTCTCTTGTCTTTTTGTGTAATTCATTACAGAAGAACAAACCTTCAAAACAAACCCAGCGGGAGTTACTTTTCTCACGGAGTACTCTCGCCCATTAGAGTGGTTATGTGGTTTCTGGAGATTTGTAACCTAACTACATAGACTGATGAGAGGATGAGGTGCATATAAGGTGTGAACTGAATGATTTCCTTTTTATTCCAATGCCTGTGGGAAACACATCAGAGTCCTTAGTCAACTACATTTCCTATGCTCTTATATTATATGGCTCCTTCTTCAAGGTGGGTGAACATAAGGAAGACAGCTACCCGGACGGTACAGAGTCATCACAGCCTTACCAGTCTCCCTTGTACACAATCCATTCTATCTTGAACCTCCAGAATCTATTTCTATTTTCGGAGCTCAGTCGGGAGTCTGCAAAAGCCTCTGAGCTCAGTCTGGAGTCTCCAACAGCCTCTGAGCTCAGTCTGGAATCTGCAACAGCCTCTGAGCTCAATCTGGAGTCTGCAACAGCCTCTGAGCTCAGTCTGGAGTCTGCAACAGCCTCTGAGCTCAGTCTGGAGTCTGCAACAGCCTCTGAGCTCAGTCTGGAATCTGCAACAGCCTCTGAGCTCAGTCTGGAGTCTGCAACAGCCTCTGAGCTCAGTCTGGAGTCTGCAACAGCCTCTGAGCTCAGTCTGGAGTCTCCAACAGCCTCTGAGCTCAGTCTGGAGTCTGCAACAGCCTCGGAGCTCAGTCTGGAGTCTGCAACAGCCTCGGAGCTCAGTCTGGAGTCCGCACCAACCTCTGAGCACAGTCTGGAATCCGCAACAGCCTCAGAGCTCAGTCTGGAGTCCACAACAGCCTCTGAGCTCAGTCTGGAGTCTGCAACAGCCTCTGAGCTCAGTCTGGAGTCTGCAACAGCCCGCACCAGCCTCTGAGCTCAGTCTGGAATCTGCAACAGCCTCTGAGCTCAGTCTGGAGTCTGCAACAGCCTCTGAGCTCAGTCTGGAGTCTGCAACAGCCTCTGAGCTCAGTCTGGAGTCTGCAACAGCCTGCACCAGCCTCGGAGCTCAGTCTGGAGTCCGCACCAGCCTCGGAGCCTCGGAGCTCAGTCTGGAGTCTGCAACAGCTTCTGAGCTCAGTCTGGAGTCCGCAACAGCCCCGGGGCTCAGTCTGGAGTCCGCAACAGCCTTGGAGATCAGTCTGGAGTCCGCAACAGCCTCGGAGATCAGTCTGGAGTCCGCAACAGCTTCAGAGCTCAGTCTGGAGTCTGCAACAGCCTCTGAGCACAGTCTGGAGTCCGCAACAGCCTCAGAGCTCAGTCTGGAGTCTGCAACAGCCTCAGAGCTTAGTCTGGAGTCTGCACCAGCCTCAGAGCTCAGTCTGGAGTCCGCACCAGCCTCGGAGCTCAGTCTGGTGTCCGCACCAGCCTTGGAGCTCAGTCTGGAGTCCGCAACAGCCTCGGAGCTCAGTCTGGAGTCCGCAACAGCCTCAGAGCTCAGTCTGGAGTCTGCAACAGCCTCAGAGCTCAGTCTGGAGTCTGCAACAGCCTCAGAGCTCAGTCTGGAGTCCGCACCAGCCTCGGAGCTCAGTCTGGAGTCTGCAACAGCCTCTGAGCTCAGTCTGGAGTCCGCACCAACCTCTGAGCACAGTCTGGAGTCCGCAACAGCCTCAGAGCTCAGTCTGGAGTCCACAACAGCCAAAGAGCTCAGTCTGGAGTCTGCAACAGCCTCAGAGCTTAGTCTGGAGTCCGCACCAGCCTCGGAGCTCAGTCTGGAGTACGCACCAGCCTCAGAGCTCAGTCTGGAGTACGCACCAGCCTCAGAGCTCAGTCTGGAGTCTGCAACAGCCTCAGAGCTCAGTCTGGAGTCTGCAACAGCCTCAGAGCTTAGTCTGGAGTCCGCACCAGCCTCAGAGCTTAGTCTGGAGTCCGCACCAGCCTCAGAGCTCAGTCTGGAGTACGCACCAGCCTCGGAGCTCAGTCTGGAGTCTGCAACAGCCTCGGAGCTCAGTCTGGAGTCTGCAACAGCCTCGGAGCTTAGTCTGGAGTCCGCACCAGCCTCAGAGCTCACTCTGGAGTCCGCACCAGACTCGGAGCTCACTCTGGAGTCCGCACCAGACTCAGAGCTCAGTCTGAAGTCCCCAACAGCCTCAGAGCTCACTCTGTTCCTCTGTTCCCTCAGAGCTCACTCGAGTTCCCTGTCATGACTATGCTGTCACAGCCTGCCCCGGCTCTGACGTTTCCAGCATGGTTTTCTATTCCATCGGCCCCCCCATTATGGGTTCTATCTCTGCTAGCTCCACCGTGGTCTCCTGCTCGACCATGGTGGTCTAACGTTTTGCTGGTCCCCCCGAGGTCCTCAATGGTTTGATGTATTTTTGATTGAAGCAGGAAGACAGGAAGTCAAAACGTACTGAAGAGTTTGTCAATCATCCCGGTGGATGCTGCACATTGGTGGTGGTTGAGGAGATTCCCCCATCCATGTAAAGCGCTTTGAGTACCCAGAAAAGCGCTATATAAATGTAAAAAAATATTATTATTAATATTATTAATAGCATTAAAGCCACACTAAAGAGATTGCAAAAGCCACAGATAAAATGATAATTAAAAATTGTCTAATAGATATCTCCTATTACAGTGGTTCCCAAGCTTTTTCTGCCGGGCCTCAGAAAATAAAGACACATGACCTTGCTTGAAAAATTATATAGGATATATTTGAAACATTGTAATTAATAAAGTACTACAGCTTCTCAATGTCAACGGAAGTTTGTGTTAGTGTTTGTGATAATGTCTCAAAGTGGTGTTTAAACTTGTTTTGCTTCATACTGTCAGAAGCTAATATTTTGAGGCACACAACACACTGTGGTCTTTCTTCATTAACCACCATTGTACTGGTGAATGCCTCGTCATATTTTCTAGACTTGAGGCTGTCAACACTGGAGGCGACAAAGCAAACATTGCAAACCTATTTGTCCTTCGTGTCAGAAGTTGCGTGAATGCTTGGAGTACGTCAGAAATTTGCAGCGCCCAGTGCATCCAGTGTAGACAGCATCCCTGATTATGATGTGTTCTGTTTACTTTTGTCTTGTCACATCACGCCGATTGTGATCTGGTGTAGACACGTTGTTTTGGTAGTTGTGACATTATTATAACTTCGGGCACATTGGTTTGCATGACATTTACATGAAAACTAGGATTCATTTGCAGGTGGTATATAATTTAGGGGGAAAGGGATGCTCTGCAAAGAATTTTATTGGACAAAATTTCTGCAGTGCATTTTGAGTCATCAATTTTATGATGGTATTATCATATATCATATTCACTGAATGCAATTTATCAAAATACACATGCTTATTTTCTAAAATCCAACATTTAGAAGGTGTTTTGTGTCATAACTGTTACTATATTATGCTTTTAGTGTGACTGGAACTGTTTTGGGATTGATTGACCAATGACAGTGGTTGCACAAGCACAAATCAGGACAACGACTATTCCATTATTATATATCCTACCATTTTACAACTTGATATACTGTGTGATAATCATGGGTTAAATAATTTGTAACATCTGCAATAAAAAGTAAAGTGGATTATAGTAATTGGCCCAATTTTTGACAATGAGATATGGGCAAATGTGCACGTGTCTCTCTTTTTTTTAAATGATGCGGACCTGTGGATAATTACAAGAAAAAAAATCTTTCATTCTTTATAATAGAGGCCTACTAATAAGAAAAATTCAAAGAAAGAAACGCCATTTACCAGGTGTTGATATTCTAGAGGATATGCTAGTAAACCTATTTATGTTGTGGTAATATTTGCTTTCTAGATAGGCCTATATATATATATATATATATATATATATATATATATTTATTTATATATTTATATATTTATATATAGTAAGCATCACAATATATATATGTGCAATTTATTGGTGAAGAGACAAGACACAATGTGAATGACTTTGAATAACTATGAGGTGCTTGATTTAGACCAAATATTAGGTGAAAACAGAAATCTCATTAATATGGTACTTCTGAAAGGACGCAAGTGAATAAACTGGGACATTAATTACTGGCATGAAAAACGATAGCTTTGGTCATGGAAAGTCATGTCCATGATTCATTTTTTTTTCTTTTTTCGCTTACCTCACCATATACTTTGTTTCTTACAGCAAAAACATCTGGCTGACAGGTTTCTCTGGCTTTTAAAATGTTTTTTAAAGAGTCATTTTATTCCACTAAACAGGGAGAGGAAGGTACAAGATCTGCCAGAAAGGACTACAATCAATGATTACATCACAGTTTTGAGCCTTTGTTAGACAAGAAGTCAGAAGAACAAGGTTAAATCCTGAAGACAGTAATCCAGCAAACTTTAAAAGCACTGAATCTTCTGAAAATCTGTTTCCATTAATCTTTTCACCTGATTAACCTTATTATTGCAACTTTCACATGCTGAAACCATCACATGGATGCCAGCTGTGACTGTTTGACCTTAGATGAGACTTGTGTGTAATACACTCAAACATGCTCCAGGGAATGAACTAACTGTGTAAGCAAGAAGCAGTTTTCAAGCAAAACGTTTTAAATGCGTTTTAAATTATATAATTGACCTAGAGTTGAAAATGAAGACAAAACATGTTGTGACAACTTTTTGGTTTTGAAAACATTAGTGGAACATGTTTGCAATGAATGTGATGCTCTACACCTGTGGTTACTTTGCCATCCGCAGATTTTTATGTGAAAGCATGGAATGCACAAAGCACAGACTCCAGACGTTTTTATAAACAAGTGTCCATCGATTTAAAATCCCTCACTCACGACAACAAATAAATCTATTGCAATTACAAGATAGTTTGCTCCTTATGACACTATGGAGTGTGAGTTTTCAGTTCCCTCGTGCAAATGTTAATGAGAACTACCAGTACACACAGAACAATGTTAATACCACCTCATTTCTGCTCAACATCTGACATCCCGACACCTTCTGCAATGATCCGTGGCATCCATTACATAAGGAGCAACCTTTAATATCCACCACCTGCCTTCAAATGCTTGAAATCTTTTCATCTAAATAGCCATGCATTAACACTTCACTTTAATATCTCTCAATTAGCAAAGGTACAAAATATGGAAATGCTTAGACTTACATAAGAGCGTTAACAAGAACCAACATGGTATGTTAAGTACAAACTATGAAGTAATGTCTGTTTTTGATGCTGAGTTTTATCATAATGCACTGGTACAACGCTACAATGGGGTACATGAAAGTTTGTATTCATGGAAAACCATATTAATCATTACGTATCATGGTATATTAAAGTACCACGGTATATTATCACTGTACTTTGGTTTCACCACAGTACTTTTGTTAGGCATATAACATATATCAACCAAAAAGACAATCATGTGGATGTGTCACATTTTCTATAAATGTACTTTAAACGAAAATGTAAGTTTTAATGTAATTTTTGCTTTTTCAGAAGAAAATATGAGTGGTTCTTGCCTATACAAAGTTAGCCAGCATGCTGAGAGTTTTTTTTTTAGTTTTTTTTTTTAGCATATTGATTAAGGGTGATCGCAACCATCAATTTGAAGTATGATTGCTTAGAAAAGTAATAGCACCCAAAACATTGCTTTGCATTATTTATTTGCATCAGAAAAACAACACTAATAAACTTTTACTTTAAGCGTTTTTACTCAAAGCAATGAATCACATGTGCGTTTAGCTCAGATAAGGAGATCCTGGTGGGGAATTTACTTAGATCAACATCAAATGAAGAAACAGCTGAGTCCTGTTGTAGGCAGTGGTTAAAAACGCTGAAAGAGAAGTGATCCAGGAGAGGCAGGATGCTGCAGATTGACCTTGGCTCTGGTTCAGTATTGTGGAACTTTGAATTCTCTAAAAATAAAAGGCAACATGAAAAAAAAAAACAGACTTACATCACCCTTAACCACACTGAACATTCAAGTGGAATTAACTAATGCGTCTCTATTTGTCAAATGTTGACAGTACATGTTTTTTGGGCAGCTTGAGAATTTGATTTATTTTTGTACAAGTCCTGAGATAATTTGCACCCTCTAGTGTCTGAGAGTCAAGTGTCAGGCAGGTTGAGCCCATATAAGGTAGAGCGAGTGCTCAGAACAGATGCTATTTAACTATTTAATTATGTATTTCATATCCATGCAGTATAGGGGCATACAGCATATTATTTTCGTTCCCATAAGAAAACAAAAATAAATTTTAGTTCAAAAACAGTCAGGAACCCACCACAACTTGGACAGTAGGAAAGAAATATTTTTTCAAGAATGTGCAACATCAGGTTATTTTATTTATTTAGTTACAAATGTGTCAAAAAATGGAAGGTATTAACACTATGGTGCAACATATTCCTGATTGTGTCAATATTGATATAGACATCACTAATTATCATGCCTACAATCGGTTCTACACAATGTTCAGTCAACTTTTGTATACAATAAATATTTTGTCTAATTTAATTATGCTTTTAGAATCCATCCAAATGAGATACAAATTCGGCCTTTATGTATGCAGCTGTCTTGTCTTTTTTCCGTGGAACACAAATTGAGAATATCTGAAGGATTTTCATGCAGCTTTTCTGTATACATAAACAGGTCATATTGATCATATCACAAGCTTCTAAAAGAATAGGAAAATGTCACAAGTAGTCTATATGTTATATGGTAGTTTTGTATGAGGAAAATAGCCAATATTTAAGTATATCTGCTTATCAAATGCAGCTCTCTGGTCAAATGAACACGTCAGCTCTGACATCAAAGGTGTTTGGTCACTAGACGTGCATGGAAAATGGCTGGTTCACATACACATGATTTTGGGCAGTCCCAGACGAATGATGACCAATATTGGTGATTTCTGTGGTCGTGGCTCGTAAACAGTGACTAGTGACGTAAAGAAATAGTTAAAGCCAAAATTAAAATTCTGTCATTAATTACTCACCCTCGTTCCAAACCCTTCAGATTTTCACTGATCTTTCGGACTACAAATAAAGATTTTTAAAGATGTCGGTTTCAACCAAAACTTTGACGTTTCAATACATATGAATCAGGCGGTTTAATCCAAGTCTTCTGAAGGGACACGATCGCTTTATAAGATGAACGGAATTAATTTAGGCCAGTTTAAACGAATGAGGTTTGTTCCTGAATATCAAGCAAGCACGGTTGAGCTTCTGTTCACCACATTTGATGTGCTTTATGGATGTGCGTTGATCAATGTTTTTATGTGAATAAAGGCCTAATTTAAATCTGTTCAAGCGATAGTGTCACTTCACACTGCACATCAAGTATGGTATACAGAAGCTCAACCGTGCTTGCTTGACACGTGTCTCTTTAGTAGACTTGGATTAAACCGCCCAATTCATAAGACTTTCTTTCACAAACTTTTTGAACATCAACATTTTGGAAGGACAGAAATTTCTCAGGTTTCATTAAAATAGCTATCTCAATTTGTGTATCAAATCTTAAGGGGTTTGGAACAATATGATGATGAGAAAATGAGGACAGAATTAGCATTTTTGAGTGAACTAACCCTTAAATTGATCAATTTCGCTGTGTATGTCTCAGAAAGTGTGAAGATTGTTGAAAAATTCTCCTTCTGTGTTTCACAGACGAAGAGGAAAATAGCACATAAGTTTTAAGCCACATGAGACTAAATAAGTACACTTTTGGGTGAACTATTAATTTTAATCCAATCTACATATTGTGTCTGGACCTAGTACTAATTATTGGATGATTTGCTGATAGATTGATAGGGTTTGATGTAATATTTGACCATGTTAAAACAGGAATGTATTCCAATTGATGTGAGAGCCTGAATACATATGCAGAGAGAGAGAGAGAGAGAGAGAGAGAGAGAGAGAGAGAGAGAGAGAGAGAGAGAGAGAGAGAGAGAGAGAGAGAGAGAGAGAGAGAGAGAGAGAGAGAGAGAGAGAGGGAGTGAGCTGGATTACCATGTAAATACTTGTGAAGATAGGTAGAGTCTGGACGTGTGCCAGGACTCTACAAAGGGCTACTAACATCTGTTTGACGGCACATTTCTCCTCTGTGTTTGAGCAAGAAAAACACTCTTGCTTGGAATGAGTCACTTGTACATGATCATGAATAGAGACGGTCACATCAAAAATGAGCAGCTCTGGAGTAACACAGTCACACGCTGGCTTGAATATTTTAAAGGACACGTTGGCGCTTCCAAGAACACTGTGGAGGAAAACTTTGAAGCCGATCCAGTCTGTTGTTTTTCACAACTCTGAAAATATCTGTTTTACCAGTCATTCCATGAATATTGAACATTCCTTGATGTGAGGCGCTGGTACGCCATGGAAAATGCTGACCTCATAATTTATCGACCTGATTGAAATACATTGTAATCATGAGGCCATCAATTTGAGAGACTGGTGATCACTTAAATCTGCCAATCAGCTTCAGTGTCTGGTTCAATCCAAGTTCATTCGCTTAAATTTGTCTTGACATTGAAGGAAATGGGGCAAACCGCAAGTTAGGCAGAGCAATATTTTAACCTACAAACCCAAATTGTTAAGCAGCCATAGCATATAAAAAGGCTCAAGTGGATAAAAGAGCACGAGTGGTAACAGTGGTCGCGAGGCAGAAATATGCAGGGGGTGAATCCCCCCCTGTACCTGCAGCACATGAAACTAATTTGTATAACAAATGTTGGTTTTAGACGCCATTCCTCACCCACTGATGGTTCCTCAAGGCCTGGAGAGCCCCATTCGTTAGAGCTTAAGGCAAAGCAAACAAATTAATTAACACTATCTTCACTAGGGATGGCCAAGCCAAGCAAACCCTGAAACACAACACCATTACCTAAATTCGCATGCATCTGTCCATGTCTTCCCTCAGCTCCGGCTCTACGTGCCTCTCGCCCTTGACTGAAGTTTGAGGACCACCTGCATGAAAGAAGAGACCCAGCCTGTTATGTCTCAGCGATGGAAAAAAATAACACAGAATCCAGCTCTGCAAACAGCTCATTGCACGGATCATTTTTCTGCACTGCGCTGGACACAAGAGTAAAATAAGAACAGATGATATCATACGCGGGAACAGAGGTGCTTTCGCTTTGTCTGATTTAAAAGCTATGCGAAGAGATATGGTGTCACCTGCCCAGAGTTGGTGTCAAGACAGGACCCTCCTAAAGACAAAACCAAACCAACATCAGAGCCACTACATCCCAGACCAACACAAGACTCCTTGAAACCCAAATCTAGACCAAGACCTTGACCATAAACAGACCTCCTAACACCCCTCCCCAAAATAACAAAATCAAACTAGTCCCCTGAAGTTCAGACCCTGACCAAGACTAAACCCTATAATTATGTATGTTGTAAACACTTAGTTATAGTATTTTTTTTTTAAACAAAGGTGTTCGGGACCATTCCAGTTTAATGCCCTGAATGCTGATAAAATCTTGGGCACTTCTAAAAGGTGTCGAATTAGTTCTGACATTCCTGCAGAGACAAGCAACTGATATACTTAGATATACAAAGAAGTGCACGCTTATTACCTATGAATGGGGAAAAGTGCACTGTGCAATATGGTGGAATAAGTCCCGCCTTCTAAATAAAAGAGCCAATGTGTGATTTATAAAGTCATTGCGTCTCTGCAGCTTTCATTAGAAGCTCCATTTGCTATAGAAGCAGTCAGTGTTCTGAGACTCACTCCCACTTTATTTGAGCGTAAGAAACAACATTTATGAGACAGTTGGGTAACACTTTATTTTACTGTTTCCTTGTTACACCTGTTACATGTACTGTAGTAATAACTATAAATGATGTATTATTACATGCAACTAACCCTAAACCAACCCCATTCCTAACCCTTACCCTGTAGTAAGTATATGTAGTTCTTAACACCTTAAAATAAAGACAGTTGTTGTCAGATTTCATTTGTGATTTCAAATATGAAATTTAATCGCAAACTTGGTGAACCGCTATAAATAATTTGATGTTTCCCCATTCAAAGAGAGAGGAGCTGTGACTGAAATAGCTGCCTAGAGGTGTTTCAAAGATGAGTGAAATGACTTGCCTGAAACGGACTTTTGTTTATATCTAACATGCCGAACAAATAAAAGTTTAATAACATCTGGTGTTTTGTTCACAAGATCATTGCGGTGCAACCTATGAGAGCGAGAGCTGCTGAATTGAAAAAATCTGAAATATGAAATCCTAAACGAACAGGTAAAGTGCTGCCCCCAATTCAAGGCCCAAATTTGATTAACTTGCAAGGTTTTATTCTCTGTGGAGAGCGAGCGAGGCGCTGGAGCGTGAGCCATGATCTTGAGGTCGTTATCTTCACTATATGTCCCCGGAGCATGTGGGAACATTTTCTACACTCACTCATAAATCAACCAATGTCATCTATAAAATATAGCTGACCAGCAACAGATGTCGTTATAGATTTTTTTTTTTAAAGGAAAGGGGGGAAAAATCTCATCTAAATTTTCACTAGTTCTAAATTTTACAGCTAACACCAAGAATGCAACCTACTGAGTTCTCGCAAATGGTTCCTGTGCCAAACACTGGATGAGGTGTGCAAGTGAAAACCCATAGACCACCTTCAGTTGTCACTCCCTCCAGACTGAGGATGAACTGAGGTCTCTCACACTGGGTTCAGTCACTACTAGCGGGGGTTTTAACTGTATGTGAGACTGCCACCACTTCTGAGAACTCACTTTTGAGGAGCTAATGCATTCTCCATTATGTTTTCGACAGGATACCTAAGACTTGTTGAAAATAACATTTTGATTCAGGTGGAAATTTAGTGTAAATCATTGAGAAATGTATAAGGAATATGTTTTTCATTCAAATAATGCACATGCACCTTTATTTTTTAAGTGTTACTTATACTCAATGTGTTTCTATATCTATATTACTCAAATTGAACATAGATGCTGCAAGAAAGTAAATGTTTTGCTGGTCTAGTAGTTAACTTTAAAGGGGTCCTATTGTACCCTTTTATGAAGTCTTGATTTTGTTTTTCGGGTGTACTAACTAGAATATGTTTTCATGCTTGATTGTTCAAAAAACTCATTATTTTCACATATTTTACATTCCTACAGCTCCTCTCTCCCCAGTCTGGTTGAACAGTTCTTTGGCTGCATCCGAAACCTAAACAGCTGACTTGTTGCCCTCGCTGCAAGGTCAGACTGATTTCAGACAGACTTATGTGGGAAACGATTTAATGATCAATAACAAAACAGAGAGAGATTTGGTGACAACCAATTGTATATTTAATTACTACAATACTAACTTCTCGCTAGAAATGTCATCAAAAGTTGGTCAAAATGTATACTTTACACACTGCCAACTGCCAACCTCAAATTGTATACGCCATCTTTATGTTTAAGCTCAACAGTCAGGGAAAGGAATGCACAGGATTGTGGGATATCAAAGGCAGCGAAGGATCCATCTATGCTGCGTTCAAAAATTCAAACTTCAGTCAAGGGCGAGAGGCACGTAGAGTCGGAGCTGAGGGAAGACATGGACAGATGCATGCGAAATATGAAATGTGCTGTGATTGGTCCATGCAATGAGCTGTTTGCAGATCTGTATTCTGTGTTATTTTTTTACATCGCTGAGACATAACAGGCTGGGTCTCTTCTTTCATGCAGGTGGTCCTCAAACTTCAGTTAAGGGCGAGAGGCACGTAGAGCCGGAGCTGAGGGAAGACATGGACAGATGCATGCGAAATACGAAATGTGCTGTGATTGGTCAGCTGACCCAGTGTGTTGTGATTGGCAGCATTTAGCGCGTGTTCTGGAAAATGTCCCGCCCTTTCATAACTGCGACCTCAGCTCTAGTGTAAATATTAACAATGGCGTCAATTTTAAATCGTTTCGAGCTCATTTCAGACCCTGACAATATTAACGAACAAGAGGATTGGGCAGAACAGATTTCTAGCACGGACTTCACATCAGCATGGATTTCACACAACATTTCAGAGTGGTATGTTTTTTGTTTTTTTATAAATACGATGTTATCCACCATTTAATCATATTTGTCGGAAAACTATGGTAAAACTACACAACAAAACTAAAAATAATAAACAAAAGATTTTCCAGACAAAATGGGAATGGTTACGTCTTTCAGGAGAAGGTCTTGCCAACTCTTTTGCTTATTCCATGGGCGGAGATTATTTAAATGAGGAATATTATGACTTCATAAGATCGGGAAAAATCGCATTGTAGTCCAAATGAGCCATTCGTTGAAGTTCTTGAAAAGTGGATTCTGTTAAATAAGATATCTCCCTTTGGAGTGGACTTTGAATTTTGTAACCTTTGTAAAAAGCAACATTAAACACTAAAGTTGTAAAAGTAAAAAAAAAAAAAAAAAAAGCATAATAGGACCCCTTTAAAATTATATCTTTTTGTGTTAGACCACACAATGCATTTCCCCCTCGTTTTTATATAAATAAATGTATGTTAGTATTTAAACTAAATGGAGGTTAACAAGATATGCAAGAAACTAATTTTACATTTCTCACAACAACAACAAAAAAAACTTTTCAACTTTAGAGTGTCTTTTTGAAGACCCACATAAGGACATGTATCATGACATAGCAAGTGGCTACTGCTTACCTGCTTAAGTGTTTTAAAAAAATAAAAAAATTCTGACTATCTTAAAACAAATTTGGATGGCACAGGTTTCCTGTATAAAAAAGTGGGAGAAAGGCCCAGAGAGAAGGAAATGAATAGTTGAAATAAAGTCGTTATTTTTGTTTTTTTTGCACACAAAAAGTATTCTCGTCGCTTGATAAACTTAAGGTTGAGCCACTGTAGTCACTTGGACTATTTTAACGATGTCTTTAATAAGTTTTCGAGGCCGGCAAGTTCATTCCCTCAAGAAGCCTATGGAGGAGTGATCCAGCTCTCAGATTTCATCAAAAATATCTTAATTCGTGTTCTGAAGATGAACGAAGGTCTTACGGGGTGTAACAACATGAGGATGAGTAAATACAGACAGAATTTTCATTTTTGGGTGAACTATCCCTTTAACAAATCAGACATGAAAGAGAGAGCACATATTTGACAAGCCCTATCTTTATGAGTGTGTTGGACACATCAGAGATATGTTTAATAGATTTGTGAGGTGCACATTTGCCTCTGGCAGCACTCAGCACGCATCATCATTTCCTATAAGAACCCGAAGTTTGTGGTTATCTGGTGTACTTCTCATTGCTATTTCATGTGACGCATACATTTCACATTTTATGAAATTCCGCCTGCCATGCATTCCCTGTACCGCTCAGCTTTAATAAAATACATCATCAAACTTTTCTATTTCTTTGCTCCTTTAATTTCTGCAGTAGATATCCACCAGCTGGTCTGGAGATGTGGAGGAAACACCTGCTTACACAGGGAAGGTGGAGAAATGAAATCTATGAAAACCTCAGTCTGAGGATGCGTGTCAATATCTACAGTGCTGCCTACCTAGACAGCATTTTTTGGCATCAGTTGTTTTCAAAATTTAGTGAGTTTACTAATGGATGACACCCCAAAATTTTGTGGAATCAATATATGCATCTAATGTCCCAAAATGATACATACAAATGTAACGCCAAAATTATATTTAGTAGGCAGTTCTCTAGGTGTTGATACAGCTTTCAAAAAAACCTTTTAATTGCCATAAATATTGGTGTGCACCAACTTATGATACAAAAAAAAAAATTCAAGGTTTATTATTTATGCATACATTTTTTTAAAATAATTCATGTAGTATCAAATCTATATATATATATTATGCATTTTATTTAAGAAGTGTTATACTTTTGGCCTCTGGTAAAAACAAGGCTTTTTCTTTTCCTCCATGAGTGTGAGCTATTTATTCATATCATACTAACTCACGAGGTGCCTGTAATGATTAAAAAAAATGAAATGAAATGCTGGGTAAGGGATGAAAGAAATGTTGTACACATAATATTCAGTTAGGCAGTTCACTAGGTTTTAAATGTTATGATGCCCCGAACTGTCGGAACCACCTGTCATTTTCAAAAATGCTGCAGACACTTAGGTAGACAGCTCACTATTACAGGTTACTGCACGCACCTATGATACCCAAAATAATGTCTAGGTACGCACTTCACTCTGCTACAAGTTGGTGCAAGTTCCTGTGATGCCCAGAACTGCGAAACGGCCAGAAATCCAATCTCGAGAGGCAGCAGATGAGAGTTTGAGACGCAGCCTGAACTCCTCTAGTGACTCGCAGTGAGAGAGAGAGACTGATACTCTGTCAGACTCCAGTCACGCAGCTCGTGCTGCGATTAGACCTATAGCACACACACACACACACACACACAAACACACTGACTGTGTCAGAAATGTTCGCACTGAGAGGGTTTGATATTGTGTCACTGATCCTCTCTTTAGGACTTTTCGCGGACTGAGAGTTATTTTACGCGCACGCACGGACAGACTTCAGACTCGTGCGCTCCGACAGACACTCAGCATCAGTTTTGAAAGTCTCAGCAGAAGCTCTCCGTTGACATGCTGAAGGTGAAGCAGCAGGGATGTCATCCAGGCGTGGCTCGGGGAGGATATGGATGTCTATATAAATGACTCGTTCAGTCTGATCACAGATGAAAAGAGCGTCTCTCTCCTCTCCGCTCTCTAAACACCAAAACGTTTCCTCGTCATGGCAGAGGTGGCTGGATTTCTCGGGAGCATCGATCTGGATTTGCAGGCTTTTCCAGCATTGGGGAACGTGCCACTGTCGGATGGTTTGAATGAGAGGTTGGGTCTGATTGAGGGCAGACTGCAGCGCGGATCGCTGACGGATTTTGGCCACCTGAAGGGCATCCTGCGCAGGAGACAGCTCTACTGCCGCACCGGCTTCCAGCTGGAGATATTCCCCAACGGGACGGTACACGGAACCAGACAGGACCACAGCAGATTCGGTGAGAACTCCATCCACCCTTTCAACCGTTCCTCTATTCAGCAATCCGTTAGTCAGCAGTTTTGGGCATCATAGATGTGTTTAAAAGTATACCTGGGTCTCTCTGTGAAACTGTTACCTTGTCCATTTGTGGGGGGGGGGGGGGGGGGGGGGGGTAAACGATCTGTCAGACAAAAAGTTTTCTTTAAGTTTTTATAAATTGCATTGTGCCATCTCAAGCTAAATTAATAATCATTCTTATGTGTTGAATGGGATGTGCCGATTGACACTTAACAAGGATGAAAGTTTACATGTAGCAAGACAAAACTTACAAGATCAGGGCACTTTAATGTGTTTATTAAGGAAATAAATAATGCTGATATTTACACACAGACTTCTGCTTATTGTTAATATATATATATACAGCTATAGTTAGAAAAACTATAATCTAACCCTATCTGAAAACTTTATGCATTTTTACAAAAAAACTAAAAAAACAACTGTATTTACTTTATTTTTATATCATTTATACAAATGTGGTTTTGAGAGATTGTCAGGTTTACCTCACTTCTGGGTACACATGGGCAAAATGTGGTTAAGTAGATGCACACACACACACACACACACACACACACACACACACACACACACACGCACACGCACACACACACACACACACAAACATGCCAATAATATAACAATTAAACTTGGATTACACTCATAAAATTTGTCATTAAAGACATTACTTAATTAGTGACATAACTGCGCCTGTTTATAATGTCCAAAAACGCTGCATGTCCCTCCTTATTCAGTGAGCGAATAATCAGCCAATCAAATGCTGTCAGTCAATGTGAAGGAAAGGAAAACTCCACCTCATGAGAAATCTTAAAATTAACTGCTTCTTCACTATGAAGTTAAGAACAAACATTTTGAAATGTTAAGTTAAGCAGATCTGGCTGTCATGAGTTTTCTGTCATTTTGCATGCACAAGACAAAACTTGTATGCATAACTTGGGCAGAATTCAGCGGAGTAGATTTCAAGTGAAGCTGTAGATCTACAGTTAGGGAGTACAAGTAGGAAACTTTCTTTACAATATCGATAATGCTTTGGGGGTGACGCGTCCCATGTCAGAATCTACACCCCATATACAGTGTCCCCTAAAAGTGCTTGAACAGTTAAGGCACACTTAATGTATAGGAATGCCAGAGCATTACATAACAAAATAACCAAGGGTAATTTATAGTTAAGAAATATAGCACAATAAACCTTTTAGCACAAATCATTAAAAGCAGAAGAAAAGGTTTGTTAGATTTAAAATAATAAAACAGATATAGTGTTGAAAATTGAGATGGAAATTTGTGATTGTGAAACCACTAAAAATCACCAAAACACCAGATTAAAAAAAGATTGCAAAAGGACTCAGAAATGCTATTGTAAGAAAAGCTGGAAGAGAATTTGAGTGCAGATGACACTTTGATATTTTGTTTTGGGACCACTGTATATCAATCTGCCTCTAGACGAGAGCAGCATATCTCAGTCTTACACTGGAATTGCCCTCGGCGAACTCCAGCGCAGGGTCAAGGGACGCAGGTGCTCCTCTGCAGTGGAAAACAAGCTCACAGCATGAGGCTGTTTTTCTCTGAAAACGTGTTCAAAGGACCCCGGCCGGCGCAGGCACAGACACTACTAATTACAGCAATAATAAATCAGTCAAGGAGTTCTTGGTATTACAATGATAAACAAATGATAGCAGAGCACAGACACGAGAATTTTTTTGCATTGCTGTGATCCGTAATCATTGTGCAGGTGCAGCCCTCACTTAGAAAACAAGAATAGCTCTAAATTAAAGCATGACCACTGTGGAATCCAGTGGTAATGCTTGTTTTTAGGCCGAGACAAGCTGCTTTACTGGATTGGGTGGTCCGTGGTCATGTTTCTGGCATCCTTCTGGCAAATGCGAGCCGTTTGTCGGTAATGTTGCAAGCTGGCAGTGTCTTTGATTAAACGCATATGAAATGTGCTTCTGCTTAACCCAGCTTCAGAGAGTTTTCTGTGTCGTCGTTTGGCATCCAAATCACAACATACTCGGTCCAGGTGGTGGTAAAAGGCCACAAAGGTGTAGTTTTTGCTTCAGTCTTTAATCAAGAGCGTGTGAACAGCTGTTTTGGGCCAAGATTGGGCTCATATCCTGAAAACTGACACGAAGGCACTGTAGATGCAGATAACTTAAACAATATTGATTTGTATAAGAAAATGTATTTCAAAAGTCAGCAAAATAAAGTGAGATGCTAATCAAATTCAAGCAAGAGCTGCAACAAACAGCTTAACCAAACATTTCAGAGACTATTGACTTTTGTTTTGTGCACATGCTCTATGATCAGAGTGTTAGTAACAAGACTTTAATTTCCTGTCCTTTAGGATATTTTTAGATTGTGCCACATTTTTTAGATGGTAGTCTGCTGAAAGCTTACTTGTGAGGTGAGAAAACTGCCATCTTTTAAATACCAAATTCTCAAAGTCGAGATGAGTTTAAACAGCAGTTATTCTTGATGGAAAACAATAAAAGCAAAAACATTAACCAGTCAAATGTGATAGCATTGGTGGCCTGGCCAGGTTGGTTAGGCTGGTGTGCTTTGGTGGTTAAAGAGGGGTTTTGGACATTTTTCAGCTCGTCAGACTGAGAGACCAGTTGGCTAACCAGCTAACCACCAGCCTGGCCAGCAGCTACAACTTGCGAACCACCTTAGGCTGGTTTAAGTTGGGGAAAAGCTCTCTGAAACATCTTACTTAAAAGACTCTCGCATATGCAGCACCATTGACGTACAGCTGTGCTGCAGTTGTAAAGGTGTCTGGTCAATGTCTGACGAGTGTTGTTGTCTGGCAGGTATTCTGGAGTTTATCAGTCTGGCCGTCGGGCTGGTGAGCATTCGAGGCGTGGATGCTGGTCTTTATCTGGGGATGAATGAGAAAGGTGAACTGTATGGGTCGGTAAGTCAAACCCCTGTAGTGCTCACACACACTCCAAACAACATCCACCAACAGAAGGTTCTGCTCTATGAAGTGTTTCAATAGGAATGCAGTCAAAGCTGGAATGAGGAGCGAACGACAACCCACCCACCAGCTCATAGTCTGTTCCCCATATGATGTAGATGTACAATAAAAAAAACACTTAACCAGACAAAACAAGCAGTGTTTCCACTGCTGCAAGCCCTGACCTCTGATCAGTGGGTAACAGTGAGGTCTGTAGCCCGTGTGGCTCACCTTGTTTTTTGTCTTTGTAACTTTCCACATAAGAACAAGCTCTCAGACAGAGCGTTCAATCTCAGAGAAGAAAAACTGCCTCTTCATTTCGCTCCATACTTAAAATATTTACATATTTTCCAGGAACACATGAAGCGTGTAACGTATACACACCCACATATCGTGGATATACGAGCTGAGAGCTCTTGGTCTCTTGCATATCTGCGTGTTGCGTGAGGACCACGCTTTTCTCAGCTGGAGTGCTGATTGTAACGGAGACCAGGTGAAAAAAGCATGTAGCGGGATTTGACTGACCTTTTGCATGCTAGCATAGAGAACCATATATAGGAAAATCGCCTGGCCTCCCCCTCTGCAGACTTTGCCATGCATGCGGGAGAAACAAGCTATCAGATTTCCAGAGACAATAAGCGGGGGCCCCAGTAAGTTTCTGTGGACCCTGAGTTAAAACGAACCTATTTAAAGCAAGAAGAGATGACTTCACATGTAATGCGATAACATCCCATTAAATCAGACTGTAAATGAATGTCAGCATGCAATCGCACTGCAAATCACCTGAAGACTCAGGCCTAGGTTTACTGCGCAGATTTAAATGCAGGTCCATTTCTGTTGCAGTAAGATCAAGGAGACAGTTAGCATTAAAGGAGTAGTTCACTTCAGAATTTAAATTTCCTGATTATTTCCTCACCCCCACGTTATCCTATATGTTCATGTTTTTCTTTCTTCAGGAAAACATTTCATGATTTTTTACCATATAGTGGACTTCGATGGGAACCAAGGTCCGAATTACAGTTTCAATGCAGTGCAAGACGAGCATTTGTGGTTAAAATATGTATCAAATTTTGTTTTTTTCCGAAAATGACCGATGGTTTGGTTAGATAAGACCCTTATTCCTTGGCTGGGATCGTGTCGAGACTTTGAAGCTGCACTGAAACTGCGATTTGGACCTTTAACCCGTTGGTTCCCGTTGAAGTCACTATTCGAGAAAAATCCTGGAATGTTTCCCTGAAAAACCTTAATTTGTTTTCAACTGAAGAAAGAAAGACATAAACATCTTCGATGACGTGGAGGTGAGTAAATTATCAGGAAATTTTAATTCTGAAGTGAAATAATCCTTTAAGACATTTGGTAAATCCCGTGCATGGAGCAGTATTTACTCCAAATTGCTTTACTTCTAAAATTAAGCAGCCATATATTCATTATTTGCATTTTTACCTTAAAAAATGTCTTATTCTATTCACATGGCCAACTGTTTAAACAATTTAACAGAACTTTTAATGTTGACTTTATCTTAAAAACTAATTTTAAATATATTGTCTTGACACCAAGACTTGAACCTGGCCCATTCCATGACTGTTTTTTGGCAGGAAACATGATGTAGCCCCAGTGTCTCCTATTGTTCTCGGCAGTGTAGTCAGCCAGCAAATGTTCACCTGCTTAACCCGAAGTCATTGCTCATGGAGTTCTGTCAGTGGTGTAGTAGTAGCAGCCCACACAGACTCTCTCAAGCTGCTGTGTTTGTGCGAGAGAGCTTGTTGCATCATGGGGGAACTACACAAAAAGGTTAGCAGTTTTGAAGAATGATTTTGGGTGTAAACTGCAAAGCTTGCCCATAATGACTTTCCCTTCTCTGGTGCAGCGAGCACCTGCCGTCTGGCCTCAAGATAGTTTCCACTCCACACATTTTGCGATGGTGACAAGGGTAAACTGTGCACTGTGAGAAAGAAACAGTACCACGTCTTCACACCATCATGCTTTCCAGCGCATCTGGAGATCTGGAAATGGGAGGTGCATTTCAGTTTCTTAAACATGTGGTCAAATGCACTTACACTGGACTCTTGATGGACAGAGCATAGATTTCCAGCTAGATATCACACCATAGGATGTTATGGTTAGGATATTTATGATTGGGTCAGCACAGAAAAAAAAAATCCATTTAATTTCCCATCTTAAATCTTGTCTCTAAAAGTGTTTGTTGCTCAGGGGTGTCTAATCCTGCTCCTTGAAGAAACCATCCTTCCTTAAGTGTTTAGCTTCAACTTGCTGCCTGAAAGTTTCTAGTAATCCTGAAGGTCTTGATTAGTTGGTTGAGGTGTGTTTAATTGAGGTTAAAGCTAAACTCTGTAGCTGGGTGGCCTTTCAGGACTGGACACCACTGGTTTAGGCGAAGCTTATTTATCATGGATCTTTCAATAATGCTACTAGAGTTGTCAAAAAGTACCTACTTTACCTACCAAGTCAGTACTGAAATTAAAAAATTGTGCCGCTTTGAGCGCTGTTGAGCGGAATCATACCTCTGATTGACAAAAACACCTCTGATTGGCCAATGTGTTCACGCGCTCATTGGATTAGTATGTGATTGGCTACAATGATCAGCGCTTCAAAAACATGTTGTAAATATACATCAATGCGCTCTTCACCGAGCGCTTAGACAGATACAGACGGGAGCGTTTGAAAGCAGGCGTCTATTAGTGGACCGGTCCTCTGAAAGACGCCTGCTTGTGCTTTCAAACGCTCCCGATCCCGCTTTCAAAACACTTTCAAACACTTCCATGCATTGATCATTGTAGCCAATCACAGACAAAGTGCGTGGACACAACAGACAATCAGAGGTGTTGACGATTCCGCTTAACAACGCTCAAATCGTCACAATTTTAAAATTTCAATACCGACTTGATACCGAAGTCGGTACCTTTTGACAATACTAAATGCTACTGTAACTGATCATATCCAGATAATCGAAACAATGTTTTTGTCTCTTTCCGGCTGCCTTGCAGAAGAAGCTGACAGCAGAGTGTGTGTTCCGTGAGCAATTCGAGGAGAACTGGTACAACACATATGCATCTACGCTCTACAAGCACGCGGACACTGGGAGATACTATTACGTGGCTCTGAACAAGGACGGCTCGCCTCGAGAAGGCGGCAGGACTAAAAAGCATCAGAAGTTGACTCACTTCCTGCCCAGACCTGTTGAAATCGAGAAGATACCCCAAGCTTACAGAGACTTGTTCCAGCACAGGTGACCAGAGCATCCATCGGAGTCGCTGTGTTGGAGATGTGTAGTAGAGTTGCTTGATGGGAAAGACGGATTCTGTAGAACATTAAGAAATACAAGACCCTACTTCTCTCGCCTCACAGCTGTTTATATTTGGGTTCTTGTCCAAAATGAGGAGGCCCTCTCCAATGGTGATTGAGATAAACAGTACGTGTGTGTCCTGGATGGCTCCGTTTCCTCTTCTTAATGGGGTTTAAACCACAGAGAAGAGGGAACATTCCTGGATCCAAAGCTGGAGCCAAAAGATGTCTTGAGGAAGAGGTGTTGACTTCAGGGCCTAATCACAAGTGTCATACAATCGACCTTTCTTCAGACAGTCATTGTGTGAGCCACACTTTTTGTAAGGTGAACAACATTTTGGCCATTTTCTCACTGGAAAAAAACTATGGTCTAAAACTAAATTTATTGAGCAACTGAGCATAGGAAGTCAAACCACCTGTGACTGTAAAGATAAAACTCTGGGGCAGATCTCATGTTGAAAGGTCATGCCGCAGCACTTAGCAAGAAGATGGACACGGGGAGTTACCCCGACTGTCCTGTAGGACGAATGCAAAGCAAGAGCTTTTCAAATTAAATATAGCTTCATGGGCACTTAAAAGGAGAAAGACGCTTTGAAGAACAATGACCAGCTTCTACTGAAACAATATCAATTTTGAACGGATAAATTGTGAGATTATGTAAAAAACTATTAAGGCTTTATAATAATGGAAACAAACCCCATTTTCTTCATGTTAAACATTAGAGAGGCTTACATAGATAATTTTCTTTACATCTTCTGTCTGCTTCTTTTTAAGGTTCGGGAGAGATCAAACCTTTCAAATTTTGTAGAAACACCAAACACAACTAACCACTTTCAAAGCAAGCGAAGAAAATGTATGGTGCTTCCTGAAAGGTTCGGTAGAGGCTTTGGTCATTTGACAAAGAGTGACTTATAATGTTCAGGTGGTCAGGAACATTACTAAAATGTAAGTGAAAGACATGTAAATATGGACAAACCTATTTATAAGATGTACAATATATTTATTTTCAACATATAAAGTATAATTATAAATCTATATATAAATATATTTATTTATTTCAAAGGCTCTATTTTGTAATGAACTTGAAGTTATTGGAACTGTAGATTCTACTGAAATATACAGAAGGGCTAAACCATTTGATCTGAATGACTGACAATAAAATTGTCCTGCTATTGTTTATTGTCATTGACCATATTTGCAAGGATTCTATGTACCAATTAAAATCTGAGAAACACTGAGCTGATTGAGTTTGACTTCTATGATAGTTTAGCTTCTATGATAGTTTAGCTTCAGTTAAGCATTAAACGAGGGCATATCTTAAATGGCATTTTTGCTATTAAATACCACTTTTATCAGTTTTAAGGCACTGAAGGCAGTGAGATCACTAGTTATTTAAGTCAACATGATACGGCATTCACAAACCATTGTACTTCTATCTATTATGTCATCTATTTTGCAAGTAAAACTGTGTGTGGCATTTCATCAGAGGAGGAGCAAGTTATGATGAAAGATTACAAAGACAAACATGTTGTCAAGTAGGTAGAGTGAATTCTGATTTCATGTTGTCTTCAAAGCACAACACATTTGATACCTTCTTTCAGAAAATCTTCATGTCAGGGGTGTTCAGCACACTAGCGGGAGTCGATCAATCTGTGTAACGTTGTTTATCTAGTACAGCGTAAATTCCAGAACATCACAGCAGCATTCACAGAATAATCCAGCTCTCCAGAGATGTGGATGTTAGCTGATGATGTAAAAAGACAGCTCTTGGCTCAGGAAACCTGTGGGAAAGTTCTCCCTAAGCAGTCTGTGGAGGCATGAATCAACGCCCTACAGAAAGCAAACAATACAAGAGAATGTGTTGCATTGGTGGGCGACAAACCTGTTGAAAAGTCGGCACCACAGCAATATTAATGATTATGTACCTAGAACTATTGTTTACTTTTTTTATTAATCCGATGCTTTGTAAATCACAGCAACACAAAACTCCCATGGTGATTGACTCCCATGAAGATCTGGACCAGCGCTGATGTTGCCCTGAATGGACTCTATAGGGTTTCAGTCAACCCTTATAATCAGAAATGAACAATTTGGTTTGAACAATCCAGATTTACAAACATTCACAACCCCACCCATCACCGATGCCTGACAACATCCTTGGCTCTGCGCCGTTCAGATGATCAATTCTTAGCCTTGCTGCCAACAAGCTCTAATACTTTCAGATACGAAGTGTATGCTGCATATTCATGTGAACGGAAGGAGGTTTTAACATTAGGGGACAGATGAGGGAACAGCTGCCCGCATGGTGCTGCAGAGTAAGCCGAGTGGTAATCTGGGCATACCAAGGATGGGATCAACATTTCAACATCTGCAATAGTTGTAATGTTTCTCTTTTGGCAGCTTTCTGCAAGCTGTGAATGCAAGCTCCCCTCGGGAGGGAGACGTGGGCTTGAGGGGGCGAATGGAAAAGAGGGGGGAGAAAAACCCTGGCTGCTAAAGAAATGAAAATAATAGCAAGCAGTAGAAAAGACACAGCAGATGAAAGACTGAAGGGGTAGATTGGAGTGTACGAGAGGCGATGGAAACTCAGGGTGTGAAAACAGCTGTCTAGAGAAAGCACATCTGAAATTTGCTATTGTGCTCATGGACATTAAGTACGGTCTCATCTGTTTACTCATTTACAGAAAATATTTGACTTTCAGCTGCATTGCTGCAATCATGGGAAGGGTGTGACACATTTTAACACACATGAACATCTAGTGCAGGGCTCCTCCTCTCAAACTCACCTGCCAGTAACTTTCTAGTAATCCCGAAGACCTTGATTACCTTGTTCTGGTGTGTTTAATTTGGGTTTTACCTAAACTCTGCAGGACCGCAATTAAAGAGCCCTGGTCTAGCCAGTATACATCCGTCCCAAAAATAAGTTAATTTAGCCTACTTTCCTTAAAACCATTGTCAATATATATATATATATATATATATATATATATATATATATATATATATATATATATATATATATATATATATACAGGTGCTGGTCATATAATTAGAATATCAGCACAAAGTTGATTTATTTCAGTAATTCCATTCAAAAAGTGAAACTTGGATATCACATTCATTCATTACACACAGATGATATATTTCAAGTGTTAATTCCGTTTAATTTTGATGATTGTAACTGACAACTAATGAAAACCCCAAATCAGTATCTCAGAAAATTAGAATATTGTGAAAAGGATGAATATTGAAGACACCTGGTGCCACACTCTAATCAGCTAATTAACTCAAAACACCTGCAAAGGCCTTTAAATGGTCTCTAAGGGGGCTTTCACACTGGCAGTTTAGTTCGGAACGGGGCACGGTTCGCATGAAAAATCGCTAATGTGAACCCTGTCATGGGACCCGGGTGCGCACTGGGGTACCGAACCCGAGACTACCTGGAGGAGGTGGTCTGAGTTCGGTTGCTCCCGAACCGTGCTGCGATTCGCGAGTATGTGAAAACTACACGGACTCGGGTGCGCACTTGTTCAGGAAGTAAAGTATCCTGCGCATGCGTTTTAGTCGATTATGATGTATTTAGTTAAATAAAACACACGTAAGGGATGAAGATTTACCCTGGATACGAGCAAGAGTGAGTCTGCAGTGTATTCGCGCATAGTGCGTGCAATCAGGGCAACAAATTAATGGAAATCCACTGTCTCCTCAAAAGAGTCCATTTGCAAGCAGCGGAAAAACAGCTTATGCAAAACACACACACACACACAGTTAACCTGGGTTGTTTACTCAGCTATGAATAATGGCACCAAATTAATAAAAAACACAATATATTGACCCGCGTCGTGTTTTCTATCATGCGCCGTGCACGTTTGCAATGACGTAAGATGCACGCAAACGCACCAGAGTTCGATAGAATCAAGTTGAGTGTGAAACCAGACCAACGCTGCGGGGGGCGCCGGGAACAAACGCGCTCGGGCTCGGACCGCAGCAAACGAGCCCAGTGGAAAAGCCCCCTCAGTCTAGTTATGTAGGCTACACAATCATGGGGAAGACTGCTGACTTGACAGCTGTCCAAAAGACGACCATTGACATCTTGCACAAGGAGGGCAAGACACAAAAGGTCATTGCTAAAGAGGATGGCTGTTCACAGAGCTCTGTGTCCAAGCACATTAATAGAGAGGCGAAGGGAAGGAAAAGATGTGGTAGGAAAAAAGTGTACAAGCAATAGGGATAATTGCTGGAGAGGATTGTGAAACAAAACCCATTCAAAAATGTGGGAGAGATTCACAAAGAGTGGACTGCAGCTGGAGTCAGTGCTTCAAGAATCTCCACGCATAGACGTATGCAAGACATGGGTTTCAGCTCTCAGCTTTCAGCACTCTTGAACAAGACACAGCGTCAGAAGTGTCTCGTCTGGGCTAAAGGCAAAAAGGACTGGACTGTTGCTGAGTGGTCCAAAGTTATGTTCTCTGATGAAAGTAAATTTTGAAATCAAGGTCCCAGAGTCTGGAGGAAGAGAGGAAAGGCACAGAATCCACGTTGCTTGAAGTCCAGTGTAAAGTTTCCACAGTCAGTGATGGTTTGGGGTGCCATGTCATCTGCTGGTGTTGGTCCACTGTGTTTTCTGAGGTCCATGGTCAACGCAGCCGTCTACCAGGAAGTTTTAGAGCACTTCATGCTTCCTGCTGCTGACCAACTTTATGGAGATGCAGATTTCATTTTCCAACAGGACTTGGCACCTGCACACAGTGTCAAAGCTACCAGTACCTGGTTTAAGGACCATGGTATCCCTGTTCTTAATTGGCCAGCAAATTCGCCTGACCTTAACCCTATAGAACATCTATGGGGTATTGTGAAGAGGAAGATGCGATACGCCAGACCCAACAATGCAGAAGAGCGGAAGGCCACTATCAAAGCAACCTGGGCTCTCATAACACCTGAGCAGTGCCACAGACTGACCGACTCCATGCCACGCCGCATTGCTGCAGTAATTCAGGCAAAAGGAGCCCCAACTAAGTATTGAGTGCTGTACATGCTCATACTTTTCATGTTCATACGTTTCAGTTGGCCAAATTTCTAAAAATCCTTAAGTAATATTCTAATTTTCGGAGATACTGAATTTAGGATTTTCATTAGTTGTCAGTTTTAATCATTACAATTAAATGAAATAAACATTTGAAATATATCAGTCTGTGTGTAATAAATGAATATAATATCAAAATTTCACTTTTTGAATGGAATTACTGAAATAAATCAACTTTTCATGATATTCTAATTATATGACCAGCACCTGTACATATATATATATATATATATATAGTATGTGTGTTAATTTTGATTACCTCCCAAGCACCCAATTTGCAGTCAATCTAGTGACAGCTGCTACTATTGGCAACGCATCTCACATATATATATATATATATATACATATATATATATATATATATATATACACTATGCGCTGCTATACATTAGCGGTCCACCATATCGGGATGGTCAAATCCAGTCTGTGACACTCATGAGCAAGTTGACTGCGCATCTGCAACCCACATACATTTACATGTATAAATATCTATATAGACAGACATCGAGATGATTTTCACAGCATTTACTTTATCATTAATGTGATGATTGTGAAAATGTAAATTGCATATTGAGTGATACATAAAAACCCAAATCAGCACAATTTCACCTATGAGAGGTCATCCTTGTTCATCAGCTCGGTGGTTTTTACAGCCATTGGCTGCACAATGAAGAGACATTTACAATGAAAATGTATTGATTTGTTAGTGTGAGTGAAGAACAGCCTCATGTTAACTGTTCCAAGATGGCGGATACGTTCGACGTGTCTGGAGCGGTCGAATGTGACAGATTGCAGATGGAACAAATTGGAATTTTTCCAAAAATTCTCCAAAAAATTCTGACATTCATTATTAAAATCTAATATAAATGTAAAAATAATATAAAATTCTCAAATAAAAGTTGAAAATGTTAACGGCCCCGTAGTCAATCATTTTATCCCTTAAAACTCATATTTGATCACCAAAATAACGGGTTTTTTTTACTGTAAAAAAAAAAAATTCATGCATTAAAATAGCTTGAATGTAACTCGACACTCTTGCTTCATTTAGTATAAGTGATCCATAAATATGCAAATGAGCCCCGTCTCCACTCACTCATAAAGGCTCGTCTTCAAGTCGATGCATCAGAATGGTAAAGCGTTTTATATATCACTCTCTACGTTGGACACACAACTAATGTCACACAAACTATGTTCCCATCCACCATCTCAGTGAAAAAGGCATATAGTTCATAACATAATATACACCATATACATAATTCACCTGTTATATTGCTAAATGTACCCGATTTTTCATACAGTATCAACAGAAAAATATATGGGGATAACCTGGCTTCTCTGGAGACTCCCGTCAGTGTGCTGTCAATGATACGCTAAAGCCCGCTGACACGTTGATCTGATTGGTTACAAGGTAGTTTGTGACGTCAGAAACACCAGCGATTTCAAACCGTGTTTTTGAGACGGTCTTTGGTTCACTGCAGTTTTAAGCAGAAAATACTCAGCAATGCTGTCGACTTATGAATTTGCACATGGTTTGTCTTAAAGCATATTAAAAACACCACAAAGGCATATGAACAACATTAAAAGCTTGATTTTCAACACGGAGGGTCTTTAAAATATGTCAGGGTTCCAACATCCACACCTACATATTTATGACTTTCGTTGTCGTCATGATCATTAGATACATTTTAATAATAGCTATTGCAATTGCAGAGATTTTTTTTCCCGACAAAAAAATAAATAAAAAAATCTTAAAACTGTGCATAACTAGAATGATTTATATTCAACCCTAGGAACTTAGGAAATACTAGGTTTTCACAGACCATAATTTTTGCAAATTCATTGTGCCCAAGTTTGAGCAGAAATTGCACACTGCAGCAAAAAAAAAAAAAAAATGACAACCCACAAGCAAGACCTGAATGTAACATCCTTTTGGTCACTTTATTTAAATGTGATATTAAATACTAAGTAGCAGATCATATTAATAGCAGAAATTGTTGGTGTATATGCTAACATTTGAACATTTTCAGGAGGGGAAAAAGTTCCTCTACATTTCTGAACGACACCCTGTGGATATCAAAGGGCTTATGTTTGCCAATGAAAAACATCTAATTTAGTATCCGAAGTGGAGATGTGCCCAAGAACAGATCAATACAGCCCTCGCACTAACCTGATAAGGAAAGTGTTAAGCATTATCATTTCATCATCAGAACAGGTCGAACTTCGGTTAAACCACACAAACATGTACCCAACACCTTCCAGACGCCAACTCAGGCACAAACCCAAATCAAGCGGGGAGAGAAACAGAAAAACAAAACAAAAACAAAAACAAAAAAAACAAAAGAGAAATTATGAACAGTACTCACAACAATATGCTAGGCAACACTACAACGAGAAGTTTGATGTTACAAAAGTCCGGAGGAATTCAGCAAGCAGTTTTAACAACACAGACATTCCATAGCATGATCAGCAACAACAATTTTAAATACCTAAAAGCAGATTAGAAAAAGGGGTTTTAAAACATTAGAAGAGATAGCTGCTTGATATAAGGCCATTTGATTTGACGTTACATTTAAGGTGTCCGCTGCAGTGTCTCTGGCGCACTGGCTATCACAGTACCGATGACAATCCACTACTAGAAGATATTAACGCAGATAGTATTTACGGGGTGAAATCTTCTCTATGGTTATAGAACAGAAACGCTATGGTCCCTCCTCAATCACGCTGTTTTCCTTGCAATATAATTATTCATATATGCACAGCCCTTATTTCAAGGGAAAAAAACAACCTTGCAATGCCTAAAAGCATTCGGGGGAGAATATCTTCTTTAATCTTTAAATACGTGTGAGAGAAAAAAAGATCTTGAATAACATTAAGGCTATATACACAAAATGACAAACTGCACTGCCAAAAACCCCTTAAACAAAGTCCCAGGATGCCCCTTTCTCATGGCCGAGGAGCTCATGTAGGTGTCCTGGCTGTGTCAGTCCAGCTGTGTGTTCAGAGAGGCGTCTACAGGCCCTTGGACGGGCCCGGGTTCTTGCCCAGCTGAGAGGAGGGCAGGCCCTGGAGCGCCCCGAGCTGCTGGTACAAGCCCAGCAGGTCCATCTGGTTCATGGGGGCCGAGAGGCCGTTCTGCATGGCCAGCTGGTTGAGGAGCATCCCCTGTCTCGCGAGGGCCATCTGCTGCTCCTGCACCTTACGGTTGGCCACCACCTTCTGCACGTACATCATCAGCTGCAGGGACACCAGGACTGGATGTTACTCTTTTGTTATGAAAGTCATGCAACATCAAGAGCTGTTTTATGTATCGCTCTGTACAAATGTCAGACACATAACTGTTATTAATATGATTAGGTTTTGGCTTGGCTACATATAAAACAGATAATAATGTGTTACTAATGTTACACAATATGAATTCAAAAAATAAGAAATTGTGGCACATCCAAAAAACTTTTGGCTGGTGCTCGATCAAATGAAGCATCAAATTCAAAATAAACAAGAATCGGCACACTGCCGCCAAGGATTTATTAAAATTAACAAATTTCGACCCAAAGGGTCTTCGTCAGGCGAGCAAAAATCATAGAAAGGTACAATTTATATCAGTGTGAAACATACACTAAATACTCTCTCTAAAAGGTTTGAATATGGAGTTTGATTTGAAACTTTAACCATTTTTTTTTAATAATAAAAAAAAAATTCCCTGTAGTTTTATTTATTAATGCTTTAGTGATTACATTTGTGTTTGATTAGGTCGTTATTGCATTGGATGATTGGGTAATTAGTTCACTAATGAGGTCAGGTGTGATGTTTCACACTGATATAAATCGTAACTTTCTACGATTGTTGCTTGCCTGACGAAGACCCTTTGGGTCGAAACATTGTTCATTTTAATAAATCCTTGGGAGCAGAAGTGGCAGTGTGCCGATTCTTGTTTATTTTGAATTTAATGTTACACAAATCATGTTCCTGTTCGCCATCTCAGAGTCAGACAGCGGCCTTATAAAGATCAGCATCCTTAGAAACACTTTGAACATCATAGAAAGTCAGTGGACAAAGGCATATGGTTCATCATAACACCATTTCTAGATCCGTTTTCTTCTGAGCTGAACGAACGATGACTATGCTACTACATTACCAGTCCACAAACAAACAACGCATTCTTTGATTACATTTGGGATACATTTTCAGAGCTTGACATTAACACTTGTCCGGGACAAGTGGATTTTTTTGAAGCGGGCGAGTGGAAGAATTTCACTTGCCTGACCGGACAAGTAGCCTGATTAAAACGTCAATAACAAAATAAAAATAACTAGGGAATCACCAAAACAAGAGAATGGCAGGTTATTGCATTTAGTGTAAGTGGCGATTGGTGGTGGATAATAATGTACTGATGGTAACAAGGTTGCGCTGTTGAGGCTCACACAGCCTCTTGAGGAGAAATGGAAACAAATGAGAGCAGCAGCACTCACAGAAACTGTTAACATACTGCGGAAAAAATTCAAAATGGGCAGTTTTTATACTTATAATATATAATACAGTTGAGTGCCGTTTTCCAGAATACCATCACGAATGAAAATGTGACACTGATTTCATACAATGGTTCAATAATCAAGTAGTTAATATTAAGTCACAACTGCCTCATTCTTGAATGAATCGGCCATTTGAACGAATCGTTTGAATTAATGACTCAATGCCTCATTTAGACGGTCACCTGCCGCCACCTACTTGCGGTTTAGTATCATGTTTAAAAGTATCATTATTTTCAACATTTCTTATTTGTATATTTAAAAAAATATTTAAAACAATCTCATAACATTATTTAATGCAGTTGTAATTTTTCCAGTGAAAGTGATTTCATTTGATTTGTAACAGCCTTATAGTGTCTTATTATTCTAATTAGATTTATTGATCAATTTTAAGAATTTGAAATGAAAGATGAAGCATTCATTTTAATAAGGTTAGAAAAAAAGCCCTTTATAAAAGGTAAAAAAAAAAAAAAAAAGTGGTACCCTCAGGGTAAATATAATATAATTCAGGACTTGCTTGAAATAGAATAGGACTCTTATTTTGAAAGGCCTACGCTTTACTACTGCCAGCTGCTCATTCAAAACGACAAGGGAGATCAAATACAACTATTTAGGATATATTACAACACGATGATTTAGGCCCTTGTCCCAAATGGCACATCTCATGTGCCCTTGCACATCCTAAGACTTTTTATAGCCTTAAATCAGATCAAACATTGAGATTTTTCTCTGAATTTAAGACCGAGACTTTTTAAAGATTCACCCTAAATTAATTCACACCTCATATTTAACTATTTTTGACGAATGGAGAAAACGAGTTGCCTCTGTGCAATTCGAAACATGCTGGGAAAGTGGTGCAACAGGGTCCTAGTAGTAAAAGTCCCATTTCATTCTATTTGGGTTCAAACGTTCATGTCACTTAAACACAAAAAGAGCAGATGATGTCACGGAAACAGTGAGAAGTGAGCAAACGTACAGTTTGTTGCTTGCCGAGGACATCACGGTACATAGCCTCCCTGTGTTTGATTTCCAGCTCGTAGCCGGCCTGCCTCCCAAGAGCCATGGACTGGACCTGGGCCTCCGGTAAACTCGGATTCTCCTTCCACTGCCAAAAACAACACACCTGTTACATCCTGTAGACCTCAACAAACAAACACTTACACGCTCATCACACACGCAAACACATTTAGCAGTGGTTCAGAACTCAGTCCAACACAAGCATATACTGATGACACAGCAACCCACAGAGTCAATAAGCACAGCCGCAAAAGTGTAGGTTTTGCCCTTACAAGACCTGCACCATGTTGTGGCTCATTGTAATGCAGTTGCTAAGGTGTTTTAAGTGGTTGCTAGGTACAAAGAGTCCATCCACAAGTCTCTATAATAATCTGGTCTCCAAATATGAATCGAGTTCATCCTTCAATTTAAGTCTATGGACTGATGTGTTTATTTTTATTTATTTTTTACCACAAAAATGGTTCTTGCCTCGGCAAGCAAATGTAAGTCGCTTTGGATAGGTTAACAAATGTTAACATAAATTTTCACTGTCGTCAGCGAAAGTGTGATATGCATCTGTCTTAATAGCCTACAGAAGCAAACCTGGTCCTGCACTGTTAAGGCCCCGATATACCTTATGCGGAGTGATGTCATTTCGAAACAAATCGGGCCGAAACCAAGTTTGTTTGAAAAAATGGACTTTCTAGAAAAGTTTGCTCTGGCTGGTAAACAATTTTGACCTACCACTGATCAGTGCCGATTACATAATAAGTAGCTGTGGCTCTGAGGCTTCAAACTGAGAGACTGACACTTTTTTAGTGTTTAATTCTCTAAGGCTGCTTGCTTTAAAGCAATCTTTTGTATAAAGTGCCGAATTGCTGAGCTCATGCAAAAAAATCCACCTCGCTATGATCAGATGCTTTCTCATTGCTGTGATTTTTCTTGCGTTTTTATGTTGTTATTGAGAGGAGCAGAGAGGATTATTGAGCAGCAAGTGCATATTTACATCTAAACATGTTCGCTAAGGATATACCACTGCTGAGGTATTTCAAACTTCTTTTTACCCCTCACTGAGAAAACTAACTTTTACGTGAGTATATCGGAGCCTTTATGTGCAGTCTTTCGGATGAACTGCCTCAATCGCCCTCCTCCCGTCACTCACCACCTGCGCGATGATGTCCTCCAGTTGTTCCCTAGGCACTGACTTCAGAGCGCTAGTGGCCTCCAACACTTTCTGCCTGCCCTGGTTAATCAAATCCTTGAGCATAGAAGGAAATAATCAAGTGTGAGAAGAAACAAACACACTAGACAAGATTAAAACAAACGCTGAATTTGATTTCACACAGAGATAACTAGCATATATAAATAGCAGCTGGCAGAGCGCGACGCCAAATGTCGCTGCCTGAGGACGCATGTCACAATTAGCTGCCGGCTGAAGGAATGTGAAAGTGAATGTGGGGCTCATTACTTACCTCCAACTGTTGGTTGCTCATGGAGGCCAAGGCGGCCACGTTGAACGGGAAGTAGGAGTTTGATGCTCCCACGCCCATTTGAGCATAGGCCTGCTGGTTGAAACGCATGGACAGACCCTGAAACAACAGCAGAGCGGGTCTGTCAGTCCAACAGAACCAGACAAACTTAACTCAGGGTTTGTTCAAGGACTACAATACGAGATCTCACTTATCAAAACAATATCTTAAAAAAAATAAAAATAAAAAAAGGTAAACCGATACATAAAAATATACTAATAAAGCAAAAAGGTACAAAAAAGTGCAGCAATATATGCAATGACTGTGGCAACATTAACCATTGAAAGGATACTACGACAAAGATATCGCTTTCCTTATTCAAACTGATTTTTTATGATGCATGACTCATGTTTATGAGTATATGATGGACCTGATGAATGAAAACTGTATCATATACTTGGATATTTACCTGAGCAATATCACATTCGGAGTCATGCGAAATGCCTTTAATTTTTTCAATGAAACAATATTTTCATTCAAAACTAATGTTGCAGCCTGTCTGATAAAGATATAAACACTAATTTAATATATTGTCTTTCAATAATTCAAGCACCTCTTCATAAATATGTTTTTTAAAGGGTTTTCCAGGACTTCAATTTCAAAAAGTCAAATTCAACTTCAAGCACTTTAAGCACCTTGTACTTGTACCTCATCTGTTAATTTAATGAGATGAGGTCACACAGAAGTATCCCAATTATAAATAAACTTCAAATCAGGTTCGGTCTGACAGATAAGTCAGTCTTCCATCACACTCGTGCCTGCTGTAGGGTAAAGCATCATGATTTTATTTTTTTGGATGGTGTTTTCCACTCGATTTGTCTTCGATCTGGCAAAGACGCACGGCGAACTATTATTCATAGCCAACAAATCACTGGAGGATCCAAAAAATCCTGAAGTGCACCCATGTGAACCTCTGTTAGGGTCCTGCCCAAGCTGTGTTTGTCTTATGGCTCTAAACACAGCGTTCCCCTCGCGAAGGTCAGCAGGATGGCTGTGTTTGTGTGTAAATGAACTACCGAGGCAGATGCGGCCGATCCCGCTCTCTAATTGGGTCTTTGGTGAACACAGCTCGTAAACACACTCCAAAGCTGAGTGTCCGGTGTTCAGACCTGGCACAAGCAGGTGTTCGGCAGAGAGGATCACAGCTGCACCACAGACACTAAAACATCTAAACTGACACTTTTAATCTGCTTACAAAATGTGACGCTCACTGAACGGCTGTTTTCAACTAAATCATGAGCAGAACTCGATAGGGTTCTCTAATCACTGCAAGTGACTGCTTAAAATCCACCTTAATGCCTCTGACATTGTTAATGATTTTCAGCAACTAAATTAGACAAAGCTCTTCAATCTCAAAATACACAAATGACTGTAGCGAGATGATCAAAAGCAGGTGAATTCTTTTCGCTGCATATATAGCTCTGGCCAAGTGATTCACTGATGAAATTACTCTGATTTAAGCATATTTAAAACATCTTGCCAAAAAATAACATAAAATTTAGGAGACAGATCACATGTAGAGCAGAATGTGCGTGTCAATATGGTATGAATTACACACACACAAATCAAAACTCATGTCTGCACTCTCAATGCTCAGTGTAACAGCTGAGAGCCAGCAGGTATAACTGCTGAATACAAATACAGCTCCTGTGTTGGGCACTAAAATTACAGTGATATTTTCCATGTATGCGGTTTCCATGTGGTCTTTTTATTGCAACACTTGGGATGTGCATTTTGGTCATTTTTACTGCTTAAATACTCAGGAAAAGGAGCAGATTCAGTCTGTGTTTTTTTTTTTAAATGTAGGTCTATGTGCTTTTATGTCAGACGGACAATGTTTGCGATTACATCGCATCTCATCGTTTTTCAGCAGAAGGTGAAAAAAAAAGCTTTTTTCCAGTTTGAAGTCGTTTTTGAAGATATTTGAAGTAGCGTTTACTGTGGGGAATCAGACTAGATGTTGTTCTGATTTTGAAAAGGAATCATTACAGTAAATCAGGAATGAAGAGGAGGCACTTGTGATAGAATTCAACTAGAGTCAGAGTCCCACATGGCTACAAGTCATTTCTCTCCCACTAATGAGCTGCTGACCTGAGTCTCTGAACTGAAGACAATGACTCAGATTGTTTGAAACCTACAAAGGATTCCAGGACTGGATATTAAAGGACACAGTGAAACCTGCTTGTCTGATGGCTGAGAGTCTATGTTTATGTAAGGGTTATGATTATGATTTGACCCTTTGAACTGCTAGACACTTCAGAAAAACTGTGCTTCAATGGGTTCAGGTAGAACTGTTACCACTCTTGCAAGCAACAAGGCTTTTTGGTAGCTCTCAATGTCTTTATGTAGCTATAAAAATAGCTTTATTTTTACAAGGAACAATACTTTTGAAAACTTTTATGTAAGCACATATGTAAACAGTTAGACCTTTCTCATGGTAATGTGTCCATAACTAAAATGGGGCATTTTTTGTTAATTTCTTATGATGATATAACTCCAAATTATTATTTGAGAGTTGCAGTCCATAACTAGAGAAATCCATCACCAAGAATTCTTAAACTGCTATCAGTAATGATAGATACAGACAGACAAGCAAAAAAACAAACAAACAACTTGTAACATGCCTATAATCTAACACATTGGCTGCCTGACATGGAGGTATTAGATGACATCTTTTATCATTACATTTATATAACAGTTAAGGGTCTGTATGGCTACACACCTTCTTCTCGGCCTCGTATTCGGCCCACGCTGCCTTGCGATCTTCCTCACTCAGTGCCTCTTCCTCCTTGTGGTCCAGCAAAGAGTCATGCTCGTGGTAGCCGACGATCTGATCTTTGAAACTGTGAAGCAGTTCTGCAAGGATAGGATCCTGGGACAGGAGAAAGAGATGGGTCAACATCCTACATCAACAGATGATTTACCACAATTATTGAACTAAACATACAATAATTTGTGGGTTAAACGTCTTGGCTAGTGTTCACGTAAACACAGTCGGTTATGTGCTAAGTGAATGTAAACAGTTGAGAAAGAAATCGGATGCGTATCATTATATTGGATCTGTGCATTCCCTCTTAAATTGACAGCAGCCTATAAATACTGCTGCTGTTTATGTCAATCAAACATAAGACATCTTTAAGAAAGATTCATCTATATTTAATTTATATAATGAACAGTATGCAGTGTTATTTAAAATTTAATTACATTTCTGTTCCTGAATACTACTGTTCAACTTCACTTTATTTGTAACTTTGTTATACTTTATTTGTAACTTTGTTGTATTGTATTTATCTATGCTTGTAATTAGTGTTTGATCTTATTTTTTACCCACTTTTCACTTGCCTTTGATAATGTTTGAACTATTCACTGATCCGAAAAATTATCTTACCTGTGACTCAAAAATCACAATGAGTTTTGTAATCCGTTGAACCACTAACAATAAATTAACATTTCTGTTGCCTACCAGGCAAAAAAATCCCTAATCCTTTAATGTCTGCATGCAATGAAAATTCACCCATCTTTTTTGTAAATGCAAGTTATAGATCTTATTGTGAGCGATTCATCCATGTTTCTTTTTTTAACCTCGTTTGACCGTGCAAGCTCATATTCATCTGCCTACACTTTTGAATGCCATGCCCACATCTCAACATCCAGTCAACGATCCATCACCAGAACCATGTCCCGCCCTACATTTTTTCTTTTTCGATAATCCGCTACACTTAGATTTACATCACAATATGGAAGAAAAGATACATCACTACCTCACTGTAACTGAACGACCTAAGATTGTGATCACCTAATAGTACACGTGGACGGTCATGTGTGGACATATTCATTGACTTGAGTTACAAAGGTTCAGAACGAGTAATTTTTTGCCTCATATATACGAGTCTACTTTTAGACAAGTTTTGAGTTTCGAAAGTTACAATACGTTTTCATAACACACGAACACAGCAGTTCGTTTGCACCACAAAGCTGAAATTAAAAGAGAAACAGCCTCCAGCCAAATGTTCAAAATAGGACATTTAAAATAACTTCCATGCAACTCTGGTATCCATGACTACACTGTTATTGAAAACAATACCTGAGTGGCGCATAATTCACATCCAGGCCTCTAACAAACATGGTTTAAAATTACTCTACAGCTATTGTTTGCTTTTCTTTGTCTTGCCTGGACTTTACATTAAAAAGGTCCTCAAAATCTGGAAACATCTCCAATGTACTGCTGGATCCCAACCATATGAGTATAAAACACGTTATAGTTACGTCATCGCCCGATTGAGCAGCAACAACAAACAAAATAAAACAAAAACAAAATTAATCATAATCGTGACTAACATTCAAAGGGAAAAAGCCTCAGGACTGATTACTAAATTGCTACAGAAAAGGTTTGGATAAAGCGAATCCAAGGAATGAAGTGAGAAAACCTCAATCATCCTCCGAAGAGTGTATCATGAATAATCAGATCAGGGTTTATTTCAAGAAAGAAAGATAACAGCAGTAAGACAGGTACCAATAACAGAGCCATGCTTTCTGCATTACAGCAGAGTGTAATGGAGAGCGCCGCTACAGATCCATCCACATCAAGGCTTTTCAGTAAATGGCTTCGATAGCTGGAAAATAAAAACATGTGGCGAAAGTAAGCATAATCATGCCAGGCCTGGCCTATGATGGTGAAGGTAATTTCTGGCTAAGTGCCTAAATTAAAACATGGCTGGATGCTGCCATGTGAGAAACCCCTTCTACATCCCAACCGTGAAAAAGACCCCATGGAAAAGATGACCTCTTGTTGAAAGTGTGCAGAGCGAAAGACAATTCGATGATGAAGCTGTTGCTTGAGCACATTTCAAACACTCGCCGTCATGAGAGGTCCGACCTGGGCCTGAGCTTATCTGAACATTGTCCAATTTTGAGCCGCTGGGTCAAATGACAGTGAAGCAAGGAATTCTGGGATTCCTGATTAATCTCCAGGCTGGAGCTCCGCGGGTGGTCTCGCCCGTCTCCGTAACCTGCCCTACATGTGCATCTCGACCAAAGCCACTAATGACGGTAACAAGAACTCCTGCATTGTCATAATGTGAGCTAACCCCGCACATAATGACGGCTTAAGAAAAGGATATCGTTTTACTCCATGCATGGATGTGGAATAGGTTGGGTGGGGGAATGGGGGAAATCAGCAGACTGCAGATTTTTTTTCTTTTCTCAGGGAAATTGGGAGTTCGGATCCCACAGGAAGTGAAACGGGGGGAGGAAGCTTTTTTGCTTCTGATCAAAGCATGGAGGTGCTTGAGCCAGACTTCTGCAAGGATAAATACAGCCCCAGGTGAGGAGTCGTCGATCTGCCCGTGTCTGAACACAGCGCCTTCTCATAAAAAATTGGGAAAAAATCCAAGTCCAGGCACTCAGTGGGTTACAAAAGTAAAAAAAGCCTTTATTATTTGATCGAGGGCTAAACCATTAAAAAACACCAATGGGTATCGGTCCACTGGCCTTCATCAGGGTGTTGGTAACAAAACAGACAAAATCAAGCAATAATTATAGTTGCATTGGTTTTCGGTGTGCCTGTGTGTCTCACAGCGTCTTCTCACTTCACCACCACAGAAATCATTTCCTTGTGAGTCTTTGAATTTTTTGTGCTGTTGTACATGCATCCTTTTGAAAACAGATTGTTGAACCCCATAACAATAATAATAAAGCTTGAGTAAACTGACCTACAAGTTTCTTTTGAACTATTAATGTGCATTTTCCCACTGCAATTCTCTCACTAGCTGGAAAAAGTGTTTATACAATGTGTTCTACCCAGCTTGAAATGTGACAAAAGAAACATTTTTAATGTAGATACACTGAGCAACTGAGTAAGGTGTACCAATCACATACATTTCCAGAAACATTCCCTAAGCAGCGCAAATCAATATTACTGACAGAATTATTTGTCTCTTGCCACTTTGAATTGTTCATTACTAAATTGTTCAAGAAAATTGACCTTTCGTTGCACGACTTGCATCATGTCTAATTGTGCACCATTTCAATCGTTCATGTTGGCCAGTTCTACTCATAATCTATCAAGACTGTTACGCAAAGACCTTTCTGGCTAAATCGCCTCAAAGTTTTGCCTGAACAGTGGCACTCTTAATGCATTACTTGACAGCTTGTTTGCTCTCTGCATGACATTTTTTAAATTGGCTTGAACAGCTATCAATTCAAGGCTGACAGGAGTAAGTATGTTTTCCTAAAATAGAAAGCTGAAACAAAGACACGGCTACCAAATCACTGCTGGTGAAACAGAACATTAAACTAAACTTGAAGAGCTCTGCTCAACTACATACATTTACGACTTGGCAAACAAAAGGCAATTTACTTAAGACACAGTCCCAGATGAATGCTGCTGGTGTGAAAAATGCAATCAGGTTCAAAGACACAAGGTCCTTTTTCTTGCCATTTGGCTTCCTACTAAATCATTTTCAGCACATTTACAGCTATTTCAGCCCAATTGCCTCTCAAGGTTTTTGATCATGCCATCATATAATAAATGCAATCCATATTCAAACATGGTTTTATTTCACTCATTACCACTGCTATAAACGTCTGCAGTTCGCTCTTTAGAAAGGGAAAATGGAAGTGTGACGGGCTACAACCATAAAAAAGCTAAAGAAACAGGAAAAGCGTGGAAGAATTTTTTTTTTGTTAAACTATAGATGTCCTGCTCAGGTGATTAAAACAACAACAACAAAAAAAACTTGTGCGCAACTTGACCTTTGTGATCTGAAAATGGGCATCCATGTGAACAAAAATCTTACCTAGCATTTTAAAATGAAGAGCCTAATGCGTGCCTCAGATTTCACAAGACACATGCAGGTGCACAAACCAAAGAAACCAAGGGGTCCGGGGCAAGAGACTCAAGGAATGTGAAGGATTGAGATATTTGTAATACCTAACCTTAGCCAGGCAAAATGTACTCTACAGCTGCACACAAATTATACACATAACCTCAGTGCCCTGATATAAACAGTCTGTGTCTGCAGAGCTCTTGATGTTTGGCACAGGACCGTATGTCAGATGTCCATCAGGAATATCTTTCTCTACAACTTTTCTACTATTTACTGAATGGAGGACTTTAGGTGAGAACTTCTACGACACACTGCAGTTCACACCTTCAGGTCTTTCATCCAAGTTGGGGCAAATATCTAAAAATGGAGGGTTGAAGGCAACCACTTATTTAAGGAACATCTGGGGGACTTATTAAGGCCAGTCCCTGCACCTAATTACCCCAACTAAAGTCTGTTCCTTTGCTCAACGAGAGCCAGTCGGCAGGGGAGCCTGAGCGAAAGCAAATTACCACTTTCCCACCGATGGACCACTTTTGGGAAGTGTACACACCGACCCAACCGTGTCACTCGAGTCTGCCCAAGGGTCTCAGCTCTATAAAGGGCCTCCGGAGAGCCCGAGGCAGGGCCAGACCCCAAGCTGGGTGGCTCTTGTGTCTGGGCCAAAGCACTCTTCTTTGTCATTAGAGTGGAAGTCCGCTAGCTTCCTTTGTCTCCAATTAGTTTCTCTGAAAAGCACAAGAACATCCTAAAAGGGGTTTGGAATAATGACTGTTCATCAGGTCGGGGGAGGTTTACAGCGATCCTTTGAAAACTTCAGAGACTAAATAGTGAATCAGCGTAACAGATGGCCTTCATGATGGCATGATGTTTGGGTGAGCTGAAACGGCACACAGGTTCAGAAGCGGGATGTGTGCTTTAGATGGAGAGGGGGTGGGGGAGTGTTCCCAGAAACACTAGGGAAAGTAACAGGGCAGTAACAGCGCTCTGGTGGGAGCTTTGCTATCGCTAGATCAGAGTAAGTTTATAGTGTACTATTACAGAGGGAATTGCTTATACTCTGTATCCTGGAGGCTTTGAAGGAAATGTTAACTTAACTATCAGGTTTCATTTGAGTTTTAATGTGTAATACTTATACAAACAAACAAAAATTTTATTAGCAGTGGGCAAGTAAATGTCTAGCTCAGGTAAGCTAAATATTATATGTGGTTAGTCGTTTTATGTTTATTTCATGAGATTTTTTCCTCCCAGTCCTTTTACCAAATTGAGGACATGCCTGAATAATAAAAACCATTACATCTGTAATATATTAACAACATCCTAGGTTAAATTCTAAAATTGTACACCGAGGATCATCTTTATTACAAACAATATTTGGTAGTGTATTTTTTTTTTTTTGGTAATGGGGTTGAATGGTTGAGATTAAATGCAGTAAACACTACAATGCATTTAAAATGTGGGAAAATTTAATGAATTTACTTCCCACTGTGCTTTAAGAAAGAATCCAAATAATGCGTTACCATTTTAATTATTATTCATTCAATGGAGGGGGGAATAATGTAGTAACTGGGTTGCATGCAAAGGCGGCAGCTAAATATTATATTTTTGGTAATTAAAATGAGTTTGTGAAGTACGATAAATTGAAAATTGTCAAAATTATGATGTCGCTGTCAGGTTTTAATAGTGTGATTGAGAATGTAAAAATAGAACTGTAGCCTAGCTATTCAAATTATATTAGCTAATAGTTCAATAGTTTCTTAGTTCTCAGTCCAAAGTGGTTTTGTAACAGTCGTTACAAAAAAAGTGCAAGTGTCATATTTATTATGGCTTATTAAAAAAGGATCAAGGCATTGACAGACACATGCACAAGGTAAGGAAAAGGGCGATGGGTAGAGGTCTGCCAAGTTTAGAAATATTTCCTGTGTTCCATAAACTTGGCGAGGGTATTGTGAGAAATAGAAATATGACTACAGGCTTTGAGGGATGACTGACTCATCTTCAGACGATTACAGGCAGCAGATTCCCATCCATAACAGCTGACTTGCTACATTCTGGTGCACATATGGCCAAATGTGGTCATCTGCTGTGCGCAAAGGGTGGGCTTCATCTCCGATTAAAAGCTCGATAAAGAACAACAAGCTTCTCAAACATCAACTAACAGCTTATGATAGAACAGGGAGACTTCAGCAGAGAGATGAGGGGGTTGTATAGCCAACATAACCCTTGTGTGCTACGATGCTGTGTGATTTGAGCACATTTGGTGCATTTAATTTAATTTTCAATAATATTATTTATATTTGCCTGCATTGAAACCATTATATGAGAACTGAACTTAGCTGGACGATGACATCACTGTTTTCTCCAGAGTGGCTATAAACTGAATATAAATTAACTAAATGTATTACTTTTTTTACAACAAAAATGAACCATCATGAACTTAAGCTGGAATGTGACGCTATTTTCTTCTGGAAACAAACTTTGTTGCATTATATTCCTGTTCTCACTGTAAAGCTGCGATCTGTATTGTAAAAAGCGCTATATAAATAAAGGTGACGTGTACTAGATGCCTTTGCCTCCAAGGGAGCCCAGCATCACCGGTTCTGCAATATAAAGCACTTCAGTAAACAAGGGTCACAAGAGGTAGCTGTGTGCAGCTGCGAACTGTTGTGAATGATTAGATGCACAATCGAAGGCAATGTGGTCTTGTAAAATCTTCAGGGGTTCTCTCCTGTTATTATCTCTGAGCGTTTCTAAGCACAGGTGCACAAAGGGGACAAAACTATTAAGACAAGAGCGGAGCACTTTTCTTCAAATCCTCAAAATGCCGAATGGTTTGGAAACCAGTAAATAACAGTGTCTCATCCATTGAGAACATCAAAAGGAAACGTGCATGGAACAAAACAGGCCAGGAGCATTCGACTTCAGCCCGAGTGCACACATGATTCTGAAAGTGGGGATCTTAGAAAGATTTCTTTCGTCCCTAGTCTTGGATCAATCGTGCATCAAGCTCAAGACAGAGACTACAAGCTCAGACAACAGACTAATAAAGGCCCATTAGGAGCACAGAAATTGAAAAAAGGTATGTGGGAAAGATACACTTGTCTATGATATGCAAGAAAAACAGATTGCTTTATAATGTTTCTGTCACATTATAATCATACTACCAAATTTGCCTAGAGTTTGCTCAGAATAAGCAGTCCTTTATCTCCTCTCTCCAGCTGCAAGTCTAATTTGAGATGTGCTGTATCCTTTTAATGTTGTGTCTAAATGGCGATGTCAGGGTGGATTCTCACTGACGACTTAGCCAAGACTTTGGTCACACTTTACAACAGTGACTGTCACTGTATATAGCACAGATTGACATACAAATCTATTTAGTAACTTTTCACACAAGATCTCACTGGGGTAACAACAACTGTAAAGGACAGAAGCAAATCACTTGATTGTTTATATTGTCGCACAATGTAAACTGTATTATCGCCAAGCTTTATGTATAAAGTTGGATATTCCATCCAACTTTATTCACATTCATACAGTACACCCATGCAAAGCCATATTGCAATGTTCGATTGCTTGTATCAAAGCAAAATGTAGATTATATTATCAGCCAGCTCTAATCTGCTAAACGCGACTACAAGGCATGAAGATATTAAGATATTATAAACATTAACATCATGATTTTCTATTAACCTGCTTAGAAAATGTGTATTGTGAAAAGATCTATACAAAATAAATCTGACTTGACAATTTGAGACAAAAACACCAATATGTTTTCTGTTGGAGAAAGAGACAAAAACGGTGCAGTGAAGTGGTTTTCACCTTGGGCAACATGGGTGTGGCTCGCTTGCTCTTCTTCTCAGAGGGATCGTCCAGCAGGTCGGGCTCAAAAGTGTAGAGCTCCGTCAGTTCGTTCATCGTAAAGTGACGTTCAATCTGCTGTTGGTCAACAACTCTGAAGGACAGCGACTGTTTGGTGACCTGCCGGTCATAGATCTTATCCTCCATGGTTCCCTTTAGAAACAAAAAACATTACAGATCTGATGACTGACTGAGTAATGAGCCCAATAAGGCAACATTTGTAGCCATTATAGATGTCATCATGCTTTGCACATAAAGCAATCCCAGAATGTTGTATGCTCTCTTGGATGAAAATATTAGCCAAGCTTGTTGCAGAATCAGAAAACAAGTGCATATAAAAGTATTACTAGCTTAGCATCGTGTTATCATCCAACTGGTGTTAGTTGAGTCTCTCAGCTAACTCTTTATTCAAAAGCCCTGTCTGTAAATAAACGTGTGCATTTCTACATAGAAATGAACAACAAATAAACTCATCCAAATATCTGAACTATTTTCTCACCTGAGCCAAAAACCTGTAGACAAACACCGTCTTCACTTGACCAAAGCGATAGACTCTGAAAATACTCTGAACGTCGTAGGATGGGTTCCATGAGGCATCAAAAATGATGACCCTGTTTGCAGCTACCAAGTTGATCCCGAGAGAACCCGCTCTGGTTGAGATGAGGAACAATCGACCCCTGTGGAGAACAAGAACAAGAGTGCTTGACACTAGTGGAGAAGTGAGGAACAGTTCCACTACTTGCTACTCCAAAGGGAAAAGTGTTTTTACCGAACATTACTGGTGTCATTGAACTCCTCTGCCCATTTCTTCCTGGTCAAGGCGTTCGTGGAACCATCCAGGCGGTAGTAGTCAATGTTTCTGAACCACTTGCCCTCACCTTGAAGAACAACAGCATAGCCAGTCAACAAGCCATTTCTAGCAAAGGTTTCTGCAGCAGTCATGGCCCTGCAGGGGTCCCACACCTTGGTTAACTTCAAATTCAAGGACCTTTCAAGGACTTTCCAGGTCCAATACCCTCAAATTCAAGGACTTAATGTGGGGACACGTTTCAAGTGAGAGCAAGGTTACATCGTGTTACCTTGTAAGATACATTGTTACAGTTTTTCGCGCGTGAACGTCATGGCAACATACAACACAAAGTACCTCACGCGGGAAACACTTAACGTAACGCGTAAATGTGCGTAACTAACGTAAATCAAGCAAGCTAGTATGCATAGGCCATGAAGTGTTGGCGAAATAACACATTAGCGGATCAGAGGGAATAATATGGAATTTTTTCAAGAAAACTTGCACAAAATAAATTCAAGCACTTTCAAGGACCTGTATCCATGTGTTTATTTTCAAAAACTATCCAGGGCCTTGATTATTATTATTATTTTTTTAGATTCACAAATTTTGAAGGATTTCAAGGACCCATGGGAACCCTGGCAGGGTGTGTGCTGTATATGAAGAGCTCTGGGGAAAGTATGCACCCTTCATAGGTGGCAATGTCTCGTGTTCAGCATCTAATATTGTGGCCTCCCACACTCGTGTTCATACCTAACATTTCAATATGTTTCCAATTATTCCTCTGTGATCTTTTCATTACAAATTGCAAAGCCTTAAGCAAACATTTTTTTGCAAAATAAAAAAGGCCTAATCATTTTCAAAATGAAAGTAAAAACAGCTGCACGGGTTTAATTAGGACCATGACCTTATTCCAGAGGCTTTATATTTACATGCGCATGTTTGCGTGTTTCTGCAGACACTTAACCCAGATCTGTGTCAGATGTGTGTGCAAATATAAGATGAGTTTTCGCATGTAACAACAGTTTGCACTCACTGGATCAGTGCTCACTTTGCTTTTTTATTTGCTAAAATCAATGTTAAATTTACAGCAAATTTAATTCAAATAAAAACGGCACGACTGGCCATAAACGTATAACAGAAAACTCCTAATAAACACATGGGCCACTGTACAAACCATATGAAGTCATAAATAAGGAACAAAGAATATAAACAATATTAGAAGTTTATATTATAATCCAACCGGCAAGACAAAGTTCAAAGGTGTTTTTTTTAAACATCTTTTAAACTATTACTGTATATTAATATTTAAATCTATTAAATACTAGCATGCCTAGAATACTGGAATAATGCTTAAATGGCTAAAAGTCATAAAAACGTCAAAATTACATTTTGAAAGACTGAGAAGCAAACCTGAGAATGGTTTTCTTTGAAAACATGCATTGACTCATTGACCATTTCTTGTTCATGACATGGTAAGAATTTAAAATGATGTACACTGCACTAAATAGTAATTAAAATATACTGTCATTAACTGCAAGAGAGTTTATTAAGAATGAAAAGCATGCAGACTTTGAGTGGCATAAATGTCAGACTAACCCTGAAAACAAGAGTTTATAAAGCAGTGTGCTCAAGGCAGAGGGAAAACATTGCTGAAAGAGCAATAATTAACTAAATACCAGCATGTCTAACCTTTGTACGGTGAAATTTTTCCTTCCTCTTTGGCTCTGCCAGCCAACTCCAGAAAATCCTCGATGAGGTCCAGAGAAATGAGAGACTGGCTGAACACCAACCTGAGCACACATTCATTACATAGATGATCACCTGACACTGAAGACAATGAGCCCTGAGCTGATGCTACTATGACAAAACATAACTCACACTTTATCTTCCACGTCTTCAGCCATGCGGAGGATCTCAAAAAGCAACACCATTTTCCCAGAATGCTCCAGCACCTCTGAATCTGGCTCGGTCACAAACTCTTTGTACCAGTCCGGTGATGGGCTGCCAGGACCGGAGTTTGACGAGGCCCGAACTGACGAAAACACACAGATACACACTGTTATGACTATATTTGCAGACGACATGCACTTGCAGGGATCTTAGATCCAAACTTTCTGCACACAAAAAAACAAAAACATCATAAAAAGGGACCAGAAGTGTCACTTGCGACTTGTGTCAGTTATTCAATAATATATTGGTTTATTTTTAACCTATTTTTCCCCCTAAAAAAAAATGTGAATTGTAAATAGTGTGTTGTGTTAATTTAATTGTAACTGTTATTTGTAATTTAATTTAATTTAATTAGCTATATCAAACTATAGGGCTGTGTATTGGCAAGAATCTGGCGATACGATACGTATCACGATACATGGGTCACGATTCAATATATCGCGATATATTCCGATACTGTTCATAATGCGATATATTGCGATTTTTTTTTTTAAAGTAGGACTATCATTGTAGAAAAAAGTATTATTTGAAAAAAGACATGATGTGCATAAAAGTCAAACAAGTTTACTTTAGGTAAACAACAATTCAGTACAAGCAAAATCAAACTGCCAGTTTGGGACTGTGCTCACAGGTTCTTGGTGAACACATTTTTATATGCTCAAGTAAGCCATAATAAAATAAAATAAATACAGACCCTGTAACAATACATAAAAAAAGAAATCTGAAAAATCACACAATCTCAAAAAAGAAAAGACATTGTTATGTCAATTAAAAAAAGTGCTTGCACTATTCCTAGTACACAACATGTACCCTAGTACATCCAACATGTTTTGTGTTGCAAAAACACTAACACGATTCCTAAAGGAAACATTGAAGAACTTAATGTAAATTGTCAGAAAATACACAGCCCCTGACTGCAATGCATATGCATAACAGGCTAATGCATAACAAAGGCTAATGCATAACATAAGGTGCAATCTGAGGTGCAGGATCCAACACATAACACTTAGTGTTATAAAAACACGATTCCTAAAGGAAACATTTAGGAATGTAACACTAATTATTAAATCAATGAAAAGGGAAGCTTATTTAATCTTAAGGTTTTTGTGGAGGAAAACCAGCTGATCAACATGCTCAGGCTTTAAGACACTTCTCTGTGCATTAACAATATCTCCCGCGGAGGAGAAAACTCTCTCCGAAGGGACACTTGTACCGGGAATGCAAAGAAAGCGCTTTGCTACTTTGGATAGGTGAGGGTACTCGTGCTCATGGAACTTCCACCAACTGAGAGGATTCTCTGGAAGTGGCAAAGGGGGTTCTTCCCTAAAACGTTGAACTTCAGCTTTTGCAGTGTAATGTGCAGATTTTGGCGTTGCATTATTTTTGGTAGAGGCAAAAGTAGGTCCAAGCAAGTCTGCCAAAGCACATGAGCTCCTTGGTCTCTTGTTGGGGGACTGGGTGGATACAGGGCCATTTGGCTGATCAACCTCCTCTGACCGACCAGCTTCCTCCATTGGACTTTCTACCTCCCCTTGCTGCTGAAAACATCAAATCAAACTAGTATTAGTTTACAGTAAATTTATGTACACCAACACTAAATCGTATCTTAGCCCAAATTCCTATTTTTTATTTGTGATTCTTTATTTAAACATTTTTAAATGTACAAATGTACAACAAAGCCCAAGATCCACGCATAATCATAAAATATTGAGATGAAACTTAATAAATTAAAATGAAATAATAAATAAAGTGACAAGAAAAATAAAATAAAACTATGATCAAAATTCATCCTATTTTTGTACATAGATTCAAGTCCAATTAAATGGAGATTATATTACTATTTATTTACACTTTAGGCCTTATGCGATCATATATTATTTCCTAATAATATTTAATAATATTTAAACATAATATTTTCCTTTGTGTGTATTTGATGTATTTATTTTTACTTACATTCTGTTGCTTGGTGAGGTCATCCACCACAGCATCAGTTATTTTGAAGTAGACATCATTGGCCTCTGCCTCGGAGAGAAAGGGTAGATCCTTAAACCTAGGATCAAGAGCTGATGCCATTCGCAGTGTATCCTGTTCATCAGCATATCTCTTTCCCAGATCTTTTGCTATAGCAGCCTTGATACTCTTCACGGTTTGTGTGTCATCCAGGTGTTCTTCTGTGCCTATGACAAGCTTTGCATAAAGTGGTGCAATGAGGGAAACAGTAGGCATGCTCTCCTCTGACATCACTAAGGTAGCATCCTTCATGGGCTTGAGTGCCTTGAGTACTGCTTCAGCACATGTGATGTCAGCATCAGTCAGTGTGAATATATCCTTCTCACTCTTGCGGACCTCTGTTGAAAGGAGTGCTGCACAGATGGCTGGCTGCTGCTCTAAAAATCTGTCCACCATATCATACGAGCTGTTCCACCTTGTAACAACGTCTGTGATTAGTCTGTGCTTTGGTAGCTTGAGCAGGTCCTGATTTTGTTTAAGCTGGTGGCTAGCTATGGTGCTGCGTCTGAAAAATGCAGTGACGCGTCTGACCCTGCCGAGTAGTCGATCCACTGATGGCACTTTCAGCGCTTTCTGTGAGGCGAGGTTAAGACTGTGTGCAAAACACCGTATGTGGCTCATGTCGGCAAGTTCAGCTGCCACATGCATATTAGCGGCATTATCCGTAACTAAGACGGGATCTTTTATGTCCAGACGCCACTCAGCAACGGCCTCTTTCAGTACGGCAGCGATGTTTTCTCCGGTATGGCTGTCGTACATCGCTCTCGTCTGCAGTACACAGGATTCCAGCTTCCATTCGTCAGTTATGTGATGAACCGTAATAGTCACATATGACTCAGTCGCCCTAGACGTCCAAGCGTCACATGTCAAGGCAACCTTCTCAGCTAAAGCTAGACATTCCAGCACGTTTGTTTTAACCTCCTTGTAAAGATTGGGCACAGCGATATCAGTGATGTGTTGCCGGGACGGTATAGTGTAACGAGGCTCCATTGTTTGCACCATATAACGGAAACCTTCGTTTTCAACCACACTGAGCGGACGCATGTCTTTACAAATGAAATAAACTACCGACTGGGTTATTTTGGTTGCACGAGTTGAAGTCGTTGGTAATTTTTGCGTCTGAACTTGAGCAAGGGTGAGTTGTGAGGGGTCGACTCGTTTAGCTTGCTGTTCGCTTAACTGAGTGTCTGAATGGTGTCTTGCTATATGTGCCCTCAAATTCGTGGTATTACCAGAGTACTTAATCTTTCCCAGACACAGTTTACAAACCGCATGGTTCTTGTCGATATCTGTAGAGCCCTCTTTACTCTGGAAACCAAAATAATTCCACACTTCAGCACGGAATGCAGCAGGAGCCGGTCTTACGCGGGGTTCAGCCATAGCTATGTTTTTAGCTTTTAGCAAAAAGTTAGACGCGGTTAGGCGAGAGACTAGTGGTGCGTCTCAGCATAGCCATCTAGTGGTAGGGATTTTAAACACAACATAAACTTGAACCATGAATATTTTTGCACGTAAACTAAAAAAAAAAATCGATATTGCGTTTTTGAAAATCGATACAGTATTGCCAAGTAAAATATCGCGATACTTAAGTGTATCGATTTTTTCTTACACCCCTATCAAACTAACTGTATAAAAATATGTCACCTGGGTCATTAGTATCAGTCAGCAGGGGTGATAGTAGAAAAAAATCCTGAGCCTGAACTTTTTTCCCTGGGACAGATGCGTAAGGGCGAGTTTATCCTCCGCTAATTTCTGACACAAAGTGATGAGCGATTGTTCTTCTAGTCTTCTTATATTGTTGTCATATATTTTTGTCATTATTTTTTGAGAATGCAAGACACACACAAACACATGCCTATCTTCATAATTCTTGACTTCTAAAGTTTTTAGAATTCGACCCAAATCCTAAATTTCACTTGCACTGCAATGTATTTTTTTCATGATTAATATTGCATTGCAAAATAATGTGTGCTGGTCACCTAGTCTAAAATTAAGAAACACCTAGAAAACAGTAAAAAAAAAAAAAAAAAAAAACATTTGTAAATTTAAGATAGTTCTATATCCAAATATGATAGCCTACTTGATAAAAAGAAAAGAAAAAAGGGCTTTTATTTGTGCCGTGCTGTCTTTGCATTGTAACATTGCACATTGTAAACAGGACACGCATTAGCTGAATAAACGTTGGCCAATACAAACATACTTATAGAAAATAGTTGACAATGAATAGACAGGAGTCCTGTCACAGGACCAATAAATAGCAAAACCAGAGCCGTTCGGCTCTGAGCAAACAAAACAGTTCGTCAATTTTCATTTTACAATTATCATCTCTCTCTGTGCGCGCGGTCTGTGTTTGTGGGAGAGAGAGCTCGCGCAGTACTGATACAACGGTTTCTTATCCACAAGTAACACGCTAGTTTTCATACAAAATTATTATGTAACATAATTAGGTACTTTAGTTTTTGTAACACAATAACGTAACACATGCAGGCTACGTTTCTCAACACTGAGAATGAATAAATAAACGCCTGTTTGCAGACTCGCGCTTATCAGTAAATTAATCCACAAATCACAGCACTTTCATAATCAGTAAGCCATAGCGATTTTAATTTTATTTAGATTTATTGTTCATCAATACTTAAGCTTTGTATAATGTGCATGGCTGTATGATGTCTTAATCTTATCTGAGTGACATGAATGACGGAGTATTTTAAGATAACCCATGCGATTCCGATCACTCCGTGTGATAATAGAATCCAGATTAAGTTAACTCAATACAATACTTCAACTTTCCACATCCACCCCAGCCGTTTACCTTCAGGAGTCAGAAATACCGTGACTACTGTAGCCTAGGCCTACTGTCCTCGCTCATGAACTCAGTCAAAGGCGGCCGCGGGAGTGGAAGCGGGATCGAGCGGACTTCTTTATTGCTGTCGATTTTCAGTCTCTTTTTAATGATAGCATCCTTACGCATTTTTTAATCATACCCGCTTGCTAATGAACGCAGCGCTATGATTGGTCGAACTCCGCTTCTTTTGCTGTTGCTTTTTTTTTTTTTCCAGACACGTCTGTAACGTTACGCCGGAAAACCGGCGTGGCGCTGGAACGCTATCAGGCCTGAGTCAGTGGCTATGTTTACATGCACAACTTTTTTTTCAATCGGACTGAATTCATTCCGATTGATGAATCTTAATGACAAACTACACAACACAAACGCACACATTAACCCAATCACTTTGTTTAAAGTCACAAGCTTCAAATCGGAATCGATTTTTTGACATGCGCACACTGCACAAATATACAGTTTCCCGGTGTTTGCGCATAATAACTATTCTCCTATATTGGTTCTTTATTTTAAACAGCTGACTCAATATCCGTCTCTGGTCATAATTTGGAGACTATGAGCATATGAAACCATCGTCTGTGGATGAGAATCTGAAAGAACAAGACCTGGTGGGACGTTGTCCTGCTCCACTTCAGAGACGCTGAGTGAAAGGAGAATTTTAGAATGACGGGACACTCATTTATATCACACTTTATTCAACAGGAACAGAAGCTCGTTCCACGCGTCATACCACATTGCGCTATTTCAACATCATTGCACATGCACAGTCTATTTTGTTTCTGTTTTCAATCCGATCAAGTGTTTACCCGTTCTCTCGATCGGATTAGAAAAGGAATAAACCACCCCTTTCAATCCGATCAAAATTTAATCCAGATCGAGTAAGGTGTTTCATGAAGTTTACATTCAGTCCGATTGAGCCGTCAATCCGATTACTAACGGATTATTAGGTTGCATGTAAACGTAGCCAATGATAAAGTCAATCAACCACTATTAGTAATAATAACACTGCCTAAAGATCCTTGCACACGGAGTCCGAAATTCACGTCTAAAATTTTTGCACGTTAAAAAAATAAATACGACCTCGCGTTTACACACCGCCTCCGAAACTTTCGTCCGTCATAAAAAATTTAGCTCATTTTCTGCGCTTTTAGCATCCGTAGCAAACAGTTTGAATGCCGTTTTGACAATTCAGAGCCACCGAATGACGAATACGAAAATTTCGGACTCGGCCTGCAAGGACCTGAACTCCTATCCGAGGATGTGATGATGTCCGCCATACCCTCCTCCACAGGCTCTGCTCGGTTCCTGCTCTCAGGGTTTCCTCCACGAGAGCTGGTGTTCCACTCCTTAATCACTTCCAGGTCATCACTGTCAGACTTATCTGAGCCTTTGTCTTTTCCTTTGCCTCTTTTCTTCTTTCTGTATGGGGGTTTAGGAAACCAAATCAGTCATAATAGAGATAGGAAACAGGACAATTGCTAAGGAAGAGTAAGGGCTCATTTCAAACCTTTTGGGCTTCTCGTCTTCAGAGGTCAAACTCATGGAGGACTCCTCTGTCTCCGAGGCTATGAACTCCTCCATACTGTCCTCGTCGAAGTATCCCTGTTGGTATGGAGGGGGAAAAAGCAGTAAAGAGATAAAGGAGTAGTTAATAAAAAATAAAACGTGTCAACATTTACTCATCATCATGTCATTCCAACTCATACGATTTTTGTTCATTTTCGAAACACATATTAATGAAACCTGAGAGATTTCTGTCCCTCCACTGAAAGTCCAAGTAACCAAAGCTTAGAGAATCCAAAAAGTGTTGAAATGAATCCACATAAATCAAGCAGTTTAATCCAAGTCTTGAAGCGATATGATCATTTAATATGATGAACAGATGTAGTTTAGTCTTTTATTTACATATTAACACACAGTGCAGTTCACATATGGTAAACATTGATGTTATTGCGCATCAGAAGAAACATAACTGGTTCTCGCGCAACACACGCAAGTTTGAGCTTCGGTGTTCATTAGGGCTGGGTATTGACACAAATTTCACAATTCGATTCGATTTCGATTCACAAGCTTGCAATTCGATTCGATTTCGATTCCGATTCGATTCAATTCAATATTGATTATTTTGGATATCAGGTACAATACATGGCAAATTTTCTCAAGGAAAACAAATCTCTTAACCAATGCTGTAAACTATGGGAGTCAGTTGTATCATTAAAATTGTTACATTAGCCTAGTATAGCCTAATATTGAAGGTAAAGATTTACTGATTTGTATACAAACACTTAAATTACTCTTTTATTTATTTTTCTAATAATAAAGTTATATGAAATATAAACATTTAAATGGTGGCTGACATAAAAACTTGCCAGATTTATTCAGACATGCATTAAATATTGAAGAACATAAAACAATTATAATGAATATGTATTATGGTGCAGGTGCACTTATGTAGCAAAATGCTCCTCTCTAGAGTTACTTTTTCTAGCTGACTAACGAGTTCATGCCGGTCACTGGGTATGGTTTTGAGGTAAATGTGATGTGACGTTTCATGACATTGTAGCCTATACTTGCTTTTCACTGATGTCTTTCCACGTTTGAAACACTGATTGAGCGATTCCATGTAACTATAAGGATTTCGATAAGTTGTACTCTATCTTTTAACACACTTTCAGATGCTCATTCTTGTTTATGTCACGCTGTTACTGGTAATATTAAGGCGGAAGAGAAGATCATGTGTGCTCGGCGCTGCTGATTCTCTTGAGCTGAGCTGCGCGCGCCAGAGCGCCAAAACGGTTATGTTTTGGAATTTCGTAAGGACATAATTTGAAATCTGAGACTTTGTTCCATATCAATAGTAACAAAGCACAAAGATTATTACGTTTATTGGATAGGATGTGTGCTATGTTTCATTCATTCATCAACGGAAAACAGGATGACTAATCGATTCTTGGGATTTAAGAATCGATATTGGTTCGTAAAAATGAGAATCGATTAAAATCGAGAAATCGATATTTTTTACCCAGCCCTAGTGTTCATCATACTTGATGTGCTATATGTATGCGTGTTAATCCTTGTTTATGTAAACAAAAGCCTGATTAAATCTGTTCATCATATAAAGTGATTGTGTCTCTCCGTAAGACTTGGATTAAACCACTCATATGAATTCATTTTTAAACACCTTTATGACCTTTTTGGATCTTCCATGTTTTGGTTATTTGGACTTTCAATGGCGGGACAGAAACAGTCCAGGTTTCATAAAAATAAAAATAAAACTGATACTGTAAATATCTTAAGTTATGTTTCAAAGATTAACCCCAACTCTTATGGAATGAGATTGAGTAACTGATGACAGAATTAGCATTTTTGGGGGAGCTATCCCTTTAAATGCTGTAAAACTAATGGATTTAATATTTTTATATGGCTTAGCACAATAAACCTGGGAGTTTAAAGTTCAGCAAAACATTGGCGGAGAGAGAGAGAAAAAAAAAGAAGAAGAGGAAAGCCAATGTTGCAGCCTGGGCATTAAAAAGACGTCAATTGTGATTCGCCACCTTCGTGACATATGACTCGCACTGACGGGACTATCCGATATGTCCACTCACATGGCAGACGCAAATCCATGCATCCGATTTATATCAGATTTATTTAATGTGAATGAGGCCTGAAATCGATCACAGAATGTGCTTGTGCTTTTGTCTTGCTTAAACGTTCGTGGGTCATATCAGATCTGTGCCACATGAGAGAGAAAAAAGAACATCATGTGACTCCCTAGTAATTTTTTTGGGTCTGGAGTCCTACATGTGCACAGAAAGCGATGATATTAGGGAAAGTTCTCCCTTAAGTAAATTCCCTAAGGATGTGTTTCCAGAGAAGTCTGCAGTCCGCTTGTCTTTATTCCCTCACCTTGTTTTCTTTACTGATATAGTCCAGCTGGAGGCACCACGGATGGGTCCAGATTCTGCTGAGCATTTGGAAATCCTGGAAGAGTTTGGTTCCCGCACGACCTCTTCCACTCTCCAAGGCAGAACCGACACCTGTTGACAGGGTTTAGACGTTTAGTGCCCGCAGTCTCTATCCCAGCATGCCAGAGCACCCCAAATCCTGCATTCAGATTAGCCCGGAGGATTAACTGAGCAGGTAAACAAGCTCTTAGGACTGTGAGAGGCTCATGCTGCCTGTTTTCACACTGATACTTACAAAAAACAAAGCCAAAATAGTCTTTGCAAGAAAGACTTTGCTACAAAAGTCTTAAAAACGCTGTGTGTCATTTCTGCAATTCACCAAGCGGATTTGCCAAACAAATGACTGCTATGTTCAAAAACAAACACTAGCATACTGTATATTGCACAGCGCCTGAAGCCTGTGTTCTAGGGACGAGCACGAGTACCAGTGATGATCCTTCATGAAAATGAAAATCTATTTTTCTTTTTCCTGATTGGTCATAGCAGCACTTTGAGATCTGATCGGTTACCGTTAGGACAGCATGCCGTCCAGGCCGGAGAACTAAGAACTAATTTGAAGCAATGGCTTTGAAAGCATACACTACTGTATTTTCATCATCATGGTGATTCCAGGCATCACTGTAAGGTGCAAGAGGTGCAGCACCAATCTGTCTAATTCATCAAATTATAATGATGAATTCTTTGCCCATATTTTAGTGTGTTGTTAAAGGAAGAGCGCATCCACAACAGGAGATACACATTCTGACAAGCACAAATTCACTTGTGCATTTGAGTCATTTTGTGCAGTGCATTTTTGCCTGCGTATACATATTCCATAATTCTCATGTAGGATGTGTTCGGTTGATTTAATTAACCTAAAAGCTAGCAAAGCGTTTCAGTTTACTGGTGTTCATTAACTCTGCAAAGTAAAATATACTTCTAAAAGTAATAATAATAATAATAATAATAATAAAACAACAAAAATGTCAATAAAAATTCAATTGCCTAGATATGCTTTTTGATTGTTAGTATTTAATGAAACCATTAAAATTGAATACAGAAAAAATAAAACAGATTTTATAGAGCCCTAAAAACTTAATTGTATAAGCTTTATATTTCAATTAATTAGATATGATTTTTGCTTAATAAAATTTAAATGTAACCATTCAAACAGAATCCAGAAGAGTAAAATGGGGGGAGTCCGGACAAAATGTAAAGGGAAAAAAACTTAATTTATAGGGCTCTAATTGTGTTGAATTATGTTTTTGTTTTTTAAGACAAATGATATATAATTAACAATCTAGCACTTATTTTCTTATTTCTCATGTTTGCATCCCAATACCAGGCAGACACAGGGCCAGAGCAGTCATTGCTGCCAAATCTGAGATAGAAGACTGTATTTTAGCAAAAACTTTGACAGACTGTAGTGTTGTGAACACTAGTGAGTGTAAAACGCTGAATGCGAGTTCACCTAAATGCAGCATGAAATTGGATCAGGGTTTGGGTAAAGCAGGCCACCGGGACAAAAGCACAAGCATTAAGGGAAAGACGGTGTCTGGTTGGTGGTCTCTGGGGGTCTGCACCCACAGTCACAACAGCAGCGCAGGAGCAAAGCCGGACTAATGAGCCTCCGGCTGGGAAACTCTCCCCAAGCTCTTCATTAGATAAGGACGTGGGAATTTGTTCAGATAGCCTCACGGCCTGGTGCCAGCTGCCTTTCTCTCTCTCCCAGATGCAGAGCTGCTTCAGAACAATCGAGGCCTGAACTAGAACACCACGAAACCACTTCACTGAAAAAAGAAGTGCCGGTGGGGAAAAGCTGGTTTCACCTCAGGAGATTCAGGGTTTAAGCTGAGAGACTTTATGATGTGGATCACACAATTGACTTGATTAAAACTTAACACGAAAACGCATTTAACTTTCGTAATGTAACATTTTTGAGAGAAACTGTCTCAGCCCTACATCCGTTTCCTGCTGAATATTCATTTTTTCTTCATGTTCACGTGGTCTGTCATGCCAGCAGAAACGTCATTTCAGAGGTGGGAAAATCATTTCATGATGATAAAAGATTATGAATATTTACACTGACGAATGCAGAGACATTTATTATAATAAATAGGGAACATTTTTAATTCAAGTGGCTTTTAACAACCAAACATGCATTAAACAGAATGACGTAGAATCTTACCTGTAAAGTGATCCAGATAGTACCGATAAAGCTTGCACTGGATGGGTGTTAACCGGATCTCCAACACATACTCGTGTTTCGGTGGGAGGAATTTTGTAAGGGCAGTGTAATCTCTTCTCTGTGTGACAAGAACAGATTTTTAAAAGTCTGCTCATCATAAACAAGCACTGAATATTTCAGTCACCATTTATAGACAGGTATTGTGTAAAACCATGATTTAAGATAAATAAAAGCACAATATTCAAGCCCTCATTGGCTGTGGTGATTTGGCTTACTTGGACACATCCCGCCAGCATCTCGTAGAGGATGTGCGCTCGTTTCTTCATAACACGGACATCAACAAGCGTGGAGTCGGCACACTGGCCGTTCTGGATGGGGTTGATGAAGCGATTTCTGAACTCTTTCACTGATCCCAGCAGGTTCTCCTTAATGAAGGTCACCATACAGTGATCTGGGGGAAAAAAAACTCCTTTTTCAAATTCAGAACGACATACTTTTCACCTCAAATGGCACAACCATGAACCGCCCACTGACTATGAGGCATAAATCACACTCAAGTACTGAAATCACCGGCTCCAATCTGATTGGCTCGTTGCAACACAATTTCTGGGTGTCAAGGAGCACTGAACTTTTAGGGCCATTTGGAAGCTCAATCTATAAGCTATTAATGAATGACTAATGATCTACCAATATGTTAGCTGATATTTGTAAATTTTGAGATAAAGGCATTGGCTGATGACCACGTTAAATAAAATAAAAGTGTCAAATTTTCGGTATGGCCCTTTCAGGTTCGGCACGTGTACCATACGAATACAGCATTGTTTTAACTTCTGTGTCCGTTGAACGTCATTTGAAACTCTGTTTCTCTCTTATAATGGAACGATAGTGTATATAGGATATTGATAAACTTTGTGTCTTTTGTTATTTTTCAGATGCGTTTGCAGCAGAGTGAGCTCCTGTGAGAAAAGTTAATGATCAGAGTTGTCCTTAATTATATTCAAATTCATACATTATATATCAAATTCAGCCTACAGTTTAAAGCGGCTTGTCCCTCATGCAAGATGTGTGTGCCGGTTAATGCAGTGGAGACTTGTTTTCTTCAGTGCATTACATTTACAATCCTTATCTGTAAACGTTAGAAATTTTTCACCAGACTTCACTGAATGATCACTGGATCACGCATGCATGCCAAATAGATGGGAGTGCAATAATTCAGACTAATACACACATTTTGCATCCAAAAGTGGAAGCACTTCCGCCATTTACAACAGCACTACAGTACGAAGAGTGTTGCAGCAGTATTGACTGACATTTTTATGTAAAGACAGGACCATAGTTTGTTCAGTAAATCACTGTTTAATAAAAAGTTTTTAAAAAAAACTGCTGTACTGAAAACATGCCGAATTGTGACTTCAAATCAAGGGTATGTACTGAACCGCCATTTCACCATCGCACCCTTAAGCACATGCAAAAAGCGTGACTTACACTCGATAAGGTTGTTCTGCAGTGGCGTTCCCGTCAGCACCACCCGCCGACGGGTCTTGATGGAGTTCATGGCTTTGGAGACGGCAGACGCTTCGTTCTTCAGGATGTGACCCTCATCACAGATGACAAAATCCGGACCTAGTCATCAAAACAAAGAAAACTTTATAGTAAATTAAACATTTAACAGCAGCATGTCAGTTTTAATAACTTCAATGTTATTTCCAGGACTGCAAATCCCTATTTGAACATTTTTACTAGCTGATATTTACAGTTTTATCATAATCATGTGCGTTGTCTTTGCTAATGCAGTCACTTCACCTGGATCAACTAGAGTTTTCTGGAAGGTTTCTTTCAGCTTCTTGCTCTTGATGTTGCGCCCTTGCGTGAGGTTGCGGTACATCTCGTATCCTATGATCATGACGCCGCCGTCTTCCTGCCAGCGCTGTAAAGCATATGCTCTCTCCTGAGGTCTCTTCACTGTGGCCAGCTCTGTCACCTGAAACAGAGGAAAAAGACACCGACATATGGTGAGATTAAAAGTCAATATTGTAAAGGAATGTGCTTCGTTTTAGTGATCTTTGAAACAGTGATTCAGGACTCACATTTTCTGCCCCTTGTCCAATGTTAAATCTATCAACCCTTGCAATGGTTAAAAGGTACACTATGCAGGGTTCCCACACCTTGTTTAACTTCAAATTCAAGGACTTTCCAGGTCCAATACTCTCAAATTCAAGGAGTTTCCAGGTCCAATACTCTCAAATTCAAGGACTCAATGTGGGGACACATTACAAGTGAGAGCAAGTTTTCACCGTGTAACAGTTTTCATGTGTCAAACACAACTACGCAAAAAAACTTTTTTTTGGCTATATGACAGAGAACTGATATTCTATTTGTCGTATTTCTGTTTTGCATAAAATGGAAGAATATTCGGTACATCTTATAATGTATTCTAAAATTATCTTATATTAACTTTTATTAACTTTTGCATGAAACCAAGAAAATTTGAGGTACCATCGTAGTAGTTTTGTGCGTGCGTGAACGTCATGGCAACGTACAACACAAAGTACCTCACGCAGGGAAACACTTAACGCAACACGTAAATTAGGGGTGGGGGAAAAAATCGATTCTTAGATGCATCACGATGCGGACGTGGACGATTCTGAATCGATTCACAAATGTCAAAAATCGATTTTCCCAAAAAAAAATTTGTATTTATTTATTTATTTGTAGCCTATTTATAATGACGTAATATTGACGGAACACAAAAGACGGAACTCTGCAGCGCGGAAGTGCAGTGCCCGGACCGTCTGTCTGTGGCGTGTGCACATAACAGAGACGCGATGGCTGAGCGCAAAATCCAAACACCCTCCTCGTTAAAAGCTGACGTGTGGAAATATTTTGGCTTCTATGAAGTTGAAGGGGGAAAGGAGCTGGACAAGAGCCACACTAGTTGTAAACTTTGTAGAATAAAACTAAAATATTTCGGCAACACGACAAATATGAGAAGCCATATGACACGTTTCCACCCAGAGGAGGAAAAACACTCGGCTGTACCAGAGCCGTTTCTCTCATGGCTCTGGGCTGTAGCGGTGTTCAGATGATTTCTGCTGCCTTGTCGAATAATGCTACCCATGCGCGAATCGATCAAAGATAATGTTGATTCATTCTCTATTGTTTCCATAATGGTGTAAATCTCACAATATTATAACATCGTTATTTCATTTTAATCAGGGTAAGTGTATGGGGGGCATATTTTGATATTTTAAATGAACTAGCAATTATCACATTTGATATAACAAGTAAAAATGATATTATTATATGAAATAAAATTATAATAAAATTCGAAGTTAAGAGTACAGTATAATGTACTGTTTTTATTTTTAAAACGGTGTGAAAAGTAAAAATTATCATCAAATATTCATCTTTGACCTGTCAAAGTTTCCTACAAGTCTCCACAGCAAGGATGCATAGATTTATGGGCATGGTAAGCAAAAGAAAAATGAGTCTGTACATGCGCATAACCAGTAAGTAGCACATCTCATAGTAGCATGAATCGTCAGAACACCTGTTGTTGTTATATTATTAATTTACTACAAGTATGCTGCTAGTTCAGGCACACATTTATTTTCCTGTTTGTTCTTTGCAATGTTAATAAAATATATTGTACGTTAATTCTTTATGGGGCATTACTTTGTACTTTTAAAGCAAAGTATTTATATTCACACAGACACAAAAATTCAGATAATCGCTTTAGAATCGAATCGCAGGCCTCTGCATCGTAATCGAATCGAATCGTGAGGTGCCTAGAGATTCCCACCCCTAGCGTAAATGCGCGTAACTAACGTAAACTAACAAGCTAGTATGCATAGGCCATGAAGTGTTGGCGAAATAACACATTAGCGGATCGGAGGGAATAATATGGAATTGTTTCCAGAAAACTTCTAAGCAAATAAATTCAAGCACTTTCAAGGACCTGTATCCATGTGTGTTTATTTTCAAAAACTTTCCAGGGCCTTGATTTTTATTTTATTTTTCAGATTCACAAACAATCAAGGATTTCAAGGATCCATGGGAACCATGACTATGAAGCTTTTTTGTTCAAATTACAAGAGTCAATACATAACCAATTCTTCTTCCAAAATGTGTTTTTGTCTTACCCTGATTCACTATGGTAAGCCTATTATAAGCATTTATATTTTAGACCAGATGGGATGGTTTTCACGGGAAATGGGCATACATGCGTCACTCGTCCGTGCGAGTCTCGTCTCGTTTTTTTTACACTTCTTTAAAGTCCACATATTACTTACAATATGGCCGCTTAAATTTTAATTTATATTTATTCGTAACATTCATCATACAATACTTCAACATACTCTGTGTGGAGTTTCAAATGGACCCGTGGGATTAACAAATAACGGTAAAGAGTAATGGGAAGATCTACATGATACAATACCAAATCTCTACCTCTAAACTCTCCTCGTCCTTCAGGCCTTCTTGCCACTTCTCAAACTCGTTGAGCCAGTTGAGCACAGTGTTGAGAGGACACACCACCAGAGCTGTGGAGAAGTTCAGCTTCTCACACAACAGAAGAGTGTGGAGAAACGTCACCACCTGCAGGACGCCGAGAGAACAGCAGTCACTAGCGGCCCAGACACAGCATAACCACAAAAACTATCATTTAAAGCTGGTCATAGCATGGTATTATAACAAGATGGTATACAAATAAATGGTAACACTTCAAAACAAAGTTCAATTATTAAACATTAGGTCAATGTATTAACTAACCATAAGGAATACATTTGTTACTGTTTTTGTTAATGTTAGTTAATAAAAATACAGCTGTTCATTGTTTGTTCATGTTAGTTCACAGTGCATTAACTAATGTTAACAAGATTTTAGTAAATGTATTAGTAAATGTTGAAACTAACATTAACAAAGATTAAAAAATGCTGTACAAGTGCAGTTCAATATTAGTTAATGTTAACTAATGAACCTTATTGTAAAGTGTTAGCAAATAAATAAATAAAAACACAATTACCTGGAGGGTTTTGCCCAGACCCATGCAGTGGGCCAGAATACAGCCTGAGCCAGAAGACTTCTCTACTTTCTTCACCGACTCACAGCAGCAGTCCCACATAAACTGCACACCTGCAAACAGAACAAGCAAGACATCACGTGTTTTTCCCTGTCCTCCACTTAGAAAAGGACACTATGATGGACTAAAACTAATTAAATACGAACAAGTCCTGCACCAATTAGCTATGCAGAAGAAAGCTGTTTTCTGTGAATGTGCAGAGACTCATTCGATTAATTTGCCGCTAAAGGCAAATAACGTGAAGAATAACAGAACGCAGTTAAAAAAGTGCTATAAACCAGCGTTTATGATCTCTAAAACAAATTAAAATAATATGCTAAATAAAAGTTTGCAATATCAAGCAAAATAAGGACTGTTCTTCTACAGCAAAAATAACTCTTCAGATGAGACCGGAGGCATCGGCACATTTAAGTTAAAACGCCTGTGCAGCTCTTACGTTGAGAATAAGGTGGATATAAGGTGGAGGTCCATTGAGAAAATGGTAACACTTCATAATAAAGTCTCATTTGTTAATATTAATGTAATAACTAATATGAACTAACAATGAGCAATACATTTGTTAAACTATTTGTTAATCTTTATTAATGTTAGTCAATAAAAATACAGCTGTTCATTGTTTGTTCATGTTAGTTTGATGTTACTGATGTTAACAAATACAACTTTTGATTTTAATAAGGTATTAGTAAATGCTAAAATGAACAAACTAAGATTAATAAATGCTGTAGAAATATTGTTCATTCTTAGTTTATGTTAACTAATGAAACCCTTATTGTAAAGTGTTAACGAGAAAATAGATGTCTTTACAATCCCTCTATTGTGGTTTGTTGCTGTATCATGAATAATGGATTCCTCCACCCGTGTGCGATTATTCACTCATTGTATCTTACTCATTTGGTCAATTATCTGGCATCTCCAATTAGTGCCTTGAACTATGTATGCAGTTTATTTAAATTGAAAAGCACTGAAGAAAGTCCAAGATGGACTGAAATGTTTGTGGTTTCTTTTTTTCCCACTTTTTTTGTTAGAGCACGTTTGTACTTTGCTGAATCTTCATTAAAACTGTTTCTCAACAGATCTTAGGCTTGTTTGAACTTGTTTGGTGCACGGATTGCTACTTTTTTTTTCCACTCCAAAAAAATTAAATAAGTAAAATGAAATTAAATGAAATAAAAATTACTAGTTGACATTTAACTTCTGAAACATGAAGCATTTCTGGGTAAAGATTTATTTTATTTATTTTGTGACTTTTTGGTATATCATTTTTTTGGCCCATTGCAGCCTTGGTTTAAAAACAAACAAACAAAAAAACTGTTTTAGAGATGGATAAATTTATTTTCTTGTTAAAAAATGTAACATTTATTAAGAAAGAAATAGGGTAAATCTTTATTTGTGATGACTTTGATTTATGTCAGGGACATACTAGAAATGCTAAAAAGTTGCCATAAAGCCCAATTTATACTTCTGCGTCGAACTCCCGCCGTAGCTACGTCGTAGGCTGTGCGTAGCGCGCGTACCCTTCGACGTACCCTGTCGTGCACCTCTCCAAAAATGTAACAATGCGTCAATTCTACGCGGACACAAGCGCTGTGATTGGTCTGATAGAACCCCTCCCTCTGGTTTCACACGCTCCCTCTGCATTTGTAATTGGGCGTCAACGTGGACTACGACGCAGAAGTAGATATGAAAACCAACACGTAGCCTACAGTGTAGAGCAGAGGTGTCAAACTCAGTTCATGGAGGGCCACTGTCCTGCAGAGTTTATCTGCACCCAGCTCCAAAAACAACTGCCTGGAAGTTTCTAGTAATCCTGAAGACCTTGATTAGCTGGATCAGGTGTGTTTAATTAGGGTTGAAGCTAAACTCTGCAGGGTTGTGGCCCTCCAGGAACTGAGTTTGACACCCCTGGTGTAGAGGCTCCGGCGTAGGTCCAACGCAGAAGTATAAACCAGCCTTAACTCACCATCCACCTGATGGGGCTTGAGTTTGGTCACCAGGTTCCTGTGAACCTGCACTAGCGGCTCCTTGGTCTCCTCGTCCTCATCGAGCACCAGTTTTGTGGTGATGGGACACGCGATCTGCGACGACTCCTCCACCACGATAGTCTGAAACCAAAGAGCCCCAGCTTTGAGTTTTTCTGTACAAGATGAAAACAGAGGAAAAGGTTCTGAGCCCTAAATATTTGCATCTTAGATTTGTACCTCTCGTAGCTTCTCCCTCAAGCGCTCCCTCTCAGCAATGCGTTTCCTCCTCTCCTCTTCCTCCTTCAGGGCATCTCGCGTCTCTGTCCGCAGAAGGTCGTCTTTAATGATCTTGCGGATCTTCTTGCGATTTTTGGGTGTTCCTTTGTCATCCCCTTCCTCATCACCATCCCCATCTGCATCCCCTTCCTCTCCACTCTGTAGAGCAGAAAAACCAAACATACTTCACATAAACACATCAGCAGTTTCTTTACTCATCGTGCTGAAATAGATGTGTAATATTTGGCACCTTGGCACTTGATGAGGAGTCTTGAACCTTAATGCGACGTCGTTTTTTCTTTTCTTTCTGGTAACTTCTCTCACCGTCTTTGCCTGCTTTCTTGGACGATCTACAAGTTTTACCAAGACATGTTTGGTAAGTTTTGTTTACCTCAGCGAACAGTAATATATTCATTTGTCCTAAAATATGCATGAATAAAACATGATTATTACTAATCCATAATAATTAAGCAGAAGATTTTAAGAAAGGAGAATAGGTCCAGAAAGACAATATTTTATTAGCACATTTGATTTGAGACTAGACACTTAAAACATACATTACCATTAAAGGTTTGGGGTCAATAAAACTTTTTAATAATGTTTTTGAAAGAAGTCTCTTCTGCTGACCAAGGCTGCAATTATTGGATCAAAAACAAGGTAAAAATAGAAATATTGGGAAAAATTATTACAATTTAATATATCTGTATTCTATGTGAATATATGTTAAATATAATTTATTCCTGTGATCAAAGTTGGATTTTCAGCGTCATTAATCCAGTCTTCAGTGTCACATGATCCTTCAGAAATCATTCTAATATGATTCACATACACCGCCCATACAGATAATTTTTATCGTCTCATAATTTTTTGATAATTTGGGTAATTTTGTAGTAAAAGCTTACATTTACAAATTAAAAAGACAAGTAAACAGCCTTGTCAAATATTTTATATTATTTTAAAACAATGAGAATTAAATTATATTTTATATTATTATAAATGTTATATTATTATTTTATATTTTATGTTGTTATTATTATTTTTATATTTTATAAAATTGTTATTAAATTTTATATTAATATAAAATAAGAACAAAAACAAATTGCAAATGATAGCAAAAATAAATACAACAGAATAGAGACAAATGAAATAAACACGGCTTCAGGTGTTTCAACATTATATTCAGGTAAGAAATACTAGAGAAATGAAAGTAATCGAATGTAAAAAAACACTGGATGGTTTTCATTGTAAAAATTAAATACAGATTAACGCTTAAAGTTATTCAGCAGCAGGAATATTACGCTTATGCACAGATACAATGTACACAACATGCCTTTTCTCTAAACTATTTACAATTATGTTCCAATACTGACTATTTACCTGAATACTCGGGAAGACGGGCATTTGACTTTTTTTTATGTATTTGACAATTTAAGCACAATAAGTCATGAAAAAGAAGTCTCTTTGGTACTTGCGAGCTGTTAGAGAGGCAGCTGTATGAGAGCGCCACTTAAAACTATAGATCAGTGGCGAACCAGCTTTTGGTGTGAGCGCACAACTTGCGGGAACGAGTAAAATTATGCGCAATACAAGCACTATTTAACCGGAGTGAATGAGACGAGTAAGTGAGAGGAAGAGGGGAAGAGAGAGTGAGAACGCTGGTAGCGGTTTATCGAAAGAAACAGAGCATTGGAACCATTTAAGATATTTCAGTATCAATGCATTTCGAAATACCAACACTAGTAGAATGTCTAAATTTGACCATCGTAATAGAGTGCTTTCCACAACAACACTGCACCACTAAGAGAAACAAACGATTTAGATGGAAATGTGTTAGTAGAATTTTACATCCACAATGAGCAGGTATTTATTTTAGCATAGTCCTAACTATACACCATTATAAATGCATTCAGTGATTGTATCTTGGTCTGGGTTGTAAGTCTTCTCCACTGACTGACTGACTGTGACACATCAATGTTGTCAAAAGGGGAGCGTTTCCCTCGTGATGCTCTGCCTGGATAGCAGAAATACTGAGTTGCTCTTTGTTTCAGCTGCATTGGGGTCAAGTGACTGACATTAAGGGGATAGTTCAGCCAAAAATGAAAATTCGGTCATCATTTACTCTCACTTAAGTTGTTCCAAACTGAATTTCTTTCTTCTACTGAACACAGTAGACGACATTTTGAAGAGTGTATAAATATTATGGAAGTCAATGGCTGCCGTCAACTGTTTGGTTACCCAACTAAAGTAAGATGATGATGATGATGATAGAAGAGTAAATGACAGAATTTTTATTTTTGGGTGACCCATCCATTTAAAATCCAGATTGTGCTGCTTTATGATTTTTGCATTTGTTCTTAAATATGGGACTGTATAGTGGATCAGGGACTCAAACTTGCGAACCAATGTGTCATGGAACTACAGAACTGCTGCCATCCTTACCGTGTTTTGCGTTTATTGCTCTTGTTTTCATCCTCTTCTTCACTCACAGCCTCACTGAGCACTGACGCATCACTGGAGCCCGAGAGTGACTGCTCAAAGTCTGAGTCTGCCGAATCGTCACTGTCCACTACACAAACGCACATCAATAAAACCATTCAACAACACTTCAGAGGAGTCACATGTGCCGGCTTATGTTTAGACTCGACACTGACCTTTTCGCCTGCCTCTCTTTTTGGTTTCTTTCTTTTTTTTGACTGGGGTCTCTTCATCAGAGTCACCCTCACTTAGAGTCAACTTCTTACGCAGCAAACGGTGCCTGCGTCCACCTTTCTTCACGTCAACATCTGAGCCCGAGTCTGAAGTTTCGTCCTCTTCCTCTTTTTCTGCACGGAACATCAATGCATTATACATGACAAGAACACAACCGCTTTAAACTGCATTCAAATCTCAATTAATTCATAACTCACCGCTTTCTTCTTCCTCCTTTGCACCATTTTTTCCTTTCTTTCGTGAATCCTTATCCTCTTTGTCTGCGTTTTCATCATCCGATGAACTATCAGCTCCAGATGAATAGTTGGCTTTGATCTGTGCCAAAAGCATCCTCTTGGCAATTCTTTTAGAAGAGATAGAAACAAGATTAGGCCAAAAGTCCATAAAAATACAACTTATGAATGTCTAGTCTAGAATGATTTTAAGGTAACCAATTTGATCTTCTTAATCAAATGCAGAATGATGTGCATCAAAGTAACTACAAACATCAAGATCACAGGTTTGATCCCCAGGGAATGATAAAAACTGCTGCATATTAACAATAAGTCCAACAGTTACTGTCTTGAAATGTAGAGGCGTTGCTGTCGGGCAGAAACCTTGTATGTCCAAAACTGTTACTTTTCAGGAATTAAAAAACATTTTATTTTTTTTAAATAACTCAACACCAAGTTGGCAAAAGTTGGTACTGTAGCTTTATATAGTTCGAAACTTGCATGTGTCGTCATATTACAATTTTACCACAAACAAGCTCAAATAGAGCAAAAATACCAGAGATATGCGTTTTGTCCATTATTACACGCACCTGGAGGTTAAAGTTTACAGTATCTGTGTGTACTTTTACTTCATGTGTACCATGAAACATTTTGATCGTTGAAATTTTGCAGATCTTTTACATTTACACACACCTATTATAGCACAGCACACTACATTGAAGGGTCATATCCAAAAAAGCATTATACAGGCACTTTAATAACTTTCACTGGATGATATTTTTAAGAACCACAGTGTTAGTGTTTAAACAGACAGAAACTCTAAAAAAAAAATATTCACAGCAAGTATAAATGATACCTATTTTCAGGGTCATCGTCGTCATCCACCACCTGGGAGGATTCAGCCTTTAATTCAACTTCATCACCTTGATAAACAAGAAAAAGCCATGAAATTCAATAAACACAAGTCACAAGTGATTTTTTTAATGGCAATGTCTCCAAGACGCTTGAAGAAACCTTCCTGCAAAGCTACAATACTGAGAAGAGTTTTAGGCACAAAAATTATGTAAAGTGAGGGTGCTTTCAAAAATAATGTCATAAATAGATTTTATTTATCAATTAACTTCTATTAAATAAACAATACCCTCATGTCACGATTCGATACATATCACAATACTGAACTCACGATACGATATTATTGCGATACTCCAAGACATATGATAAAAAGTTAACAAAAATGTACTGTTGATTAATATGGTAAATTTGATATTACATTGGGTGTGTAAATGAATAGTCTTGGACTTGGTGCTGGAAACCCAATGAACAGGACAACAGAGACACCAGAATAACAATATTCATGATTCTGAAGATACAGAATTATTTTAGACGAATATGCTTGCACTCTTTCACTGACTTAATATATTTAAAACGTCACTGGTAGATCCTATTGTGCTGAGTTTGACCCTGGCCCGAAGTAGGAGGTAATTTAGTCCCCAAAAGGCGTTCCTATAACTGAAAAACTGCGATGTGAACACGCCAAAAAGCAGGCGCTTCTGCCAAAAGTTATAGGAACCATGAAACCGTTCCTCCAGTACAAAAGCCCCTTTAGTGTGCGGAGTTATTTACCATTTTTATGCACGCCATAGTTTTAACATTGACATTACCGTTTTATGTATATAATTTACATTTAACAATTGTTATGTGGTCCACCAGTTAGTTTGAAAGCTGGCGCTAAATCTGGCAGGACATGTTTCTCAAAATCAAGATCAATCATTTTGATTATAAAGGGAAAGTGGTTAATTTAGAACATTTTTGTACCATTTTATTTTTCCTAATTTAAAAGCGAATACTTCCTGCCATAAAATGTAGCTTAATTCAACCATTTTGTTGACTGACCTGATGACTGATGGAAACCATCAATACTAGCCATAACGGACTCGAGTATTGGTTTAATCTTCTGCTGATCACTGTCTTCTCCCGAGTTATCAGCCTGCTTCTCCTCCTCTTTCTCCTCCTCCTCTTCGTCACTGGAGGAAGACTCTTCCTTGGTTTTAGCCTTTTCTCTCTGAGACCTTCGTTTCCGCTCGAATGACCTTTTAGGCACTTTTTTGCCCTCTTTACTGCATTCCTCCTCTTCCTTTTTGACGCCTTTGGATTTTTTTTTCCCACTACCCATCTTGGCCAGGTTTTTCATCTGCTTCTCAAGATCGGAGTTGTGGTTTGAGGAGTCCGATTCCCTGCCTTTCTTCTTTTTGGTTCTTCTTTTTTTTGCTGTTGACGACTTATCACTCTGGTCCGAATCCGAGTAGCCCATATCGAGTTTGCGCTTTGGCTTCCCTTTCGCAGTTGAGCGAGTAACCAATTTCTTCTTCTTGGTACGTTTTCCAGAAGCTTTCCCGCAGTTTTCAGTCTCACTCTCATCAGAGCTCGCCTTCATAGCCGCCGTCTGCAGGACCTCAGGGACTTCATCTGAGTCTGAATCACACTGCTCCTCGACTGGGTCACTGCGCTCTTCTTTTGCCTTTGACGACCTTGGTTTACGTTTGCTCTTTGCCTCCGGTGACTTGCGTAAGGGTGTGGTCTTCATCCTGGGGGAGCGTCGGCTATCTTGACCCTCCTTTGGTAACGTCTCTCCATCCATGTCTTCTGAAGGTGAGCGTTCACTGCTCTTATCTCGCTTTATGGTAATTTTAAGAGGAACGGGTGTTAGTTTGACGACGAGTTTTTTACCCAGTTTTGTAAGGCTCTTATTGGATTCCACAACCTCAGTGTTGGACGTCGATTTCCCATCACTGGAATCGGTCGAGTTGCCAGCATCATCTTCTTTCTTTACAGCGAGACTCTCGACCATCTCAAAGAGTTCCTCTGGGACAGACGGTGGAATAGACACAATGTCTTTATCCAGAGACGCTTCACCCGCTGGCACAGAGCTTTCCTCAAAGTCAGGATTATCTGCCATTTCCTGATCTTTAGCTGCTCTTTCTTCAGATCGGTCTCTTTCTTCAGACTGGTCTCTGTCTTCAGACTGGTCTCCGTCTTCAGACTGGGCTCTTTCTTCAGACCGGGCTCTTTCTTCAGACCGGGCTCTGTCTTCAGACCGGGCTCTGTCTTCAGACCGGGCACTTTCTTCAGACTGGGCTCTGTCTTGAGACCGGGCTCCTTCTTCAGATCGGGCTCCTTCTTCAGATCGGGCTCCTTCTTCAGATCGGGCTCCTTCATCAGACCAGTCCTGAGCTTCTTCTGGCGAGAGTGGAAGGCTCTCCTTCATCTCAACATCAGCTGAGTTACTGTCCTGTTGGTTTTCCTCTTCTACCACAGGATTATAGTCCTTAGTAGGGCAATCCAAACTATCCTCCCTGACAGTTGTGGGGTCAGCATGGTGCGAGTTAACAACTGTTTTACCTGCAGTTTGACTGTCTGGTGGTCTTTGCTCCTCTCCATTCTGAAACTTGAGGCCTTTCTCTTCAAATTCTTTTTCAAGCGAGTCCTCAAGAGCTGTATGAGCCTTTTTCAGATCAGCCAAAACTGATTTGAAGGCCTTTAAGTGTCTATAACTTACCGCCTTAGCATCAGGGCCATTTGATGTGTGCTGGAGGAATTGCACAAAAGTACGGTTCAAACCGTTAGTGGTCTCGATCAGTTTTTTGGTCTTTTTGACTAGCTCTTTGGGAACCTTCAACGTCTTACAAGAAAAGGTTACGGTTCCCCCTCCGTCTGAAGCATAATCCTGTCCGTTTACTGCGGTTTTTTCTCGTTTGGTATGCTTGTGTTTGCGGTCTTCACGCTTTGTCTTGTCACTTTCTCCCCTGGGCTTTTTATAGCGAGATTCCAAACTGAGCAAAACTTTTTCACAGGTTTTAACATAGTCTTTCAGTGGCTCTGGGATGCACACAAAGCAGTGCCATTTGCTTTCTTCATTCATGATTTCAGACAGCTCTTTTCGTCCAAGGTTGCGTAAAATGCATTTTTTGCAGAAGGCATTGCTGCAGTAGTCACAGCAAATCAGATTGCCACCCTCTGCACACCACCTGAAGAGAAAATACAACATCCAATTTTTTTTTTTTTTATGTTTTCTAATGATTTTAAAACCACCAGGACTTTAAAGTTAATAAGAAAATGGTTTTTTTTTTTAAATGACATTAGCAATTTTTCTACAGTAGTATAAACTGTTTGAATCAGTACAGTAAAAACAGCAACACTCTGTGATTTATTTTCTAGTCAAATTTCTAATTGTTAACTTGATACTGCTCTTAGAAACCTGAAAAACACTATTAACTTAATCTGTATCATTGCTCTGTGGTTTTAAATTTTTCAATTTGATTACAGATTGTTTACTTGAATAATTACATTGAAGCAATATTGATTTAATCGAAAAATTCTTAAAGTAGCACAACACTGTTTTCATTTAATTTAGCCTAACTTTTTTTGTTAATATAGCAATGCATTCATTAGGATAAGTTTTTGCTGTGGTAAATGTGAAATTATCCACCTTATTCCTGACGAGTTTACTGCGTTTCGAATTATGGGCGGCACTTCCGGTTTGGGGAACTTCCATTCAAAAAGACTGAAACGAATCATTTCAAATCATAAGGTGACCTTTCAAAATAAAGCTGATCCGTCAGTTTGACTCAATCTATCAGTCAAGCTATCAGTTTTCTTTCATGTTTTATTTAAGAATAACATGAGAATAACGTTACACTTGGTATTTTAACGTGACATGTTATAACAAGAATATCTACGGTAAGAAGTATTTTTAGTCGCTGCATTCTTTTCGTGATTATTTTCTTTTTTCCTTTTGCAATCTGCTGTAATAGTATGAAAAAGGTCAACATATGTAGCTACTGCACATTTGTGGTCTGTTCTCAACGATTTCATTTTCGATATATCCCATTAATAATTCACTGGAATGCATGAAGAATCTCTTTTTTTTTCTCCCCAAATCATCTCTTTCCAGGTTTGTTTTCACAGGTAAATAAAATGTATTATCTGTCATATATCTGAATAATAAGTTTATTAAAGCAACGTATGTTACATAATACAGATTACCACAGTGATATTTAACCGTCCGATTTTGCTGTTGAAAGATTCACACTTTTGGGGTTATTCATGGTCTGTTGAAAGAACCTTGTTGATGCTTTTACACTTTTAAATGTACTTTTAATGATCAATGGGTGAGTAGAATAATGTAATGTCATTGTACACAGTTTAAAAATATATATATTATTGCGTCCATAGAGCAAGTCTTTCACTGCTTGTTTACAGCTTAACGGAAGTTACACCCATAATTCGCGCAAAGCGTCATGGGGCGTAGGAATATTGTGGATACAAATATTGGTATTGACTACTAATATGTTGCTATCGTCCCAGCTATATTGTTATAAAAAAATTAATGTTATGCACCAACCTGCATTGTTCATCCATCCCTTCATCATCCTTGCTGATATCGTCACTCATATAATATTTGAAACATGACTGTAGGAAAAAGGCATGCATGTTAATGACTGAGAAATAAGCGCATAATTGACTTTAACAAGTGAATCTGGCGTCTACCTTGCAGATAAGAACATGCAGTGCAGGATGTTGAAAGATGGAATCCCTCTGAAAATGGTTGACTTGTTGTCCACATGCTGTGCAATTAAATATCTCCTGGAGCTTCTCGTCTGTCAGAGATTAAAAAATAAAATGAAGATAATAAAACAGTAATACAGCAACGAAGCCTTAGACTCTTAAATATTCTAGCAGTTTTTCTCAATACCTGGTCCTAGAGAAGCCCCAACACTGCACATTTTGTATGCATCTGTTAGTTGAAACACTATTACGTTCTTAAGTGCACTACTGATGATCAGGTCGATTTAATTGGGTGCGTTTAGGGTGTTTTCACACTAGGTCCTTTTCAGTTCTTTAAAAGAGGACTCAAGTGTGAAAACACCCCAATATTAGATGTACTTCAGAACCAGGGGCCTGATGTATAAATGTTGCGCAACTTTCCACTCACAAATCGGGATTTATAAAAAAAAATAAACCTAGATCTTTTACTGGAGTGAGCAAAGTAAGGAAGTAAACAATGATTTAAACTCTGTTTTACATCTGATATGCACATTCAGATTAAATATGCCACACTCATTAATGGACTTGAGCACTGAAATTTCAATCATTATCCATAAGTCACAAATTCTTTTAAATGAATTTAAATAAAATATTTGTAGTGAATGTGCTGCTTTTGAACACTTCTCCTGTGAAATGCTGTTTTAATGTTTTAACGCTTTAACTACACGAGGATTAATGGACACATGATAATTCTGCTTTGAAATGAGCTAAATAGCATATGTTCTGAGAAAATATTTTTGCACGAATAATAATCAATGATGTGAACTTGACTCCGTCTAAGCAGATGGCTTTGCAACATAAACGGTATAACAGACACCAAAGCACATATAGCCATCCAAATAAGTGAAATTTTGCAAAAATAGAAAGGCAATGCAATAAATTCCAGAGGTGAAGGTGTCATGATCACAAAACATAACGCTTTCAAAATCCTCCCAGTTTTCGGCCAAACAGGTTACACTACTCTACAAAATGACACCAATGATGGCTATTTAGAGCTGCAATCTTTAGATTCTTTCTCAGGACTGTTACATTCACGTTATTCAAATATGTGCAATAGGTGTTACATAAATGAATCGCCAGCCAAAATATCATAACTGATTTCTGATAATTCAATAAATTTTACTGCCGCTTGAGATCATTTACAGTAGACATGAGCTCACTCACCCGAACGTTTCCGTGGTCCGTCCTCTTTCCCTTTACTTCCTCGGTTCCGAAACTCCGGACCTCTGAACTCATCTTTAGCTTCATTAGAAACCGGCTCCGGCTTCACCACCACTGTGCCTGAGAGACGAGAAGCCAGGAGGTTCAGTGTGGCTCTTAAACTACACGCTTCAGAAGACACTCGATCATCTTAACAGAGGACTCACCTTGTGGTAACTTGTTAATATCCAGGCCGCTCTGCATGCTGTCATCTGTGCAGTGTTCACCTCCACTCTCATTTGCACATTCAGGTTCATCTACGGCAGTGTGCTTGGTCACAAATGAAGGTTTTCTTCAATTAAAAAAGGGGGGATAAGGTCAACAGGTTTATTCTGATAAACAGTATCAATATATATCCTTTTCCCTCCCAAACAAACAATTCTAACATTCCTCTCAAAGGGACAATTCCCACATGAATATTCAATTTAAAGAGCATGGCCATAAATTCTGTAAAACTACAGAAGCATTGTAATATCTCAAATGTTATAAAAGGTGCAAGCAACAACGGCAGCTGATATAGAGTAGGGATGGAACGATTACCAGTTTCACGATAAACCACGATAAAATATCCTGACGGTTAGTATTATAGTTTAAAATTTAATTATCACTAAAACCGTGTTTGATTATCGTGATTTTGAAAACTCGCAGTAAATCCTGTCCAGTGTCCAGCCAGAATCAGTCTGACGCCGCGCGAGCATGCCATGCAATGTTGTTGTTTTTTGCACGAGAAGACAACGCTCGGGAGACTTTTCAGCCATCCAAGAGGACAAAATCTGAGGTGTGGTCGTATTCTGGCTGTTACAAGAGTCCTGAGGGCAATTTAATCGAGGATGGGTACCCTGTCTGCAGATCTTGCAAGAGGAAAGTCGCTGCAAAAGGGGGAAGGAAACGCATCGTGTCCAGAAAAAGAGAGCTAGGCAATTTAGATTATCAGAGTTAAATAGGGAGTTGAACGAGCTGTAGAGAAAACATAAGAGAGAATTAAAAACGGAGTTTAATATTAAGCTGAAAATATTGAGAAATAATATTAAGGCACTATACTTACAAGAAATACGAAAGAAGATGATTTATACCAAACAAAAATACTATGAACCGTTAGCTCAATTAATAAGGCAAACAAACAGTATAAAAGGTATAAATATTTCCGGTGACGTACACAAGGTGGCGCTATACGCCGATGATGTTTTATTGTACATAAGTGAACCAAACACATCATTGCCCAAATTATTTCAGACTCTGAGTAGCTTTGGGGATTATGCTGGTTATAAATTAAATGTAAACAAGACACAGATATTGACATTTAACTATAATCCTCCAAAAACAATAAGCGATGAATTAAACCTTAAATGGGACCAGACCATATTAAAATACCTAGGTATCTTAATCCCCAAAGATATAGCCATTATAGCTAAATGTAACTATGATGATCTTCTGAATAAAATAAAACTTGATATAAAGAGATGGACCATCACTCCCTTCATGAGTCTAGTTCAAAGAATTGAATCTGTAAGAATGAACCTATTACCAAGATTTCTATTTTTGTTCCAAGCTCTCCCGGCAGAAATTACAAAAAAGCAATTTTTAGAGTGGGACAAAATGATTTCCAGATTTATATGGTCAGGGAAAAAGCCGAGGATCAGATTTAAAACATTACAGCTCTCCAAAGAAAATTGGGGTATGGCTGTGCCACATCTTAGAAATTATTTCTATTCTGCACAAATTAAACCCCTGATGAATCTATGTAATACAAGCTACCGTGCTAGGTGGAAAGACATTGAAGTACTTCTAATGTCAGAACCACCTTTACTGGCAATACTGGGAAATAAAGACATAGAAAGGACTCTATGCAATATTGAAAACCCTTGGATAAAACCACAATTAAAAATCTGGACGGAGGTTAAACATGAATATAAATTACACAGTAATCTGAAGATAATAAGGTGGTGTGCCTATGACCCTGATTTCAAGCCCAATCAAACAGATGTTGGATTCCAGAACTGGATGTCTAAGGGTATAACAACACATTTCTCATTAACTGATAATGGTAAAGTGAAAGACTTCCAAACACTTAAAACAAGCCATAATTTGGAGAAACAGGACTTTTATAGATATTTACAGATACGTCATTATCTCAATCAAGAAGTTATTAGGTCCCTGGATGTGCAGGAACCAGTGCTTCATGAAATATTGATGGCATACCAGGCAAAAGTAAAAAAGGGTATTGTCTCACGGCTGTATAAGGGATTTATGAATAAACAAACAAATTCAACATTATATGTGAAATCAAAATGGGAAAGGGAAAGTAAGATGAAAATAACGGATGAGGAGTGGATTGGTTGCTGCACATCACAGTGGAAATGCACAAACTCACATTCATGGAAGGAATTTGGTTGGAAATGTTTGATCAGGTTTTTTATTACAACAAAACAGAAAATTCATGTTCCCGGGGAGGAGACTAAGTGCTGGAGGCAGTGTGGAAGTGAAGATGCCAACCATTGGCATATATTCTGGGATTGTCCAGTAATAAAACAATATTGGATAGAGATACATAAAGATATCGAAAATATTTTCAACATAAAAATACCCTTCAAGTTTACCAACTTTATTTTGGTTAACACAGACTTTTCACCTGATTATTACTAACATTCTCACTCCGTTTACAAATGAATAGATTTGCAGTCTTATGGTCAAAATGGGTGTGTTATGTTAATCAAACACAACATGCAGGAATGTTGTCCTGAATGTTGGCAAGATAGTGGTAATCAAGGGTTGATTTTATTGTACTGTATTTTATGTACCGTTTATTGACAAAATAATTGTTTTGTTGCCTTTTGTTTCTATGTATTAGAGACTTGCTTTATATTAATGCACCTCTTGTTTTGTTTTGTGTTCTAATGTGTTTCTTATTATATTTACAAAAATGGGAATGTTGGGAATGGAGATCTTTGGTCTAGATCACAGACTGGAACTGTGACCATGAGGTAATGTAAATCTGGCTATTGTATTGTTCCCAATGTTTAAAAAAAAAAATATATATATATATATGTATACATTTATAATATATAAAATCTCTCTGAATTTAAAAAAAAAAACGGGTTTAAATGCATAAAAAGATACTGTATATGTAGTAGGCCTACCTCTCCCATCTATGTACTCACTTTAACTTTTCAAAAAACATTAATTATCTAAAATTCAGTTATTTAAAGTGTCAAAATATCATGTGGTGCGACCATAGCTGCTGTTTTGGAAACGTCTTTGAAATGACTCTAAATTTATTTTCTACACTATTTGGCATGGTTTCCAAAGAGCTTTGTAATCATGTACAAAATTGCAAAACATTTGTATTTATATTACCATAATAATATACAAACAAATGTTGTCCGATGAGGTTAATTTTATGAAATATCACGTGGTGCGACCATCAAGAAACTACCATTTGGGACATTTATGTTGAGATCCATTCAAAGACAGAAAGTTGCATCATATACCAATTTGCCAAGGACCCAGGGAAGCAGCAAGTTTGTAACCTGCTCTCAAATGTGGAAAAAATAACCTTTTTAACGGCTGGTATATAGTTACCACATTTGGATATCATGTGGAAAAAAATAAAAAAAAACAATGAATATCAAGTTATTTCTACAAATATATACTTTTATTATAAATTTCATAGTGACCTTTTGTGGGAAATTAGCTTATTTCGTTTAGGTGGCTAATTCTGTCACTTTTCAATTTTGACAAAATTTTATATCATGTGGTGCAACCACTGCAGAGTGTTTTCCATGAGATATATGGCCTAGATTGACAGTTTTGGTGCTTTTATATTCAATTGATGGTGTATAAAGTACTTTATTTTATTATCATTTGGAATAGATTTGTATGTTATTTGGGTAATTTAAAAATATATATTTTTAGATTTAAACTTTTGTACAATATGAGAAAAAAGCAAAAATATTTTTTTTAGAGTATGTAATTTCAGTTTGGTAATTATTTACTTATAACTATTTTAATCTATTTTACATGGCCATAGACAGCGTGTTAACTCTGACCCTGCAGCAAGAGCGGGAGAAGAGTGAAATATTATTACAATGTAAAACTGTACATGTTTTATATGTGATTATATAGTAAACAAATATATTCCTGTGGTCACATGATCCTTCATAAATCTTTCTAATATGCGGATTTGCAGTTCATGAAACATTTCTAATTATTAATGTTCATATCTTTGTGGAAACTGCGATACATTTTATTTTTCCGGATTCTTTGATGAATTGAAAGTTCAGTATGCGGGGAAATCGCTCTTGAATGTGGGTTTGCTTTTCACTTTTGCCTTCGAATTAATGTGTACGCTGTGTATATGGAGATATTTGTCAATGTCATCTCTCATTACTCTCATCTCGTAAATGAACCGTAAATCTGACTCATGCTGCGACGCTTTCAGTTTATAACCGTAAACACAGGTAACACAGACTACAGCAAGCCTAGGAAACAAGACTAAGTAACAATGTTGATTTTAGCCTAAAGGGCTATATTTTTCATCTCAAAATGTAATGCTCAGATGAAAAAAATACACACACATATTTAAAATATTTGAATGGCCTAAAAATCAGATGATCAAATTCCCTGGGGAATATCCCACATCTGATGTTGAACTGAACCCAGCATAGTTCAGTCCAGCTATTTCACTGGATAAGAGCCAGAACAATGAGTGCAACCCAACTCACCTCTTTGAGCGTGAAGATGAGGGTTTGGTCATTTCGGAGGAGCAACCGGGCTGAAAAAAAGAAAAGAAAAATGTCATTTTCAGTGATTTTAAATCCACATGTCACTAACTCAAATCTCCACACCGCAAAACATGCTATTCTTACTTAGTATTTTTTGTCCTGTTTCCAGTCCAACTATCAAAAAAAATTCTTAAATCAAGATTTACTAGAGGAGTAAAATGCCATAAGATGCGTCTTATTTTCTGAGGAAATTGATCAAAATTAAGGGAGCTGTTGCTTAAAAAAAGCACAATTATCTGGCAAGGGGGGTAAGATAAACAATCGTAATTCAAACAGAAACAAGATTATTTTTCTTAGAATGTTTAGATATCTGGACTGATAAACAAGGCAAAAATGCAAAGTAAGAAAAGCATCCTTTTACACTGCAAATGTTTTAAATATAGATTGGCAGATCACAGAAATAATATCTGAATAAACTGTGTCCACAGAGTAATTATTCAAGCAACATTAGCCTCATATATTAGTGTTGCATAAAAGGGTCCTAACCACAATGCCCACAGGGACATCTCAATACCTGTATATTTTAACACCACTTCAGAAATCATTACAATGGTGTGATGAGCGTTCGGGAGATATTGGACTTAACATTGTTGGAATAAAATGTATGTGCTGGATTTCAATTTAACATGCCCATGTCTTTTATACACTTACTGAAAAAAAGAAAAGAAAGACGGGAAGCCCCCGTCCAACAAACTGAAAATCAAGTATGTGCATCAGTTGTATAATGGATGCTTTATCTATGCAGAGAATGATGGGAAAAGCTGTTTTGTCACGAAAGCTTGTTTCTTAATGCCAAGCATTATTGCCATTATTAAACACATGAAACTTGTCACAGTAGGACAGAGTGTTACACAGAAAAAACAGGCTCTGTAGACACACACCTCATTCATTTTCTCATCAGGGATGTTTAAGTCACTGGATGCCATTTTACCTAAAATATGAGAAAAGCAAAAGTTACAATATATCTGTATAATTTTCAAATACAATCGCAAATTAAATGAAAGCAACTATTGGGAAATATTCTGCCAGATCCGCCACCACAGGCGTTGATACTATCGACTCCATTTACTTTACATCAATACAGGCTCAGGAATAATACAATATTGTAGTTATTACACACTAAAAAAAAAACATTTCCCAACACAAAGCCTTAAATTCCCATTTTTAAGACAACACAGTTTTAGCGCGCCTATCCAAATTAGACTAATGTATTGATGACATTTTATCCTTGAAATGATAAGCCTATCAACGTCGTTACCTAGCAACAGTCCCAAGAAAAATGTTCTTGTATAAAATAAATGAGAAAGAAGATAATGTATTTTTAACAAATTCATATTTTTATAACGCTAAATGGCCATGATCATCTCTAGGCTAAAAGGACAGGAGAGTTAAAGTTACTAAAAAATAATAAATACAAAAAAATGAAATGTACACTTATTGATGCATTTATGCTTGATATGATTTTTTTTATGATTTACGGTTATAAACTATTATGACCATTTACTCCACAAAAATTACAAACTAAAGTTGCTGTGACTTGTATTTCTAAAATAATCTCCATGCAGGACAAAAGTGTGCGAGTTGTTTCTGCAACAGCTCCTCTCGCACTGTGTAATACGTCAGTGTCTGAATCCTTCGCTTTATTTACTTCTCTCCTTGCTGATGTAGTGCACTCAACTGTCACGCACTATACAGGGATTAGAGAATCAGTGAGCGATTTCAGACATATCAAGAGAGTCAAACAAGAGTTGATTCTCGAGCTGCCCTGTAATAGTCGACGAACCATTAATCGACTAGGTGAGGTTTTGTCGACAGAATTTTTATTATTCTGTTCGTCGTAGGAAAAAAAAAACTCCACGGGAAGTGGGGAAATCACGCGGTCCATGACAGACAGATCGCTAACACCAGGAAATGCAAACATTCGCCTATCATTCATCAACCTCAAATATGGCTTATCACTGAAAACATGCAAGTAGCAGCAACTTTAAAAGTCTGTTTGCTCTAATGTTTTCAATAATATGCGAGTGGTGCTTGCAGTGGTAAAACTTAACAATAGATTATTAAATTGTTTAGAAAGTCGTCTCCTGTTTTTCACGACACATTCATAATCATTAGGTTTGCAGATGAGGTGTGGCAAGCTTTAAAAACAGAAGTTTAAACTTTAAATTACATGGGCCTATCAAACATTTATGTAACATATCTTATTTGTTGCTGTTATTTTAAACTTGGCGCTAAAAATGGCGCTCAAAATAGAAGACGTATCTTTTCGTGAATGAAATAAAACAGCCATGAATGAGTGCATGTTGGAAATAAAAGCACTCATCATCAGTCTTGTGAAGTCGCGTTCATAGTGCCGTTCATTCACCGGGCTGATGATCAGAAAATGCTCCAGCACAGCCACCGTACGCAGCTTTTAACAAGATCCACTCGTTTAAAACTCCTTAAATTATCTACTATATAACCCTTATTTCACAAATAAACATCTAAATAATTACAGCTCTGTGGAAAATTATGATCTATGCAAGAGAAGTTCTGTGTAAACCCACAGACAAAAACAGGTATTTTATTATAGACCGAAAAATACATTATTAATAACTCTGATAACATACCAGATTAGATGGACTCTGTAATTGCAATGATGTATTCATTATTTTGTTTATTTTTCTGACAATGTTTGCATATTCCAGCGAATGCATGCGTAATGTAGGCCTATGCTTATTCCATTCTCTTCACTATTAGCCCATCAAACAACACATAAACCTTTTAAAACTGTAGTTTAAAACGAAAGATTATTCATGCAAAGTTGATAAGACTCAGCTCTCTTTTATTTTCTCCGTTTGAAACCATAAGAGTTTGTACATTTATTTAGCCTACTGTCAATTTGACTGCTGTTGTAAGCAAATAAAAATATGCAACTGGGATTACTAAGCTAAGTTACAGTAAAATAGCAGCATTTTATTTATTCATGTGGTTTCGAACGATTTATTCTTTTTTTTTTTAAGTTAGAATTATTTTTACCTGATCAAAGCTTAGCTTTTATTTTAAAAGACACTTTAGTTACAGTGCTCTTTATTTTTCAGGCACTCTTTCAGACTCTATTAGAAGTGTTTGTTTTGTATGCAAGGAGGGAGTGAAATTACAGAAATTACAGTTGTGGTAAATTAACCGGATATGGTTCTGTAGGCTATAACGGTTGTCTGGCACATAAACATGCAAATAATCGATTTTGGTTATAAAGAAAAAATCTATATTTTTCGATTCATACTATTCAGTGTCTAGGAATCAGCTCTTTTGGAGAAGAATTCCCATAATTTATCCTCACCATTGGAAATGTCTTGAGAATCAATGCGTTCGTCGTCCGGAGAATTACCCAAGAACTCATGAAGTTTAGTCACCAATGTATTCAGCTTACTGGACCTTAAAGAAACACAAGATATAGTATGCATCAAGAAACAAAGACATAGAAGACAATAGGCCACATTTACAAACAATAGTTACTTTACCACAGACTGAACTGAATAAGAAATATCAGTGTAGGAAAAGCTACATTTTATTACACAAAAAAGGTCATCACAGTGGAGGATAATACCTACTATATTGTGGCAGAAACTACAGTACATATTATAATGATAAATAGTAATAAAACAATAACAAAATTATAGTAACGGCACAGGAAGTAGAATTTACACTATCCATTGATTCATTAAATGGGTCGCCGGGAAAAAGCATGCTAAAAAAAAAATCGGAAATAAACCACAAAACAAAAGTTACTTTGCAGAACGTAAAAACGTCAATTTAGGTCTAAATAAACATAAATAGCTAAAATTAAAACGAAACACTAACAATGGCCGAAAATGAAAGCCGTTATTAATGTGAGGCGAGTTTTTAGCGGCCTCTTTTGATTGGCAGGTGGCGTCATCACTGAGCCCGTCTCCTATTAGCGCGAAACACAACAGCCGGTAACAGGACGGAAGACACGCACTGATAACAGCGAACATAAACAAACCGATCAGCTCGTGCTCCCATAAAGAGTAAGAAACATGCCACCAAACCAAATACATGAATAAGACGAGAGAGTGGGGGGAAAAAAACAAATCGTCTCGCTACAGATTACTGTTCATGATGTTTTGGCTACTTGTATGACTGTTATCTCCACTGATTCATTTTCCATACACGAGCTGATGTTACAAGTCAACACAAGAGAGAAAGACACGAAAATAATACACAAATCCCCTAAATATACGCCAAAACAGCCATTTTAATGAAGTACTGAAATTTGGTGGAGAAAGGCCTAGTTCTTGCACATGACCAATGCAGCTATATCTACACAATAGGGTGAATAATGAAAAGTACTTGCAAAACAATACCAAGGCACTTCATTAGGATTTCATTCATCATAAAATATCCTTGTGACGCCCCCTAACAATTCACAACACTTATGCATAGATGTAAAGTGCACAAATGCACGCGCGTATCACCGGCTACATCCCTACACATACCTGAAGATCTCAATGCTCCTCTCACGCGTAGATCTGCGAGATGTCACTGTTTTGGCCCCACGAGGAAAGCTGTTTTTTCATTCGATCCGGTCAATTTTCACGTGTGGTAAAAGTGAATTGTGTTTTACGCCGATCAGGGCAGACAAAGCGAGAGCGCCATCTTGCCGGATGGCTCGAGACGCGCTAAAATGGCGCACGCGAGACTCATCTCATCTGCGCGCGCGCTCTGTGAACACACTGGACGTGAGTGGTCACATGCGGTTCACTTTTGACGCGACAGTCCGCGTCCTCTTTGCGTGCTCACTGAATGCATTGCATTTTTAAAACGCACAGAAAGATAATGCACGTAATGCAAAGAAACTGCAGCATGGAAGGGGAAACTAGGGCATGAGTTCTATGATGCATTCCGGACATATATGCTTGCTGTTATACCGGCGCGTGCTATAATAATAAATGAGCAGAAATCACGGCATGCATTTTTTCCCATATGATATTATGACCCCAATATGCTTAGCATCCGTGTTATTGCAGCTTGGTTAAGCAAGCATCACAATGCAGAATTTGCACTTCAGACAGAAGCACTCAAAGCAGTTCATGCTACATACAGACTGCATGCATGTGGAGGAGGAGTGTGTGTTCTCCGGCACATGTGTGCATGATCGCATCCTCAGTAGTGCACATACCTGCAGATGTCGGTGGTCATTTCGTCTCCTTTATAAACCCGCGACCTCCTTTAAAATATAATGCTTTTTATTTTACTTTTTGAAATAATTTTTTCCCCCTAGACGCAGACACGGATTGCTTGATATTAAACAATGCCAGGATCCATGTTGCTATGGTGGACTCCATGCAGCTGATTGGCTCGTTTTATCTCATAAGTGTAAACCAGGAAGAGAAGCTCCCTGGTTTACAGATGCATTCTTCATTTTACATTTAAAATCATAATACTATGCTGGTCTGCCATTGCAATGACTTGATCCCTAATCTGTCTGAAAATTTATTTTGAAAAATTGCACCAATATGAATACAAAGGAACTTATTAAGAGGGAATCAGGTAAAAGAAATGATTTTATTTTGAAGCAAATAACAAAAACAATGACATTCATTTACATCTGATTGAAAATCATATTTTATGCATGTTCACTGGAAGTTTAAACGAAAGCTCTTCTCCTGTTCCTTGCTGCGGCTTTCACACACCTTTGAGACCTCCTCCACTCGCCTCTGGAGTAACACTGCACAGAAAAACTACACGTTAAACATGATGCAAAGTAACATTTCAAAGTCATCAAAGTAACATTTCATAATGGACTGGCAATTTATTTTTATTGTGTCTATGGGTGTTCACACTTGTAGTTAGGTTCGCTTGGTTCATTTGGTCCCGAAAATGTTTTTTTTTGTCCTGGTCTGCTTAGTGTTCACATTGGCATTTTAACACCAAACCTAAAGGCGTAGGGATACGTTCACAACCTGATTGGTGGGGTTTTATTACATATATTTTGCGATGAAACTTACCGAACATCCAAAACAATGCGTTGTTCTGGGATAATCACACTCACTGTATGAGCGTAGCTACATATGATGGTATTTTGAGCAGCTGAGAACTCGTGAAGAGCTTATAAAATGTGTAAATGAGTCAAAACAGCGGCAGGAATTTCTCAGTCAAACACAAACCAAGATCTGCTGTGAGGAGACACGGTTCTGATGCCTGAACTGTGATGGACAACATCGCGACTATGACGAGAAAAAATAGCTTAAGAATTATTGCCTTTCTAAGGCCATATCTTCCTGTTTTTGGTTCGTTTACACGTCTTTGGTCAGTGTAGCATTCAGATTTCATTCGAACCTCACCAGAGTTTTCGGCATCTCGGTCCGCTTGTTTGGTGGCACCAGGGTTCAGATGGCAGCGTTCACACTTATTCAAATAAATCACTAAAAGAGCAATCGCAACAGGGCTCATATTAGAGCTGCACGATTATGACAAAAATCATAATTGCGATTATTCCCTTGAAATTGTAATTGCGATTATTAATTACGATTATCACAATTTACATTGAATATATATAGGCATATTATAATACATGTTTACACAAAAATTGTTAACACACACAAGTACTGTCCCCCTTTACTTAACATACACAGAAATTGTAAGAATGACTCCTAGTAAAGACTAGAAAAACATTAGGACTATGCTAAAGCAATTAAATAGCAGTCCCAAACTAGTTTTTGTTAATACAATGTTGATATGAGCCACCAAAGTCATTTAATAATATAAAAAACAACACAAAGTGAAAATAAAGTTGCATTTTTGGGTTATGGAAACGACAGTTACCATGGTAAATACACAATACTAACAAGAACTGTTAATGAAACCGCTCCTGGTGAATAGAATGAAAATCATACCTGCATGCAAGTCCTTCTCAGCTAACACGTGATTTATTGGTATTTTACTTTTATTTCTCGACTTAATTTACATTGTAACGACGTTGCTCGTAGTTTCTTTTGCACTTTATACAGTGAAGCGATACACAACGCGCGCCGCCGCATTTGTGTGTGCAATTGAAGAGTGCGCGCTACGTTCACAGTATAACGGCTGACAGGACAGTAAAGTCTGTTTTTCTGAGGTGAAAGTCTTTTTATTTCAGCGTACACTTTCGTCACTGACTGGTATGTTATAGTGTGCTGGGTTTTCTGAAGTAGCCGTGATTCGCCTCTCATAACATAATTATGCTCTAAACACACACACGCAGAGTTGATTTTCTTTTGTAATCGCGGCTTTGAACGATTACGTAATCGCAATTAGAAATTCGATTAATTGTGCAGCCCTAGCTCATTTTAATCCAACCAAACATGCAAAGTGTGAACATACCCTAAAAGACTCCATAAAAAGAATCTAAATCCAAAAAGATACTGACCAGAGTTTTGTTCTACCCACTGAAGGGAGTCCATATGTGCATTCAGGATTTTGCAGATCTGCTGAAGCTGAAACCCCCCCCAAAAAAAAACACCCTTCATTTTTTGCCCAGATCGCACGATTCATAAACAGCATTTCTCTATTAAATATGGATCACGTTTTTCATACCGGGTCAGTGGTGTCTCCAGGTCCGCTGGATGTGTTGAGGTGTTCAATAATCTCTTTCAGATCTTGGGACATTCTCTTGAGCTGGGCATCCACATTTTCTGCCAACTTGTACCTGGATAACAGAGATCATTCAAATACTCAGTGACGTCACAGTACATGCACAGAGGAAACATGAGCTGACTGCTTTTGTTCTTACGTCCGTTCTCGTTCTTCATCTGCATTCTGCATGTAAATGGTTCCGCTTTGCTCTTTCACAGACTCCTCTAACGGAGTGAGAAGATCCTCCAGCTCTTTCTGCTGGGACAGGATGAAGTCCAGCTCTTGATCCAGCCTGTGGTACAAGCACCGAAATATGAGTAATAAAGCAAATGACAGTATGCATTGCATTCTATCTGGTGATATCTTAGGCAGTTTTTTTTCATGCAACTTATTGAGTACGATTTATTAAACGGCTCTCTCGGATACTTGACTGTGACTGGTCAAGTGCTGTATTTGTTTTTTGCAATATTTTTGAATGAGCACTAAGCTGTATAATAAATTATATAATAACTGTTGCCCTGTGGTCGGCACTACAGAGCACCAGAACAGCCATGCACATTCTCCCACATGAGCAAGTAATAGGATACTTCCAACTGGATCTTTTAATCAGGCATACAATGTGTGATTAATCGTAATTGATTTTTGAATTCGGTTTGGTTTCCAAAGATTATGAAAACAAGATAATCAAAGCAAAAAGATTATGCCACGTTCCTTTACAGCGGTGCACTGTCGTTCTTCCCTAAGCCAAACTTAACATCCAAATCAGCCAAATAAGTGGGTGTTGTAAAAGTCTACTGTTGCTAAACTGCAGAACGTGTTTGACAGTAAAAAGTCTTAATAAAATGATGTCTTAAGTAAACGTACACAGTGTATCAGTATATTGGATCCGTGCATTAGGTCTTAAAGTGACAGCAGCTTAATAAACCTGCTGCAGTCTGTCGTAAAGGAAAATCAAACAACAAATGTCAAAGGAAAATCACTCCATGATCTTGACTGAAGTAGGTAAAGTATAAAATAAAGTAAATAAAGTAGCTTTAATAAGGATTAATCTATATTTCATGTGTTACAGTAAGACTATGCAGTGTTATTTTACATTTGATTATTCTATTTTTTGTTGTAGGCTATTACTTATCTAAATACCATTGTTAGTACATCTTCATGAAAAACTTAAAACACTGTTTATTTGTATTATCATTCTGTTGTATTTATTTGTGTTTTGTTTGTAATTAGTTTTGTTGTTCTTATTGTATTGCCGACTGTTTATTTGTCTTATGTAGGGTGAGGACCTTTTTCTTACATTAGTCTACCTTGAAGTATGGATAATTGTGAAACTTCTGATATTTACATTGACTCATATCATAAAATAAGACCAATCATATCACCCACCAATAATAGTGTGAAATATCGCAATTTCAGCACTGACCAAAACTTATCACGATTATTATTTTTGCCATAATTGATTAGCCCTACAATAATATGAGCATTTTATATACTTTTGTATGATGTACCTCTATACATTCATATACTTAAATTTGCATAACTGTACATCTGTAAATATAATGTACATATACATTATTCTGTCTTATTGTGCATATATTTTGTATTACTGTTATTGTATAGTATAATATTTAATTTTATTGTCTCTTCTTTATAACGATGTTATAGCTTTTTTTTTACTGCCTTATCTATGTCTGTACTTTTTTCTGCACTGGAAGCTCAACCTGTCACCAAAACAAATTTTGTGTGTGCGTAAACATACTTGGCATTACAGTTTATTTGAATCGGATTTCCTGCGGTGCTAGTTTCTCTTATATCACTCAGTGGTCTCACAATAAATGATCTCAACTATAAGAAGAATAATGTACAGTCAGTCAGTCACTGCAAAAAATAGATTAAAATAAACACATTCATTTGACCCCTTACCTTTAGCTTTGTCTGATCACACTTTTGGGATTTTTTTGTAATAAGGTCTGGATGATGGTACATTATCTTTTGCCTATTAATGCTCTTCCACCACCAAACCAAGCTTCGGTGAATTAAAAGCGGTTAAGTAAAATATTGATTACCTGCGTTGATCCAGTTTCACTTTCTCCATATCTTTATGTAATGAAGTTATCTAAAAGAAAAAGAAAATAAAATTGAATGACTTGTCACTGGAAACCTGTTCAGGCAGCGTCTCATCAACAGGTTTGGGTTTACAGTCGGTTAAGTGAACTACATGTATCTCTAGACCAGTCACTTCATGCCAAAGAAAACAGAAGAAGTCTCTTATCCTCACCAAGGCTGCATTTATTTGATGAAAAACAATCTTCACATAAATTATTATAAAAGTCACAGGCCTATCTAAATTCCCTTTAAGTACATATTCAAGCCAGCCTTTCACGATCTCTCGTTCAAGAGTGGCGTTCATCGAGGTATGTGGGCATCAAGTCGATGCTTGTTCTGTGTTTTTCTTTTAGTCTGCACTCAAATGTTTTTTCCCTACTTTCATCAGGTCATCAGTATATCAAGGGTTTTTCTCAGCTGCTCTGATCAAACATCTTATTCCCCTTGATGAAACTGTGCTTTTTCTTTCATACCCTGGAAGGTTTTTTATGGTACCATACGATTTAAACTTACAAACGATGCTGCCAACTGGGTCTGCAGGAACTTTGAGCGTATTGGAAATGTTCATGTAGCCAGAGCCTTTTTGATGCAATAAAACAACATCTTCTCGTAGCTTCTGTGAGAGCTCTTTTGTCTTGGCTATTTCTGCAACTAAACTTTTTTGACACACCGAGCCGACAGTAGGCCGTCGGGGCGTTTTTGACCGTCTGCAGACTAAGTTTTTCCGGTGTGTTCTGCACCATTGGTTCTAGTCGTACGTTGCTGTTTTTTTCTTTTCTTTTGTCAAGATAAAACTCTGATTGGCTGTTCAGTTTAGCATACAAGTCAGTGCATGCAATAAGAGCAAAAGTGATGAAAGCGAGCCAAGACGGTATAGACAGAAGGCTTTTATAATTTTACATCAACTTACTTGAGCAACACTGCATGAATATTTCCATAACATGAGTGGAGTGGAATAGAGAACGTGATCAGCAAGATTTATATTAAAAACGGTAAGCAAGCGCTGTTTGTTGATGGTTTGTATTCCTGCAGTCTTAGTTTCGCTTTCCCTTTTTAAATGACTAATATAGACAAATATATATGCAGAACTAGACAGGTTCTCATTTGCGCGCAGAACGTGCATGCTAGTTGACAGTCGGCTGTAGTCCTTTCGATGTGTTCAGGTGTGAAATTTTTTGACCGCAAAATAGATTGCAAAACCGCCCAATATGCACCGCTTAATTGGATGTCGCAGCAAGGGAAATGCCATATTTAAGCATTGTTGGATAGGTATCGGATCATATTTTTTCTCCCCTCCGATCACCGATCTCGCGTTCTGGGCTAGTATCGGCACGATACCGATGCTGTGGATCGGATCGGGACATCCCTAGTTATATATGCTCTTCTGTTTTAAGTGGATCTTTAGGAAAGCTTACATTCATACATTGTTACAATCTCTGTGGGGGTAAGAGAGAGAGCGAGAGAGAGAGAGCGAGAGAGAGAGAGCGAGAGAGCGAGAGAGAGCGAAAGAGAGAGAGAGAGACAAGAGAGAAAGAGAGAGAGAGAGAGCGAGAGAGAGATATCATGAGATCAGAGTCACTGGTCTCTTTATTGGTCATGTAATCATTTGGTGTTGCTGTAAATGTACCAGTACAAAGATGGTGTATGCAGAAAGAGAAAACAGTGTGTGTCTCTACCTTCTCTCCGTTCTCCACCAGCATGCGATCCCAGGCGTTGACCTGGGTGGCCTGCTGAAGAAAGTGTCGTTCTTGGTCTTCCAACTCTGAGCTCCACTTGTTAATCAAAGCCTCCAGCTGAGCATATGACATCACTGGAGCAGTGCTGACAGGAGACAACACAAGAATGTCATTCTGCAACTCGACAGAAGAAAACATCAATGACACATGTGAAAAGCTCCGCACCTGGTTGTGAGGACGGCGGTCGAGGTGGTGGTGGCTGGTGCAGTAGATGCTATAGTCTTCAGCCCCAGAGAAAAGCCAGTACTAACTCCAGTGCTAGCAATAGCTACAAAAGACACACACACACACAGAGTCACACACACAAATAATACAAACAGGAAAATAGCTATAACAAGAGCTCTTTTAATAGTTGTACTTCGGCCTCAATTATTTGTTGAGCGTGCATTAATGAGCGTAAGTGAGGGCACCTGAGGTTACAGCAGGAGCCGCTCCCAGAGGCTTCAGGGACAGGCTTGTAGGAGCGATGGATGCTGAGGTCATCACAGGAGCCACGGAGGCCATCGACGAGCCCACTGACAGAGCAGAGAAGACCATGTTATCTCATGCTGATTCCTAAAGAACAATCCCAAATGATGGCAAGAGAGCTCCCACACCTTTTGCCCAATGAACTTACATTACTTTTACAATTGTTAAGAAATTGGTAACACTTTACAACAAGGTCTCATTTGTTAACATGAATTAATGCATGCTAACATGAACTAACAATAAGCAATATGTGTTTTAGAGCATTTATCAATCTTTTTTCATAATGATAAAAAAGCTATTGTTCATTGTTTGTTCATGTAAGTTCACAGTGCATTGAGTCATGTTTACAAAAATATGGTTAGTTTTCAATAGTTTTATCAATAGTTTTTGATTTCAAAAGTATTAAATGTGTTATTAAATGTTGAAATTAACATTAACCAAGGTTATTAAAGACTGTAAAAGTATTGTTCATTACTAGTTCATGTTAACCAATGTAGATAACTAATGTTAGGGAATAAAAACTTATATTGTAGATCCTACCACTGGAAAATTTAAATGACACAAAAAGGAAAATAAAGTTATTATACAAGTTGCATGGTTTAAGACTATTGTTATGCGTGTTTGTTGCAGTAAGTTATATTGTTTGGATGCCAAAGTTCTGGCTTTATCTGAGTTTCAAAAATAAAACTGGTGAACATTTTACCTTGTTTTACATTTTACATTTTTGTGTTGTTCCTCACTATGTAGGGTTGGGCGGTATTTCGGTAATATCGTATACCGCGGGGTCTTAAAATAGCAACGGTATCAGTTTCAATACCGTCATTACCGGCACTTGTATATAATAAATAAATATAATTCATTCAATGGCTAAAAATGCTTATGTAGTTGTCATCAAGTGACAGTGTGGAGGAGAGAGAGAGAAGGGAGAGGCGGTAAATACTGACTAGGCAATTTGTAAATGTTGCAATAAAAAAGGTGACCGCGAGAGATGGAAACACCTCTAACCTAATGTCGCATCTCCGAAACAACCACCCACTCACTGCTGCGAGGATGCATTTTGCCCCGAGTTCATTATATAAGCGCATTAGTTTATATTTGTTGAAATATTATAATGTTTTTTTTTTTTTACGTTGATAATGAAAACTGAACAGCACGAGTAAGATGGGATGCATCGGGAGTCAGACATTGACCACTTAATTAAGTTTCATTTTGTAAAAGGCCTTTCTTTAAAGTGAATTTCGTTTTGTATAAATTGTATCCTAATTTTAATATTTTTTTTTTTATCAACCAATAATAAATAAGAATCAAATATATCAGACAACATAATCATGACATGATCGTGCGCTGGCGCGCCGCGGTCACTTGCATTGAAATCTCATCATAAATTAACCGAAACTCAGTGTATGTCTCACAGACATGACAGATATCTAAATAAAGCTTGAAATTTCATTAAACGAAACAATTCAAAACGAAAAGAAATAGGCCACTCGCTGATTATTTAATCCAAGATGTGCATTTCTCTCTATGCCCGTTCATACGGAAATGGCGATCATCATATTAAACGAAACTATTCAAAACGAAAAGAAATAGGCTAGCCTACTCTCTGATTATTTAATCCATGATGTGCATTTCTCTCTATCGTTCACTATGGAGATGGCTATTCGTCAATTTCTTTAAACGAAACAATTCAAAAGGAAAAGAAATATAGGCAGCATACTCTCTGATTAATCCAGGATGTGCATTTCTCTCTATACGCGCGTTAACCACGGAGATATCAATCGTCAATTTCTTTAAACGAAACAATTCAAAACGAAAAGAAAAAGGCTAGCCTATACCTTCTGATTATGTAATCCATGATTTGCATTTCTCTCTATATATGCGCGTTCACTAGGTGATGGCGATCGTCAACTTAATCTTTGCAGCACTGACAGAAAAGTTGTATTAATAAAAATCAATGGACGCGTGTCACCGGATTTACAAATGCACTTCTTGCTTGTTGCTTGTTAATTTAATTTAAATGAATTAATAAAATGAATACAATTGTCATAATTAAAATAAATAAATATTATTAATTGCCCATTTTTGCTCATTTATAAATGGTATTTATATCTACCACCCCCTCAGCACCTGGGTTAAACAATTATTTGGCGGCAACATATTATAACGGCCCACGTATTAAAAATAGTCGAGTCTAAATAGGGCTCCGGCTCATATTACATTTAATGCCGTCAACAGGGATCAGACACAACGTTCACGGGTTGGCCTTGATTTTTTTTGTGTGTTTTTTATGCCCGATCTGGTATTCAGTTTCTGAACGGTGTAGACACAAGCCAACAGTTTGGTGACGCTGTCTGAGCCTTATGTCATAATTTTTAATTAGTCACGGTAATACCGTATACCCCGGTAAAATAGGGAGGAGGTTTGACGGTATAAAAATGTGGATACCGCCCAAGCCTATCACTATGTGAGGAAAAAATTCTCGATAGCAGGGTTTCTAAGAGATTGAGATAAGCAGTTGTGCTTTATTGTTTTGCTTTGTCTGAGCCAATATTCAGAGTAAAAATCATTCAGAGTGGAAAATGTGATGCAGTGCTGCAATAGGAAATCAGGCTTGCCTCTGTTAGACTACATTAACTTTTAGCAGAAGCTTTTATCCAAGGAGACTCATCACAAGAACCAAAGATATAAATTATATATATATATATATATATATATATATATATATATATATATATAGACACACACAAACATACACATAAAAGAAAGCTTGGCTTGTGAATTTGACTGAAGTAGAAGTTTCTTCATGGCAAGAGGTGGACGAGGGACTCACATGTGAATCCTGTGGCTGGTGTTGAGGCTATAGGATTCGCAAACAGAGAGGATATTGGAGCCGTCATGGACTGACTCGTTACAGCAGAGCTGGTGGGAGCTGGGGTGGCTGAACAAGAACACAAAACAAACGTGTTATACAACAATTTTTTTTTCTTTTGCCAGTTTTCCTAATATTTTAATATCCACGCAACATATATACATACCTGACGTTTTAATTCCAAAGTTAATTGCAGTTGTTGAGGCTGTGGAGGCAGTTGAAGCACCAAGAGTCAGACCTATAAATCAGCAGCACAACAAATACATATAAAACATTTGTATATTTCCTTCATAGGGACCAGTGTGTTAGTGTAACAAACACAATGCAGGGCTAAATGTGATTTTTCAAGACCCCACTAGAGCCCGACCAATATATCGGCGGGCCGATATTATCGGCCGATTTTAGGCATTTTCCTATCTATCGGTATCGGCATTTATAATGGCCGATAAATTAATATTTTAAAAAATGCGGGTACGGTGATTCATGTAAGGGTGGCGCTGCCAATAAAGCACCTAAAAGCTGTCACAAGAACTGGCAAAAATAATGATTATGAATACAACAAATATAGCAAGGAGACATTTTAATTGTTTATTAATAAACCAGTGTTTTCAGTCAGTGTCAGCCAAAGATGAAGTTGACGATGCTGACTCGCGATCTTCAGTGAGCACATTTCATACGATTACAGTCTGTCTGCCTTTCGTTTTGAATTGTTCTGTTTAAAAGTAGACATTTCAATATAGATATATTTCAATTCTCAGGTCCAGTGTTTCCCCTACCATTGTTTTGGGGGGGCGCCCCGCCCCCCCAAAACGACCCCCCGCCCCCCCTAAAATGCTGACGAAATCCAGTCATAAAAAAGGAATTTAGTGTATAACGCGGAATTTCACGGAATTTGTAAATTTGAGGAAAAAATAGAAAGCAGTTCAGAACACTTGAAATCAAATCGCGATATAGACTAGTGTGTGTGAATATTAAAACACAAAGACTATTTAAATACGAATCCTGCATGTTCTGTGTGAATGAATGGTGCCGCCGACGCGCAGTTTCATTTACCACACACACACACACACACACACACTGAAGCACGTGTGACGCTTGCGCTATTTTTTGGCCTATATGAAGACACAAACGCATGAACTTCCTCTCCAGGCTCTAGATCCACTCTGAAAGTCACTTCGTAATAGGGTTGGGAACCGAGAACCGGTTCTTATGCAGAACCGGTAGTGTTTTTGGTTCTGATGCGATGTGTGGACGAAGTGCTGGGAGCTTATCCTTTAATAGCGACGTCTCACCACATAAATATTAAAATTGTAATGAATGCACTGTCCCTCGCGCTATTCGTATAACAAGTTAAAAAAAATTGCGTCAGATATCAACGCAGAGAGAGAGAATAAGACAGTAGAGCTGCACCATTAATCTTTAAACGATCTCGATTCAAACACCCACGCGATCTTATTCCTAAATGACAAAAACTTCACACCGGGACATTCAAATCTGTTTGCGCTGTCGCTGACATGAAACATCTAACGTTAGCTTTACTTTCTGTCTTTTCAACAACACAGTATCGATATTTCTGTGTTAAAAATATTCAAATGATCACAGAAGTACTGAGATAAAAGTTTATAGTTCGAGAATAAACACTGATGTTAAAACAGTTAATCACCTTTTGAAAGTCGCTTCAAATAACGAAAATTCGCTTCAGAATTTACAAAATGTATATAATGAGCGATTACATCATGAATGCCTTTTTTCAAAACGTGTTTTTGTCTTATCCTGAATCACTACGGTAAGGCTGTAATAAGCGTTTAGACTCAGACTACTTTACACTGGTCGGTTCGGCACTGCTGCGGAGTAGCCCAGTGCCTGCGTGACTCACTCGCGTCATTGACATAAACATAGAGAAGTAGCTCCGGCTACAATGTTCTTCCGCAAGACGCATGCATTTCTGTTTATTAACTGCTAGAGCACTTTAATCCAGTAAGGAAACAAGTGAAGTTTCACAGAAATCAATCATTCAAACCGATTTAAAAAATATTATGTTTCACCTGTCTGGATCTTACATGCGTGTTCAAGCATATTCTACCCCTTCTGAGAGGGTATTCCACTGCTGGATATACAATAAGATATAGGAGAGGTCCCAAATTATCCTTGAGAATGCAACATTTTTTATTTTCCTTCAGAAAAAAATATTGCTAAATAATATGTTGCATTTGTTGACATTGCCAGTCTGTTAAACTCATTTGACAAGTAGGGCCTATCAGAAATAAAACACAAAAAGGATTGTGTATTTTCCCCGTACTACTATTTGTATTAGTTTTAATAATTTTTATTGAATGGGAACCGGAACCGGAATCGTTTGGCGGAACCGGAATCGGAAACGAAAAATTTCTTACGATTCCCAACCATAGACAGTATGTTCCCAACCCTACTTCGTGATCATTTAACCGCTTCATTTGAGAACAACTATCATCATGACATAAACACACAGAAACTCAAAAGGTCTTCACGGCAACCCGTCAAAATAAAAGTTCGGTTTAACTTGACAGAAATATATTACTGTTGTACATTAGAATTTAGATATGTCCCAATGTAATAATACACTAACACTAATCCAAATAAATTATCATCAAAACTGAAATTTTTAAGGAATAATCCATGTTTTAATTTTAACAGTAAAGCTCATTGTGCAGCAAGTTATTTGACAAAAAGTTTATTTAATTTCACATGATTAAAATTGATGATAAATGATACAATTTTTGTTTTATGTCTTCATTTTATTACCAGAAAAAACACAACACAGAATTAGTGTTAGTGTGAATTAGCGCAGAATTAATTAGTGTGACATTTTTTTTCATATATTTTAAAAAAAAGTATTGTTTAATGATTCATAATACATGATTTCAATTAATTAGACATGCTTTTTGATTGCAAAAAAATTACACCACGTATCCGTAACACGCCCGCTCTGCAACACTAGCAGTACCCCCCCCCCCAAAAAAAGAATCCTAGGGGAAACACTGCAGGTCTATACGCTGAGTTTCGGTTCATGAGACGAGCTCCAGTTCACCCGCAGGCGCCTCCGTGTCGAGATTATCTATCGTCTGCTAAATTTACTTCTTATAAATTAAATCCAGGCAAATGGCTGATGAAACAATTAATACAAAACGAAATTCACTTTGAAACGAAAGGTTTTGTGCTTTCTGTTTGATGTCTATGTGAAAGTTTCAAAGCATTAGTGCCGCTTTCAGAGCGCTCACGTCCGTAGTGCTGAACTGTCGCGTCTGTAACATTGTTTTTTCCTCATAAATGCAAACACGAAAAATAAAATAAAATAAAATAAAATGAATATTTTATGTAGCCTGTGGAGACTGAGAGCCAACCCTTCTTCATCCGGTGGGTAGTAGCCTACTTGTGATTTGCGCAGTGTAATTCACAGAATTGATTTCTCTGCTACAAGCCTCTGTCACGTATTGTGTGAGCTTGTGACTATTGCAAGCGCGCAGCTGAGAAGTCCTGATTATATTGTCTTCTATATTTAGGCCTTCTTATTTATTAAGGCAATTGGTTGATGAAACATTGATTAAAATGCGTGGCGCGAGCGATCTCCGACAGTAAACTGATTCTGCTTTGTCTAGGGTAAACAGCTGTTGCGACGCGAGCATTAACGGCCGCGTCCGGTGTAGACACAGTGTTAAAGCTCATTCTGCCTGATAACGCTACGTTACAACATCAAGCAATATTCTAAAAATGTATATAATTATAACACTTTATATAGGGCCATTTTGCATTAAGAGTAGCTAGTTTCACGTTTAGTACATTTTGCTTACTAATTATTTAAAATAGTATAAAAGTACTGTACATATGTAATTAAAAACGTTTTCATTATGATATTATTCATTTTACTTTAGTAAAAAGATCTGAGTTCTTCCTCCACTGGTAGAGATTAGAGGAATTAAGAGTAAAAATAGAAGATAATAAGGTTTTGTCAGTGACACTTTTTATATATTTATTGATACAAGTTATGACTAAATTAAAAGACAAAGTCGTCGTTAGTGAAGATTATGCAACAGTATTTAGAATATAATATAATATAACATGCAATGCAAACTAGTTTGGTTACAGCTCAGCTGTATAATTCTCATTCTATCATTCCCCCTGCCTCCATTACATATCTGTGTCACACAAGTGTTTGGTTACCACATTTGAGTGATCATTGCAAAACGTGTTTATAAAATATATTTATTCTGTTTATAGCTACTGTGTAAAGTACCCATCAAAAGTTTGTACACACCAATAGGAAAGTGTCCAAACTTTTGACTGGTATACTGTACTATAATACACATAAATAATATTGCTACTGTATTATAATATACACGTAAATAATATCGGCCGATATATCGGTATCGGGCTTTTTTTTACTTCCTAATATCGGTATCGGCATCGGCCCCCAAAAATCCATATCGGTCGGGCTCTAGACCCCACTATATGGTTTTACTACTGAAACAGGAAGTTTGGAGGAAGCATATGACAGGGCTTGTCCTTTTGCTTAGGCATTAGTTTTAAGGGGACCTATTATGATGTAACGTACGTCTTAGGTCTCCAGAGAATGTGTCTGAAGTTTCAGCTCAAAATACCCAACAGATAATCCATTATAGCATGTCAAATTTGCCCCTATTTGAGTGTGAGCAAAACGCATGCTGTTTTCACGTGTGTACGTTTTAAAATGCAAATGAGCTGTGAAGAATTAGCGAAGAAAAGGTGTGGACAGTTATTTTTGCAGCTGATGTTATTGCATATGCATTTGTAGGAGTTTCCCTTTCAGAGGCAAAATTTATGGGAGGAGAGAATTTAAATGAATCATGCAAGGTGATTTCCTAATGTTTGCACTTGTCAATTTACTGGCGTTAATTCACCGCCTAAACAAAAGCATGTCTTAAACCAGATGCTAATTTGCGCTGGTCTTGGTAGATTGTGTTGGTCATTATAGAAATGATCCGGCTGGGTCTGTGTTCTTTATTTTGTGTGTCCTCAGTAAATCATGAGCAGAACTTTATACTCACATCTGCGCTATTTTGCAATTGCACTCTCAAGCTAATATACCCTGTTTAAAAAATCTGGCCCATGGACTAAAACAAACAAAGCTGTTATTATGAACTAGGTGTCAAGACATATGTAACTCTGTCTGACCTGTGGGTTGAACCCCCAGTGAGAGCGCAGGGCTGGGCTGTGTCGGGGCAACTGAGGCTGCCTGAACTTTGGGCGTCCCAAAGCTGAATCCCCCCATAGGCTGCTGGGCCGCTGTAGTCTGAGGAGCCAGACTTCCGAGAGTGAAGCCCGTCCCGGCAGGTGAAGCCCCCAGAGTCATGCCTGTGGTCGCGGGTTGAGGAGCTGCAGGGGTGCTGAGTTTAGGAAGGGAGGCGCTGGATGCAAAGACGTAAACAGACTTTAAATATATAAATATTACATATATCAGTTACTTTAAATATAACATACATGTAATTCTTCCAAATCCTGTTGTTCCACAGTCATTTTTCAGTTATACAATCCAGGCCTATATTTCCAACTCAAATATCTGACTGGATGAGGAACGTCCAAAGTCATCAAGAAAACAGCCATGATGGATAAGAATAAATGCCATGAATTATGAGGGTTTAGAAAGAGCCAGTTTACTTTGAAATCAAGCAGGGATACAGCAAACATTCCTAATGTGTCAAGTTGCTACGTAGATGACATTCAGGTTAATTATAGAGTGAAACTGCCCGCTTTTATAGTGGCATTGGTTTCAGAAGAATTTCTCTCATTTTTCCCCTAGGGATTTTTAAAAAAGTCTTCATTAAAGCATTATAAGCCATGAACAAGCCTACTAGCTACAAGATGAATCACATCATTACAAACTTGGATCTGAAACAAAAATATCTGAAATCATTCAAAAAGACAAAGGAACATGACTGTGCACTTATTGAGGGAAGGAACTACAATCCCATGAAGCACTGAGAGTAAAAATATAGTTAAAAATGGAGAAATAAAAAACTATGCAGTTTTTCGACTGTTCAACAATTTTTTTTTTTTATTAGTTAAAATTTTGCAAACAGATGGCTTTAAAGGTACAATATGTAGGATTTTTGCAGTAAAATATCCAAAAACCACTAGGCCAATGTTATATATTATGTTTAGTTGATTACTTACAATATCCCAAATGTTTCCAACTATTTGTAAATCGTGAGAAAATTGCGATTTTAACCAAGAAAAACTGGGCGTGTGAGCAGGGGTGAGAAGTCGCCAGTCAATGGCGTCATATCCGCATTACCCTCAGTTTCCGCCAGGTTTGACCTCGTACTGTCATAGTAACCATGGCGAAAGACGATGACAACTGGGCTATGCCCGTTATGCCTAGCAGGACGCTCACGCTGTTGTTGTTTTGTTCAAACATTATGGACCATGGCAAGCAGACTTGAGACAAAAAGAGGACTAAAACGAAGATCAACATCTTTCGAGATGCCGAGAGCTCCACGTCCACGACTAACTTCGACTTGACAGAGACGCGAGTGTTGCATGTTACTTTATTAGACAGGTGAGCAAATGTAAATAAAACTAATTAATGTTATTTAGTTCAACATGGTGAAATGTTAGAATATGATCTGTATGTTATTCTAATGTTGATCTAGCTTACTTAGTCTCATACAACCAACAAACAACCTAACTAACAACATAGTGTAACTGTTAGAGCAAGTGAAACAGCGCTGCATTACCTCAAGTTTAATTCGTCTAAGAAACTGACCTGTGTGAGTATTAATTCAGCACTTGCGTGTAGTTCGGTAGAATGAAATGTCCTTATTCCTTTATATCCGCGGGACTCCCCATGTGGAGTTGGTATACGTCTAGCAATCGCGCCATGCTTCATACCACAGTCATGTTAAAAACATCAATGTATTCAATCATCCATAAAAGATCCACCAGCTTGACGACAAGATCCATAATTACGCTTAATGCAGAATACGTCATCAATATACGCCTTTGTTATTGTAACAGGTTAACGACCCCTGGTGGTGAAAAATCCTGCATATTGTACCTTAACAAAACCATTTACCATCGATTTACAACATTGTAGCTCACAGTAAGTTAGTTTTTAATGGTTTTAAGTTAAATTAATTCCCTTTTGGAGAAAACGTACTCGGTTACTAATGTAACTTCGGTTCCCTGAGAGTAGAGAACGAGTATTGCGAAGCAAATACGCACTGGGGAAACTCCTTTTCCTCGAGATATTGAAGCAATAATTTAAAACACAGTGCAGCTTTGCATAGGAAACACAGCAGAGCATCTAGCTAGCTCATTGGCTGTGCTGCGGCAACTGCACATCCAATGGCCGAGCGCCTCAGACGCACAAACCAATCAACTGACTTGGCACAGAGTACGTCAGAGCATGCCTAAATGGGCATGGCCTCAGCCTATAAATATCACCCATTTCGGCCAATATATCAGGTTTAAATCGACTGAAGCAACACACCTGACAGAGTGCAATAGTGCGGCAGGCTACGCAATACTCGTTCCCTACTCTCAGGGAACCGAGGTTACGTCAGTAACAGAGTACGTTCCCTTTCGAGAACGGTCACTTCGTATTGCGTAGCAAATACATAGTGGCGACGCAATGTAGAACGCCGCACACTTGTGCTTATGGACAGTAATATACTAGATAGATAAAAAACAGACACCGTCGGGTCAAATATCACACAGAGAGGACCCTGGCCTGCAGGCACGGTACCTCTAGATTATAAAATCTGACAAACGTGGACGGCGAAGACCAGCCGGCCGCTGCACAAATGTCTTGATTTGGAACACCACTGGACTAAGCCCACGAGGAGGCCATGCCTCTCGAGTAATGGGCTTTGACGCCCATGGGACAATCTTGGCCCACAGAGGCGTACGCCAGCGAGATAACGTCCACTATCCATCTGGATAACCTCTGCTTAGTGACTGGAACCCCTCTGGTGCGGTCACCGAAGCAAACAAAAAGCTGTTCTGTCTGCCTAAACGGGCGCAGAACGCTCTAATGGCGTATGGAACCATGCCTTGGCTTGAGAATGACTTTAGAGTCATTTATCCCAAACTCCAGGCAGGAGGGGCTCACGGAGAGCACCTGTAAATCATCCACTCGCTTGACTGATGCCAAAGCCAGCAGCAGAGCAGTCTTCAGCAAAAGAGGCTTGAGATCAACCGACTGTAGAGGTTCAAACGGGGGGCCCTTCAGGGCGCCAAGAACCGTGGAAAGATCCCACGCCGGTACAGTAGGACGCCTAGGAGGGCAGGGTTTCCCGCAGCACTTTGTAACTAAGGCGGCCGCCTAAGCAACACACGCCTGCCGCCTTAACTACATCGTCAAAAAAATTATATGAGCGATATCTGCCGAGTTACTCTGTCCTGTTTTCTCCCTTTCATTCTTTAAATATGTGATAAGCTTTGTGTTCGCTTCAGTCTTGTTATCAGTGCGTTCTTCCGCAGCGGCACCATCTGAGCCTCATTGGTCTGTCACTGATCGTCAATGTCAGAATATTTGAGATGACCAATCAAATCAAAGTAGGCGGGCTTTATGTTTGCAGTGCGAATTTTTCTTTTATTGTCAATGGAATTTTAGCAGAGCGACTCATAGACAGGAGCGACTCACTCGACACGCTTCAGTTTACGGTCGGTCAAGTGCGAGATAAGATGTAAGTTGCTAAACTAAACATTTCCTATTTGACTTTTTTTTTTAGGTGTTAAACGAAAATGTTAAACGAATCACAAAAATAATCAGGCAAACTAATCAACTTTTGTCTATTTTCGCCATTTTGAACTGAAAATAGACCACTATGTGACGTGACTCATGTAATGTAACGTTAGCCTAATAATTAGTTTACTGTCATTGTGAGGGGACAAGACACATTAACCAGGGTACCTGCGGGATCTTAAAAGCATTGAAAAATAATCTCAAATTAAGCCCCTTAAAAGCCTTGAATTTGGTATACAAAGTCTTGGATTTCGTTACAAAGGTATTATATATTTTTTGCCTTTACTAGGATTAAGTTCATACCATAAAATGAACTGTTACTAAAAATTCATGCAATGTTGAGTGCACCTCGCACTCCACATCATAGCACAAAGCGTGAGCCCTATTACTATGGTTACTAGGCAAGTGAGTTACAGAACAAGATAGTAACGTTAGCCAAGCGTAGTTTGTCGTCTGAAATAAGAAAGTTTCAGTTTAATCCGCTGTGGCCACAAATGCCAGAATTCAATAATTTAACCCCCAAATCAGAGCTTTTCTGTTAAAAGAACTTGTTTTCTACCCGGTCTTTTCAATAGTAGCTGGCAACCATGCGCGCGCGCTCTCTACACTGCTCAAGAAGCGGGGATGATCTGAAAACACAGACAAGCTGGAGTTCAGCAATCTTCATTTGAGATTTTCAAATTAAATTGAGGTGTCATTCAGTCGGTCTATGTTCTGTCACGAGCCGCTTGCGCTGTTTGTGCAAACAAAATGCAGGCTGATACCCAGCAGTGTTTTTAATGTTGATGCAATGTTTCCCGAATATCCACACGATTTCAAAAAATGTGACATTGATTTTATACAACAGTTAAAAACAAAACAAAAGGGTAACATTAAGTGATTTACTACATTTAAAACAGTATAGTCAGGCTTATTGCTATATTTAGCAACGAAATCTGTGGCTTTGAACGAATCGTGAGGTTCAATGAATGACTCGATGACACACATAAAGACAATGAGTTACCGCTACCTACTGGCGATTTTAATATAATATTTTTATTAATATTAAACGATTTTTAACATTGCCTATTTATTGAAGATTGTTTTATTTAAGGAATTATTTATTTTTTAAAGGTATTACAAAGGTAAAAAAATGAAATGGAAAATTTGATTAAAGGGGGCAAATATTGTCCCTTAATGGAAAAGGTGTGACTGCAGTCTAAGTGGAAGAGGGGTCTGTTCTGATTCAACACTTTAGAGCATAAAGGCGTCTCGTAGACGGCGCTCTAGCCTCAGTGAGGGTGTTTACGACCCTCCCCGGGAGGACCCCAGAAACCCGTTCAGGGACAACACCTGAAGGCCACATAAGTCGGGGCAAGGGTGGTAGATTTCCCCGTTCGCCTGCGAGAGGAGATCCTTCCTCAATGGCAATGGCCATGGGGCAGTGTCCGCCATCCGTGTCAGATCTGGATACCACGCTCGGGTTTTCTAGAGGGGGGCCACTAGGAGGACTGAGCATCTGCTCTCCCTGATCCGTCTGATGACCTGAGGGATCATAGAGACCGGGGGAAACGCATACAGAGGGCGTCTGGGCCATGGGTGAACCAGAGCGTCCCTGATTAATCAAAAAGAACGTTGCGCAGTGAGTGTTGCTCTCTGAGGCAAAGAGATCTACCTCTGCCCTGCCGTACACACTCACCTGGGGGAGTGTTGTCTCGAGACAGCATGTCCGCGCCCACATTTTGGACTCCTAGAACATGCGCAGCTCTCAGGGAGCGCAGGTTTGCATGCGCCCAAAGGAGGAGCTTTCTGGCCATGGCATACAGGGCGCCCGATCTGAGGCCGCCCTGGCGATTTATGTAGGACACCACCGACATGTCCGTGCAGACCAAAACATGGTGTCCCTTGAGGTTTGGTAGAAACGTATTCAGGGCTAACCAAACTGCTCTCATCTCTAGGCAGTTGAGATGTAAGCTCTTCTCCGGGTTCAACCAGAAGCCGGAGGCAGGACTGCCCTCGTACAGCGTAAACCTGACAGATCGATAGAGTGACAACTGAGTGGGGGGGGGGGGGGGGACGGGTCGCCTAATAATTGGGGACCGGATACCCGGGTGTTGTGTGTGTGAAACATACTCTTTATGTGCTTTATTTGGGTCGTGCAGCGCAACTGGCCTATTCACTACAGTTTGTAAAACTCCAGCCACCTGAGCTGAACAGGGAGCTGCGAGGTTTTAACGAGCTCTTTTTGAGGGTAGTCCGGCTAGTGCGAGACCCTCTCTCTTCTCCCCCGCAGCTAGGATGGCTTCGGCGTCCCGGGGTCCAACGCAACGCGGGGTCGCGGGCTTTGGCACCGGGTTGTGCTTAGCAGACCTGGAGCGGCTTCGGTTATCAGCCGCAGGGCGGGGCTGAGTTAAACGAGGTGCCGATTTCGCGGGCGGGGTGCTCTTTTGACGGCTCGAGGCAGACCTGGAGCACTTTGGTAAGAAGTGCTTCGTGGCTTGCGAAGACTTTTGCACTTACGTTAACCTCTTGGAGAACCCTTTCACAGCCGGGCCGAAGAGGCTGGTGCTGGAGATGGGGAGTCAAGGAACGTCATTCTGTCTGCCTCCTTGATGTCCTCCTTCGCCTGGAACACCTGAAGCACCGTCATGGTGTGCAAAGCCGACGCAGCCTGACCGGAAGCGGCAAAAGCACGTCCAGCGAGGGCCGAGGTACTTCGGCAAGGCTTAGAAGCGTGCACCGCCCTTGATCTCCAGCCAGCAGCGGTGGAGAGTGCAGCTTCTGCATGGATAGGCCTCAGACATCTTGCGCACTCCGCATGTCTGAAGTCCTCGTGAAGATCAATTCCACACGAGGTGCACGAAGAGAGAGGCATTTGAAACAACGCCTTGATAGAAAATTGCTCTTTTTACAAATGCTGAGTTCGAGCACAAAAGCAGCAGTAAAGGATATGTCGATGACTCGCCGGATGCCTGACAGGAGAGCAGCGACAGGAGAGGAGCGCTTCCGGGTAAGTTGAAGCGCTGTCTGCTTTATCACGGCATACTCCAGCTGTACTTCATGGCTTTTTCGACGGTGATCGCTTCGAGGGATCAGGGACGTATGTCGCTGAAGTTGAGTAAATCTGATATATTGGCCGAAATGGCGATATTTATAGGCTGAGGCCACGCCTATTTAGGCACGCTCTGGCGTACTCGGCGCCAAGTCAGTTGATTGGTTCGTGCGTCTGAGGTGCTCGGCCATTGGATGTGCAGTTGCCGCAGCACAGCCAATGAGCGAGCTAGATGCTCTGCTAGACCCAGCTGCTCCACTCTCTTCCTTGGAATGACTTTATTAACTCTTTCTTAAAGGGATAGTTCTGACCCTGATCCCCCCCCTCCCCTCCCCTCCCCTCCCCTCCCAAAAAAATAAAATAAACACCACACACACACTTTGCCCCGGATAAATTCTCACCCAAAAGAGAAGCCTCCCCCAGAGGTGCTGCTCTGAGTCTGGGCTCCAAAGCTGAATCCACCTTGTGTGGTTCCATTGTTCTGCGTGGGCTGTGCGAGCAGTCCTGCGATCTGAGACTGCGGAGGGGGGTTTCCAAAGGTCTGAGTCTGGGGTTGGCCAAAGGTCTGAGTTTGGGGTTGGCCAAAGGTCTGAGCTTGGGGTTGGCCAAAGGTCTGAGCTTGGGGTTGGCCAAAGGTCTGAGCTTGGGGTTGGCCAAAGGTCTGAGCTTGGGGTTGGCCAAAGGTCTGAGCTTGGGGTTGGCCAAAGGTCTGAGTCTGGGGTTGGGTAAAGGTCTGAGTCTGGGGTTGGCTAAAGGTCTGAGTCTGGGGTTGGCTAAAGGTCTGAGTTTGGGCTTGGCCAAAGGTCTGAGTTTGGGCTTGGCCAAAGGTCTGAGTTTGGGGTTGGCTTAAGGTCTGAGTCTGGGGTTGGCTGGCCCCGAAAGAGAAGCCCCCCCCTGCAGGAGCGCTGGTCTGCAGCCCGAAGCCCGTCGGGGCTGCAGCTGTAGTTTTGGGGGGTCCAAAGCTGAATCCCCCAGTGCCCGCTTGTCCGAAGTTAAACGCCATAGTGCCTCAAAAGACCCTGTAAATGATGACAGGAGGGGGAAAATGTGTGAAATAACAGTAGCTATGTTTCCATCCACCTATTTTTATGCACATTGTGGAATATTTCATAAAATAACGCTGGATGGAAACACCAAGATGCACAATTGCGCATAAATTATAAAAGCAGACAAATCTCATTGCACAGTATCTGAGACAAAATTATTAATATATAGTGGCTTCTCCTACTGCAGCAACTTCCATTTTTCTGTTCAATTTTGACAATTTTGTTCTCCTCGGCTCACTGGATAGATACGATTTGCAAATGTTATATGCGATATTCCAATTTTGCACATAAGTTAATTTCGCAACTTTGGATGGAAACATAGCTAGCATTAGACAATTAATGGTCCTTGCTTTTCTAACAGTGGACCTGTAAATGACTATAATATGTTGCTACAATGAATTCCATCAATTTAATTGCATAGAAGATATGTATTAGATCAGTGAATGGGGCAAGGGACAAAATACCACCAAAAAAAATGTATGCTTTAATGCCCATTTATGTCCACTTGTTTCTTAGGAAAAATCCACCAGTTTAGATTCTAAATCTGAGATCTGTTGTATCTATTTTTTCTCAATTTTAAGAATAGTGGTTCAACACCATTGTGTGATGTCAGCTAAGACAGTATAAACATATGTCAGTCTAATGGAAAGCTAAATGTGAAATATATTGTGACATATTAGAGAGAGTTGCTGAGTCTCAAAAACTACATTAGCTGCACCTAGACCGAATATTTGTATTTGCCATAGTACAGTAGATGTGAGCTGAGTCAACAATTAGCTCATTATTATAGACTATGATGCCCAAAACTGTAATCGATGTAACGTTAGTCCGCTCATTACACTATAACTTACACCAAAATGCATCTAGTACTCAGCCTGAAACTACAACGGCTCGAAAAAGCTGCTGAAGTATAGGGTTTAAGGTTTTGCGTCCAAAAATGTATTATAGTTTCACTAGGCTACTAAGATGAATCATACTGTCTATGAAGGAAACTCACTAGGTTTGGAGGAAGCCAGTGTTTTGGTGTCCAACTAGCCTCTCTTTTATATGCAGTGATAGCATGATATTAAAATCAAATGATAACAAACTAAAGCATTAGAGCAGCTGATGTGTTTCTTTAGAGATAAACGTTTAGTATTACTGGTTCTTTCAAACTGATGAATCCGATAAAAGAAGCGATATTGTTTAACATCAGTGATAATACAGCTAACGTTAGCTGACAGTTCATTAAGTTCACTGAACGCCCTCTTTTGCACAATCCCATCGCCCACGTTCTTACATTAAAACTAAGACAAACTCACTAAATTATGTATTATAAGGTGGAATAAAACACTTAATATCGGGGGGAAATACAATTAATACTTACGTAGTACGTATAGTACTTCACTGCAGCTCACGCGCGCAATATTCGTCGTCACATCACATGCGCTTCCGCTCTGAGGACCTCTACGTCAACTGTCTAAAATACTGCCTGATCGAAATTACAGATCTCATCTCACATGCTACTGGCAAATTGGCCCTATCAAACTACAAAGCAAAATAAACTGCGTCATCAAATATGTTATTTTAATTATTTTTACTTTTAAAGTAGTTAGTTGTATTTAGTATTTAGTTTTCAGTATTTAGTTAATTTACCATTACATCAAAAAGAGCCTAAAATTATGGGGGTAGAATTGTTGCATTATTCCAAATAAATATATTAAGATCCACAAATAAATGTAAAGAGATTCACAAAACAATATCAAATTCACAAATAAATATATTAAGATCCACAAATAAATGTAAAGAGTTTCACAAAGAATTATAAAACTCACAAATACATAGAATGAGATTTGCAAATAAAAAATATATTTACAAATGTTGTTTATACCACAAACACAACTCTGCCTGGCATTTATTTGTGAACCGTTTTTTGTGCATTTGTAAACCCTCTCACGCATTTGTGAATCGGTTCCTGTGCATTTGTAAATCCCCTCATGCATTTATGGATTTTGAAACCCTTCTAGCGTTGACGTGCAGGCAAATCCACAAATAAGTGGAGTCCACCCACCCTTTACCTAAGCCAATCAGATAACCGCCACATTGAGCTGACCAATCGTAGCACATTCTCGCTACAACCAATCACGTTAGGCTTTACAATCAGAGTGGTCTTGCCCTGAAATAGTGGCCTTGCCCTGCATTGGCTCAAATAGGAAGTGTAAGGCTATAAGGCCCATAATAAAAAGAGTGGTCTTGCCCTGCATTGGCTCAAATAGGAAGTGTAAGGCTATAAGGCCCATAATATTGCTTCAGTAAAATATGTTTAAAATTTGGATTTCGTTAGAGTTAGACCATTAGACTGTGTATCAAGCCAAGACTCATTTTTTTGAGCCTTTGAAAATGCCAGAGAAACAGCGCTTATGTTATGGGAACAACGCGTTATGGAAGCGTCACGTTATTCATGATAAAACAGAAAAGCATCAATGCGTTGCTGAATAATGAATAACTGGATTCAACCTCGTGGTAAATACGCGAGTTTGTGTAATATGCTATCGGGGAAATTACTGTCACAACAGCTTTTCCCAATTCTTCATTCAAATTTTAAATAGCAGGTCCGTGGATCTAATGATTTAATATATAACATGCATTTAAAAGTGAAATTCCCAGCAGACAAGCGATTTGAATTTATCCGTTAAAACGATACTCGGTTACTAACGTAACCTCGGTTCTCTCTAGAGAGGGAACGAGTATTGCGTAAGTTTAGCTTACGCTACGGGAAAGATTCATCTTCTCGAGATATTGAAGCCAAAAAATTATCCTTAATTTTGTATTCATTGTCAACGCAGAGCAGCAGCTAGCAGACCTAGAGCAGGCCATCTCGCGTGCTCATTGGCTGCCCTGCGGGCAACTGCTGCAGCCTACCAGTGAGCCCGCGTGACGTCACGCCCAATGAAGGGCGCCCGCGCCTTCATAGCGTCACAGCCCGCCAGAATGGGCGTGGCTTAGCGTATAACACTAGGGGCTGTAGGCTGACTTCCCTGGTTTTTCTTCGACTGAAGCGAAGTCGCTCGTGGCGCGAACACGGCCGGTTACGCAATACTCGTTCCCTCTCTAGAGAGAACCGAGGTTACGTTAGTAACCGAGTATCGTTCTCTTACGAGAGGTTCTCTCGTATTGCGTAAGTTTAGCTTACGCTACGGGAACACTTTGTCAATGCCGTGCGCGCCAAGCATCCACCATGAGACTGCGAACTTTCAGGGGAACCCCATAAGTGGAAAAAATAAGGTGGCCAGCCACACGGCCCATCACTTGTACATAAGCACACATAGGGAATACAGAGCAGCGCGCCGGTCTGTATAGGCACATGGCACATACCCTACTAGTGCAGCTCAACCAGGAGAGCTGAGTCATGTGAGAATGATCTGAGCAGGAAGATCTGGGCAGAAAACAGCTCTCCTTCAAACTGACAAAAGTTTAGCCTGCAAGGCAGGAACTTCTAGGATTTAAAGACAGAGAGCTCCAGCCCGCCGCTACACATATGTCATTGATAGAAATCCCACTGGACCATGCCCACGACGAGGCCACGCCTCTCGTGGAATGAGCCCCGATGCCCAGAGGGCATTGCAGACCTTTTGACGCGTAAGCAGCTGCTATAGCGTCCTCTATCCATCTGGACAGGCTCTGTTTCGAGGAGGCGAGACCCTTGGTGCGTCCACCAAACGAAACAAAAAGCTGGTTTTGAGCACGTAATGTAAAATCTCAGCGCCCTGACAGGGCAGAGGAGATTCACATCACTTTCGCTGTCAGATGCTGGCAGAGCTGACAGCGAAATAACTTGCGCTCTGAATGGAGTGCCCATCACTTTAGGAACATAGCCATGTCTAGGTCTGAGGATGACTTTAGAGTCATGCGGCCCGAACTCAAGACACGACGCGCTGACGGACAGCGCATGCAGGTCCCCCACACGTTTTACTGACGACAGTGCGGTCAGAAAGTGATAGATTCTTTCAGATTTTCAGTGATAGATATTTCAACCCCACGGAGTCTAGTGGTTCAAAGGGAAAGGCTTTCAGGGCCTCGAGGACCAATAAAAGATCCCACATAGGAACCGACGGGGGGCACGGCGGGTTCGTCCTTGTAGCTCCTCTAAGGAAGCGGATGACAAACTCATGTCTTCCCAGTGACTGGCCGTGCGTCGATTCCGCGAACGCTGCCACGGCCGCCACGTATACTTTGAGCGTGGATGGAGACCTCCCCTTATCCAACAGCTCTTGTACGAAGGTGAGCAGATGCGCCACCCCGCATGTCCGTGGGTCCAGACCTCTGTCGGTGCACAATCCGGAGAACACCGACCATTTAGACGCGTAGAGCCTTCTCGAGGAAGGAGCTCTAGACTGCGTGATCGTGTTCATCACTCCTTCTGGCAGGGCAACGAGTACCCGTTGATCAACCATGCGTGCAGAGACCAGCGCTCTGGATGGGGATGCCAGATCGCGCCGCAAACCTGAGAGAGGAGATCTGGCCGGAATCAGCCCACGGAGCTGTATGTGACAGCCGTGCTAGTTCCGGGAACCAAATCTGATTCTCCCAACGCGGAGCTATGAGGAGCACCGAGTGGCACGTTTCCCTGATTCTCTTGATCACCTGTGGTAACAGAGAGACCGGAGGGAAAGCATATAGCGGGAGGCTGGGCCAAACCTGGGCCAGCGTGTCCTTGTCCTTCGAGAAGAACATCGGGCATTGAGCATTGTCTTTCGACGCAAATAGGTCGACTTCCGCTCTCCCGAATAGGCGCCACAGCTTCTGGACCATTTGGGGGTGCAGGGAACATTCCCCTGGGGGAACATTGTCCCTGGACAGTTTGTCTGGGCCGTCGTTCAGGTGGCCAGGCACATGCGCCGCCCTCAGCGAACGCAGGTGCAAATGAGACCTTAGAAGGAGGCGTTCCGTCAGTTTGCAGAGATTTCTGGATCTGACACCGCCCTGACGGTTTACATAGGATACTACAGACATGTTGTTCGAGTGGACAAGAACATGTTGGTCCTGTATGAACGGGAGGAAGCGCTTCAGCGCGTTCTCGACCGCTATCATTTCCAGACAGTTTATGTGAAAACACTTCTCCTGGTCTGCCCTCGAACAGCGCGCCCCAACCCGAGTTGGACGCATCTGTCGAAATTACTTTACGATAAGAGATGGTTCCCATCATCACTCCCTGCTGGTACCAGTCGGCTACTAACCAGGGCTGCAGAGCCGCTATGCAGGTCTGAGTCACTCTGATTTTCTGGCCGCCAGAAACCCAGGCTCGGCGGGATAGAAACCAGCGTTGGAGCGGGCGCATGCGCTGTAGGCCCAGCTGAAGCACCGCTGCAGCTGATGCCATACAGCCCAGCATCCTTTGAAATGTTTTCAAAGGGAGAAAGCTGCCCTTCTGGAAAGATGCGGCTAGGTGGCGAACACGGCGCGCGCGCTGTGTCGATAAATGAGCCGTCATGGTCACCGAGTCCAGTTCTATTCCTAAAAAGGAAATTGACTGGCTGGGCAGTAATGAGCTCTTGGTCCAGTTGACCGTGAGACCCAAGCTTTCCAGGTGACTGAGAAGCACTGTTCTGTGAGATAGCAGTTCTGTCTCTGACTGTGCCAATATCAGCCAATCGTCCAGATAGTTCATTATTCGCAGCCTCTGACTTCTCAGGGGGGCGAGCGCCGCGTCCATGCACTTTGTAAATTTACAGGGTGCCTGGGACAGGCCGAACGGCAGGACGGTGTATTGATATACCTGACTGTCGAAGGCAAATCTCAAAAATTGCCTATGACGGGATATTATCTGAATCTGAAAATAGGCATCCTTCAGAGTTAGAGAAATAAAGAGAAAATAGAGAAAATATCGGCTGTAAAAACCTGACTCGCTCAGAGAAGGCGGTACCTTTTCTATAGCCCCTTTGCACAGCTGTTGCAATAGCTGTTGCTATTTCTGCGTGAAGTAGGTGTGCTACTTCCGCATTCACTATCGTCGCGGTCCGGGCTTGAAAGCGCGGGGGACGGCGAATGAATTGAAGTGTATAGCCCTGCTTTATTGTGCTCAGCACCCTTTCTTAAATCCCTGGGCTAGCTTCCCACGCAGCTATGTGAGCCGCTAGGGGGCGAATGGCCTCCGGGTTCAGATCGCCGCCACTTGCTGGCTTGTGAAACTGAACCGGAGCCGAAAGCGCGGCGCTCGCGCTCTCGGTTCTGGGCAATGGCTGCTCGCTGAACTCCGAAACCGGCTGATTTATATGAGATGTCCCAATCATAAGGGATGGGGAACATTCTTTTTTCACTTTTTGACGCGCGAGCGCAGTTCGGGCGGAAAAACTTCCTGTAAGCGTGAGCTCGTGTGCGTGGGCACGAGACTTACAAGTGTATTTGACGCCCCGATCATAATGGATGGGGAGCGTCTTATTAATGCCCTGCATTTTGTGATAACACTTAAACGCGCGGGCGGAGCCCGGGGGGAGGTTTGTGTTAGCAAGCATGAACGCTCTCTGGCGGGCACGAGACTTACATTCATAACCTGCTTTTTTGATCGTGTAACAGAGCGGGCAGATAGTGGGCACAGACCTGTGGACACATTTCTTACATTCAACACTCGAGCGGCTTTTCTGCGCTTTATGAGAGTGTGCTCTGTGAGTGACACGAGATTCGAAGTGCTTGTGTGTAGGGGTGAACACTGGGGCATGGGCACTTTCACTACACTTAAAACACCGACGGCGTGAGCCGGACCAGACATTATACTCTTTTTGAGATTTATCTGGGTCGCCGTGAAAACGGCGTTTGTGTGCAGGCGAGAGGGTGAACAAACCGGCTCGTTGGCTGCTAAATGAACCACTGCAGTAGCCTGTTTGAAGGGGACTGACAGGGAAATAAACTTTGACGGCGATCCGGCCGCAGCGGGACACGCGCGTCTTTTCTCTCTCTTTGTTAGGACACCTTTGCGTGCTCAGACTTCAGCGTGATCTTCTGCCGAGGCCCTCTTGGGGGCGGCGGTCTGCGGTCTGAGCGCGATCTCGGGCGGCCGCCCTGATGTCGCTACGAAGGCTGAGGCTGTGCTGGACGCTCGCACATGAGGCTGGCTTTGTCTCTCGCGAGAGCGGCCTGTAGCGGAGCTCGAGCGTCGCGGCAGGAAGAGGTTCATGGCCTGCGTGGTCTTCTGTACCTCAGAAAAACGGTCAACCATCCCGTTCACCGCTGGGCCGAAGAGACCAGTGGGGGAGAGCGGCGCGTTCAGAAAGGTGGCTCGCTCAGTTTCCCTCATATCCGCGAGCATCAACCAGAGGTGCCTCTCTGTTACGGTCAACGCGGCCATGGCTCGTCCAATGGCTTGAGCTGCGGTTTTAGTGGCGCGGAGAGAGAAATCCGTCGCACTTCTCAGGTCTGTAACCGCAGCTGGATCCCGGCCCTTCTCATCCCATTCACGGAGGAGGTCGGCTTGCAGGATCTGTAGCACAGCCATGGAGTGGAGAGCAGACCAGACCGCCGGAGGCGGCATATGCGCGGCCGACCAAGGCGGACGTGGCTCTGCAGGCTTTTGACGGGAGGGCTGACCATGACCGCCATCTCGCGGAGGGCGGGCAAAGGTGCGCTGCGACCGCCTCTTCCACAGGGGGAATGGCTGTGTACCCTTTCTCGGCGGCACGTACACTTGGGAGAGCGACGCGGAGGCCTGGGACTGAAGTCTCGAGGAGAATGGTGCATTCCATGACTTCGTCAGCTCCGAGTGAAGTTCAGGCAGGAATGGAGCGGGCCTGCTTGCTGAAGCTGCGCGGCGGCGACTTTGAAGGAAACAGCCGTCAAGCCTGTTCGGCGCGGGTTCCTTCGGCAGTGACCACTCGAGACGGCAGTGAGACTCGTGAGCGGCAGCTGCGCGTCAGTGAGGAGGGGAAGGCAAAAGCGAGGCTCGAGGGAGGTTCCGGCTGTCTCAGGGAGGCTGAGGCTGCGGCCACAGGTTCCGGCTGTCTCAGGGAACGGCGCTTCTTCCTGCGTGGTCCCACAGAGGGCGGAGTGACTGCTGCGGTGTTGAAAGCTTCGAGTCTAGCCCGCAGGGTCAACAGCGGAAGCGCTTCGCAGAGCTCGCAGCCCCCGGACGCGAGGGCGAGCTCTGCATGTTCCAGGCCCAGGCAGAGAGCGCAGATCACGTGGCGGTCTCCGGCGCTGAGCGGTGCTCTACACAAGCCGCAGGAAGATCGAGGCATCTTTAAAAAGACACTCGCTGCTCTTTTAGAATAGGTAGCAAGGTAAAAGGATACGTCGCCGGATAGCGTAACTCGCACGGATGGCTGAAGGTGGCGAAGACGGCCTGCTTCCTCAGCGCTGTCCTAAGCTGGCTGTTCGCTGTTCGACGGCGGCGGTGGCTTCTCTCAGATCCAGCGATGCGAAGAGCTCGCTGAAGAGACGCAAAATCGGGGAAGTCAGCCTACAGCACCTAATTTTATACGCCAAGCCACGCCCATTCTGGCGGGCTGTGACGCTATGAAGGCACGGGCGCCCTTCATTGGGCGTGACATCACGCCGGGCTCACTGGTAGGCTGCAGCAGTTGCCCGCAGGGCAGCCAATGAGCACGCGAGATGGCCTGCTCTAGGTCTGCTAGCTGCTGCACTGCGTTGACAATGAATACAAAATTAAGGACAATTTTTTGCCTTCAATATCTCGAGAAGATGAATCTTTCCCGTAGCGTAAGCTAAACTTACGCAATACGAGAGAACCTCTCGTAAGAGAACGCTTGATCACACAAATAATATTTCATATGAATCAGACTTAATAATATTGTATTGTAAAAGTTACTTACAGCATTCAAAATAAAATCAAAGATGTATTTTTTCAGCATTGCATTATCCACTCAAAACCCCATTAGCCTACACGCTTATACATCTTCAATGATGGTCATTTGGACTGATATTTTGTCTTCTACATAATATTTATGTTCTATAGCTAGCTATTTGTCACAACGATTGTGCTTTAAAAGACAAAATCATCCATTTTGTAATTTATTAGGCCTACATGGTGTCTACCCCGTGCGAGGCTTTCTAGGCCTACATTAGAGAATGGAGCAAATGTGCAAATGATGTGTCCTCCGTAGTTGCTCGTAGTAGCCGCTACTTCAGAAGAAGAACGGGCATCCGTTTACTATCAGTCAATCATCGTGTCGCGCTGCGCCGAGTCCAGTAGCCTATACACTATCACGAATTACGAATTTTCATGTAGCCAGCATAGTCAATAAAATAGATTATACGTCATATATATTCAGGTAAGAAAACAGACGTCATGGGCAAAATGTGTTATCATTGCAAACATGTTACATGATGTGAAACTGTTACGGCAGGGAAGATAATCGAGTAGCCTCTCGCTGCATCCTGCGGTGGACATCCAACCGGCCACATCCAACTGTGACGTCAGAAGCCACCACGCCCATGCCCAAATTGGACACATTCTCATTAACGTTAACATTTAAAAACAGGAAGAAGCATCGAGAAGACATTGTTTACTTGTACAACCATGTCATTAACTTACAAAACCAGTGAGCAATGCAGAGGTAACGTATTGTCTAATACAGCTGTTAAGGGAGTGATTGTGATTTAGACCATTCCAAACCTGCCAAAGCGTCACAATTTAACTGCACCAATAATCTGTAGCGTCACACCTCTACACAAATAACCTCATCTTTATTATAAACCAATAACTATGATAACAACCGTAAACATATTTCCGACAGGAAGCAGCGCCATTTTGCGCATGTGTACAACAAATCGAGTCACGTGCCGTAATTGGACATGTGCGAGGGTTCCGACGTCACACTTGGATGGGTGTGGCTTCTGACGTCACACTTGGATGTGGGCCGGGTTGGATATCCACCGCAGGATGCAGCGAGCTGTACTTGGGGATAATCGGCTATTTGCATTTGACCTGCCGCTTGACTCCAGAAGAGAGGGTGGTAAGATGCTCGGGATCTGTGATGATCATTTGTGTGTAATCCTGAGTTAATAATAAAGAATAATAAATATAAAGAAGCCTTAAACTCCAAAAATCTTTTGGAAACGGGGTGTTTTAACCACACAAACAGCTAATTTGAATGAAGCTCCCATTACAGTTGCTTTCATTGGTGTCGATATCTGCTAAATTAATCAGATCCAGTACTCGCCCCAAGTGTAAAGCCTAACGTGATTGGTTGTAGCGAGAACGTGCTACGATTGGTCAGCTCAATGTGGCCGTTATCTGATTGGCTTAGGTAAAGGGTGGGTGGACTCCACTTATTTGTGGATTTGTCTGCACATCGACGCTAGAAGTGTTTCAAAATCCACAAATGCATGAGGGGATTTACAAATGCACAGGAACCGATTCACAAATGCGTGAGAGGGTTTACAAATGCACAAAAAACGGTTCACAAATAAATGCCAGGCAGAGTTGTGTTTGTGGCATAAACAACATTTGTAAATATATTTTTTATTTGCAAATCTCATCCTATTTATTTGTGAGTTATATAATTCTTTGTGAAACTCTTTACATTTATTTGTGTATCTTAATCAATTTATTTGTGAATTTGATATTTTTTTGTTAATCTCTTTAAAATTATTTGTGGATCATAATCTATTTATTTGGAATAGTGCAACAATTCTACACCAATATAAAATAGCTACCATGATAGTGTTGTTTTTAAAAGTCAGTATCAGTTGCACACAATATTAAAAATTATGGATTTGAATGGATTCATACATTTAATAGAGAATAATAACTGCTGTCATCAAAGATTATGAAGCAATAACAACTAATAACTTAACTTATAATAACAACTCTTTTAGGTTAAAGTTTTAAAACTTTAACCTAAAATAAATTGTTATCATCAGTGTTTGGACGGCTCATAAGCATTCGGGAACCCCCTAAGGACCAGAACAAATAATTATATAATAATTATAAAATAATAATTATATTAAGCCTATTATGTTATTTTACTTTATGCTACAGATTTTGCTAGTTCATTGAGTCTAGACTATGGTTGAAAGCACAAATAAAATAAATATGAATATAGCCAGCCTGTCTTCAGAAACTCCACCCTACAAAACCTACAGGAAGTGACTAGCCTAGTCTTATTCCTACCTTTCATTTTTACTGAAAGCTAAAACGAGTCAGTGTTGTGAAAAACAGAGGACACATTATATTCGGATTTTGTGTATTTCTGAATGAACCTAGATTCAATTTTGATTGTAATGGTTATTTACTTTTCAAACCAAAGTTCAGAAAGTGAAAGTAAATTCTAGATCACTGGATCCTTTACAAGACGAGGAAATGGATTCAAAATCTGTGGAAGAGCTTTCTTGTCCTGTTTGCTGTGAAATCTTCAAGGTTCCTGTTTTTCTGTCCTGTAGTCACAGTATTTGTAAAGAGTGTCTACAACAGTTCTGGAAAACTAAGGAAACTCAGGAGTGTCCTGTTTGCAGGAGAAGATCCTCAAATGTTCATCCTCCAGTTAATCTTGTGTTAAAAAACTTGTGTGATTCATTGATAAAGGAGGGAACTGAGAAACGTTCATCAGGATCTGAGGAGATCTGCAGTTTACACAGTGAGAAACTCAAACTCTTCTGTCTGGAGGACAAACAGCCTGTGTGTTTAGTGTGCAGAGACTCAGAGAAACACACCAATCACACATTCAGACCCATCAGTGAAGTGCTTTCATCTTACAAGGTAAGACAAATATCTCTCATTTCATATGCTGAATACAGTCCTCCTAAACATAGAAACAGTTCCCTTTTGATTCGGTTCACTTCGACATTGCGTTTGCTAACGCAAAACCCTTCCTCCAAATACTACTGAAGCCTTATGAGTCTCTGCAACACTGGACAGCAGGGACGTGCACAGGGGGGTTGCTCAGGTTGCCCGGGCAACTGCCCATATGCCCTTCTCGACTCAAGTTGCCCTTCCGAGAAAAAAAAAAAAAAATCGTACAATGGCTGCAGAATTTCACATAGGCCTAGATACATTTTTTTATTTATTTTTTTTTAAAATCGCAAAGCCTCATTCACTTCCATTCGTGCACCGAACGTGAAAGTCAGTAAGGGAAGGGCAAACTGTTTACGTGGCTGCAGCGCTGCACGCGACCGGTGCGTAAGACCCCACAAATTACTTAAGGCCCCGCCTCCATCTCGTGTCATAGCGTGTCAATTAATGTGTACAACATCCATGACAAAATGAAGCGAAACTATCCTTCTGGTCACGAAAAGAGGAAGAAGAAAAAACCCATGAGAGTGAATTGCGGGAACAACAATCAGGTAAACTTGTGTTCTCTCCTCTCTAAGTTTGATGTCAGCAAAGTTTGATGTTTTTCGGTCTTGCTATCCTAGCTGGGCAGGCAGTGCATTTCTTGCATCACTTTGTGCCTGACAAAAGTGAGAGTAAAATAAAAAAAAATATTACGTTTGTTTTTGATAAACCACAAAGTGCAACGGTGTTTGTTTACTGCAGCTCGGAAAACATAACCGCGTCGCGTGTGTTATCGTGCGTTCATATGCGCGTGCACGAAATGAAACTCGCATTTTTCAAGCAGAAATATGTGGAGACCAGACATACTGTACAATACATGCACGTGAATGATGGCACTCCCAATCAAAGTCACATTTATAAAACAAGAAACTGATTATCTAGTCTCAGTGTAGTTAAAAACTCTAAACAACTGCACTAATTATGCAAGATAGAAAGCAATGTATTGACAATTTGACATTGATTGACTATTGGTTTATAGGCTATATTGAATTTAAAATGTTGATTAGCTGGACATACTGGTCAATATGGATGCACATCCCTCAGTAAATAATAACCATAAATCAAGAATTGCTTCAACATGCATAATAATAAATAAATAAAAATCATACTGATGCCGAAAATACCCAGGCTGTATGGAGAACCAAAGTTAATCCCAAAAGCCAAAGCTCAGGGTTATAATTTATTATTTTCTTCTTATTTATGTTTACGTTAATATTCACTTGTTATGTTAACATTCTATAGAAAATACTCTATTCAATAAATATTGTTTGTTTGAACCTCATTCTGTTCTATATTGTTGTACTTATTCTTTGACTGTTTTGTTTAAAGGAGGGAGGATTGTATTGGGAGCAATGAAGTGTCAGGTGTGATTGTGTGGCAATGGCAAATGGTTTACATAGCTCACGGCGTCACAGGTCAGGTAGAGGGCCCCTTTTGCTTAGGGCCCCAGGGGGAGTTCAGGATCGGCCCTGAGTTTAGCAGTCGATTCTGTTCCCTACCGGAATTCCTGTTCCCTTTACGCAATCATACTACAAATCATGCGTAGTTGCCCGTAGCCTACCATCAGAACTGAATACGAGCAAGAAGCACAACTGAATGTACAGGAAGCCCTTTTTTCAGGTCAGAGCAACTGCCCCTCATAATTCCTGTGCACGTCCCTGCTGGACAGATCTTTTTGTCGCTCCCCATTCTTCCGTCTCCTATTCTCTCGCCTCGTCTGTCCTAACCCCCAGGTGCTGCGGGGGGAGTAGAGCGCAGGCTTGAGGGAACCCTCTGTGAGGGGCTGCCGACTTTACTTCTGTTTTGTGTTTGTGTTATTGTTAAAGTGATTAAATGTTCACGGGTTCCCGCCTCCTTCTTCGCATAACAACATATGGACCCACGGAGGAGCTCACCCAGCTGGTGGAGGACCTCTTCGCATAACAACATACTTCATTGCAATGAGGAAATTACGTTGTCTTTCATTGCTCCCTTCACCAAGTATAAAGGAGGTGTCGGGAAGGAGACCCAAACTTGTGACCTCTGAGAAGGACTGTACTTAGGGTTGATACAAAATCCTCAATCTCCCCAGGTTGTCCGGTCAGAACAATAATGAAGACGACTTTTACACTCTCATGCCACTCTTTAATGAAACAGTTTTATATAGATGGGAGTTTTGTTCATGGTTTCTAAAACAAACAAAAAGGATGGACTCATGAATAATAATTATTCATACACAATTGTAACAATAAATGCAACTGAGGTATGAAAAGAAGATTTCTAAATCACTACAATGAATAGGCTATAATATAACAATAAACATGTCTCAAAAGTGCGAAATACTATACGACTGGTACATATACAAATGGCACATACAATACTGTCTTGAACTGCACATACATAAATGATTAAACCGCCTGGATGGCTGAAAACCACCAAAAAGAATAAACTATAACATTTGGCTGAGAAGGGGTTAAATCGCGCCACATCCGAAAAACATGCAGAGAGCGCATGCCGGTGTTGCGTGATCAAAGTTAAAGCCTACGATGCGCACATCCAAAATAAAACACGGTGAAATCGCTCTAAACACCATCAAAGAAGTGAAACTATCATGTAGTCTAAATTTGGTTTGGTTATTTAGCTCCAATAATGCATACATCGATAGGCAAAGTAAAATTTAAGCAATAGTACACATACTACATTAATCTAAGCAAGGAACAGACAACAATATTTACATAAACTCACATTCTCATGGACGCATGAAGCAGAACTGAAGAATAGAGATATTTCCCTCTAGATACAGGATCGGAGATGGAGCGAGTGTCTCCGATGAAAGTTACGTGCATAATGACAATAGTTAGGGATTACGCTAGTGGAGACTATCTGATTGGTGGAGAAACAAAGGGGGATTGCTGATTGGTCTAACTGTTGCTGGGCACGTGAAAAGTGGAAAGTGACAATACAGTAAACTAGATAACTTATTATAACACAAACACAAGATAAAGTCATAACCTTATTAACACCAAGTGTGTTCCAAATGGCCACATAATGGCACTTCTCCCTCCAAAGTTCCCACTTCACGGGTTCTGCCCTTCGAAGGGAGTAGGGCATAGGGAGGCTCACTTCCGTTTGGAATATAGAATTTGCCCCAAGACTACTCACCGAGATCTACACGCTGCATCGGGCAGCGCCTTCTCTTCCCCTGCTGTGTTTCGGTGAGTTTCAGACAAGGATGACCTCTTGCAATTGCCTCTCCTGTGCACAGCCAATTGAATATTCTGATGGGTCGTGTGTCTTGTGCCTGGGTCGTGCCCACGCAGAGGCGGTGTTTGGGGTGTCGGACTGCCACCACTGTGGAGATATGAGCCTCCGGACTCTCAGACTCTGTGTGGCCATCGTCCAACTCGCCCAACAAGCCCTGCCACGCTCTTCCTCTGCTGCCTCTTTCGAGCCAAGAAGGATAGCGCAGACTCAACGCCCACACGCCTCTCACACCCAACCCCAGGTTCCCTTCCGGTGTGCTTCATGACCGCTGATCTCCATAGTGATCATAGTGATGATGTCAAACTCCTACTCATCCTCTCCAAGGGGGTTGAAGAGCTCGGTTTAGAGTGGGCGTCCCCTGCCGAACTGACCAGAAACTGTCCGGACTAGTGGTTCCTCCAGTCGGACTGCAGCCGAAAGGACACCCTGCGGGTGCCCGACCCATTTTTCGCCGAGGTTAAACATCAAATATCAAAGTCATGGAATGCGCCGCCCACGAGTCAAGGGCACAAGTCGGGATCCTTCCTCTTGTCTTCTTTGGATGGCGCTGACCGAGTTGGGTATGTTGAACTGTGGACAAAGCCAGCACCAGTGCCCATCTTTGCCCTGCACAAACTTCGCTGGGAAAATACATTAATGCTATTTGTATGTTTTGGAGGGGGCATGAAAGGCCTGCCTGTGTCCAAGCAAAGACTGTCACACTGGATTGTCGTTGCAATCGCTTTAGCTTATGGCTCTTAAGTGCGTGGAATGTCCTATAGGGGTTAGAGCCCACTTCACAGGGGAATGGCTTCCTCATGGGCATGAGAAAATGGAATATCTATTAAGCACATTTACATGGCAGGAGGCTTGTCATCCCCCAACACTTTTCTGAGGTTTAATAGCTTAGATGTGTCATCTCTAGCCTCACATGTACAGTCTGGGCGAGCAGCGAACCCGCCTAACCAGGTGAAGACAGGTGACACAGATGATGATAACGAGGAACGGGCTGATAAGTGAGGGAGTGAGTACAGGTGTGGAGACAAGGAGGATTCTGGGGAGTGTAGTGCAGACTAAGACAGACAGGTGCAGACGAAGACTGTGACAGCTAAAGCCTAGTTCACACTACATGATTTTAAAACGTCGGGCTGAACTGTGCGGTTCACACTACATGACTTGCTCTCTGAGAAATCAGGAGTGTTCAAGTTGTTGAGCTGTTCACACCACACGACACAGCGTGATTGATCCGCAACAGGAGGTAACCCACTACACGAGTTGACAACAACTCTGTCACCCAATGATTCTATCTTGTCTACAAATCTATCTGTCTAATGTCTATCTTGGCGCGAAACGGCACGCGCCAATACACAGCAAAGAACAACACAACACGCGAATATGGACGTCAGACAGAAACTAGTGCTGCTGTTTGCAGAAACTGTTTGCGCGATGATTTGCTCTGAGAAAAAACGCAAAAAAAGAAAAAATAAGAGAGTATGGGGGAAAGAGTGGATCTGCATACGCGAAGAGCAGGTCTGTGCTACAGAGAGAGTTGGAGGTGAGTACAGCATGTTTATAGCCTATCGGAGATGTAGCTGCATGTTTATGTTTAGCTGATGGCAAAAATCACGTATTTACCCGGTGACTTCAACTCATGCGTTGCTGTGATTGGCTGTTGCTCATGACATCAGTGAGATTGAGTTGTGCGACAGCTCTGGATATCTAGCATGCTAGATATTTTTCTAGGCTCGGCGACGTGTCTGCGAGGCGTCTGCGAGGGTCTTTGATGCGTTGTTGGCTCTTTCATACTAACAGATTGGCAAGCGTTCATCGCTCGCTAATCCCCCGCGATTTGCACGCGATAACACCCTGACCTGTCGGCGAGCTCAACGATTTGCAAATCGGGCTTAAATCGGGCTCAAAATCATGTAGTGTGAACTAGGCTTAACACGATGAAACTTTATTTACTAGTATTTACTACTGCATTTACTAGTTGGCATATCAACACTATATAGAGAAAAAAATGCGCCAAAAGTAAAAAATCTTTGAAAGATATCACTGAATATTTAACCATAGCAAAAGTAAATGTCTTACTTTTTTTTTTTGGTAAAATTTGACAAATCTGATATTATTTTAATATATAATATGTTATTTAACAGTTAAGATAATTATTGAATGCTTCGCTAACTAGCAGAATAAACTAGCAAGGTTTAAATTCCAGTTGTGCTGGTGGGGCATGTTGTAACACCATTAGAAAAATTGTGAACTATGACACCAACATTAGAACTATGATATTCTATTCTATCCTTTTATGAATTTTATTGAGAAACCATGAGAAGAATGTGAATAATGACTGAGAGTCAATGTTCACAAGTTATTAATTATTATGTTTTGAACTAGCTGTATAGATGTGTTTTTCAGTGTGTTGGTTGTTAAACTAATATCTATATATATATATTTTTTTTTTTTATTATTAAAAAATGTCATTATTTTCTATGCAAAACTTAATAATTTTATTATATTGAGAAAATATTTTCGTTTGTCTTGTATAATTTTTTTTATTAGATCAGATAACATTTTATGCTGTCATATGGTCATGTTACAATGTGGGCCCTCACATGTTACGGGCATGTTGTCCCATTTCACTTCCATTCTTTCAGGATAAATCAATAAAAAAAGTATACACTGTATTAATGAAACAAAACCACAGTTGTACTAGACATGTGGGAAAATAATGTGGGAAAAATGTCATCTTAACCTGTAGGAGGAATTTAATACAGCACTGACGTCCTTACTAAACAAGCTCAAACATGGAGAAGAAGTGAAGAAAAAGTGTGATGAAACAATTGAACACATCACGGTGAGGATGAATAAAGAGTTAAATACTCAACATTCACACACAGAGTTTATTATTGACATTAGTGGAGTGTGTGTTCATACAGAGCTGACTGAAGTGAATGTGATTTGATTTCAGTCTCAAGCTGAGCACACAGAGCGTCAGATTAAAGAAGAGTTTGAGAAGCTTCATCAGTTTCTCAGAGACGAAGAAGAAGCTACAATCACTGCACTGAGGGAGGAAGAGGAGCAGACGAAGCAGAGGATGAAGGAGAAGCTGGAGGAGATGAACACACACATCTCAGCTCTTTCACACACAATCAGAGACATGGAGGAGATGATGAAAGACAATGACGTCTCGTTTCTAAAGGTGACAAATCAATCTGACTTCATTCTTTGTGCATAAAACAACTTGTATATAGAGACTCATTGACATTGAGAGTGTTTGATAAGATATTAAAATGTTTTTAAACTCTATATTTTCCAGAACTATAAAGTCAGGATGGAAAGGTAAGTGAGCTGCTCGTATCTCTTCTCTCAGTGGATCTAAACTCAAATTCACTGCAGTTCTGACTCCTGAATGTTCCTCAGAGTCCAGATCTCACAGCCGGATCCACGGATGAGTTCTGGAGCTTTGATTCATGTGTCGCGTTATCTGGGTAACCTGCCGTTCAGAGTCTGGAAGAAGATGCTGGAAACTGTCCAACACAGTGAGTCTCGCAGATCTGACACAGTGCAAAAGATAGTTCAGATATAAACACACACAACATCAACATTTGATAGACATATATTTAATAATTCCAAAGTTAATCTGAACTGTATTTCAGAAAATCATCAGATCATACAGCGAACTCATAATGAAAGTCTATTCCTCATGGTTTATGTTTATGTATAGGATATAATATTATTGAATACTGATATTAAACCTGAAGCCTCAATCCATTCTGACAGTAACTGAGAGACTATTGTTATGATTTATGATCTCTTTCAACAAAGTCTTTATGTGTTTTACATTTACATTTCTAATACATCATATTTCATCCTGTAATCTGATGTTATTGTCTTTGCAGCTCCATTGACTCTGGATCCAAACACAGCAGCTTCTTGGCTCACACTCTCTGCTGATCTGACCAGTGTGTCGTACAGTCGTGTAGGTAAAACACTTCCTGATAATCCTGAGAGGTTTGACTGGTATGCATGTGTCCTGGGATCTGAGGGCTTTAACTCAGGAACACACTGCTGGGATGTGGAGGTTGGAGACAATACAGAGTGGATTCTTGGAATAACCACAGCATCAAACCAAAGGAAGGGAAGTGTTTTCTTTGAGTCTAATGTCTGGCGTGTGCGGTACATAAACAGCAAATACAGCTCACAATCCCCAGAGCAACCCGTCACTGTCTTTACTGTTAAACAGAAGCTTCAGCGTGTGAGAGTTCAGCTGGACTATGACAGAAAAACAGTGTCATTCTCTGATCCTGTAACTAACACACATTTACTCACATTCAGGACATCCTTCACAGAAACTGTCTTTCCATTCTTATATAATCGCTGCACAACTTCTCCTCTGAAGATCTTACCAGTTAAACTGTTTATTACAGCAGAAAATCACAGTTAAATCTGCTTCTGCTTCTAGATTAATTCAGTTTTGAAAATTATGCTTTAATAATAACGCTGTAATAAAAGGGTCTCGTTCATCAATCACACTTAAATGTAAAATTTAGAGCTAACTTAACACTTCTGTGTCCTTAAGGACTTTTTCCTCTCTATTTTTTTTTTTTTTTTTGGATAATGTTTCTTTTGTTAATGGCAACTTCATCAATTTTACATATTTTTATTGGAATTTTGGGTACTGGGTACACAAAATAGTTACTCAAGTTTGGACCTTAAGGGCAAAAATGTCCCCATTGAAACGGCCAATTTCTCTTTATCCCAGAGCAATTTAACTATTAAATGATTCAGTCTTTGTTAAGGCTTTAAGGCTTTTTTTCCTGTTTTCTGATTATGCATATTAGAGTCAATTAGATAAATTATTGTGTAATAAATGTATGTACTAAAAAAAATGTGTATTTGATCGAGAAAATTTCTACTGTACTGTAAATCATTACAGTAATTAGTAATTATTATTAAAGTAATTATTATTATTATAAATTTAATACTTAAGTTAAACAAGTCTTACAATAATTAAACTATGTTTAAATTGACGTTTACAACATGTAAGAAAAGATAAAGTGTCGACACATTTTAGTAATCTTCTTGCCAGTGAAATCCTCATATATTCATATATATATTATCATATAACTCGAGCTCTGAAACATGAATGCACTGTGAGGCCAGCAGCTGTTTATATATTCATGCATAATGATTGACAGAATAACAAGACAAACTAAATACTTCAGTTTACTTTACTTTAACCAACCGTTATTTAAAACTGGTTGAAAATGTTTGAAAATTTGTATATTTTATTGTTTATACTTATATATATATATATATATATATATATATATATATATATATATATATATATATATAAATATATAAAGCACCACACAAGATGCAAAATGATTGAATTCAATGGATTATGTGTACAACTACTGTGACAAATATACAGTAAGTCATAATACCATAAATAGGACAAAATGACCATTGATGATGTAACAGGACCCGTTCTCAGCACCAGTGACTGCAGTGCATGCTGGGATTCGGGGGAAAAAAAACACTTCCCTGGTTATAATGATACGCTTCTCATATCAAGAGTCAACTGTAGGATTTTCTCTGAAATATACTCTAGCCCTGAGTCAAAAGTACATTGATAAGGAACTTGATATGAGGACATTTAAATATTAACAGTGTTGTTGTCAAACCCATGATTCAACACTCAGTCTAATTATTAATCAGTGTTGTTCAACTCCTGAAGAACTAACTTTCTGCAGAGTTCAGCTCACACACACATTCCTGTAGTTTACATCCCTGAACATCTACGTGACGTGTGTTTGATTAGCATGAGGAGCTAAAGTGTGTGTGTGTGTGTGTGTGTGTGTGTGTGTGTGTGTGTGTGTGTGTGTGTGTGTGTGTCTGTGTGTGTGTGTGTGTGTGTGTGTGTGTCACACTGGGAACAACTTCTGCATGATGCTCAAACCTCTTCAGCTCTTATGAAGAAAGTGGGCGAGTTTTTCTAGTGTGAACAGTTGTCAATACTTGCTTCTGCTTCTAGATTAATTCAGTTTTGCAAATTATGCTTTAATAACAACACTGTAATAAAAAGGTCTCATTGATCAATCTTAAATGTTAAATTTAGAGCTAACTTTGCACTTGTACGTCCTTAAGGATTGTGTCTGTTTTTTATTTTAAATAATTTTTCCTGTGTTAATGCAATTTCATCCATTTTGGCACAAGTGTGTATTTTTAATGGAAATTTCTTATTTCACCCTCCTCTTTTTCTTTCATGACTCAATGTTACACTAGTAACACTAAATATTTTATTAAATATTAAATATATATTATTTTATTAAATACTAAATATTTTTATCCCAGTGCCATTTAACAAACAAACATTTGACATTTTTATTCTGTTGGTAAAGATATAAAATTTAATTTTGGACTTTTTCACAAGATGGCTCCATTTCCTCAGGTTTGGCCTGTAAAGCAAATACTCACTTTATTCCTGTTTTCTTCAAACAAAACAAACAAAATCTCACTCAAAGCTCTTTTTTATTTTTGTTTAAAACACAACTTGTTTAGATTCATGGACTGCATTTAGATTGTTTTATTTTGTAGCAGTTTTTGAGTTTAACATGTTTTATTAAATATACATTTTATATAAAAACATTTTTATAAATAATTTTCATAAATTAAACCTCTAATTTTTTCTTTTTTCACTTTTGTAAACTTTTTCAACAATAATCTTCCAAGAGTCTTCTTCTTCTTGAGGATCTTCAGAATTAAATCTGTGGTCCGAAGCTTCAAGTGTTTTATGACAGTTCATTTTTTGACACGTACATTTTTGTCCTTTAAAGACTCAGAGTAACTTTATAAATTGACGCATAAGGTTTAAAAATTGGATTTCTGTATTTAAAAAATACACATATATATATATATATATATTATAAATTTGATAATTAAGTAACCATTAAATAAGTCATAAAATAATGAAAGTATGTTTAAATCCACGTTTACAATGCAAGACAACATAAAGTGTTGACACATTTTAGTAATAGACCCTTTTCAGATTTCTGGGTTTCTCAGAAGCAGAAGTCGTCATATTTGGGTAAACTTCTATAGCGGTGAATATAGAGACTACATTAAATATATTTGTGTTTGTGCTCAAATGGCAAAAGAAAAACAACTTTATAAAAAAGGGAAAAATAGAGAGGGATTGATAACAGAAGAGAGAAAGATGTCAGTTTATCCGTCACTCCCACAGTCACTGTATTAGAAACACAGCAAGGTAATATAATACAATGTATAGTGTTCTAAATGTACATACTTTTTTTTTTTAAATGGAAATATAAAAAACTTTGCCGGATTTATGATGCTGATGACCGTTAAAACAGTTTATCTATTTATAATTTATTTATTTGACAGGAATCACTGTGAAAAGGGTCCTCCTTCTTGCCAGTAAAATCCTCATTTGTTCATATGTATATTATCCTATTTCTTGAGCTCTAAAAATTATGAATTCACTGTGTGGCAAGCAGCTGTTTATATATTCCTGCAAAATGATTGACAGAATAACAAAACTAGATGCTTTCAAACCGTTATTAGAACATTTTTAAATGTTTAAAATTTGTCATATTTTTAATTTAAGGATTAAATTGGTTACAGTGTGACAGATTTTCATCATTCAAAAATGGGATGCACAAAATTGTCTTATGTAACAGGCGTTGAAAAATATATATACCAACGTTATGAAACATTATAAAAAAGCACCAGATGCAAAATGATGCACTTCAATGGATAATAAAGGGGTCCTTGATTATGATTTCACTTTTCTAACTTTAGTTAGTGTGTAATGTTGCTGTTTGAGCATAAACAACATCTGTAATGTTACGACGCTCAAAGTTCAATGCAAATGGAGAAATTTCCTTTTACAGAAATCACTTTATAAGGACAAACGGCTGTCACACTGTTGTCTTTTTAGAGCCGCTTTACAGCAGAATTGATTTCGGTTTGCACTCAAGGGGAAGCCGAGCTTTCCTTGCAGTCTTAAAAAAAAAACGACTCCCATCTTGTGACCTGATTATTGGTTCATTTGTCCCACCTGTCCTCCCTCGTTACCTGCCTTGTTTGTTCCCTATTTATTATCCATGTGTTTGCAGTCTTGTGCTGGTGGCGGTAGTGCACATTAAAAAGTTGTTTGCCAACCACCATAAAAAAATAAAATAAATAATAAATAAAAAAAATAATAATCATCATCATCATCAGATGATCATGAATTTTGTAGAATGTTCGTGTTTTGTTTTATTGTATTATTAAAATAAAGCCCATCGACTCTGCACCTTAGGCTATGTTTACACGGAAACGATCTGAAGAGAAAACGCAAAAGTGGCGTTGCGTTATCACTTTTTATTCAGCGTTTAGACGAGCGTTATCGGGGGGAAATCCACGTGCATATGATGACGCAAAAGTGTGTGAAATTCGATGTAGTATGCACTCCAGGCGGCTAGGTGGCAATGTGAAGCACTGCCACACAACAACACCAATATCTGAGAATATTTTGTACCACTGCTGAAAAGACTCTAGTACGTTTATCAGAGCTGCTATGGCAACTTGAAGGTCCGACGTATGGAAATAATCCGACATATTGGGGTTATTTTCCTGTAATGGCACATGCCTGTGACGTAAACGCGTACGCGACGAGAGCCACAGTGAGCAGATTTGCGTTTTTACTGTTTAGATGGGAACGCGACGGTGGATCGTTTTTAAGATTTCCACTCTGGAGGGTGGTTTCACTTTTTTGCGTTTTTAAGCCTCCAAAACGCCGTCGCCGTGTAAACGAAAGGCACATCCGATAAAATATTTTTACGTTTTCACCCAGAATCGTTCTCGTGTAAACAGGGCCTAAGTCCTCGCTCCTTTCTCAATACCCACACTTGACAGTCGAGTAAAGAAAAAAAAAAAGAGCTGCCCCTCTTTTGAAAGACCAGCAGCCGCCACTGGTTTACATGGACCCTTATAATCGGATTGACGGCTCAATCGGACTAAAAAAACTTCATGTAAACACCTTAATCAAACAGATTGAGCTCGATCCGATTGGAAATTCGATCGGATTGAAAGGGGTGGTTTATTCCTTTTGTAATCCGATCGAGAGAACAGGTAAACACTTGATCGGATCGAAAACCGAAACTGAAAGGACTGCACATATGCAATGACCTTGAAATAGCTTAATGACGTATGGAACGAGCTGTTCTTCCTGTTGAATAAAGTGTCAAATAAATGACAAGAGTGTCCCGTTATTCTAAAATTCTCCTTTCACTCAGCGTCTGTGAAGTGGAGCAGGACCACGGCCCACCAGTCCTTGTTTCAGACTCCCATCCACAGAAGGTTTTGGGTGCGGGGTTTTCCTACGTGATAAATATAAGCAGCACGGCACAACGGTTCATATGCTCATTGTCTCCACATCATGACCAGAGACAGATAAATATTAAGTCTGCTGTTTAAAACAAATAAAGAACCAATAGAGGAGAATAGTTATGCGCGAACAGCGGCAGTATTCGTCTAGTGTGCGCATGTAAAAAATCAATTCCTATTTTGAAGCTTGTGACATATAAACGCGCACATCAACCCGATTACTTTATTTATCGTTCATGTAAACACCGTGTTTCGATTCATCAATCGAATTGATTTCATTCCGATTGAACCAGAAGGTGTCCATGTAAACGTAGCTATTTATCATCATTTTCCTGTTTATCACTGTAAAGCTGCTTTGAAACAATCTGTATTTTATAAAGCACTGTATAAATAAAGTCGCAATGAAAAGGAAATAGTGACAGATCTTTTCTTACATATTGTGACGTACATCCAAGTGTATCAGATGATCAGAAATGTAGGGCAGGTTCATCAGTTGTTGACTGGATGTTGAGATGTGGATGAGCACTCAAAAATGAATCTGAGCTTACAGTCGATTGTAGAGTCATTGCGTAGCTTTTTACTTAAAAAAAAATCTTTAAGATAGAGTTTTCATTTGTACATTTATGAGCCAACCATAATGTAATAAATAGAAAGAATGACACCTTAATGTCCACCACGGTTGCCTCTATCAGCCTGTAGGCTCAATTGTGTGCGGAGGAGTCGGGTTTGGCGGGAAAATTCACAAAATGTGACGTCATGCACGTTCTCGTCTACTTGGGCTTACATCCGGCCATTAGTAAGCAGCGGCAAATTCGGCAATCGCTAGCAGTAACGTGAATGAAATGGACTCTGCGGACGTAAAGAAGCGACCAGCTTCCAGTACAATCCAGAAACCCATGGCAACTCCTCGTAAGTTTAAAAAAAAAAGCCTCATTTAGTGCGGCCAAGATAGAGAGTGACCGGCGTCGGGCAAAGACAAGAGTCAACATTGGAGCGGCTTTTGATTCTTGGATTCTTGGAGGGAGCTCCGGTCAGCGCTGGGTATAAAAACAGACCCCGAGCTGGCTTTCTTTTTACTGCAAAGATAAGACATAGTTACAGGCCATTTTGCAATATATTATTTTATTGTTTTTGTGGTGTAATTGGCTCTATTTTCCAGGGACAGCAGTTGAAAAGTATTGACACATTTCACATAAATCTTCGTCAGTGCATTGTCCCTGTCAAAATATCTACTAAATAAATCAGCACTACATGTAGTTTAGCGATTCGCTATTCGAGTAAAACAGTTCAAGATTCTTGAGTGTGATATAAAATGCTGATATATAAGTTAGATAATTAGACACAAATTAGTTGATGACGATGACGTTGATGTCGACTCGTGCGTTATTTTGAGTTGTAGTTCAAAATAAGAAAGATGCGAGCGAAGCCATTCGGTCGTTGTGGCAACGCTGCCGAATATCAAGAAGTTAAAGCCGGAGCAAGAACAATCTTTGCTTAGTTTTGTGTTTATGGCCATCCTCCCACGGGGTTCGGGAAAAGACATATGTCACGACCAAACGTCAGCGATTGGTTATGGCAGAGAGAGTGACTCTGGGCAGATCCAATAGTTTTAGACTTCAATAGAATACCCGCCTACAAGGAAGTTAACGCTTGTCAATGGAGCGGTGCCAGACTCTCTGTACAAATGAAATGTACGAGAGTCTGGTAGAACCAGGCTAAGGCAGTGCCTCACCAAAGGCAATTTTGACATTACATTTATTAATTCCAAGAGCTTTATTAATTCACCACATTATTAATTGCATTTATTTTATTCCAAATATTAATTTTTGAAACAAATATTTTCAGGAATACACATATAATATACTCCTTTTGCCATTGTTTGCTCCTAAAAATCATTGTTTCATGCAGAAAATTCAAGACCATGGCCATTGAGGCAGAGGTTAGCAGTGCCTCTTTGGTCCATAGAACGTAGTTTATGTAGATTTGCGCATGCGCAGTCAGTTCTCGTGCTGTCTTGAATTATCAACATTGAGGCAGAGACCGAGCTTGCTTCATGTCACGTGATCCACTCGCTCTCACTCACTCCGCGCTTCCCGCTACTTAGCATCTAGCGGCGCCTAGCGTTGGAAGCGTCCTATGAAGAAAAAAGACCTGTGGTTGCTGACGGGAAAGTCCATGCGTCTATCCCTCTGGTCAATTACTTTGTTGTAAAAGTCCTCTTCGTTGGGTGTATTTTTCAATTTCATGAGTCTCTCCTTTTCAATGGAAATAAGAGCCAAGGAGGAAAGTCTGTTCTGCTCCATTCACGTCAGAGGCGCCCGCACCATTGGATGTGCAGTTGCCGCAGCACAGCCTATGAGCGAGCCATACGCGTACTGTGCTTACGTTAGCTGTGCAGCTGCAAATGCGTTTTACATATAGGCTTCAGTAAATCGATGAAAAGGAGTTTCGGCTACAAATAAAAGTCAGCACCCCCTTTAAAACGTAAATTATTCATTTATTTATTATTTTTCAAACCTTTATATTGGCTTGTGTGTGTTGTCTGATGGTGGGATAGGCCTGCTGTGCGCTGACACCAAAATGTTCTCTCTTCCATACCCTGGTGCGCCGTCACCTCTGCCACATTTGTACTGTAGGTCTATCTGTGCGATTATGGTGCATTTCGTAAGGGTTAAAATGCTTTTGTAGTTCTCTTTTTTTAATCCTGGTGCGCCGTCGCCACTCGCCAGACGCGTGTCGCGTGTCGGTGTGTGCGCCTAGCGCAGTTTGTAGGAGCGAATAAGCTGTTTTGTACTTTAAAGCTGTACTGCTGACACAATGTTTTCTGACTGTAGCCTATTCGAATCATGGTGTGCCATCACCAGAGTGACCAGACCAATAGTGTGTGTGTGTGTGGCTGTCTGTGCGTGTTTGCGCATTTTGAAGGAGTGACGAGGCTACTTGTCGGTTCGCTGACAACGCACCGCCTCCCTCTCTTACTGTGTCCCGCACAAAACATTTGTTTGTTGTGTAAGTCATAAGATAGATGTGTCCATTAATATGTGCGTGTGGTCCATGAGCGTGCACAACGCTGGTTGCAGTTTCGCTTTTTGCCAGAGGGGGCATAGTTCTGCAAAAACTCAGAGACTTGCGCTATGCACCTTTAAGGAGAATAAATGTTTGGATTAAATAAAAGGATGAAAAAGAAAGTGTACATGGATAAACCGTTCACAATAAGATCTGCACTTTTTCAAAATAAATTTAATTTAATTTAATTCCAAATGCTTGGAAATTTCACTTTCATTTTCAACTTTTATTTGCATTGGTAACAATAATATTGTGTCAATTTGATTTTACAGAAATAAAAGTAAAATACAGTAGTTAATCAACTTGAAATAAATCAACCAATGAAGAGAAACTCATTAACCATCTGATATGACCATCAATAAAATAGATGTGAAATAGTTTTGAGAAATCACACCAGTCACTACGCAGACAAGTTAGCCTACCGTTTTTAGGTGATATGCCATGTTTGTTGTCGAGCTGTGATATGCAAACTGTTGCTAGCAAACTTTGCATTCGACCTTTTTTCGTTATCTATTTATTTTCGTAAAATGCTGCCACACTGCTGATGTCTTGACATGGTAGAGGAGGACTGACTGTAAATTAAACGCTCACAATAAAATTAATATTCAGCAAACCACCAGACCAATGTCTTCTAGTACTTTCTTCAATATGTCTCCAGTTGACAGAGGTGTCAATTCCAGGGGTCAGGAAGTAAAAGTCCTGCCATATGTTTATTCCACCCATTAACTCAGCCAGCTGATTTCACTAATTAGTTCTATCTCTTGGCTGAAAAACTGTGCTAATTAGCAAATCCAGGTGATTGGAACAAAATACTGAGGAGGAATTTTACTTTCTGGACCTGGACTTGACACCTCTGCCAGTAGATTGGGCTAATCCAAAAAAAGTGAAAACAAGGGGGGTATTCTGAAGACAGGCTGTTACCTGTGAAACAGGGGTGCTCTGAAAACACCCCCATTAGCAATTAGTGCTTTCCACCTGATGAAATTAACACGGCAAAAAATATACCAATCAGAATTTTGGTTGATCCAAAACGTATCGACCAATAAATTGACGAGTCGAATGGGAGATTACAGCCCTATGAAAAACCATAGACTGTAAAAAAAAAAAAACAGCAGGTTGCGAGGCCCCCTAGTGATGCAAGGCCCTGTGCGGTTGCACAGTCCACACAGTCCTTGCGACGGATCTGTACATGTTACTTGCGGTAAATAAAGAAAACAAGATGTTTCAACAATAAAAAACTGTTCAAGGAAAACATCTTGGAGCGCTGCTTGCCGGAGGTACTTTTGTTAAGTAATAGAAGGTGCTCATTGTTGGGTTTCAAACTTGTAGGCTATTTATAGAAAAAAAAAGATCCAAGGCACTTATTTCGGTTTAAAAAAGTTAAAAAGCCTTTATTCAAACAATGGAACTGTTTAGAAACATTAAAGGGTTAGTTCACCCAAAAATGAAAATTAAGTCATTAATTACTCACCCCCATGTTGTACCAACCCCGTAAGACCTTCGTTCATCTTCGGAACACAAATGAAGATATTTTTGATTAAATCTGAGAGGTGGATCACTGCTACATAGGCTGCCTGAGGGAATGAAACTTGACGGCCCAGAAAGTCATTAAAGAAAATGTTTAAATATGGCATGTGCCTACAGTGGCTCAACAATAAGTTTATCAAGCGACGAGAATACTTTTTTTCCGAAAAAAACAACATAAATAACGACTTTATTTGACTATTCCTTTTCTTCCTTGTGGGCCTGAGACGAGAGTTCAAGAGATTTCCACGACGCATGCGCGAGAACGGAACAAGAAGTATTAGAAGAAGAACGTCCTCTTCTCAGTTCTCGCGCATGCGTCGTGGAAATCTCTTGAACTCTCGTCTCAGGCCCACAAGGAAGAAAAGGAATAGTCGAATAAAGTCGTTTTTTTTTTTTTCCCCCGCACAAAAAGTATTCTCGTCGCTTGATAAACTTATAGTTGAGCCACTGTAGTCACATGGAATATTTAAACATTTTCTTCAATGACTTTCTGGGCCGTCAAGTTTCATTCCCTTAGGCAGCCTATGTAGCAGTGATCCACCTCTCAGATTTAATCAAGAATATCTTCATTTGTGTTCCGAAGATGAACGAAGGTCTTACGGGGTTGGTACAGCATGGGGGTGAGTAATTAATGACTTAATTTTCATTTTTGGGTGAACAAACCCTTTAAAACAGGAATGGAAGTGCAGGTCGGCGGCAGCATCGGAGAGAGAGAGAGAGAAAGAGTAGATCGAAGGGCCTGTTTGAGGAAATCCTGCAGGAGCAAGATGAGGAACATGGGGCAGGTACGACAAGCACACGTTCAACTTTGTTTTTTTTTTTTTTTTTTTTTAGCTGATGCTTTTATCCAAAGCGACTTACAATTGCTATATTTCAGAGGTCGCACGCCCCTGGAGCAACTAGGGGTTAAGTGTCTTGCTCAGGGACACATTGGTGTCTCACAGTGGATTCGAACCCGGGTCCCTCACACCAAAGGCATGTGTCTTATCCACTGCACCATCACCACCCCCTTCAGACTTCAGACTTCAGACTTCAGACTTCAGACATATGTGACGGACCAAACGATCTCACACTCAGACAGCCCATTCCAGTATTTGGGCAGTCGACCGAGTTCGGGTTCCCACTCTTGGCTGCTGCAAAGTTTCTCTGCATCCCTGATACCAGTGTGGACAGCGAGAGACTGTTCAGCACAGCAACTAACATTGTGCATGCAAGGAGAAACAGGCTAGAGGAGAGAGAGCAGAAATGCTCATTTTCCTGAAGAAGAACTTGCCATTGTTATTGAAATTATGAGCAATACTTCCCACAGCAGTGTGTAACCTAGTTTAAAGCTGCTGTCGGCAACATTTTTTTGATCATATTCAGTGAAATCGACACTATAATCCGACAGAACAACATAAATAAAGTGGTTTTAGAAAAAAAACTGAGCTTCTAACTCCACCTGGAGCGTGTTATTTGTTTTGCAAAAATCCACCGCTCCCGGATCATCGGGTCCAATCAGCGCAGGGGGGTGTGAGATCTGACTGTCAATCACAGGTCGTGCACACGCCAACCTTCGCGCACGTTACAATCACATGCACACGCCTAAAGTTCGCGCAATAAGGAAGAGTGATGGCGGAAAATATTCCAATTCCTCGGTTAACCTCAAGTGCTAGGAGGCCAAAAACAACACAGGAAAAGAGAACGCCTGCTGAAAAGAAAGAAAGCGACCGTGCCCGTAATAAACCGGGATCAATATCGGATCGGCATTTGAAAGGTGGAGAGATTTACATAATTTAATTGGGTTCAAGCTGGATGCCGAGCTTTCAACATTTCTTCTCGACAGATAATTGTGCTTTATCAACCAGTTACTTTATTTCTTAGTGTTATGTTAGTAATCTCGGCGACTCTCAGCCTCACGGGCTGATCAGAGGTACAGAAAGGCCCTGAGCTCTGGTTGCATTTCATTATATAGACAGACCTCATTTCAAATGTAAACATGAGATCATAGTGGAAATTCACCTTAATTACTGTCCCAGACTTACTGGGGCAGAAGTTGATTTACATGGAACCATTTGCTAACAGTGGAAATTTGCATTAAGTTAACACCTTCTGACCATGTCTGTAAGACACACCCTTCTGTGTGCAAGATATTTCTAAACTATTAAGAACTGTATTACCTTTTGGTTTACTTATTTGAGAATGAGACATTTGTACCAGTTGCACTGAGACATTTCAAATGATACTAAATATGTATACAACTGCATGATAATTGTTCATATTAAAACCATGTGTATATATTTTGGATGAGTTTTAGGTGATCTCACCACGAGAGTGAGAGAGTGGGGATGGCGGGAAAAAGATGTAGATTAGAACGATTCTGGGGTGAGACTTGCATCTCGAATGGTGCATGAGTGAGTTCAAATGGTAATTTTTAGCAGGGTCCTTTGTCCACTCGAGGAGTGATCATTCCTCAACTTTTTCCAGTCTTACACTCTATTACTCAAGTCTCTTATTTCACTACATTGCAGCTGCACTTGGTGTTTTTAAAGGAATACTTAGATTGAGTATAAGTTACGGTTGCACTTTTTAAAAAATGCCTTTTAATACAATTGTTTCTGGACTTTAAGTTTGAAAAATGTGACATATCCAAAACGCTGCAGTAAAACTCATTACATGAGGTATGGATACTGTATGGGATGTCCCCTATGAGAACAGGCCATTCGTTTTTTCTACTTATTAGAAATGTCTTTATAGGACACAGTAAAATGCTTTGAAATGAGGTGTTCATACTAGGTGGGACGTTGGATTCCAGAAGCTTTTAATATTGTAAAAAAAATATACGAAAACAAAAACAAAAGAGGTAATTAGAAAGAGTGTATACTTTATTTTACTGCTTTTTGAAAATAATTATGCTGTAAACCTCTACATAAAAATGATTTATATGTGACCTATAAAGAAAAAAAAAACATTAGTCAAAGAAATACACAACTTGCAAAAACAACGTGAGTGTAAATGAAAAGGATAACAGAGTAAAGTGCAAAAACTCTCGAAACATGGCATCTTATATTGTCTTTCACAGATAGATAGATGGATAGATATATAGATAGATATAATGAAAGAAAGAAACAAATATTAGATAGAAAGAAAGAAAGAAAAATAAGATAAAGAAAAATTTGATAGAAAAAAAGAGACAGATAGATAGAAAGAATGGAAGAAATATTAGATAAAAATAAATAATGAAAGAAAGAAATATTAGATAAAAATAAATAAATAAATATTAGATAGATAGAAGATAGATAGACAGAAAGACAAACAGACAGACAGACAGACAGACAAAAAAGCTCTATCAGATGCCAAAAATAAACAGTGCTAATATACACTCATTGTGTCCTAACCTTTATCTCTATACCGAAATCTGAGATGGTTAGTTATTCAGCTATTTTGAATTATAAAATGTTGAAGTCTGGGATGCCATGAGACTGGAGACTGAAAAGTACACTATGGCTTTTGAAAAGCTTAAATGTGTGACTTGAATCAACAGTGTTTGAGTATTCTCATTAGAAACAGGATAGAGGAAGTAGAAGTAGAGACTTTGACCCGGAAACAGTATTCCTTATGTCACAGCAAGCAGAAAATATTTTCCATTTTAACAGAGTTAAGGTGCATTAAAATTATCTGTTGTTTTGTGAATTTTTACTGGTGAATTCCAGTCATTTCAATAAGAATTCACATGATCAGCAATTTCGTGTGTGGTCAAAAATGTCACTATGGGACCAAGTTGGTCACTGGAATTCGCTGGATTTGACCAACAGAAAGCTGCTGGAAAGTGACTCCAGAGTGAGCTGTGCTTCATACATTACGTTGCTACACTGCTGACAATGGTCAATGGACTTTTTTGCCTGTGTAATTTTATGAAATTCATAAATGTGACCGCACCTTTACACACTGCAACATAAAATTCAATCAATAATAAAATCTTCACAAGGGACATGTGAGGTAGGCTACTCAACGAGTTAGAAAAGTGAAAAGGTGCAGCTGCTTAATTTTACGTTTGTTTTTCCTCTTTTCTGGTGGATGGTCCAGGTACTTCAATGATTTTCAGGTCTACGGGAGGACTTTTGTTCTTGTTCAAACTTGTATTTCAGCTTACCGAGGTCCCTGCAAAGAACAAAAATTACTGTTAGTAATGTTATTAAAGTAATACAGTAGTTGAGAACTTAAAATAATTTCCTCAACCTTGTGACATTCCAAACCTGTTTGACTTTCTGTCTGTGGAACCCAAAAGCAGATCTCGGGCATAATGCAACCGTTCCGTTCACTGCATGAAACACAAGCAGAAAATAATTGTGTATATCATTCATGAAACCATTCTTATGTACACTTGTCTAGTTCAATTAAATGCAACAATTTATGTAAAAATGGATAAATATTCTGATAAGCTCCAAAAATGTCCCAGAAAAGATCCTAAAAATATGGGAAATTAAAAAGAAATGACTCCACAACTCATGTGTTATGAGTTGTGTAGTGTTGTAAGTCTTCTTACAAACTTGAAGTTATAATTCAGAGTTCAAATGTCTTATATTCAAATGCAAATTATTTTTTTCATTTTATTTTATTTAACCAGTTTATTTTAATAAAGTACTTGCATGTGGTGCAGGTAACTTACTGTAATTCAATGTTGCCTCTGAAATGTTCAGATTATTTTAGAAATGTACCAGTTGTTCTGGGGAAACAAAAGAAAAAAGCTGATTATCCATTCACAAAATGATATTTATTCGCCAATAAAGGGCTTTAAAATGGTATTTGAGAGAATGAGGGCACCTGCAACTTAATAAGTAAACAAAAACAGACCAAACTATACTCACAACCGGCACTACGTCATAGAATGTCTCTGAACAGGTTCATGCCCACTTTTAGTGGAAAATAAACTAGACTTCCCATAGACTTCAATACAAAATAGCGTCACAAAACAACTCGTTCATCAAAATGAACGAATCTTTTTTCGAGTCATTTCGTTCATTCAATGAACGAAATGACTCGAAAAAAGATTTATCCATTTTGATGAACGATTTCGAATAGGAGAGTCACGAACGCGCATCACAGAACAGAGCAAGGCGGGCATTTATGCTTATAAAACTTAAACTTTTTTTATTTATTTTTGAAATGACTTATAGTTTCGCTAGATAAGACCCTTATTCATCGTCTGGTATCGTTTAAAGCCTTTTGAAGCTGCACTGAATTTATTAACGACGGCCGGCTGTGTACGGACATTGGTTTGTGACGCTTTTTTGTATTGCAGTCTATGGGAAGTCTAGTTTATTTTCCCCTAAAAAGGGGCTGTGACGAAATCGACAGTTAAGTTCCTGGATGTGCCGGTAGTACATATGAAGAGCTCTTTTCCAAAATGCGATAAACGCCATTTTTGAAAAAAATGAGTTTGTCATGTCATTTTGCTGTGTACTGGACCTATTCACTGCTCCATCAACGTTTCATTACAAATCGCTATATTTCCTTGTTTAAAATGTACTGCAAGATGCAGTTCTTTTCCAAACTGTGATAAGCGGCAAACCTATTTTTAGTCTAAACGCGATACATCCTCTCGACCAATCAGAATTCAGTGAGTGTTCTACGCAATCCAACACGGCGGCGCTCTGAACAGTGGTTTGTTTATGTTCATTCATTCATCAAAATGAGTGATAACACTTTTGATGGCCTTGCTGAGTCAGTGAGACCTTTTCCTGGGGGAAGAAAACGCCGACTGGACAAAGAAAATCACCAAAAAGAACAAAAAAAGAAGGCTCGTCACTCGGGTGGCGCGATAATACCAACAGTGGGATGCCAACATAAAGCTGCTGCAAAAGGTTTCTGTCAGGCCGAGAGGCTGTCGCCAGATGATCTGATACATTTTTTTAACTATTTTTATGAAAAACCAAACAAGGTTGACCAGGACCAGGCCATACTTCATCTCCTGGACATCACGCAAGTGACAAGGAAGCGTCCGAAAGTCCAGGACGTAAACAAACAAAAAGACCGGAACATATCTGTTAAGTACACCAAAACAGTCCTTTGTGCAACAGTCATCCAGAGAAGGTGCCCGTTTGCAAGGCGACCTTCATAAAAGTTTTTGGTGAGTAACTGTTACTACTTTCGCCTCAGAATAGGCTAGTTTAATATTGTTTTGTAGGTTTCTCCCTCGCGATAAAGATATTTTCCTGTAAAGAAGCCTGCTAACGTGACATGAAAAGTACTGAATAGTTATACTAGCCTACTGATAGATAAACTGGCCTTTATATTGACCATTATAAGGTGCTATGGTAGATTGTGTGTAGTGATGATAGTGCAAAAGTACAAAATGTGGCCAGTAAACAGTGGATTCTTTATTATGCAGTAAACAGTGGGGAGGAGAGAGAGAGATAGAGAGAGAGAGAGAGAGAGAGAGAAAGAGAGAGAGAGAGAGAGAGAGAGAGACAGAGACAGAGACAGAGACAGAGAGACAGAGAGACAGAGAGAGAGAGAGAGACAGAGACAGAGACAGAGACAGAGACAGAGACAGAGACAGAGAGAGAGAGAGAGAGAGAGAGAGAGAGAGAGAGAGAGAGAGAGAGAAAGAGAGAGAGAGAGAGAGAGAGAGAGAGAGAGAGAGAGAGAGAGATTGAAAAGTATCGTTTAATTCACAATTTAACATTCAATTCAACATTATTACATTAATCTTACACACACACTTTATAATTTAAAAAAAAACAAAACCATCTCTCCATCATCATCAACATCACAAAGAACATTTGCAACAGACCATTTTTCAGCAAAACACTGTAAATTGTTTGTCAGCTTGTGATAAGCATATTCAATTCTAATGCGAGCTGCTAACAATCCTAAAAACACCCCAATCACTTCTTTTGACCCTTCTTTCTGAATCATATGTTTCCTTGAAAGCCATATGGAAAGTTTAGCCACTCCAAACACATAGTTCATCAAAACTTGTGTTTGTTTTTTCTTTACCGAATACTTTGGTCCAAAAATAAACAAAGAAAAAGAAAAACATTCTCGCCAACTCAAACACCACTGTTCTAATAAATGAAACAACTCTCCTAGCCTACAACATCCACAAAACAAATGAACCAAAGTTTCATCTTGGGTGCAAAAGGGACATTCCACACCTTGACTGGGATCTAAATGGGCTACATGTTTATTGGTGGCTATAGCCCCATGTATTATCCTCCACTGGAGATCTCCTGTTCGTTTATCGATTGGTAGCTTATACAGAGATCTCCAACAGCCTTTCACAGACTGATCTGGGCCAAAATAATCAAACCACCTTGATGGTTTCATTCCCTCCAAAGCTCTCATATGGAGCATTTTCACACACAGAATATACATTCTTTCCTTGCCCAGCTCTTCAAATGACCCCAGCTGCACATTTGAAAATGAAAGAAAACTATTCTCTATGCCAAGCCCTTCTTCCACTGTTAGAGATATATCAAGGTTGGGGAATCCATATTCACACCCGTCCTCCCACTGACCCAACACATCACTATCACTTGCAAAAGCTTTCAGTGACTGTGGCAATGACTCACAGACCTCATCCACTATTTTTTTAATGAATCTCTCAGATCTTATATTGGCCAACTGACCCAGTTCCACTAGGGGTGAGCGCATGGCTCTAAAGAGATGGCCTACCTTTGTACATCCTGCCTCTCTCAGTGCTGAGCGTAAACTGGCAGACTTTAATGACCTTACGCAAATAAAATCATTATAAAACAGAGGTTCTTCAAAGAGCCACATTCCAGGCATCGCAGTAAAATCTCTTGAGAACTTCAAAATCTGCCATGCATGAACAACTGATTCATAGAAAGATGTTAAATCTCCAAAATCTACTTCTTCAGTTAACAGAAAAAGTTGCTTACTGTACCCCAACCTCCCTACCTTCTGTAGAAGCAGCTTTGCAGTTTCATGCCACCTCAACCCATTCCCATATAAATATCTCTGTGCAGATTTTAGTCTAAAAGTCGCAATCCGTGAAGATAAATGAACAAGTCCCTGACCCCCCTCATAAAGAGGAAGATAAAGGGCTGCAGCTCTAATCCAATGACAGCCTGACCAAAAGAAATCTAAAATTTTCCTCTGTAAACTTTCAAACAGTGCTTTTGATGGATTTAACACCATGAATTTATGCCAAAACATGGACACCACTAAGTTATTCATTACTAAAACACGTCCTCTGTACGACATCTGGGGCAGCAACCACCTCCACCTGGACATTTTTGCACACACCTTCTCCATTATTCCCTCCCAATTCTTTTCTTGAAATTGCTGTGTGCCAAAGAAAATACCCAACACTTTTAATCCATTTTTTCCCCACTTTAAACCTCCAGGTAAACAAGGCAGCTTTTCATTTTCCCACTTCCCCACTTGTAAAGCTTCACTTTTATCCCAATTAACTTTTGACGAGGAAGCCCTCTCATAACACTCCAAAGCTTTTACTGTTGTACATATATCATCGTCATTTTTGATGAATATATTAATGTCGTCAGCATATGCTGACACCACTAAAGGGGACTCAAAATCACAATTTGGTAACCTAAACCCATTCAAGTTGTTCCTTAACATGCACAAAAGGGGTTCAATAACCAGTGAATACAGCTGTCCTGAAATAGGACAACCTTGCCTTATTCCCCTCTCCACTGGTATTGGTCGACTAAGTCCCCTCCCTACTTTGACCATACATGATGCTCCGTTATAAAGGAGACTTATCCAGGCTATAAATCTCTCTCCAAAACCGAAAGCTTTTAAAACAGAAAACAAAAACCTGTGATCAATCCTGTCAAAAGCTTTCTCTTGATCCAGGGATAAAAGTCCAACATTCTGATCATACTCCTTGCACACATCTAATACACCTCTCATTAAAAATAAGTTGTCCATTATAGACCGATCTGGGATACAATAGGTCTGATCCATGTGCACAAGTAAGCCAATATAAGGCTTCAGCCTATTAGACAGAGCTCTAGAAAGCACTTTGTATTCAGTACATAAAACCGCAACAGGCCTCCAGTTCTTAAGATGGGATAAATCTCCTTTTTTAGGAAGTAATGTTAAAACAGCTCTTCTACAAGATGTTGGAAGCAAGCTTTGTTCAAAAGAGCTCATCAGGACCTCATGAACATCAGATCCTATAGTCCCCCAGAAGTGCTGAAAAAAGTCTATGCTGAGTCCGTCTATTCCAGGTGAGCGCCCTGAGGTCAGCTGATTAACAGCTATGGTGAGTTCCTCCAAGCTTAGCCCTTTATCCAGCTCAGTTTGTTCAGTTCTTCTAAGCTTAGGCAGCCCTTCTAAGAGTTCTTGTACACATTCTTCATCACAATGTTCATTGCCATACAACTCCGTATAAAACGCTATGGCACATCTTCTCATTTCACCTCCATCTGTTGTTACAGGCCCATCTGGACATCTCAGGCATGTCATGCGCTGATCTTTCACACTACTTTTTTCCAAGTTAAAGAAAAAGGTACTTGAGGCATCCATGTCTTTTAATTGAATGTATCTTGACCTCACAAGGGCCCCTTTAACTTTCTCTTGCAGCATGGAACTCAGCTCCAATCTTTTAGTTTTCAACGTGTCATTGCTTTCAGCCTCCCCACCATTTAAAAGGCCATTTTCTATCTTTCTTATAGCCTCCTCAACCTCCTTTATGGCCTGTTTTAACACAACAGAAGAAAAAGAAGTATATTGTTGACAAAAAATTCGGATTTGGGCCTTTCCAACTTCCCACCACTTATTTAAAGATTCAAAATAATTTTTCTTTTCTTTCCACTTCTGCCAAAGAATTTTAAAATTCCCACAAAATTTCTCATCTTGAAGCAATTTATTATTAAAATGCCACTGAGATCTACTAACCTCTTGTTTCAAAAAAATAGTCACAGTAATAAGGTGATGATCAGAAAATCCAACTGGTCTAATTACACTATCGATTAATTTTGGTCGAAGTCCTTGTGATAAATAAAATCTATCCAGTCTTGCTGCACTCACTCTTTCATCTAAGATTTTGACCCATGTGTATTGCCTTTCATTGGGAAACTTAATTCTCCATGCATCTATTAGATCATATTGAACCAATACACTTTTTAAATTCCTGCTAGACTGTAAATGTGGCTCCTCACTAATCCTATCATTATTAAAATCAACAGTACAATTCCAATCCCCACATAGAATTAGATAGTCAAAATCATTTAACTCAAGGGCTTTCTTTATATTATTGAAAAAATCTATTCTTTCAGTCCCAATGTTAGGGGCATAAATATTAATAAAACAATAGATTGAACCCTCAATGTTAATTTTAACCATTTGACCTCGCCCTTTAATTAAATCACAGGAACTTAAAACATGAAATTTTGAGTTACTAGAAAAAAGGATTGCTACCCCACCACTCACATTGCTCCCATGATTAAGAAAAATTTGACCACCCCAAGACAAACCCCAATCAACTTCATCTTTTATTATACTATGGGTTTCTTGTAAAAAAAATTACGTCTAGTTTGTTTATTTTTTGTACCTCCTTAACCATTTCTAGCTTCTGCCTATCTCTCCCACCATTTATGTTTAAAGAGCCCACTTTTAAACTCCCCATAGAAAAAAAGAAAGAGAGGGACAGACAGAGAAAAAAACTATGCAAGAAAAGCAACATGATCGAGGCTGACATCACTTACTTTTACTAGAGGCTTTTTTTTTCCTTTTCTAGTTTTATTTGACTTTGAAAACTTTTTAAGTCCCGTTACATGTTTTCTCAACCGATACCGTTTCCGTTCATCCAACAGCTCAAAACCAACCATCTTTTGTAATATTGCCACAGACCTAATAAATTTTTCTGTATCATCAAAGTGATCATCAACCTTAACTGAGTGTCCAAACGTTTTATCCAGGAAATTATTAATTTCCTCCAAAGAATACAAATCTTTCGCTCTATTTAACCCATCAACTCCTTCGCCCTCTGACTCATCCTGTTCCATCTCTTCAGCATCACTTTCCACCTGACTTCCAATATTCAATGGACTGAGCACTTCCTTCTCCTTAGATGCAGCAAGAGCATTCTCTTCAATAGGCACGCTTTCACCCGTGGCTTCAATTTCACTAATTTGTTGCCCTGTAATTTCTCTATCTTTTGAAATTGCCACAGCACTCTCAACAGAAGTTGATGGCTCCGAAGATACATCATCTCGATTTACCTCAATATTCTCGTTAACTACTCCCTGAGCAGTAGACACACTACTAGAGGCTAAAACAACTTGCTGATCATCAACTTCATGCGTTTGCTCAATATTATTTTCTGCGCGTTCAGCTTGTACTCTATGTGGGCAAGCAAGACGCTTATGCCCCACATCACCACATTCAAAGGATTTCATGCTCCCCGAGTTTGCATATACAGTATAATATCCTCCTCCATGCTTTATCTTAAAGGATACATCCAAAGACTGTGTTGGAGAATCTAGAAACATGAACACTTGCCTACGAAGTGAGATTACATGTTTTAAACGCGCATCTTTGCACCCGAGTGTCACCGTCTTAAAACCACTTGCAAATTTTCCAAATCTACGCAATTCCTGTTCAATCAGCTCATTTGGAATGAAAGGCGGTACACCTGAGACAACTACTCTTGTCGACGGCACTGATAACGGCGAAACTTGAACAAATAAATCATTGATAAAAACCCCACTTTCAATCAAATTATGAACCAAGCGTTCGTCCTTCAAAAAAACAACTGCCGCTTTGTTCATTCGAGACGCGTGAGATATATTATCAAAACCCACCTGTTCACCAACTGCAAGCAGAGCCTCTTCCATTGTAACACCGGGATCAGTGACAAACCGAACCCCGTGTCCAATGGACAGCGGCGGCGTCACAAAGGACGCCATACCCGCGAAAAATCAAACAATTGTTCTAACAGCTATTTTTCGCCCTGTTCAAAAAATAAATGATGTCTTACCTTTATCGTGCACGTGAGGGGAGAAAATAACCACAACAAAAACCCAAAAATAGCATAAAAACTAGCTCTCCATCCACATCCACTCACTCAATCAACCACTCACTCACACCAACGGAAACCGGAAACCCGACAGAGAGAGAGGGAGAGAGAGAGAGAGAGAGAGAGAGAGAGAGAGAGAGAGAGAGAGAGAGAGAGAGTCTGTAACGAATAAAGTTCGGAAGTAATTGCAAGTAAACACTCTGTTTATTAAATGGAAGTCAATATGAGAGGTTCCCAGGGCAGCAGGCTAGCGGCGCAGGGACTCCGATGGTCAGATGAAAACCAGGTGCAAGAGAGGTGAGAGTGACGATCAACACAACGAATCCAGGACATCCACGGGAAACAAGACAGGACAATGAAAGACTGAGACTGGAAACGAAGAGGGATCAACACCGAACACCAACAAACAACGATCTGACAATGGAGATGAGAAGTGGATGAGAATATATACACAGGAATGGATAGACTGCAGCTGGTGATGAGGTAATGAGTGATTGCTGAACGAGCGCTGATGAGCGGACACGCCCCTCTGATCAGCACACACACATACAACAACAGATACACGAGACAAGAAGAAGACATAGGATTTACCAACCGTGACAGTACCCCCTTCCCTAAGAAGGCCTCCGGGCGTTCCCAGACTCCCTTACCTGCCGATTGTAATCATCGATAAGGGAGTGATCCAGGATGTCTCTAGCCGGCACCCAACTTCTCTCCTCAGGACCGTAACCTTCCCAGTCCACCAAGTACTGGAATCCGCGCCCCCTCCGTCTCGAGTCCAGAAGGGGGGGGGGGGGGGGGGAACCGGGGCTGGCGGATTAATGAGAGCAAAAAAAACGGGCTTAATTTTAGATACATGAAAGACGGGATGAATCCTCCTGTACACTGGAGGAAGATTCAGGCGGACTGTCACCGGACTAACGATTTTGGTGACAGAAAACGGGCCAATGAATTTAGGTGCGATTTTATTCTAAACGGAGCGGAGAGGAATGTCCTTGGTAGAAAGCCACACTTTAGAACCGACGACGTATACGGGAGGCCTCCGCCAGTGGCGATCGGCTTTGGCCTTGGTGCGCGCCCCCACTTGGAGTAGAGTCTCACGAGCTCTGGTCCAAGTGCGGTGACACCTCTGGACGAAGGCGTGGGCGGAGGGGACCGCGACTTCGGATTCCAGACTAGGAAAAATAGGTGGCTGGTAACCTACGCTACACTCAAATGGTGATAGGCCCGTGGATGACACTGGCAATGTGTTGTGGGCGTACTCCACCATAGACAGTTGCTGACTCCAAGAGGAAGGATTCTTGGACACTAAACATCGCAACGTTCGCTCCAAATCCTGGTTGGCTTGCTCAGTTTGACCATTGCTCTGGGGATGGAACCCAGAGGACAGACTGACAGTCGCCCCCAGAAGTTTACAAAACTCTCGCCAAAATTTGGACACAAATTTGGGGTCCCCTGTCAGAAACCACGTCTGTCAGGAGGCCATGAATCCGAAAGACGTGATCAACGACAATCAACGCTGTCTCCTTGGCTGAAGGTAATTTGGGCAAGGGAATAAAATGGGCAGCCTTCGAGAACCGGTCCACCACAGTCAAAACTACCGTGTGACCCTGGGAGGGTGGTGATAAAATCTAGTGCGATATGGGACCAGGGTCTCGAAGGTACCGGCAGCGGTTGGAGTAACCCATCTGAAGGTCGATTGGAAGTCTTACCCGTGGCACAAACTGAGCAGGCCAATACAAAATTGTGAACATCACGAGCCATGAGGACCGTTGGACCAACGCTGGACCGTAAACTCTCCGGCACAAACAAACGGTTCGGTGGGCAACGAGTCGGAGGCGGTCAAAAATGCGTGATAAAGAATCGGGTTTGATGTTTTTAGAACCCGGGCGGTACGAGAGAGTAAAGTCAAAGCGTCCGAAAAAAAGAGCCCACCGAGCCTGCCTGGAATTAAGTCTTTTAGCCGTACGAATGTATTCCAAATTTTTGTGATCGGTCCATACGATAAAAGGTACCCCCGACCCTTCTAACCAGTGGCGCCACTCCTCCAATGCTTGACCGCCAACAACTCTCTGTTGCCAATGTCATAATTGCTTTCGGCAGGGGATAAACGATGAGACAAAAACGCGCAAGGGTGCATCTTGTCGTCTGAAGGAGAGCGCTGGGATAACACTGCACCTACCCCCACCTCTGACGCATCGACCTCCACCACGAACTGACGTGATGGATCAGGGGTTATCAGGATGGGGGCTGAAACAAAGCAACTCTTCAGTTTGGCAAACGCAGCTTCTGCTGCGTCTGACCACCTGAACGTCGTTCTGGGGGAGGTCAAGGCGGTCAGAGGCGCGGCTAGTCGGCTGAAATTGCTAATAAAACGCCGGCAAAAATTGGCGAACCCCAGAAACCTCAGTAGGGCCTTATGGGAATCTGGACTTGGCCAATTTACCACAGCCTTAACCTTGTCAGGATCCATGCGCATTCCCTCAACCGAGATGATGTGACCTAGAAAAGGAACAGACTGTGCATGAAACACGCATTTCTCCGCCTTGACAAAAAGCCCATTCTCTAGCAACCTCTGAAGCACTTGTCGGACGTGTTGCACGTGTTCCTGGAGAGACGATGAAAAAATCAATATATCATCCAGGTAGACATATATGAATTGATCGACCATGTCTCACAAAACGTCATTGACAAGTGCTTGGAAGACCGCTGGGGAGTTGGAAAGGCCGAACGGCATAACCAAGTATTCAAAGTGCCCCCTAGGGGTGTTGAAAGCGGTCTTCCACTCATCCCCCTCCCTGATGCGGACCAAATGATATGCATTTCTTAAATCCAATTTCGTGAAAATAGATGCTCCTTGCAACCTCTCGAAGGCTGAAGACATCAACGGCAAAGGATAAGTATTCTTTACCGTGATGTTGTTCAACCCCCGGTAATCAATACAAGGTCGCAACGATCCATCTTTCTTCCCCACAAAAAAGAACCCCGCCCTCGCTGGAGAAGAGGAAGGGCGGATGAATCCCGTTGCTAGAGAATCAGAAATGTATTTCTCCATGACCTCTCTCTCTGGGACAGAGAGTGAATATAATTTGCCCTTAGGCGGAGACGTACCTGGCAATAACTCTATAGCACAGTCATAGGGACGGTGTGGAGGAAGATAATCAGCCTGAGACTTACTGAACACCTCCTTCAGGTCCCGATACTCCGTGGGCACGTTAGATAAATCCACTGTCTCCTCCTGCAACACATGAACAGAAACAGACGGACAGGCAGACACAAGACAGGACTTATGACAAAAATTGCTCCACGCCGCTATTGATTTGAGCTGGCAGTCTATTTTGGGGTTGTGACGAGTGAGCCACGGGTGACCAAGAACGATGGGTGCAAGCGGAGTGTCCAGGATATAAAAGGAGATGGTTTCTGAGTGGTTGCCTGACGTGGTGAGGGTGATGTCTTCAGTGACCAGAGATATGGTGGGGAGTTTTTGGCCATTTAGGGCGTGTACTGCAATCTGATGGGTGAGGGGTTTGAGGGGAACTTGGTGGTTAAGTGCAAAGGTGTGGTCCATGAAGTTACCTTCGGCGCCCGAGTCCAGAAGTGCGTGACAGTCGTGATGATGGTTGGACCATCGGAGTCTAACCGGAAGGAGAGTCGATGTTGATGAGGTCTTCTCGGCGGAGATCCCACCCGACAGTAGCCTCATACTTACTACCGGGCTGGGCCTTTTAAAGGACAGTTGTAGGCGAAGTTTCCAGTTCCTCCACAGTACATGCAGAGGCCCTGGGATCTCCGCCTTTCCTTCTCCTCCCGGGAAAGCCAGGCTCTACCCACCTGCATGGGCTCGGGATCGTAGAAATGGCTGACTGCGTCCCCGCCTCCAGAGCGTTGGCCTTCGGATTCCGCCGAAGAGCGGACAGTGGGCACTCGCCGTTCCGCTCATGACAGCCTGGCGTCCACTCTCAATGCTAAGGCGATTAAGTCGTTGATTTTAGGGGGTAAGTCCATGGCATAAATCTCCTTCTGGACGGGGTCAGCCAGCCCATGCAGGAACATGTCCCACTGCGCCTCCTCGTTCCATTGGCTCTCCGCAGCTAGAGTCCGGAACTCGATCGAGAAGTCCGACACGGATCGCTGTCCTTGACGCAAATCGGCCAGCACTCTGGCTGCTTCTCTGCCGGCCACCTGCACGGTCAAAGACTCGCTTCATTTCGTCGGAGAGCGCTTGGAACGAGGTGCAGCAATCTTCCTGGTTTTCCCACACCGCCGTTCCCCATAGAGCCGCTCTCCCAGTCAGTAGTGTTAGCACGAAGGCGACCTTGGTTCTCTCCTCGCGGAAGGTTCTGGGTTGAAGAGAACAATGCATTGAGCATTTTGTTAGAAAAGCTCGACAGAAGTTGGGTTCACCTGAGTATGTCTCCGGGGCTGGTAGGCGGGGCTCTGACTGGGAGAGGTCCGCTGGTGGTGGTTGGGGAATCGGCGGTGGGTTTGGCGCAGCGGGAATGCGCAGCTGTTGGACTTGCTGGGTGAGCCCGGACACCTGCGCCACTAACGCCTGAACAGCGCAAGCTGTTTCGTTGAGATTTTTCTCTTGGTTCTCCATCCGGCGTCTGCTGTTGTTGACGAACTCGTCCAGACTCTCTGCAGAATTACTCGCTGCTTCCATCTTAGGTCAGATCGTTCTGTAACGAATAAAGTTCGGAAGCAATTGCAAGTAAACACTCTGTTTATTAATTGGAAGTCAATATGAGTGGTTCCCAGGGCAGCAGGCTAGCGGCGCAGGGACTCCGATGGTCAGATGAAAACCAGGTGCAAGAGAGGTGAGAGTGACGATCAACACAACGAATCCAGGACATCCACGGGAAACAAGACAGGAACAATGAAGGACTGAGACTGGAAACGAAGAGGGATCAACACCGAACACCAACAAACAACGATCTGACAATGGAGATGAGAAGTGGATGAGAATATATACACAGGAATGGATAGACTGCAGCTGGTGATTAGGTAATGAGTGATTGCTGAACGAGCGCTGATGAGCGGACACACCCCTCTGATCAGCGCACACACTTACAACAACAGATACACGAGACAAGAAGAAGACATAGGATTTACCAACCGTGACAGAGAGAGAGAGAGAGAGAGAGAGAGAGAGAGAGAATGGGGGAGGGAGTAATAGCAAGTTAGTTGTGTGTAATTCTGTTTATTTCATACTGGCTCCAATGTATATGACAATCTAAATAATTTACTTTCACAGGCATCAGCAAAGGCTGTGTGTCCTGGGTGGCTCAATATTACGCTGAGACTGCTGAGGCTCGCCCAGAGAGAAGAGGTGGTGCACAACACAGTGAGGAGCATGCAAGGAGAAGGCAACTCATTGTTGAGCACATACAGACTTTCACCTGCAGGGCCAGTCATTATGGCCAGAGAGGAGCACCAGGCCGCAAGTATCTCCCCAGTGACCTGAATGTGCACAAGATGCATGAGCTCTTTGAGGCTCAGAGCAATGCTCAAACCAGCTATTCCCTCATTTATTCAGTGTTTTCAAAGGAATTCAATCTTGGCTTCGGTCACCCAGCTACAGATGCATGTGCTGATTGTGCCAAGTACAAGATCAGGATTACAGACCCAAACCTTACTGACACAGAGAAGAAGATGGAATCGGCATCATTCATCTCAAACCCTCAAATTTTGTGTAGGTGCAACAGGGAAAAATGACTCACTGTGGGACAACATATTGAGTATCGTGGTATAGCAATACTTTTTGGGACAAGAGTGTCACAGTGGCACCACATATCACAATACTTATTTACTTGATATTTTAATGGTTTTATTTTGGTCCATCAACACTGATATGATGACGATACTATGTTAAAATTGCTGCACTGTAGCCACATCAGCCCACATTACCCCCCACCCCCCACAGCCATGTGCATTTAAATGTGAGGTAGTAAGGGGTGTTCGGGGGCATACTCCCCTGAGAAAATTTGGATTTCTCTGACCTACATATGTGCAATTTAAGACTTTTGAAGGCCAAAAAAATGGATAATTAATAGCTTTAAAACCATGTGTCAGTGAGCATTAGATTATTTGTCAATACCTGCTATCTATTCTTAAAGCTAGGGTATACGATTTCAAAGATTGTTCATTATTAATATCCTCGTTTAGATGCTGGTTATGGTTATATAGTACAATCCTAACAATATGAATAGAAAAAAGAATGAAAAAAATCCATTCACTCTATTGGCTGTACAGCCGCAAAAAAGTTGACCGATGTAAGCTGTCCGGCCGGACAGCTTACATTGGTCAACTGCTCTCATCCAATTACCAGCTCCACTTGAAACTCCGCCTGGCGCTCGCATCTCCACCCCACCGCACCCGCCCCCCTCCTGCGACATGAAATTGCGCGTGTAAGCAGCTGACAGTCTATGGTAGCTAGCTAAGTAGCATATCAGCAATGGATAAATAAATAAAAAAGACAGCAGCAAGCGTCCCCTGCTTGCCTCTACAGTAAAGTTAAGACGAAAGAGAAAGTCATTAGAGGAACGAGCAGAGATTACATTTTTTTTTGAAGAATCCCGAACTTTGAGTAGGATAAATATAGGGTCCACCATTGACCGTTGGAGGAAGCTTCAGGGAGATCCCATGTTTACTACCGGTGATCACAGCTTGACTGAGTGAGGTTGTTCAATTCGTTTCCCGGTGGGAGGGATCAGGTAGCACATAGGGGAGGGGTGTGTGTGTGGAGGGGTGGGATGAGTTTTTTAAAACTTCCCTAACGTCTCAGGCTTTCTCGACCGATTTTTAACATCGTATACTATAGCTTTAATCTTTCTTTTTCTCTCAGTCTCCTTATCCTGCCGTATTTCTTCCACTCCTAAAGCTAAACTTTGACTGATGGTCTTTTAATTTTCGTCTGTGTCAGTGAAGAAAGTAAACATAGGCTCAACTGATGAGTTTTGTGAATAATTTTCTTGGATGAGTTAATTTACTCAAGGCTACCAGATCACCATTGCCAATAGGAACCTTCTACAAGCTTTGGAATTTGAAAAGTAATTTTAAATAATACCAATTATAGGCTATGTTTAACGCAGTTAGTGGAATTGGCAGACGTTCCCTTAGGCATGCGTTGTGGAAAAGCGTCAAAGCATTCTCGGGTATAAATATGCAGCATTAATGTACTGTGATTTTGAACTAATATTTAATGTCGATAATGGTTACATAATGTTAAAACTAATCCTGTTATTGATATCTTTGTAAGACTGCCGACCCTGTAGAACAGTGGCAAGGGAAAACAATGTCCGGCGAAATATCGAACATTAAACTAACTTTACCGCACTCAACCACCGTGAGTGCATTTCACGCAAATAATCACTCACGTTCAGCGGGGAGCAAGGGAGGTTGGTCGGCCAGTAACAAACAACATGTCAACAGACTAATTATTAAAGGGTAACTAAACCCCTGGTCAGAGCCTGACTCCACCCACTGGCAATATTTGAAAAATGCTGGAAAAGTGGGCAGAGCCCAGCGGAGGGGGGCGTGCACCTGAGACGCATCTGTCTGTATGGACTCTGCCTACCTCACCAACAACCCCTTACGTCACGAACCACCCCAAACATCCAATATGAAAATTCAACTGCAGTAGCCACCGTTCAACCTGAAGAGGGCAGCACTCAGACGTTTTTACACCATATATTGTAGAATTAAAACACTTTATACACAAATGTCAAAAAAGTTACTTGAATCAATGAACAGTACTACTAAAGCCCCATTCTTACAGATCATTAACTAAAAAAAGTTGGTTTAGGGTTTAGTTACCCTTTAATGCTAATTCTCAATTTTAGAGAATTTTAGAGAATTTAGAGAATTTAGAGAATTTTATAAGAACGGCGTTAGGTAACAACGTTATTTTTTCAGTAACGGGGTAATCTAACTAATTACTTTTCCCGTCGTTACAACGACGTTAACGTTACTGGACGTTAAATGTGGTGCGTTACCACAGGTGTCAGTTTAGTTTGAAATGTGCTTGGGGACAGAGACGCATTGGGAAGTGCATTTTGAGAAGTGCTGGGTACAAACTTGTCAAACTGTGCAGCCTCTTTGCTCAACCCGTAAATAAATCCATCGATCCGCAAATTTGTTTGAGTTCTTAAATGGTCTAGTGGTAGATCTTTTGCCAAGCATGTCAGAGGTTAAAGGTTCTAAACCGCCCTCGTATAGTTTTATTTCTCTCATCAAAACTGAATATGTTCATCACTGGTTACAGTCTATATATCAAACAGGGACACGTTGTGCATTTTATTTTGTGATTTCACCGGAATGAATAGAGAGTCTCCACAACGGCGATAGATTGAAGCGTGCATCCGAGTGAAGACTGCGAGCCGCAAGAGAACACTGTATCCATGCAACCGATCGCCCCGGCAACGAGAGCTCAGCTTGAGTTAAAAAACAACACATTGTAGCGCTAGATCTCTTATTTAAGAGCGAATTAAATGGCTAACTCAGTTACCAACTCAGTTACTTTTTGGAACAAGTAGTTAGTAACTATAACTAATTACTTTTTTAAAGTAACACTGCTGCAGTGCAACCAACACTGCTGTCAAGATCATTATCATTAACAGTCAAGTCATTGTTCTGAGACCCAACGTCAACCTGCAGGTCAGGCAACCAATCAACACTGTCCACATTTCCTGATAGATCATGAGCACTGGATGTCACAGGGCAACTATAGTCATCGTTGATTTCTAAGTCTGTTAGGTCTACGGCGGTAGCACCACCACTTGTTTCCTCCGGCACTTCAAGCAAAGAACTCTCAGTAGATGTTTCTACAACAGAAACCCCCGTGGGCTCAGTTCAACAAGCGGGTCCCAGGTACAAAAAGAAAGCAGATTTATGACATTAAATACACCTGTGTCCGCCCCTATTCTCACGTCTATGAGTCTGTAGTTCACTTCCGACAGTTTTTGTGCAATCCGGTAAGGGCCCACATATAGAAGTGCTAGCTTAGCCGTGAAGTTTGCCAGCACATCCGAACGGGGATGAGTCTTTACTCTGACCAACTCATTTACAGAGTAAGACACAGGCCGACGCCTCTGGTCGTAGTACTTCTTTCATTTGTCATGATTTTCATCCAAAATGGACCTAGCATGATCATGTGCTTCTCTGATCGATGACTCCAAGCTTTCCGGGTATGGGATACCAGGTTCATCCCCACCATCACTGTTCGGCTGAGTGGTAAGATCAAGAGGGGTATTCAATTCTCATCCATACAGTAACATGGATGGGCTTTGGCCAGTGCTTTCGTGTAGTGCATCCCTCAAAGCAAAATAAATTTGGGGCAGGTAACGATCCCAAGCTGTGTGCTTGTTACTGACGTAATCACGGATGGCAGTTTTCAACGTCCGATTCACCATCCCCGTTGCATTTGTCTGGGGGTGATACGCAGTTGAAAGTCTGTGTTCCGACCCCAGGGTGGTGAGAACATGCCTGAAGAGTTCACTCACAAACGGTGACCCTCTGTCCGAGATCAGGTAATTAGGCACCCCATGTCGTGCGAACACCTCGCTAAGTAATTTGCTGGCAGCAACTTGGGCAGTCGCTTCTCTTACTGCACTAACCTCCACCCTCTTCGAAAAATAATCCACAAAGACCAGTATGTATGCATTACCTCAGGGTGTGCGTGGTAAAGGACCCACAAAGTCCACCCCAGTATACTCCCAAGGTCTTTGAGGGCAGATGGGAACCATAAACCCAGCAGGTTTCTTCTGGTGTGGGTTTGTGAACTGGCAGACAGTACAGGAGGCGACATACTTCTTAGCGTCAGACGACATTTTCGGCCAGTAAAATCGAAGTTTCAGTCTCGCTATCGTCTTTGTCATACCCAAGTGACCAGCCATCGGGTGATCATGATAATATTCCATCAAACTCCTTTTCATAGCCGTAGGTGTGTACAGTTTAAGGCACTTCATAGGGTGGAGATTACAAGCCACTTTGTCATCCACAAAGTCCAGGAGTCCATCCTGGATCTCATACTGAGACAACTCAGTGACATTCTCATCCTGTCCCTCTAACATCCGCAGAAGCTTTTTTTGGTCTCTGAGTCGTTGAGCTGCAGCTGCCTAATGTGCTCTTGATTCAAAAAAATTACAGGGGGTACAGCATGCAGGTCAAGGCCCCAAATAATGGCATAATCAGGAAGAAGTCCCAAGGGTACACTTCCGGAAGGAACAGGGTTACGAGAAAGTACGTCAGGCACTTTGGTACTTGTCCCTGGCTTATGGACAATGTCAAAGTCGTGCAATCTGAGAAGACCACCTAGTCAGCCGGCCAGAGAGGTTTGGGCGCGACATAAGCCATCTTGAACTGCTGTGATCTGAAAAGATAGTCACATGTAGACCCTCAATATACGGCCTTAAGTGTTCAAGGGCCCAGATGACTGCCAAGCACTCTTTCTCTGGAGTAGAATAGGATTTTTCAGACTTATTCAGGGCATGACTTGCATAGGCCACCACAACATCTCTGCTATTGCTGTCCTTTTGCATGAGTGCGGTGCCAAGTCCACTGTCGCACGCATCTGCATGGATAGAGAAAGGAAGAGAGAAGTCCGGGAATGTCAAAACAGGCGCGGAAGTCAGCTTTTCTTTGGGAAAATGTAAGGCTGCCTGACATTCATTTGACCATACAAAGGGAACATCCGTCCTGGTCAATGCAAAGAGTGGCTCAGCATGACGGGCATAATCATAGATGAAACGCCTATAATAGCTGGTGATTCCCAGAAACTGTCTCACTTGTTTCACATTAGATGGGTTATGGAAATCCATCACTGCCTTTACTTTTTCCTCATTTGGCAGGATACCATTTGGGGTTATCTTATAACCCAGAAAGGTGAGTTTGCTCCTGCAGAACTGGCACTTTGCAAGCTTAATAGACAGTCCTGCAGATTCCAGCCTGGTAAGAACATCTCTCAGGTCCACAAGGTGCTGCTCGAAAGTAGGCGACGCCACCACAATATCGTCTAAGTATACGGCACACGACTTATAGATGAGACCCGCAAAGACTGTGTTCATAAGCCTCATAAGTGGCGGGCGCATTGCACAATCCAAAAGGTAAGACCCAAAACTGAAATAACCCACAGTGGGAAATAAAAGCAGTCTTTGGCTTGGAGTTCTCCGCCACGGCCACCTGCCAGTAGTCTCTGGCCAAGTCAATGGTGAAAATAAAAGTCAGTCTAGCCAGGAAGTCAAGATATTCATCAATCCTCGGGAGGGGTTACGAGTCTATGACAGTGTGCTTATTTGGTGCACGATAGTCGACACAGAACCTTTGCTCTCCTGAATGTTTTGGGAAAATTACAACTGGGGCAGCCCAAGGACCAGAGGCAGGTTAAAGTATTCCTTCCTTCAACATGTCCTTGATTTGAGACTCAATGAGTTCCTTTTTAGCAGGATTAGTGCGGTACGGGGCAAGGTGAACTGGTTTTTGCATCACCCGTAACAATTTCGTGCTCCACTAGAGAGGTGCATCCTAAATGTCCATCAAACAACCCGCTGAAGGTCTTGAGCATTTCAGTCAATTTGTTTTGCTGCTCATTTTTTAGGGATGATTCTTCAACCTTCTCAGACACGGCAGAAGTATAAAAATCCAGGCAAGACAAATCAGGACTAGGTATTGTTAAGTCAGCGCTCTCTAACTCCTCAAGGGGCACCGGCTCATCGCCGAGCACCACCGTCCTGGATGGAACATGAATCGAAACTGAAGATCTAAACATAAAATCCATTCACAAGATAACGGGAGAAGAAAGATTATGGACAACAGCAAACCGGTGATAGAAACGCTGGCCCATGAAACCCAAAGACAACCAAATGACACCCAGCGGGCAACAGGATGCTCCATCTGCAAGCTGAATCGGGGATGCAGACCATGGTTTTAATCGCACGTCCCTCCCAGGAATAGTCTGGACAACTGCTGATTGCACTGCAGAGAGAGAAGCACCAGTTACATCAATAACTTTTCCATAAAGATTAACCTTCACTCTGAACGGGGTATTCCAATAAGAAGTGCAAACAATATCCTCCAGATGACACAGCTCAGGTTGATCATTCATGGAATCATCAGGTAAACGAGGCACATCTATCTTCTGGAGGGAGGATTGCCCCATCTCAACGTCCTCCCTCCCCTGAAGTTTCCCCTCTGGGCAAAGTCTGAGACCACATTTCCTTCACCAAAGGCTTGGTCAGAGCCATCCATCCGTCCCACGTCCGACACTCTATTGACTGTATCTCTTGGGAGTTCTGGTGGCTCCATTGGATACAAACGCGGCTTTGCTCCTGGACTACAATTTGGGCAAGTACGAGTGGTGAATCCTGGCAAGGAACACCTAAAACAGTGAACATCCCTTGTGGGCGTACTGCTAGTTTGTCTCTGAGGAGGACACCCAACACTTGGACCAAGAACTGCATGAAGCTTGTGAGCCCGCAAAAGAAGGTCCATGACTGATGGTTTGGGTGTGCCATGAAGAGCAACCTTACATTTCTCAAGCACATGCTTCCATATCAAGTCTATTTGGTCTAGTTGAGGTGAAGGGGACTTTAGCTTACGAAACTCGCCCAACATATGAGCGACAAAAGTCGGCAGTGGCTCATTAGACATCTGCATACAGTCCAAAATGCCCCTTATGACACGTTCTTGATTGTCCGAAGGCAGTGTAACGACAGACAAATCAGACACAATTAATTGTTTTAGGTAACAAATAATATTTAAAACTCACTCTGGGATCTGTGGTCCTATCCCCCAACAAGGGCAAGAAGGGTCTTTGGTTATCATGACTACGATCAGATAAGTTGGTTTTATTGCTGTTAAAAAATGTTAGCATGTGATCACATTTCAGAAACTGACCAGAGAACAAACATTGCTGCATTAATCATAGACGAACAGATCTATAAATGAACCTGCACCCAAGAAAAATTGTGTGAATGATTTACTGTTTTGTGTAGTGTCTTTTAATTCTATTCATTTTTATTTTTGATATTGTGGATTATTTTGATAAGAATCAATAGTCAGTGTAACCTCACCTATACAATGTTTGGGCTCTATAACTTGGTACTTTGAAGATCAAAATGACTGTGTACATGATATGTCGATAACAACAACATATTAGTATTACAAGAATCTTTCATAGTTTCTAGGGAGGTCCTGTATACATTGAGTGACTGAAACCATTCCTCAGGGTTCAGGGAATCAGCAGCGAACACAAATGGCTCAAGCAGTGATCAGGGCCGTCGCCAGAACATATAGAATGGGGGGGCATTTCATTTTCATGGGGGGGGGGGGGGGGGGGTGCACACTTTTTATGATCTACAAAACAGAAAGTCACAAAAACAATAACCTCCCCTATTTAATCTAATATAACTGAAATAGACCGAATTCTATATTTAAACAACACCAAAACACAAAATATTAAGTTTCTGATCATTGGCGGAGGGTGAACCAACACCATGAGGATATGCGCTTCCCCTTTAAAAACATTTACTAGGCTATACGCAGGATTTGACATGGCAGAAAGCTCACAAAGAGCGCCTATTTTATTATCTTTAAAAAGCGGTTATACAACTTCATCGCAATCTCACAAAGTTCCTAGGCTATCAGTAAAGCTGATACACAATAATGCCTTATTTACATAGCCTAACTGCTTATTATAACTAGAGGATTTGCACGCGCGTAAACTAATCCAGTCACCGCTCAAAACACCGGAGTTTAGCCAATATTCTTTTATTACGGAGAAAACTGATCATAGACCAGCATTTATGGACAGCTTTTCCCTCTAAAAGCAATCAGAAGTATACGGAAGCTTGTTTTCGCCCCGGAATAAAAAAAAGTAAAAGATAATTGCGACTTTTTATCTCACGATTCTCACATGGATTTCTCTCAATTCAGAGTTTTTCTCACAATTCTGACTTTATAACACGCAAATGTGACTGTATATCACTCAACTCTGACTTTATAATTTGCCATTTTGATTTTATATCACGCAATTCTGAGAAAAATTACCTTTTTTTTTACGTGGAAACAGTAGGCTGTTTTTAGCTGGCAAATTAATCAGAAAATTCGACAAGCCCGCTTGGCCAGGGGAAGGTAAGCCTTGGTTAGAGCCTTACACGCTCCGACTAATTTTCATATTTCTGAAGACAATGTGTTATTTAAAGTTACAGAGATTAGTGCACCTGTGTGCTAAATGCTGCTGATGACATTTCGTTATGGAATAAGTGGATAATTTTTTTTGCTCTCAATAGTTTGCTCAATGACCATATGATTAGGGGGGCACGTTGTGTCACCTGGGGGGGCACGGCCCCCTAATGCCCCCCCTTGGCGACGGGCCTGGCAGTGATTGGTGAAGCATAGCAGTAAGTGCATTTGTTGTTGCACTCATATCTATAGTGACTGGCTGAGCAAATGTAGGTGCATTACTATAATCTACATTGACTGGCACTGACCTTGGAGCCGCAGACTTAGCCTGCGCCAAACTGTAAGGCTTTGAGCTGGCTCGTGGAGCTGGTTGTGGGGTAACAGGTACCGTACACTCTTGATGTGTCAAGCGATCCATCATGTCTTTTTGTAGGTCAATGGAGTTGCGAAGGCACCCCTGCAGCACTGCCACTTCTGCTTATAACAGCTTGACTTGAGACCGTAAATCTCCAACAGTATGCTGTGATGCCCCCTGTTGTAGAAAAGAGTCTGCATCTGTGGGACAGTCAGTTAGGTCAGGGTGAGTAGCCATTATGTATGAAAAGACAACTCAATCAATTAGCCTAATGCAAATAATAAATCGAAATACAGTAAATTTACACACATATACTGTATATTTTCCTTCTGGGTTTAATACTGCTCTTGTTGAATTGTTCAGTTGAGTTTTATTTGTTGCATGTATGTTCTGTGTTTCCCCCTTAATTCTGTTTTTGGTTCTTCTTCTTCTTCTTCTTCTATGGATTTATTGGCGGGTTCCATACCAACTTTATTGTGCATACTGCCACCACCTGTGCTGGAGTGTGAAGTGATTTCAGTCTAGATGCATGTTAAAGATGTCTATATTCTATTCCTAAGACAACTATGCTTAATGAATTTTAAAACTGACCTTACAATTTCCCCGGATCCTTGTTTTGTGTTTAATACTGTATGTTAATGATTGTAAATTCTTTGCATCCCATTTCCCGTAGCTCTCTTTTTAACTCATTCCTTTCCTGTTCATACAGTAAGATTATGTGTATTTTCAGTTAACTTTAGTCAGATGCAATGACATTGTTACTGTGCCTCAGATGTAATCAACTCTATCTGTGTCTGTAAAGGTGTGAACCAAATGGCCCATGCAGATGTATGGCCTATAGAAACTGAATGGCCCATAGGTGTAAAGCCCAATTTATACTTCTGCGTCGAACTGACGCCGTAGCTACGCCATAGGCTGTGCGTAGCGCGCGTACCCTTCGGCGTACCCTGACGTGCACCTCTCCAAAAATGTAACAACGCGTCAATTCTACGCGGACGCTAGCGCTGTGATTGGTCTGCTAGAACCTCTCCCTCGGGTTTCACATGTTCCCTCTGCATGTGTAATTGCGCGTCAACGTGGACAACGACGCAGAAGTATAAATGAAAACCAACGCGTAGTGTATAGCGTAGAGGCTCCGGCGTAGGTCCTACGCAGAAGTATAAATTAGCCTTATGGCCCACAGAAACTGATTGGTTTGAATGACAAAGAAACAGCATTGCTCAGAGTAGATAAGCAGGTTAGATCGATCTCCTGTGGGAGGTCCTAACCAGTTTCTATTTTTTGTAGCCCAAATGTCTTCATGTATAAAGTTCTGTCTCAAAAACAGAACTTTGGGTTAAGATTGTTGAAGGGCGACATGCAAACATCACTGCTGAAGATATGTGCTACACTACTACCTTCAATAAATTCTTCTCCCCACAAGAACTCTGGTCAAGCTTACTTATTTTATGTATTGGATAAATCTAATATATTGGCGAGCCACCCAAACCACTGCTCGCCCAAATACAGCTAAATCTAACAATACCTGGGATTAGGGTTAGGGTTAGATAAAATATCAACACATGCTCAACTGTTTCCTTTACTTGGCATATTTTGCATAATCCTGTACCATGTTTCCCTATAATATGAAGTGTAGAATTAAGTTTTGTATGTCCCATCTTTAGTCTTGTTAATATAACCTGATCGTCTCTATTTAAATTTTGTGTTAATATACTTTTTTTTCTTACAGTATTATGTATATTATAAAAATGTCTTCCTGTTTTACATTCATTCCAATTTATTTGCCATTTCTGGTTGCAAGCTTCTTTAATGATACTTTTTCCTTCCATACTATTAATGCAACTGTAATAGTAGGGATATTTGGTTTAAGTGACTCTTTAGCCATTTGATCAGATCTTCATTTCCTGGTATATTAGCATGTGTGTCACGTTTTCTATGTGTTTAGTTATGTTCTGTGATCTTGTTTCCCCTTGTCTTTGTGATTTTTGTTTAGTCCTGTTAGTTTTTCCCGCTCCTCGTTTGTGTTCAGTTTCTTTACCTTTGTTCAGTTAATTATCCCATTAGTCCCAGTTCTTTTAAGTCTTGTGTTTTCCGTCAGTGTTTGTTGGTCGTCGTCCTTGTATGGTTGTGTTACTGAATTCCTGGAGTTTGTTATTTTGATCCTGTATGTTCCTGAAGTTAATTTTGTAAATAAATAATTTACTTTGAAGTTCCTGCATCCTCGTCTTCAGCTACCTGCACTCAACCTGACAGAACAACCAACCCTTACAAAAATTAAAAAAAAAAACAAAGATGAACAAGGGAAGAAGAGCAAAGAAGAAAAAGGTGAATCCCATTAACACACCTATCCTCTTTCAAAATGAGCGCTCTCTTGAGGAGTATGCAGGGCTTTACCTGGAGCTGTATGATGACATGTCGTTGGAGGAAGAAGAATTAACACAAAGTTTCTGGGGAGGATTAAAGGACCCACTAGCCCAGATACTACTTGTAAGTGACCTAAATATATCCTTCCTGGAGTTTGTGGATCACACACTGTGGGCGTGTGGATCCGACTATCTCGTGGAGGATCTCCCACTCCAGCCAGTTCCTAGTCCGGTATGCCCTGAACCCATCGCCTGCCCGCCAGAGCCTGAACCCATTGCCTGCCCGCCAGAGCCTGAACCCATCGCCCGCCCGCCAGAGCCTGAGCACACGGCACGGGAGTCAGCCCAAGAAGATGCAGCGCTTATGGTAGTGGCTACAGCCATTCTGTGTGTGTGGGCAACACGCACATCCATGATGTTATTTGAAACCAGTTCCGAGTCCCATGATGTGCTGGCCCCGTCCAGTTCCAAGTCCCATGATGTGCTGGCCCCGTCCAGTTCCGAGTCCCATGATGTGCTGGTCCCGTCCAGTTCCGAGTCCCATGATGTGCTGGTCCCGTCCAGTTCCGAGTCCCATGATCTGCTGGTCCCATCCAGTTCCGAGTCCCATGATGTGCTGGTCCCGTCCAGTTCCGAGTCCCATGATGTGCTGGCCCTGTCCAGTTCCGAGTCCCATGATGTGCCGGCGCCGTCCAGTTCCGAGTCCCATGATGTGCTGGTCCCGTCCAGTCCTGCGCCAGAGCCCGTTGATCCTGCGCCAGAGCCCGTTGATCCTGCGCCAGACCCCGTTGATCCTGCGCCAGAGCCCATTGATCCTGCGCCAGAGCCTACTGATCCTGCGCCAGAGCCCACTGATCCTGCGCCAGAGCCCACTGATCCTGCGCCAGAGCCCACTGATCCTGCGCCAGAGCCCACTGATCCAGCGCCAGTCCTGTCCAGCCCAGAGTTTCCTTTGCCGCTGGTCATGCTTAGCTCAAAACCCTCTTCACCGCTGGTCCTGCCCAGCCCAAGACCCTCTTTGCTGCCGGATCCCCCCTTCCCTGTTAATTTCCCCATTAAAATTTTGGGGGGGCGCCCACCCGAAGGGTCCTCACCGCCATGGCCACCCGAAGGGTCCTCACCGACAGCTCCGCCCTGGACGCCCCACGGTCCGACAGCTCCGCCCTGGACACCCGAGGGTCCGACAGCTCCGCCCTGAACGCCCGAGGGTCCGACAGCTCCACCCTGGACACCCGAAGGTCCGCCTGCTCCGCCGTGGCCACGTCCACAGCCTGTTCCACCCCGGTTCCCTGAGCTACCAGCTCCGCCCTGGAGGCTTCCCGTCCCTGCACCACCATGCCCTCGTCAGCCTCCAGGGCGCCCACCCTCCCACCCCTTTGGACGTTATACGGCGTGAGGACGCGCCTTCGGGGAGGGGGAGGTTCTGTCACGTTTTCTATGTGTTTAGTTATGTTCTGTGATCTTGTTTCCCCCTGTCTTTGTGATATTGGTTTAGTCCTGTTAGTTTTTCCCGCTCCTCGTTTGTGTTCAGTTTCTTCACCTGTGTTCAGTTAATTATCCCATTAGACCCATTTCTTTTAAGTCTTGTGATTTCCCTCAACTGTTTGTTGGTCGTCGTCCTTATATGGTTGTGTTACTGAATTCCTGGAGTAGGTTATTTTGTTCCTGTATGTTCCTGAATCTGAACATATCACAACTTTATTTGGCATCACTTCTTCCACCCAACTAAGAGCCATCTGAATTGCCACCAATTCTGCTGTATACACTGAAGTGTGTTTTTGGTTCAGTCCCTGTGATCTTCTTCTTCTTCTTCTTCTTCTTCTTCTTCTTTAATGGCGATTAACTCCTAAGGAGCACTATCCCCACCTACTGTGCTGTAGAGTCGGCGGTATGGGGCGGTATAATCCCTAAATTGAATTATGCACGTTAATAAATGAATTTACTTGCACGTTAATACATGAATGAAATTACTTTCAGTTGGTGCGAGATTCCTGGCTGCATTCAAAACAAAGCAAACAGATGAAAACTGATAAACTGTTTTGATAAAGGTAACTACATGATGCTTTTTTAATAGTAGGCTACTGTAAACGCTTATGTTAGAGCAAAGCAGAATAAAGATGTGTAGCTTTTTTTCTCTCTACCGCCAGTGACATAGCAGTTAAACTACTATCCTGTCAGTGAGAGACTGTGTGCATGTTTGTTAGCTTTGTTTATAATAAAGCTGTGGTCAGAGTCGGTCTTGCAGTTTTTTTGTATAGTTGTATAGGCCTACTTAACCCTTATTTAATAAAAGTTCTTAAGAGTTGCACGTCTTGCAACAATGTGTAATGGTTTATGTGTTTATTGTATGGGTTGCATCACTTAATGGTAATAGCTAACAGAAAAGGCAGTAGCAATAATAAATATAGGATATCTGATATCCAAAAAAAAGTCCCCATACCAAGTGCCCACCCATTGAAAAAAATGCCCCCCTGCTGAGCACAGTCTGAAGCCGGCTCTGCTGTGCTGGATGGCAAATTAACCTTGGGTGATAAGTCTGAAGTTTAAAACTGTTTCCTCTTCCTTCTCACAAATGGACCATTGACTATCTATCTATATTATCCCACATACATCATTATTTATCATACCTGCAATAGAGGTTACATTGAGCTTCATCCGGCGCTACGTCTTCAGCTCCTCCGTCCACACTCAGCCCCCATGGTGGGTTCAACGTTAACATATTATATTCTAAATCCCAAACCTGAATCATATATAAACGCAATTAGTGCTCTATATATCTGTCTGTCCATTAAACTTTTTCCTAAAATATCCTCATTCATTATTCTATCCTCTCAATTCTTCAAATGACTGAATAATACATCCCGAAAAATATTATACTTACTACAAATAAATAATACATGACATGCATTTTCAGATACACCACACACATCACATAATCCATTTTCATGTAACCCCATAATTGCCAATGTTGAGTTTAACCCTGTATGTCCCAGTCTTAACCTAGACAGCAATACTTCTTTCCTATTTCCTTCCTGGCAATTTATCCTCCCTACTGTGTGTGTGATACTATAACACCATCTCCCTTTGCTACTACTATCCCATCTAATTTGCCACTTATTCATTAACTTTCTCTTTAAAAATGATTTTTCCTCCTTTTTCCCCATACCTAACATCCACCTCCCTCTTGTCTAGTGCTTTTTTTGCTAGTTTGTCAGCAACTTCATTACCAGATAACCCAACATGTGCTGGTGCCCAACAAAAATACACCACTATTCCAGTCTCTTTCAGTCTGTATAATGATAAATATACTTCCATTAATAAATCTTCTCTGTCTGATCTTGCATGTACTATACTAATTAAAGCTGAAGAAGAATCTGAACATACTACTTATTTGGTCTGACTTGTTCAACCCACTGTAGTCCTATTATTATAGCTGTTAATTCTGCAGTGTACACGGACATCTCATCAGTCAACCTCAAACTAATCTGTTTTTTAAATTGTGGAATATATACTCCTAATCTAACCTTTTGACTGATAGGTTCCTTAGAACCATCTGTAAATATGTGTAATACTGAATAAAATGTGTTATTTAAAAAAGCATTAACCTTATGCCGTACGCATAACTGACCTTATAATTATATAAATCCAGTAATATTTCTAATGCTTTTGGTGATAATTTCTTTAAGATTCTATAACTTATCATATCTTTTCCTGGTGTGGTACTCTTTGAGTTATTAATTGCTTTTTTTAATTCAAAATAACTAAACTCGTCGTCCAAAATATTATTAAAATCTTGCTTTTTCTTGCAAACATCTCCATAGATATTCTTAATTTGCTGACGTCTTGTTAAAAATGTATCATCCAAATTTTCAATGCTATGAGCTTTAGCAAATGTTTGAGCCAACATAGTAGCCTTGTCTTTATCTGTGATAGCTACCTTCCAATTTTCCTCCATTACAGGTATTTTTTTAAAACTGTCAATTCCATTCATCTTTTTAATCATACGCCAGACTGCATTTATTTCGGTTTCCCTCCCTATCGTATCGCAACAATGTTGCCATGCTGTCCTTTTTGTACTTTTAATAATCTTTTTAACATAAGCTCTTTTTCTTTGACTGCTTCTGGGGTGAGTGTTCTTTTTAAATACTGAAATGCTTTATTCCTTTCTCTGATTGCTGCCGCACTCCTCTGACCACCATTGTACATTCTTTCTTGTATTTATACCACTTGATAGTGGGATAGACTGAGAGGCTGCAAAATAAATTCCATTCACTACTTTATTATATCTGTCATCAACACTACCCTCTACTGACAGATTTTTGAGTTGTTCTTCAGATAACATTTGAAGTTTTCCCCATCTGCTTTCTTATATATCCATCTTACAACATAATTACATTTTTGAAGTTGAATCTGATTTTGAATTACACGTCACTGGAAAATGATCACTTCCTTAGATACTGACCATATACATTTACCAGCTAATGATGCTGAAACTATTGTGATATCCAGACATGACATTCTACCACTTGGTACTATTGTTGTTGTTATTCCCCCAATGCGAGGTGCGAGTTTGGTCTTTTATATCACTGTATTAGTCCATTAAGCTAGGTTAAGCGTTTTGTCCTGATGGAAGGGGAATCCTTGAGTATGATGAGGTATTGAGGGAAACCGATTATAATCTCGTTCATGGTAAAAGCTGATAACATGTAAGGCTACACAGGGTAAGTAGCCTAACAATGAAGTTAATGAATGAAACATAAAAACAGCATTTGTGCTTTTATCATCTTTTCCGCATATATACTGACCCAGATAATCATCACAAAAAACTTAATGCATGCTCAATTGTTGTAAATGAGTATTTATGAATGAATGGCTTGCTCTAACTGTTGCTCTGGCTTCGTCAACAACACGCGCTTGCACCCCCTGCTGGTGAGGTCTGCTAACAGCAGATGGGGATTTTGCTCGGTAATCTACTGCTTTTCCTGCAGTTCCTGGACGTCAACGTCGAAATTGTGGAAGTGAATTTACAAAGCGAAATAAAATGGACCGAAAACCGCCTGTTGAATATTATAGGTTATATTTTTAATCAGTTTAAATATTTCGGAAGTTAAATATGAAAGGCAAATATGGATTATTGAAATTTTACTAATGAAAATGTTTGAAATGTTTTGAATTTAAATATTCACAGCTTAAATATTCAACCGTGCTAAATTTCAGTCCATAAAAAAGCAAGCCCTAAAAATACAATCCATTAAAATACAAGCAGTGTTAATGCAATGCATATTTTTTTCAAGTATTTGCAATTCAACAGGCTTTTTGTTTCAAAAACATTTGGCATTATTTTACTTCCACATTCTTTATCAAGTTCAGCTGTTCCATTGACTTATCAATCAGAGAGGTTTGTTCCGGTCCAATATGTATTCTTGTATCGCCAACATGTTTCCCTCTACGAGCTGCTTCTGCGTATGTTACATTCTGGGTGAATTTTACCTTTTGGATTTCACGAGCCTGTTGCTGTACTGGACATCCTGCATATGCAGCAGCTGTGTCTCGTGTCTGTGTCTTTTCTGTGTATTTAAGCCCTGTGTTTCAGTCTGTTCCTTGTCTGTCGTTGTCGTGTTATGTTTGGTTGCTCTGTTCTAGTGTCTTGTTATACAGTGTATGAGTGTTAGAGTTTGTTTAAATAAAAGCTGCTGTAAGTAGATCCCGCATCTTTTTCCTGCTTCAACCTGCATTGTGAAATGATTTGTGTACTTCTTTCTCAAGTCTCTTATCTCACTACATTGCAGCTGCACTTAGTGTTTTTAAAGGAATATTTAGATTGAGTATTTAAGTTACTGTTGCACTTTTTTTTAAATCCCTTTTATTTAACAGATTTTTTTCTGGACTTTAAATTTTAAAGAGACTATTTTCTTATATTATGCATACATGAGTTTTTAGATTCCTAGATTTATTTATTTTTTGCACTGTTTTTTTTTATATACAGTTATATTGTGAAACTAAAATAGCTTTTTTCATTTTATAGTGTTTGATTTGTGGCTACATTTAAAGCTATTTTTCACTTAAGAAAAACAAATAATATATTACTGTAAAATGTATGTCAGATCATTAAAAAATACTCTAGTTCACTGTATGTATTTGTTCATGTTTTATTAAGGGATAAGTCTGAAGCACACCATAAAATAATTCTATACCATTCATACATACTGTATAGAGCTGTATATACAGATACACACCCAGGTATCGGATCAGTACTCGTTATCGGCCGTTACCCTGAGCCCAGGTATCCGAATCGGTATCGGGAAGGGAAAAGGGTATCGGAACATCTCTAATTAATAATTCGTGAAAAAGACCTGAAGTCGCGATCACATGCTGTCTGAAGGACGTGCATATTACGCAATTTATGGTTTTCACTCCCTAATCCTAACCAAGGGATTTTCAATGCGCAGCATATGCACGCAAAAAAACAAACATTTTTGGCGTATTAATGGCACGAGAAATAACATTCGTGGTATAGATACGCACTTTCATGAGATTGTGTCGTCGCTTCAGGTCTGAGGCCGGCAGCGCCAGCACGTCCCGTGCTTTATTTTCTCATGCATGCATGTTTCTTTGTTGCTTCTTTTGTCAACCGCTGCACGTCTTTTTACTGTTCTGCCTCCGTTGTTTAGTGAACGTAATAAGTGGAAGCAGAACTCTGCACACACGTCCTGACTCCTGGTGTCACACAGCAATGCAAATTAAGAAATACGTACGGCTCTAATTATTTAGAGTGCTATCATTTTTAAAGTACGGTAGGCTACTAATAAAATTTTATGTCGTGCCGTTTTTAATAGCAGGGTATCACGATACCTTTCTAGTACTGGTATAATGTGCAACACTACCAAGGAGCGGTTCTTCTTCACTCAACAGCCTGTTTTGTAATAAATCATACTGCAACGCTTGCTGAAGTTGTTTGATATGTGTTACGAGTTTCAAATTGTGTAACTAGAGTAACAAATGATTTTGATTGGGATTCACTACTCTCAACTCTCCTAGATGAAACCCTGGAAAACAGAATCACGGAGTCAGTGAGTGAAAGAGCGAACCGTCATCTTCGTCTTCAAATCTCTGTCTGAGAGAAGAGCAGTCCGTCACCTGGACACCGTAGTAGTGCAACAATACTGCACTTTGGTTCCGCTTTCTTTGCTTGCTCCCTACGTTAATATTGTCTTCCACAATAAAAGTTTAAATTCTACTAAACGATGCGCTGGTTATTGTGTTATCACATAAGGGTGTATCACATTTCTGTTTACAATCCTGTGAAAATGTCTCAGTTACTGTTGTAATCTTTCCCTGAAAGAGTGAGAGGTTGTCAAGTCAAGTCACCCTTTATTTATATAGCGCTTTTACAATACAGATTGTTTCAAAACAGCTAAACAGAGAAAACAGAACCAGTCCTCCTCTGGCCAACGAATGAGGCAAAGGTAAAGTCGAGTTCGCTCGCCACTGCGTAATACATTACCGCGGGATGGGGGGTGTTCAGTTCATAAACTGTGGACAATGGGAGCTTATTTAATGTAGCCTGTAAATTAATGTAGGCTATATTTCCACAAAACGGATAATGTAATACTTTGTAGTTGTGCTATCGTGGCGTAATAATCTGTTTGGTTGTAAAATGTATTACCTGAATGAAATGAAATCGAATGTATCGTCCTGTGGCATCATTCATTCACAGATAGCATACGAAGATTTTCAACTAATAAAGATCTGCATCGCTGGCAAACATATGATGCATTTGCAGATTTGCTTTCATTAGACTGTAGGTCCACAGCCAATGCTTCAATGCTTCATCCAATGCTCTTGATGTTCTTAAGTCTTCCTGTTACGACTCCGAGTCGAGTGTGAATTGAAAGCGCTTCAGACGATTCAGTGCATGCAGGAAACTGAAAAGATCATTCAAACTGATTCACAAACCAATTTAGACAGATCTGCCAACTTGTTTGATGAAGTCTTTGAACAGAATCGACTCAAAAGAGTGATTCATTTGTAAATTGAGCATCGCTCGTGCCCATAAAAAGATACAGCGCGCTTGGAATAAACAACGCATTTAACAACATGTAGCTTGTTGCATGCATTCAAAATAAAGTAACTAGAGGAATGTTGCCTGAGGACGAGGAACTTAAAAGAAGTAAAAGTACAGTTTTTTCATTAGAGATGCACTCGAGTTAAAGTAAAAGTACCCCCATTTAAATCTACTCTTAAGAGTACAATTACTCCAAAAAAAATACTCAAGTAAATGTACTTGTCCTGTCGTGCATGATCGGCCTGGCGATGTCCACCGTAGTGGTCCAGGAGCACCATCGTTGGCTTAGCCTGGTTGATATGATGATGATGATGATGATGATGTTGATGATGATGATGATGATGATGATATATACTTTATTTATCCTGGGGGAAATTCAAGTATCCAGTAGAATATAAAACCTATATTAAAATAAAAATTAAAATAAAATTAACTTATAACACATAACTCAGTAGCCACAGTAAAAAAAGTGCAAAACAATAAACAGTGCAAATGGAGTGCATATGGAGATCAACAGTCCAGATGGAGTGCAAATGTTAGTAAATAGTATAGATGGAGGTCGAAATTGTCTAATTGTCTATTGTCCTCCCTGCTATGACTTAAAGCTGTTATACAGTCTAATGGCCAGTGGGACGAAATATTTTTTAAGTCTGTTGGTGGAGCTGGGCTGGGACAGCAGTCTGCCACTGAACACACTCCTCTGCCGGAAAACGGTGTTATGCAGAGGGTGGTTGGTGTTGTCCAGTATGGAGAGCAGTTTGTCCAGGGTCCTTCTTTCTGCCACTGTCACCAGAGAATCCAGCTCTAAGCCCACTACTCAGCCAGCTCTCCTTACTAATCTGCCCAGTCGCCCAGCATCTCTCTTCTTGTTGTTTCCTCCCAACAAACTACAGCATAAAAGAGGACGCTGGCCACCACAGATAGGTAGAACATCTGCAGTTTTTTGCAGATGTTGAAGGACCCGAGCCTTCTCAGGAAGTACAGACGGCTCTGCCCTTTCCTGTGGATAGTGTCCATATTTCCTGTCCATTCCAGCTTGTCATCCAGTTGCAGCCCAAGATATTTATAAGTCCTGACCACCTCCACATCAACCCCCTCGATGGACACAGGATTGAGATGTGGTTTCTTCCTTCTTAAGTCCACCACTATCTCCTTAGTCTTGGAGGAGTTCAGCTGCAGATGGTTGGTTCTGCACCACCTCACAAAGCCCTAAACCAGGCTCCAGTACTCCCCCTCCTGTGCATTCATAATGCAGCCAACTATCGCAGTATCGTCTGAGTATTTCTGCATGTGGCTGAGCCTGGAGTTATACTGGAAGTCAGATGTGTACAAGGTGAAGAGGACTGGAGAGAGCACGGTCCCCTGTGGTGCTCCGGTGCTGCTGACCACAGTGTCTGACGTGCAGCCCTTCAGTATGACGTACTGTGGTCTCTCTAGAGGTAGTCCGTAATCCATGTCACCAGGAGTGGGTCGACCCTCATCTCTGTCAGCTTGTCTCTCAACAGGAGCGGCCGGATGGTGTCGAAGGCGCTGGAGAAATCTAAAAACGATATTCTCACAGTGCCCCTCTCCTTGTCCAGATTTGAGTAGGCCCTGTGGAGCAGATAGAGGATAGCATCCTCCATGCCCATCTTCTTCTGGTATCCAAACTATAGTGAATCTTGTGCATGGTGAACCTGCGGTCTGAGGACAGCAGCCGTTCGAAGGTCTTCATGATGTGTGATGTCAGTGCTACTGGTCTGAAGTCACCCGGCTCCCTGGGGTGTTTTTTCTTGGGAACCGGGATGAGACAAGAAGTCTTCCAGAGGACTGGGACCCTTCCCAGCTGCAGGCTGGTTAAATACATGCTGGAGTGGCTCCCCCAGTTCAGCAGAACAGGCTTTAAGCATCCTTGGACACACTCTGTCCGGGCCCTCTGCTTTCCTTTGTCGGAGCCTCCTCAGCTCTCTGCTCACCCGATGTTGTTGTGCTGCAACTTCTGTTCTAGCTTCCTTCTGTAGTCCTCCTTCGCCTATCTCAGGTGGATCTTGAGTTCTTCCAGTACGCGCTTCAGCTCATCTCTGTCACCATCCTTAAATGCCCTCTTCTTCCTGTTCAGGATGTCCTTGACATTACTGGTGATCCAGGGCTTGTTGTTGGGGAAGCAGCGTACAGTTCTAGTGGAGACTACAACGTCCATGAAGAGTTCAGGTAGTCAGTAGTGCAGTGTGTGACCCCCTGAATGTCCTCACCATGTGCTTACTGCAGGACGCTCCAGTCAGTACATTTAAAGCAGTCTCTCAGAGCCTCCACTGCCTCAGGAGACCATTTCCTAAAGGAGCGTTTGGTCGTGGACTGTCTCTGGATAATACCAGGTTGTGATCAGACTTACCCAGTGGGGGCAAAGGAATGGCAATGTAAGCATCCCTCACGTTGACATACATGAGGTCTAATGTCCTGTTCTTCCTGGTGGGGCAGCTTACAAACTGGTGAAAGTCTGATAGTGTGAAGTCCAGTTACACGTGGCTGAAATCCCCGGAGATGGCGATGAATGCGTCCGGATATTGTGTTTGCAGTCTCGCAATGGTGTAGTGGATTACGTCACACGCGGTCTCTACGTGTGCACGTGGAGGTACGTAAACAACAACAGCAATAGCATGGGAGAACTCTCTAGGCATGTAGTACGGTCTGAGACCTACCGCCCCTGGTTGCACCATCTGTTGTTGATAAACAGTGCGAGTCCCCCTCCTTTGCTTTTCCTGCTGCGTCCACAGTCCCGGTCCGCTCTCACTGTAGTAAATCCAGATAAATCCAAGTTAGCGTCCGGGGTGTTCTTGGTTAGCCAGGTTTCAGAGAGCCAAAGTAAACTGCACTCCCTGAACGTCCTGTCCGTCCTCACAAGAGCAGCTAGCTCGTCCGTCTTGTTGGTCAGACAGTTCACATTCCCCATCACTATCGACGGAACTGAGGGCTTGTACTTCCACCGCTTAGCTGCTATCCTAGTCTTCACCTTCACTCCGGCTCTGCAGCCTCGGTGCCTCTTCCTCATCTCCTCAGGTATATGGTGGAAAATGCCGACTCGTACCATTGTTTGTTATGAAAGCAGATTCTCCATTGAATAAACAAGTTTTCCACTGCTATGTTTTCCGTAAAAAGTCATTGTATCCATAGGATATATAAAGTTTTACACCGCTAGTTTTATATAAAGTGTTAAGGAGTACTTTAACACACTTCAACTATTAAAAACAACACGACACGTATGGAGCTACTGGATCAGCGTCCTGCTCACGCTGGCGACCTAATGCTCACTGATATGGCGGTTGTGGACAAGGTTCGGTTCCTGGTCTCCCCAATTTCACAGGTTGGGCTGGTCGGCGACGCGGCGGAGAACTGCGTCCAACAGTTCTCTGCCGCCCAAGAGCAGACGGAGGCCATGCAGCACATCCTGCCCCGGTGGGCGGCTGCTGCTTCCATCCCGCAGCCGGTGGCAGTACCTCTGCCTGCTCGTCGCCGAGGGCGTTCCCTGGCTGCCGCTCCCGCTGGGCCCCCGCAGCAGCCTCCAACCAGGCCTCAGCATGGAGCTGGCCACAGTAGGGACACCCAGCCTGCTCCAGGCGCTGCCAAGCTAGGTGGCAAATGACAGCGAAAGCATTCCGGAGCGGGCCGCCCAGGGATGAAGGAGGATGCTCTTGGAGTTGGTCACCCATCCACTCCCTCCCCCCGGGTAGGGCCGGGTGGAGTCTTCGTTTGTGTGTGTGTCTGTTCCATCGCTGGCTCCTAAAAGAAGCGGAGCAAGCGGTACCCACACTTCACAGTTCCTGGGTCCAAAGAGGGCAAGTCTGGCGGTGTGCGACCCTGTAAATCCTTGCACCCCTCAGCCCCCTCTTGTTCACCAGCACGGCAGCTGAGTGCGGTTTGAGGATCCGGTCATCGGCCTTCTCGCGCATCCCTGGTCATCACGTGGAGACAGGTAAGTGTCGTGCACCACACTCAGACCCTGCTTCGGGCCGCCCCCGGGCCTTCCGAGCTGGGTCCCTATCCTCCACCTCGCTGCCCCATCTCGGGTACATCTGTGGTTCCCTGGCCCCTGGCCCGGTTTGTTACACGCCAAAAAGGCTTCCCAACCTGTCCAGATTCCCCGAACTATACCATCAGACTCGGCTTGCGACTCCTTTTTGCTCGGCTTCCGCCCATGCTGAGTGATATTCATCACACCTAGGGGTTGAGCAAAGATGCTCCTAGAAATAGTTACTTTAGTCACACCTAAATGTTGAGCAGTGCTCCTGTCTTGTGTGCGAACGTCGCAGTCTTCTGGCGAAGGACGCAATGCAGCCGCTCCCTCCAGCCGACATGAAGGCCGGCTTTTATAAGCCTGTACCACAATTTGACCCTACAGAGGTGGGTCACAACCATCTTGGTCCTGTGTTAATTGAGACGGGCCTTTTTTCTAAAGCCTCCGTTCAATTTGTTACACAGAGATGCATTTCCAAATGCTCCGTCCACAAGATTGGTCTGCAGTGTTCGACCTGAGGGCCATCCTGTGTTCGTGCGTTCGAAGGGTGTGAAGTATCAGTACAAAGTCCTACCCTTCGAGTGCTAGCCAGTTGGGTCTTCAGGTCAACTGGGAGAGAGTAATCTCGCCCACGGGCTGAGTATCTCTTTTTTAGTTTGGAGAAAGACTCAGTCCAACACGTCTTTTCAAGAAGAGAGTGCGTTCGGCTGGTGCTGTGTAGAAGTGAAAAGGGTCCCACTGAAAGAACTTTCAGAGGCTCCTGGGGCATATGGCAGATGCAGCCGCTTGGCTTCCTCCATATGAAGACCGCTTCAGCACTAGCTTAATGATCGAGTCCCGAGGTGACCATGGCAGAGCAGCACGTCCTGTGTGACAACAGTTCACCCCGGCCTGCTGCCAAACCCTCACCGACTGAGGGGCCATGTATAAAGGCCTGGGCGACCTCCGACTGCATGGGCATTCGTGCCTCGAGTTGTTGCAGTTCACCTCGCTTTGAGCCACCGCTGCTCAGCGAGCTGGTACTGGTCTGAAAAGACAATATCGCGACCATTGCACTAAGCTTCCCTCGCATGTCACAACTAACCCGTCACCGCCTCCTTGGAGTCAGAAGCTTCTGCAGTCGCTTCATTCCACTATTTTTTCCGGCCTGCTCAATCATGCCACCAAAGAGCCTCAAAACAGTTATGGCCAGGGAGAGTGGAGACTCCATCCCCTGGCGGTGCAGCTGCGACGGGTCCATTTCGTGGTCTCACAGTTACATCTGTTGCCTCTCCGGATTCGCTCCCCTACCAGTTGCGTATTTCTGTCCGAGCGGACAACCCTTGGCCAGACACCGGCTCTCAGATGGCCTCAGGGGCCCTACAGAAATGCGTTCCCCAGTGAGCCTTCTAAAAAAGTGGCTATGCAATTCATTTTGCTATGCCTGCTCAAGTTCAGTGATTTTCATCATACTCACGTGTTGAGCAGAGATGCTCCTAAGCTCAGTGAATTTCATCACACTCAGGTGTTGAGCAGAAATGCTCCTGAAGCTCAGTGATCTTCACATGTAGTGTTGAGCAGTGCTCCTGTCTTGTGCGCGCATGTCGCTTGCACAGGAGTGGAGCAGGTCTTGATAGTTGTCCCTTATTGGCCCAACCAGACCTAGTTCCCCTGCCTTCCCCTGAATACATTTCAGGGACGGGGCATGATGGCACCTGCGTTCAGACACCTGGAGAGATTCAAGGCCGGTCCTAAGCTGGACAGGGAGGTTCAGGTGGCTACCGCAGGAATATGTGGTAGTTACCATCACTTCTGAGACCACCCCCTAAAAAGAGGAAGTTGTGCTTACGCCAATTAGAAGTGGAACCTATTAATTGAGTGAGTCTTCTCTCCGTGTGGAGATCCGTAGAGTGTTCGGTCATTTCAGTATTCTCTTTCCTGCAAGATGGGTTGGAATAGGCTGTTTTCCTCCACCCTCAAAATGATGTTGCCTCTGTTTTCTTGTCTCACATCATGATGCTGATGCATGGGAAGCACGTCTGATCGTCAGGTTCCTGAGGGAGCAAAGGAATTGCCTTGCGCCCCTCTTTATCCTCTTGGGCCTTATCTCTGGTGCTACTGCACTCAGAGACCACCCCTGAGCCACTGCAGGCAGTGAGTTAAAAATTCTGTTTTAAAAGAGTTCTCCTGCTCGCTTGGTCTCTACTAGACTTGCTGGCTTTTGGTCAACAAGTTGTGCCTGGAATTCGGGCCGGCTAACTCTCACGAGCTGAGACCCCGGCCTGGATTTGTGCCCAAGGTTCCTACCTCTCCCTTAATGGGAACGGGTGGTGAGCCTGCAAGCGCTGCTCCGGAGGAGATAGACCCAGCCCTGGCTTTCTCTGTCCATCCGCTTCGTTGTGGGTTACATGCACAGAACGCAAGCCTTAAAACCACAGACCAGCTCTTATCTGTTAAGGAAATCGGCAGAGAGGGAAGGCTGTTTCCAAGCGAGGTTGGCCCACTGAATGGTGGCTGATTCATCTTGGTGAAGATTGCGAGATGCACATGTCCACTTGAGCTCCTCTTAAATGAGTGTGTTCTCCCGCCTAGGCGTTGACACAAGGTGCTTTGCTGACATATTTCTAGAGTTGGGGGCTGGGCGACAGCTTAGTCGAACCACTGCTTCCTGTCGGCTCCCTTCTCATGAAGCCAGTTTCACCTTGAGCCCGGTTCATAGTGTCGGCTTGCTGCGCCATTCCCCTCCTATGGACTGGATACGTGCTCCATTTCTGCTCCAGTTGAGTTCCCTTTAACCGAACCCTGTTGAGTTCCTCTGCACCCCTCTGACATCGGACATGGCGGAACGCCCGGTGTTAGGCCTACCACTCATAAGCTTGTGGAATCTGTGTTAGGCTGGGTCCATATGTTGCGATCCCTACGGTGATCCCATATATGTATTCTTCCACGGTACGGCTCCCTACAGCGAGCCTGTGTCTTCCCTTGGCAGAGTATTTTCTGCCGTCACTGTCCGGTGAGTCTCCGCCCATCTTGGCTGGAGCCACCCCAGTGACATTCCATATGTCGTACTGCCTGGTCATCCGCCCAGTTCATATGTGTATTCTCCACGTTACCTCCCTTCAGGTAGGATGTGACTTCCGCACCGCCCCTTCCATGTACAGGGAACGCTTTCCCAGTGGTCCTGTAGGAACAGCAGTGACTTACCTGGCCTAAGCTCTGTCCTTTCCCGCCTCAAAGTGCGTCAATAGTACTCGAAGATGACTGGCTCCCTGGCGTGATCCCGCTCAGTCGACGTCGACTACGTCCTCCGTTTCCTCCTTCAGGGAACGGGGGTTGCATACACAACCAGAATGTTCTGAATTCAGCAACTGATATTATCCATGACCCCCCCCCCCCCCCCCACACACACACACACACTCAACACACACAATGGCGGTCTATCTCTAAATTTTGTTTTATAGTATTAAATTATTTTAGAATGTTTTTTTTATGCTACAGACTCTCACTTGATTCTTTATTCATTTCTTTGTTTCCAGAATACAGAGCACAAATAAAATAAAGATACAACTATATAACCAGTCTGTCTTCAGAAACTCCACCCTCTCACAAAAACAACCAGGAAGTGACTAGTCATTATTTCTGCCTTTCATTTTTACTGAAAGCTAAAACGAGTCACAAAAGCTAAAACAGAGGAGGATACTTTATATTATAGCATTTTTGTTTATTTCTGAATGAACACAAATTATATTTTGATTGTATTTACTCTTTAAACCAAAGTTCAGAAAGTGAAAGTAAATTGTAGATCATTGGATCTTTTACAAGACGAGGAAATGGATTCAAAATCTGTGGAAGAGCTTTCTTGTCCTGTTTGCTTTGAAATCTTCAAGGTTCCTGTTATTCTGTCCTGTAGTCACAGTATTTGTAAAGAGTGTCTACAACGGTTCTGGAAAACTAAGACAACTCAGGAGTGTCCTGTCTGCAGGAGAAGATCCTCAAAAGATGATCCACCAGTTATTCTCGTGTTAAAAAACTTGTGTGATTCATTGATAAAGGAGGGAACTGAGAAACGCTCATCAGGATCTGAGGAGATCTGCAGTTTACACAATGAGAAACTCAAACTCTTCTGTCTGGAGGACAAACAGCCTGTGTGTTTAGTGTGCAGAGACTCAGAGAAACACACCAATCACACATTCAGACCCATCAGTGAAGTGCTTTCATCTTACAAGGTAAGACACATGTCTCTCCTTTCATATTATTTTGAATACAGTGCTAAACATAGAAACAGTATTATTTGTGTACACAATAGACCAGTATTTATTTTTGCTCAGACTAAATCTCTGATTTACTACTGATGTAAAATTCTGCATTAAGCTTCAACTGCTCTGATGTTCAAATATTCTTGAATGTAACAGCATTGGGACAAAACACGTTATGAAAAAATCAATGTCATGGGATATTCATATTTTTTAATAAATATCTGATGTGTGACAAGACACACCAAAAAGTGATTTATACTGACATTTTTTCTCTATCTGTATTTTTATTTACACAACCTCAAATATATGCATGGATATAATAATCAAGCATTGGCCATTGCAAAAAACACATTTGTTTGCCGAAAACACGATTTCTTGATGTTCATCTTTTCCAAATTATATAATTAAAAAATATATGTCCTGCAATTTTGAGACACAAATGCTTCCTGAGAATGACCCATTCAACATATAAATAATATAACAATAAAAACATGTTTAAAACTCTTAAAGCTGCAGTTTCACAGATTTTCATCTTAACCTGTAGGAGGAATTTAATACAGCACTGACGTCCTTACTAAACAAGCTCAAACATGGAGAAGAAATGAAAGAAGAGTGTGATGAAACAATTGAACACATCACGGTGAGGATGAATAAAGTTAAATACTCAACATTCACACAGAGTTTATTTATTGACATTAGTGGAGTGTGTTCATACAGAGCTGACTGAAGTGAATGTGATTTGATTTCAGTCTCAAGCTGAGCACACAGAGCGTCAGATTAAAGAAGAGTTTGAGAAGCTTCATCAGTTTCTCAGAGACGAAGAAGAAGCTACAATCACTGCACTGAGGGAGGAAGAGGAGCAGAAGAAGCAGAGGATGAAGGAGAAGCTGAAGGAGATGAACACACACATCTCAGCTCTTTCACACACAATCAGAGACATGGAGGAGATGATGAAAGACAATGACGTCTCGTTTATAAAGGTGACAGATCAATCTGGCTTCATTCTTTGTGCATAAAACAACTTGTATAGAGAGGCTCATTGACAATGAAAGTGATTGCTAAGATATTAAAATGTTTTTAAACTCTATATTTTCCAGAACTATAAAGTCAGGATGGAAAGGTAAGTGAGCTGCTCATATCTCTTCTCTCAGTGGATCTAAACTCAAATTCACTGCAGTTCTGACTCCTGAATGTTCCTCAGAGTCCAGTTCTCACAGCCGGATCCACGGATGAGTTCTGGAGCTTTGATTCATGTGTCGCGTTATCTGGGTAACCTGCCGTTCAGAGTCTGGAAGAAGATGCTGGAAACTGTCCAACACAGTGAGTCTCACAGATCTGACACAGTGCAGAAGATATTTCAGATATAAACACACACAACATCAACATTTGATAGAAATATATTTAATAATTACTTGAATTTCTAAGTGAATCTAAAGTGTGTTTTTAGAAAATCATCAGATCATACAGAAAAACTTGGGAAAGCACTGCACCTACCCCCACCGCTGACGCGTCAACCTCTACCACGAACTGACGTGAGGAATCAGGGGCGACGAAAATGGGAGCCGAAACAAAGCGACTTTTGAGTTTGGCGAACACAGTCTCGGCTGTGTCGGACCACCTGAACGTCACTCTGGGAGAGGTCAAGGCTGTCAGGGGTGCGGCTAGTTGGCTTAAATTGCGAATGAAATGCCAATAGAAGTTGGCGAACCCCAGAAACCTCTGTAGGGCCTTGCGTGAATCTGGACTTGGCCAATCTATCACAGCCTTAACCTTGTCAGGATCCATGCGCACTCCCTCAGACGAGACGATGCAACCTAGGAAAGGAACAGACTGTGGATGAAACGCGCATTTCTCCGCCTTGACAAAAAGCCCATTCTCTAGCAACCTCTGAAGCATTTGTCTGACGTGTTGAACGTGTCCCTGGAGAGACGACGAAAAAATGTCATCCAGGTAGACATATATGAATTGGTCTACCATGTCTCTCAACACGTCATTGACGAGTGCCTGGAAAACTGCTGGGTAGTTGGACAGCCCGAACGGCATAACCAAATATTCAAAGTGACCCCTGGGGGTGTTGAACGCGGTTTTCCAATCACCCCCCTTCCTGATGCGAACCAAATGATAGGCATTACATAAATCCAGTTTTGTAAAGATGGAGGCTCCCTGCAACCACTCGAAGGCTGAAGACATCAGCGGCAAAGGATAAGTATTGTTTACCGTGATGTTGTTCAACCCTCCGTAATCAATACACGGTTTCAGAGATCCATCCTTCTTACCCACAAAAAAGAATCCCAGCCCCGCTGGAGAAAAGGAAGGACGGATGAATTTGGAAGCTAGAGAATCAGAAATATATTTCTCCATGGCCTCCCTTTCAGGAACAGAAAGCGAGTAAAGTTTGCCCTTAGGTGGAGACTTACCTGGAAGTAAATCTATGGCACAGTCATAGGGATGATGCAGAGGAAGAGAAGCAGCTCTGGACTTACTGAACACCTCCTGCAGGTCGTGATAGTCAGCGGGCACGTTAGATAAATTTGCCGCCTCCCTCTGAAAAACAGAACAGTCAACCCTCGGGCTATGCTGTATCAGCCAGGGGTGACCGAGGACTATGGGTGCCATGGATGAGTCCAGAAGGAGGAATGAAATCTGTTCCGTGTGATTGCCGGATGTGACTAGTGTCAGGGGGTGAGTGCAGTGTGTTATGGCTGGGAGTTCTTGACCGTTGTGCACTGACTGCGGTGGTGTTCTTGAGAGTGGTGATGGGTAATCCGAGTGTCCGAGCCAAAGTGAAGTCTAAAAAATTTCCCTCAACTCCAGAAGGGCTTGCGTGGGATGGGACCAGGTACCCCACAGCAGTCTTACCGGAAGGAGAGTAGAGGGTGAGGTCTTGTTCATGGAGATCAAGCCTGACAGTAGCCTCCTGTTCACTGCCGGGCTCTGTATTTACCGGGCAGGTGTTCAAGTAGTGACCGGCTCCGCCACAGTAGAGGCAAAGACCCCTGGATCTCCAACGCTCTCTCTCCTCCCGGGAAAGCCGAGCTTTACCCACCCTCAGTGCCAGCCCGATGAGCCTGTCGAGTTTCCCGGGTAAGTCCAGCGTGAAGATCTGTTTCTGGATGCGGTCAGCCAACCCATGCAGGAAGATGTCCCACTGTGCTTCCTCGTTCCAGTAACACTCGGCGGTCAGGGTACGGAAGTCGATGGAATACTCCGACACTGAGTGACTACCCTGGCGAAGGTCAGCGAATTGATGAGCTGCCTCTGGCCCGGTGGTCGCCCGATCAAAGACTCGCCACATCTCCTCCGAAAGTGTCTGGAACGAGGAACAGCATTGATGACAATTTTCCCACACCGCTATTCTCCACATTGCCGCTCGTCCTGTGAGCAATGTCAGGACCAAAGCCACCTTAGACTCCTCCGTGCTGAAGGTCTGTGACTGCAAGGAAAAGAACATAGAGCATTTTGTTAAAAATGCTCTACAAAAGTTAGGCTCACCAGCGTACATCTCCAGAGAGGGCAGACGTGGGTCAGGCTGACGGATGGGTGCTGGTGGAGAGTGGGGAACCGGCGGTGGACTGGGCACAGTGGGACCAGCTAAGTGTTGGAGCTGTTGGGTGAGCTCGGACACCTGTGCTACCAAGGATTGTACTGCGCGTCCAGTGATGCCCAGATGTTCCTCCTGCTGGTCCATTCTGGTGATACTATGGGACAGGAACTCATTCAAATACGGAGTACTGCTTGCTGAATCCATCTTGGTCAGTTCGTTCTGTCAGGAAATAATCTGAGGATTCAATTGCAAGTAAAGGTAAGTATTTATTTATAAATGATGGTTGATGAGATGATGGTTGCAGCAAGTCACTTGGCAGCACTGGGACGCTGTGGGAATGCCAGTATCCACGGAGAGTGAAGGTGGTGCGGATGTGGTCTGTGAAAGTCCGGGTTGTGGTGAAAATAGGAAATCCGGAAGTCGTGATGAGACAATCAGCAGAGTTCACGCGGAACTGGAGACAGGCAAGAAACACGGGAACATGACACAAGCGGGAACACAGGAAACATCCAACAACGAACTGACAAAGACAAGGTGAAAACAGAGGGACTAAACAGGGTGCGCTGATCAGCTGCAGCCGGCGTGCTGATGAGACGCGGCTGGAGACAGAATTCATAAACCGTGACAGAATTAGGATACAATAGTGTTTACTGTATACTGATATTAAACCTGAAGCCTCAATCCATTCTGACAGTAACTGAGAGACAATTGTTATGATTTATGCTCTCTTTCAACAAAGTCTTTATGTGTTTTACATTTACATTTCTAATACCATCATATCTCATCCTCTAATCTGATGTTATTGTCTTTGCAGCTCCATTGACTCTGGATCCAAACACAGCAGCTTCTTGGCTCACACTCTCTGCTGATCTGACCAATGTGTCGTACAGTCGTGTAGGTAAAAAGATTCCTGATAATCCTGAGAGGTTTGACAGGTATGCATGTGTCCTGGGATCTGAGGGCTTTAACTCAGGAACACACTGTTGGGATGTGGAGGTTGGAGACAATACAGAGTGGAGTCTTGGAATAACAACAGCATCAAACCAAAGGAAGGGAAAGGATTTCTTTAAGTCTAATGTCTGGCGTGTGGATTACAGGAACAGCAAATACGGCTCACAATCCCCTGAGCAACCCGGCACTGTCTTTACTGTTAAACAGAAGCTTCAGCATGTGAGAGTTCAGCTGGACTATGACAGAAAAACAGTGTCATTCTCTGATCCTGTAACTAACAAACATTTACTCACGTTCAAAACAACCTTCAATGACACAGTCTTTCCATTCTTATATAATCACTGCAGAACTCCTCTGCGGATCTTACCAGTTAAACTGTTTATTACATCAGAAAATCACAATTAAATCTGAAATCTGAGGTTTTGTAAATTATGCTTCAATAACAACACTGTAATAAAAGGGTCTCATTCATCACATGCTTAAATGTAAAATTTAAAGCCAACTTAACCCTTGAAGTCTGAATGTTCAAAAGTGCAAATTCCTTAAGGACACTTTTGTCTTTTTCAGTTTTATTATATTTTAATAATTGTTCATGTGTTAATGCCAATTTCATCCATTTTGGCACAAGTGTGTATTTTTATTGGAATTTTCTTATTTCACCCTCATTTTTACACTAGTAACACAAAATATTTACACTCAGGACATTAAGGACAAAAATATCCCTATTGAAAACATAATTATTTTTTTTATCCCAGGGCCATTTAACAAACAAACATCTAACATTTTTATTCTGTTGGTAAAGATACAAAATTTAAAGTTGGACTTTTTCATAAGATGGCGCCATTTTCTCAGGTTTGGCCTATAAAGCAAATACTCGCTTTATTCCTGTTTTCTTCTCCTTTGTATCAATTGGATTAATGATGCAACTATAATTTGTGTGGATGTCAGATGTGGTTTGTATATGCAGGTACTAGAAAAATTGTATGTGTGTGTGTGTGATATTTGATAAAGAAGATTTCTGCTGTTTATACCAGTGGAGAGACCCTAGGCACCTAAACAAGTCTCTAAAACGTCCACATCACCCCATGCGCACAGTGGAAGAAGTAGCAGCGCAGATGCCAAACTCCACTGTATTCTCAGTACTAGACCACAAAAGCTCATTCTGGCAGATTTCACTGGATCATAAGTCTTCTATACTACTTTCAGCACGCCATTTGGTTGGTAGATTCAACAGAGGGGGTCTGGACAAAGGGAAATTACATATCACTGTGCTCGAACTGTTGTGGTTGTGGCTCCGCGACAGGAAGGATATGTTTTCGGTTTCGTCTGTATTCTTTTCCTTCAGTCTCCACAAGATATAACCTTGGTTCATCACAGAGCTGTTAAAAAAAGGTTAAGTGTAAATAGACTGATTTCTTACTCTCAGCTTAACTAATCTGTTAAATGTGTTGCTTTTAATGATAAAGGCTTTGAGTTAACTTACAATGTAAGGAACTTCATAGGGAACTTTTCATTAAGGAATATCTGTCACAATTAAAGAAGGAGGATGTAGAACATAGTGCTCTGTAGCTTTAAATTAGAGACCTGCGCGGGACACAATTTTCAGACCCGCTCCCGCAGTGTTCAGTCCCGCTCCCGCCCGCTCCCGCAAAGATTTGTCATTTTTAGTCCCGCTCCCGCCCGCATCTGTGATATAATGTCCCGCTCCCCCCCGCACTTTCTGTCTGACGAAAGGTCTTGGGGAAAAAAATGCGTGCGCACAAAATTCCTTACCAATACTTGGTAACATATTTATTGGTAAGCCTGCATATCTTCAACCATACAAAACATTAAATAGGCATCAGTAACTAACGCCAACAAAGATAAACATTAATCGGCCCAAATTCCATTAGGCTTAACGTGTAGGCTAACATAAAAACAGCCTTAGGCATTGCCTACACATAGGAACATTTGTAAAACGGATAATTCTTATCTACTATATTATAGACTTCACTATATCACAGGCCATTTAAACATTTAAAATGTGATCACAAAACACGAAACGAGAAGTACTTACATCTGAAGCGCTTAGGCCTATATCTGAAGCACTAGAGGCGCTCTGTTCCTCGTCCATGCTGTCTATTTTGAACTTGAACTAGCTTTCGAATTCGAACACGGAGCAGCGGGAAGGAATTGTCTCTAAACAAGTGTGCGTGACATTAGGCCCCGCCCTACCCGACAACATTCACAAGTTTAGGCTGCTTAAAACGTTTTTATTGCTGCCAATCAGAATCTCCCTCATTTATATATTTTACTTTACACTCATATTTAATTTGCGGGAGTGCAGCGTATCATCCCTCCCGCCCGCATGGTGATGAAGTTATTTCCCTACATGTTAAACTTCTGTGTCTCCTAAAGTTATATGTTGTTGATCGAACCTTTTACCTTGCCGCTCGTCATTAAACACTAGTTACATTCAACACAAGTTACTTGAAATATGTATATTTTCCTACTGTGTTAGAACATTAGTGTATATCTGGCTGCTGTAACTCTGTGTATATATGACATGTTGGTTATGGCAAGAAAATCAGAGAGAAAATGCATCAGGTGATGTTAGTTATGTGTTGATGATGACATAATCATCATGTAGAGGCCTGAATCAATGAGCTCATATATAGACATGTCTTTGATTATATGGATAATTAATTTTACATTATTGATTGTAGTAGCCCTATGATTCATGTGATCCATCACTGTTGTGATAATCTAAACAGTTGTAAAAACATTGTGCACAATAAAGGTTTGAACTACTGTATCTTTCAGACACACACAGACATCAAGAATCAGCATATGAATCTCAACAATGGTGATGATAAAAGTACAGTTCATTATAGGAGCCATCAATCAAAACTCATCAATATCTCCCAGCATGCATTGCAGCATAAATAAATTATGCTGAATTGCCTAAGTATTTTCTTTTATTATTATTATCTGTTTTTATTTTTGCTGTTGTTTTTGCTGCAACTTTTAAGTAGCTTGTTTTGTGATGTTCAGACAGAGTTTTATCTGATTATTTTGTTGATTGTCACCGTTGTTGAGATTAATATGCTGATTCTTGATGTCTGTGTAGGTCTAAATCGTGCAGTAGTTCAAAACCTTTTTTTATACACCATGTGTTATGAAAGTTCTTCGGATTATCTGTTTGTTACTGACTCGCATGCGGTAGGGTCACAGAGCTATTATACTTAAAACTGTGAAATATATTAGTATTAAACATACCTTAAACAATGAAAGAAAAGACTCTTTATGAGATCAGTGAATCAGGCCACTACATGACAATCATGTTATCACCAATAAATAGCCAACAACTCTTTGACATTTACTCTCTGATTTGCATGCCATAATGAATGTGTTTTATAAACAAACAGTTAAAGCAGTCAGAGAAATCCTAAATTTAGAAAGTCAAGGGTCAAGAGCCCAACTAAAGCAAACACTCATCTCCATAATGATGACTTCAAACTTTATAATTTTCAATAAAACATCAACGTCTAAACCTCTGGTAATTCTCAATAATAACTTTTATGACAAATTGGTTTGTAATTTAATATTTTTAAATTACAGGCAACCACAACTGGCAGATTTTTTTTATACCATAAACTGCCGTAAAACATAAATATTTATGTTTAACATCATTTGTCAGACAGAAATGGTAGTTATTTTGTAATTGATTTTCTGATTTTATGTCCTCCACTCATTTGTCACGGCTTTGACAATAGCAAAGGAGGCAGAAAATCAACCTCTCCAAAATCAAAACAGTTCTCTAGTGCAGTGACCAAAAACTCAATCTCAGTGGCAGGAGGGTGGGGATCACTTCCATGCATGCACTCGTATTCCACAAGCACTCTCTCTGCGATAGATGTTTCAGCCGGCTCGCTCATCTGCTTAGACACGTGTTGCTCAAGCTCCGTTGCGGTGTTCAACAGTCTGGGTGGTCTTGGCTGGGAACTGGGTTGTGAGTGGGACTGGCGTTGTTGTCCACAGTTCCAACGGTGAGTGGTGATCCACAAGACGCCAGCACCCACTCCTCCAATTCCATGAAGCTCCCTCAAGGACCCTCACCACACAACTGCGCTTTTGTGGCGGTGTTCAGGTTGTTGTTCAGAAATGAGTACAGGCATTTGTCAGAAAAGGTTGTCTGATGGGCTAGGTCGTGAAACTTCCTCTGGAGCAAGGAACTGTTCCTCGAGGGAGCGTTCTCCCTGTTCAAGGCACAGGAGGTGAATAGCTGGGAGGTTCTCAAAGTCCAAACTCACACACACACACACACACACACACACACAGTTCAAAATTTTAAATTATTATCCGCCGCTTATCTTATTTAGGCCGTGTCTACAGTCACAGATCGTGTTGTAGAACACACACGAAAATGATGATGAAGGCAAAATGAAGATATGTCACCTAACCCTCACAGATTTTTTTTTTTTTGCATTTTTACATTTTCAAATAAGCATAATTTAGTATGTGTATTCGTCAGTTTTCCTTGTGTGGACCGCTGGATGTAGATGATCTCAGGTTTTACTATCCCTGTGGGGACATTTACTGCCCACAAGGATTGACAAACAAGAACACACACATACACAAACACACGAGGTGTACATACAGCATTGGACGTCCCCTATAAAGACTGACCGTTAGTTTTTTCTACTTATTAGAAATAAGCACTTTATAGGCCTCTGAAGTGGAATAATGTGACTTATCTCCAGAATGCTGCTGTAAAAGGGTTTGATATGAGGTGTGCATATAGTATGGGATGTCCCTTATGAGAACTGACCATTAGTTTGTTCTACTTATCTGAAATTAGGTCTTTATACACTCCTGAAGTCGATTAATGTGATGTATCTCCAAAACGCTGCAGTATAATGGTTTCATATGAGGTCTGAATTCTGTATGGGATGTGCCATATATAAACTGACCATTCGTTTTTTTCTCCTTATTAGAAATTAGGTTGTTATGGGCCTCTGACGTAGTAAAATGTGACATTTCTCCAAAATGCAGCAGTAAAATGGTTTGATATGATGTGTGCATACTGTATGGGACGTCCCCTATATAAAAATGACCATTAGATTTTTGGTAACGCTTCCTTTTACAGTTCTGTTCCCCATGTACATACTATGTACTTATTATAGTAATTACAATAACTGGGTAATTACTAGGTACTAACCCTGAACCTACCCCTAAACCTAACCTGTAACGCTTCCTTTTACAGTCCTGTTCCCCATGTACATACTATGTACTTATTATAGTAATTACAATAACTGGGTAATAACTAGGTACTAAACCTTAACCTACCCCTAAACCTAACCTTAACCCATGTACTTACCTTATATTACCCAGTACTTTCTTAGGTAAGTACACTGTAAGTACACGTAAGTTAACGCACTGTACAATTAAGCATTATTACCAGTACTTTGTTATTTTATTTATTTATTTATTTAACAGGGACAGTGTATGGCATTCAGCCATACCAGAATTAGCTACAAGCTAAATTTCATCTGTAGTCCCTGGGCAGGAAAGGAAAACATACAATTAACAATCCAACAAACACATATAAATATACCATAAATCATCATCACACAAGCTTCTTGGAACCCTAGGCAGGAAAAGGACATACAATTGACAATCCAACAAACACATATAAATATACCATAAAACATCATCACACAAATCGCCTATCAGACAACAAGTTTCACATGATTAATGGATACATGATTGTATAGATTTTAACCATAATTTTACTTTATATTTAAAACAAGTGAATGTACTAATGTCTCTAATCTCTTTTAGGACTAAATTCCAGTGCTTAGAGGCTCCGATAGAGAAGGCTGATCTGCCAAACTCAGTACGTCTGCGCTGGACGGCACAGTGACCTCTACTGGACGCCCTAGTTGTTCTCCGGTTGTTCTCCGGTTGTTCTCTGAGAGCAATATTATAAACTCATCTAATGGGGAGGCAGACAAATTATTAAATACTCTGTACACTTAACAAACATTAGCAAAACACATAAAATTTTCAAAAGTCAAGAGTTTATGTTTTTGAATGATATTGCAGTATTGATAACCTGATGGCCTTTTATCCAATACTTTAAGAGTTTGTTTATATAGCGTTTGTAATGGAGCAAGTATTGTTTTTCCGGTTTGTGACCAACTTGTAATGCAATATGTAAAATGTGAGACAATCATTGAATACATATACAATTTGGTAGCATCTAGAGGTAACTAATTACGAATGTGTTTAAAATTTCTTAAATTAAATTTAAAAGTATTACAAACCTGCTTTATATGTTTCTTAAAAGACAACTGTGAATCAAGAGTAACTCCCAGATATTTAAAGTGTGACACAACCCGGATTTTCCCCCATTTACAACGACATCTGGCTGATTTTCATTTTTCCTTATATAAAAATACATACACATGGTTTTACTGACGTTTAGCGTCATGCAAGATTCAGAAAGCCATGTGGCAATTTTAGCCAATGCTACTGTTAATTTGGTTGCCACTTCGTATCTGTCTCTTCCATGTGCCAGAATGACCGTGTCATCTGCATACATTTGAGTATCAACTTGAGGACATACTAATGGCAAGTCGTTAACATATAGACTAAATAACAAAGGGCCTAAAACTGAGCCTTGTGGGACGCCAACAGTACAGGTTAACTGCTCAGTTACCACATTTTCCGCAATTTTTGATGTCCCCGGCAAAATGCTGATGGGTCTATAATTAGCAACATCAGTAGGTTCCCCTGCCTTGAAGATCGGAACTAACACTGCATCTTTCCAGGAAGTTGGAAAAATGGATTACTTTACCGATAAATTAACTAGGTGTGTAATGGGGGTGCTGAGGGTGTTACGATACCACAAACAGGAAACAGGGGTAGATCCAATAGCAGTTTATTCGGGTAATCGAAAATCATAAAACCAGTCCAGGCAGGGGTCAAAACCAAAAGGCAATCCATAAACAAGAATCCAAACAATAACAGGCAAGAACACAGACCTCCAAAGTGGTGTGACGAATAACAACGACTCGGTGACATGGACTGACACAGACAGGGTATTTATAAACAGAACTTAACAATGTAATGAGAAACAGCTGCGTGCAATGATGAGTGATGAGAACAGACAAAGGATCATGGGAAATGCAGTTCCAGAATGAATGGTGACAGTAAGGGAAAGAGACCTCTAGTGGACACCCGGGGAAACACAACCCAACACTGTGACATAACCCCCCCCCCCCTCTACGGAGCGGCTACCAGACGCTCCAAGACCCACAAAAAACAAACAAAACAAGAGTCCAGGAGGGTGGTGGAACGGTGGAGGATCAGGGGGAGGGATGGGGGGCCAGGTCCATGAAATGAAACAGAGACAGGGGGTCATGGTTTAGCCGGCGGCCAGGGCGAAGCAGACAGTCCATCGGGCGGCCAGGGCGAAGCAGACAGTCCATCGGGCGGCCTGGGCGGTGAGGACCAGGGCGAAGACGACCACTCGGGCGGCCAGGGCGGTGAAGACCCCTCGGGCGGCCAGGGCGGTGATGAACCCTCGGGCGGCCAGGGCAGTGAAGACCCCTCGGGCGGGCAGGGCAGTGAAGACCCCTCGGGCGGGCAGGGCAGCGACGACCAGGGCGAAGACGACCACTCGGGCGACCAGGGCGGTGCAGACCCCTCGGGTGGCCATGGCGGTGACGACCAGGGCGAAGACGACCACTCGGGCGGCCACGGCTCAGGAACAGACACTGGCTCCGGCTCAGGAACAGACACTGGCTCCGGCTCAGGAACAGACACTGGCTCCGGCTCAGGAACAGACACTGGCTCCGGCTCAGGAACAGACACAAGAACTGTAACAGTCACAAGAAAAGACACTGGCTCCGGCTCAGGAACAGACACAAGAACTGTAACAGTCACAAGAACAGACACTGGCTCCGGCTCAGGAACAGACACAAGAACTGTAACAGGCTCAGGAACAGACACTGGCTCCGGCTCAGGAACAGACACTGGCTCCGGCTCAGGAACAGACACTGGCTCCGGCTCAGGAACAGACACTGGCTCCGGCTTAGGAACAGACACTGGCTCCGGCTCAGGAACAGACACTGGCTCCGGCTCAGGAACAGACACCGGCTCAGGAACAGACACCGGCTCAGGAACAGACACCGGCTCAGGAACAGACACCAAAACTGTAACAGCCACAAGAACAGACACAACCACAGAAACAAACACTGGTTCAGGAACAGGCGCTGGCTCTGGCTCAGGTACAGCAGACACAGGCTCCGGCTCTGGAACAGGCACTGGCTCTGGCTCTGGCTCTGGAACAGCAGACACTGGCTCCGGCTCTGGAACAGCAGACACTGGCTCCGGCTCAGGAACAGCAGACACTTGACTCGGGACCACTGGACTCGGGACCACCGGCACTGGGACCACCGGAACTGAGACCACCGGACTCGGGACCACCGGGTTGTTGGGGAGATACGAGGCCCTTCTCCTCCTCCTCCGTCCTTGATGGCGAGGTGCAGCCTCAGTACTAGAGGGGACCAGGGGCGAGGACTTTGGACTGGACAGGACCAGTGGTGAGGAGGACCTTGGGCTGGACGAAACCAGTGGCGAGGGCTTTATGATGGACGGGACCAGCGGCGAAGATCTTGTGCTGGGCGGAACCAGCGGCGAGGATCTTGTGTTGGACGGGACCAGTGGTGAGGACCTTGTGGTAGATGAGCCCCGCGATGATGACTTTGTGCGGGGTGGAACCAGCGGTCGGAATCTTGTACTGGACCAGTCCGGCGGCTCCGGATCAGAAGAATGGCAAGGCGGAGGATGGTGTCGTGGAATTTGTCGACCACCTCCTCCCCTGCAACCTCCCCGAGTTCTGGAGAACTTTGCCAGACGAGTCCCCAGAAACGACTCACCATCTCTGATGGACGAGTTCACTGAAGCCTTAGCCGCCGCTGCTTCCTCAGTCTGCTGGGCCCATAAGCCAAAACATTGAAAAATGTTTAGTCGAGGCGCTTCCTCCCCGACCTGCGAACCTCCTCTCTGTGGTCCCCTTCCTTCCCCATACACAGGAGAAGGGTTATGGAATCCCGAACTGCTGGATCTATTCATCGTGACGGAGTCGTTCTGTCACGATACCACACACAGGAAACAGGGGTAGATCCAATAGCAGTTTATTCGGGTAATCCAAAATCATAAAACCAGTCCAGGCAGGGGTCAAAACCAAAAGGCAATCCATAAACAAGGATCCAAACAATAACAGGCAAGAACACAGACCTCCAAAGTGGTGTGACGAATAACAACGACTCCGTGACATGGACTGACACAGATAGGGTATTTATACACAGAACTTAACAATGTAATGAGAAACAGCTGCGTGCAATGATGAGTGATGAGAACAGATAAAGGATATTGGGAAATGCAGTTCCAGAATGAATGGTGACAGTAAGGGAAAGAGACAAAGAGACATCTAGTGGACACCCGGGGAAACACAACCCAACACTGTAACAGAGGGAATGAATATTGTTCTTCAGAAATGTTGAATCCCACTTAAATGTATCTTTTGCCTTTGAGAACTTTAAATTGCTTAATGTCTTACAAATTTTATTTTCAGGAACTTAAGTTATCTTAAAAACGGTCTTATCATAATCTGGTGTCACTATATTTTTAATTCTTGCACCAAAAGTGTCAGATAAATTCCGCACTGATGCGGTAAAATAAGTATAAAAAACTTTGCCTTTGCTTTCCTTAGTTCATTGAATTTATTACGAAGGTTTGTAAAAATGTGTCTGTCAATAATTAATTTAGACTTCAATGCTACTTTCAAGGCTGATTTTTTTTTATCAGGTCCCACAAATGGTCTTTAAACCATGGTAGGTTACCCTTACTCCGTCTGTTTTGAAAAGGTTTTGTATATTTTTCTTTAAGTCTATTTATTGTACCAATGAAGGACTCACAGGAGGCATCTATAAATCATCTGTGAGTAAAACATCTCTCCAATCAATTTGACTTAGTTCTTCCTTAAATGTTTTCATGTCATGTTTCCTTATTCCATAAGAGTTTTTGATTATTTCTCGTTGGTAAATATTCCGATTTTTTGTTAATTTCCTTACAATAAGAGCATATTATGATCTGACAAACCAGTGAGAAGATTATAAGATTTTATAATTCTCTCTGGTTTGTTACTAAAAATAAGATCAATTTGTGTTTTTGAGAAATTTGTTATTTGTGTAGGTCCATCTATTAATTGAGTCAATTCGAATTTATCTGTAAGTACTTTTAACTTTTAACTTTTTTTCTAGTTGTTTTTTTAGTCCAATTTATATTAAAATCACCCAGAACTATACATTCTTTCTTTGTATCACAAACTTTAAGCAGGTTTTTAAAATTTTCATAAAACGTGACATCATATGTAGGTGGTCTATACACGCCGAACACATTAAATGACATCTGCTGAGAAAGAATAATAGTAATGGCAATACATTCAAGTTCATTTACTCATGTTAAATCAATTTGTTCGCATCTAATGCTATCTCTCACATACATAAGTAGCCCGCCGCCTCTTCCCTTGTTTCTGTCCTTTATGAAGACCTTGTAACCAGGCATTGTAAACGAGGCTACAGGTGACGATTTGGATAACCATGTTTCAGACAGACAGAGAAAGTCCAAATTTTAAGTAAAGAGTCGGTAAAAAGTTTTCTAGTTGTTCCGTTTTTGCTCTTACGCTAAGAATATTAAGGTGACCTCCAATGAGGCCCCTCGGCTTTGCCTATGGATCCCAAACAATTTTGGAGTGCAGAACAGTTTGGAAGAGGCTTATGTTGAAGTGTTTTGTAACCGCTGGATTTCCATGTGAGTGTCTTTGTTGGTCGGCATTACCTGGAGTTATGAGCATGCTCGCCGGGAATTGATCTTGCACCACTACGGGTCCTGGGTTCAGCTGGACATCGCCAGCAAGGAGAGGTGTAAGAAACAGGTACGTGAGCAGCTTTCTGTAAGAGCGTGGAAATTTAGATCTATCACTCGCAGTGTTGGTTTGCTCACATGGCACTATTGCTCTTCCATCCCGTAGTATTGTCGTATAAAGGGTGCATCGACACCATTCATTGTGTAAAACAGGTTGCGCTGGTGATAGTGCGGTGTCTCGTGAGATCAGTTGATTGATCCCACAGCCACAGACAGAGAGGATCAGCAACAGTATAATATAGACCAAAAAGGTAAATCGCTGTATTAAATCCTCAGTCCTCAGTACATACTGGTACTTGTTTTTTGTAGTATGGTTACAATCATAGCATTTTCCGGCCACTTTAAACGATGTAAATGAAAACAGACATAAAAGTTTGGTGAGCACACCTGCAGCTCTTGCCAAGCTGCCGCCCGCCATGCTTTCTCCCCCGCCATGTTTTCTCCCTTTTTCTTAGGTAAGTACACTGTAAGTACACATAAGTTAACGCACTGTAAAATTAAGCATTATTACCCAGTACTTTCTTAGGTAAGTACACTGTAAGTACACGTAAGTTAACATACTGTAAAAGGAAGCGTTTCCAGATTTTTCTACTTATTGGAAATGAGGATTTTAAATGTGTATAAAGTATTCATATGAGGTATGTATATAGTATGGGACATCCCCTAAAAGAACTGGCAATAGTTTTTTTTTCTACTTTAAGTTTGAATAATGTGACTTATCTCCAAAACACTGCAATGTTAAATTTTAATGTGAGGTGTGTATGTAGTATGGAACATTCCCTGAACTGGCCTTTAGTTTTTTCTACTTATTAGAAATTAGGTCTCTATAGGCATCTGAAATTATCCTGGATGCCAGCCGAATTTAGCCCCGCCCATAACTTTTCAGGGGAGGTTCGGTCTGGACTTGATCTGTAGTGAAGCAAGTTTGCCCGAACCAAAGCTTTTCGGACCAATCAAATTGTCAGGGTGAGCTTTATACGATGATGGACAGATGATCAACAGAAACATAATCACCACATCACCAAAGAGCACTTGGGCTGAACTCGTTTACAGCAAAGAATGGCTGCCGCTGGAGAATTTAGATGTGTAGATTCAGCCATCGCTACTGTTATAGAAGATGTAGACAACACATTCATGTTAATAGAGGAACAGAGAACTGTGAACCGCGATCTAGGCAGTTTTTGATGGGAAAGATGTTTTTGCCGTCCAGGTGTGTTTGATTGGGGTTGGAGCTAAAATCTGCAGGACAGTAGCTCTAAAGGGGCAGGGTTGGAGACCCCTGCTGTATGGGATGTCCCCTATGAGAACAGGTCATTAGTTTTTTCTACTTAGTATAATTGACCTATAGCTAAGCCACGTCCCCTCCACTCACTCCGACAAACAGTCAACAGTCGGTGACAGGCGCTATATTTAGTTATGTTGAAGAGGAGTGAAAAGGCTACATCTTTTCCTAAAAAACCCCCACAAAGTTCCCCAGTTGTTTTGGTAGAAAGTTGTCTAAAATGTTGTGCTTTAATATGTAATTAATGGTTCATGATCAAATTAAATATGTACAGGTCTAAGTTACATATGTTTTCCAGGACAAGCCTTTTTACCATCTTTACCAAGAGTACCTCTCCGTTAGCTTGGTGCTACACAATTTACATGAATCATTCTACATGAATCATTCAGCACAACATTGCTAACATTTGTTATCTCGGTTATTTACAGATACGTTAATGAAGCTAAGTGACATGATTTACAACGCAGCTTGAAGCTAACCTTAACGTTTTCTAATTTTAGGCTAACGTTAGCCTTACGCTATGTTAGAGATTTTAAAGATAACGTTCAAATACGTTGTTGACTTAGGCTACCTTAGAACAGATGTAGACATCCTTGTTTAATTTATCCATGTTTAGTTGGTGTTGTGGTCTACCGCATAACTTAATCCAGAGCAGACACTTATCTCGGTTGAGATGTGGCAAAAAAAGGGTAAAAAAAGAAAGGGTAAAAAAATACACACCGTCACCCAGCCTCTCGGGATACCTAGTGTCGTAGTGATACTCCATGCACACCGTTTGACCATTTTAAACTTAAAATGACACAAAAAAAACATACAAACGAATGAAAACTGACTAACTGCAATGTATTTCAGTAGACGTGGAAGGGGGAAGCAGAGAAACTTTTAATATTGTAAAAAAATATAAGAAAAAAAAACCCAAAAGAGGTAATTAGAAAGAGTGTATACTTTATTTTACTGCTTTTTGAAAATAATTATGGTGTAAACCTCTACATAAAAATTATTGAAATATGACCTATAAAGAAAAAAAACATTAGTCAAAAAAATTGATAACAGAGTAAAGTGCAAAACTCTCTCACAGATAGATAGATAGATAGATAGCTAGATAGATAGATAGATAGATAGATAGATAGATAGATAGATAGATAGATAGACAGATAGATAGAAAGAAAGAAATATTAGATAGAAAAAAAGAAAGAAAAATTAGATAGAAAAAAAGAAAGATATATTATATAGATAGATAGATAGATAGATAGATAGATAGATAGATAGATAGATAGAATGAAATAGATATTAGATAAAAAGAAAATGAAAGAAAGAAATATTAGAAAAAAGAAAGAAATGTTAGATAGAAAGATAGATAGATAGATAGATAGATAGATAGACATATAGATAGATAGAAAGAAAGAAAGAAAGAATGAATGAAATAAATAAATATTAGATAAAAAGAAAGAAAGAAATATTAGACAAAAAAGAAATAAAGAAATATTAGATAGAAAGAAAAACAGATAGGCTATATTGGATAGATAGATAGATAGATAGATAGATAGATAGATAGATAGATAGATAGATAGATAGATAGATATATAGATAGATAGATAGATAGATAGATAGATAGTAAAGACACTTTACATTATAGCTTTTTGTTTTGGATCTTTTACAAGACGAGGAAATGGATTCAAAATCTCTGGAAGAGCTTTCTTGTCCTGTTTGCTATGAAATCTTCAAGGTTCCTGTTATTCTGTCCTGTAGTCACAGTTTCTGTAAAGAGTGTCTACAACGGTTCTGGAAAACTAAAGAAACTCAGGAGTGTCCTGTCTGCAGGAGAAGATCCTCAAAAGATGATCCACCAGTTATTCTCGTGTTAAAAAACTTGTGTGATTCGTTGATAGAGGAGGGAAATGAGAAACGCTCATCAGGATCTGAAGAGATCTGCAGTTTACACAATGAGAAACTCAAACTCTTCTGTCTGGAGGACAAACAGCCTGTGTGTTTAGTGTGCAGAGACTCAGAGAAACACACCAATCACACATTCAGACCCATCAGTGAAGTGGAGCCACCAATGGAGCCCCGCCCCCGCCCCCCAAATTTACCCATTGTTCATAATTAACCAGCACAAATTGAAATGATAACAATTGGTAAATCTGATAAATGACAGAGCCATTTATCACATCAAATATACTCCTTTATGTTATATTTCAAAATTACAAATATAGCCTACAAAAATTACAAAAATGTAACAAATTGTAAATATGTTTTGACAGGATATAAAATATTACCCAGAGCACTCTGCTTTAATACATGTAGCCTTAATGTAACTAGAAAGACTATTAATGCAGTATAATATATAATTTAAAATAAAATGAAGAAATACATCTTCATTCCTTCCCATACCCACTAACAATACCCTTAGTTTCAGATAACGTTAGCTAGCCAAACTGAGCCAAAGCTTCTGTCCTGGTTGCAAAGTAGTTGTAGAGTTTTTGACTGCATCAATAATAATGCATACGGCGGGCTATATATTAAATGTTCTAGCCTAAAAATGTTAGACGAGCTTTCTTCCAACTTCCCTTCTCCATCACAACATCTATGTTACACTTAGGCTACATAGGCCTACGTGCTGGCGGCAGGAAACTTCAATTTTTGTGTGCCTGCGCCTCGTATATAACGTTATATATAAAGCTTGCAGGACAACTCGGTTGGTATTGCCTTTTCAGCGTGAGAAATACACAGTGTGGCGTGTGAGCCTACGTGTGAACTGGTTGAATTGCGTGTGTCTCACGGCAAATGCGTGAGACTTGAGAACCCTGTTATATTATACAATAGACCAGTATTTATATTTGCTCAGACTAAATCTCTATTATTTACTAGCCTAATGATATAAAATTCTGCATTATTGTAAACAATTCAAATGCTACTAAAATAAGCCAAATAATAGCCTACAATTGTCATTTATTATCTATATACATCTATAATAGTCTACCATTTGTTGTTTGTTTTGCTTTATCAAACAGTTTTTCTGAAATCCATGAGTTGTTTTTAAAAGCACTGTTTTGCCCTGTGCATGGCTGTTCCCTATCAGGGAACTCGAGCTGCGTGACAACGCTTTGGGAACACCCCTGCGTGAGTGCGTCATGAAGCACGTATGAAATCAGTCCAATGGCGAGACGGAACGTCATAGGCGGGTGACGTCATCGACCAGGAAACTATATAAGCACCCCAAAACACAAGCGCGTCAGCTTCTGAGTCTTCAGCAAGCGCTCTGTGTGTGAATATATCAGTCTGTGTCTCAAACTGTTTTTGTCTGTCCTTAGAAATTGCTAGGCAGGAGTTTTTCACATATAAAAAAACTATAAAGAGACGATATATATATAATATGGCGAGCGAACAGCAGTTCAGAGAGTGTGTTCATCCCTGCCCAAGTTATATCACGGGTGGGGACACTCACGATCTGTGTGTTGTTTGTATGGGAGTGCAGCATGCCCAGTCAGCTCTCGAGGGAGCTGGTTGCGAGCATTGCGAGCGTATGTCAATGAAAATGCTCCGCTCCCGCCGAGCCCTCTTCGAGGAGAGTGGTTCGGTGCGTGCTCCCCGCGGTTTGGGTCCTGCTGCTGCCGAGGCACAGCGGAGGCTTCAATCGTGGGGATTGCAAATGGATCTATCAGCGGGGATTGAGATCCAGTGCTTCAGATCCGGGTGTGGAAGCATGCGCTGTGGTTTCTTCCCCGCGGGCTGAGGCACCATCACTTCAATTATCCAGTTCTGAGGATCTGGATGTTGAAAGTATTGATACAGCAGAGACTGGGGACTCGTCACTTCAGTCTCCTGCTAGTGAGGAGCTTATGGAGGTGCTCACTCGTGCTGTAGAAAAATTAAGCATCGAGTGGCCAGCTGATAGACCGGAATCTCGTTCAAAAAGTAAACTAGATGAAAGATTTCTGCCGTCTCGTGCTGCACCTCCACGCCGGTGTCTTCCATTCTTTCCTGACCTCCACACCGAGGTGTAGAGATCATGGAAAAGACCAGTGTCATCCAGAATATTTAGCCAGCAAACATCTGTTAATTCAAATATTTCTGGGGCTAAGAATTTTGGTTATGGGGCGATGCCTAAGGCTGAAGAAACGCTAGCGAGCCATCTATCTCCAGATACGGCATGGTCATTTAAGACACCGGCATTGCCCACAAAGCCATTAAGAATTACCTCGGCTTTGGTGGGCAAAGCTTACTCGGCGGCAGGTCAAGCGGCAGCGTGCTTACATACTATGTCGATATTACAAGCATATCAAGCAGACCTATTAAAAGATATGAGTGAGGGGGATGAAATTAGTGCAGACGTAATTCGAGAATTACGTCAGGCAGCAGATCTATCTCTCCGTGCCACCTAGGAGACGGCCAAATCAGTGGGCCGTTCTATGGCAGCCATTGTGGCAACGGAGAGACACTTATGGTTGAATTTATCCAAAATGAAAGAAAAGGAAAAATCTTTTCTCCTGGACGCCCCGCTTTCAACTGCTGGCCTCTTCGGTGACTCAGTGAATTCGGTCATCGAGAGGTTTCAGGAAGAGAAAAAGCAGGCGGTGGCGCTCCAGAAATTTCTCCCCCTCCATGTCTCCGGGGCTTCTGGGCGGGAGAAAAGGAACCGAAAAGGAGTGTCGGGTCTCGCGCTCCTCCCCAGCAAGACTGGGCCGAGGCGCGGCGCTCTCAGACGAGGTCTTCCAGGGGCAAGGCCGATCTGAGGACGGTTATTGTCGCCAGGAAGTCTGCGTCAAAGAAGAAGCCCTGACTCCAGAAACGTCAGGGTACTGAGGGTGGTCCCCACCAAGAGAGAAAGGTGTTCGCCGCAGTAAACAGCGCCCGTTTTCTCTCGGTGCCCTCGGGGGCGCGTTCTGCCAACCCCCCCTGCGTGCCGGGGCGTAGACGGTCCCAGCAAGCGCTTTCCCGAGGGACGCTCGCCCGCTCTGAGGAGTGGTTTAGAGTGGTCAGACCAGTTGTTCCCTGCCGGTGCGCCGTTACAGGGCACTGTGTCTGCCACTCAAAATATTCCAGAGGCCAGTCTCGAGAGACTGGTACCCTTAGTAGAATTTTTGGCAGAGTGGAAAAGCCTTCCAAATGTATCTCATTGGGTCCTGCAGACTATCAAGAAGGGGCACGCGATTCAGTTCAGATCACGCCCGCCTCGCTTCAGAGGGGTTCTGCCCACAGTGGTGGGCCCCGAGCAGGCTCTGGTTATGGAACAGGAGGTGAAAACTCTCCTGCTGAAGGAGGCTATAGAACGAGTTCTTCCTCCCAGCAGAGAGTTGGGTTATTACAGACGATATTTCATCGTTCCAAAAGAAGGATGGGGGGTTGCGTCCAATTTTAGATCTGCGCCTGTTAAATCGCTCAGTAGGGAAGCTCAAATTCAATATGCTTACTCTCAAGCAGATTGTGTCACAGATCAGGTCCGAGGACTGGTTTGTCACGATAGATCTAAAGGACGCGTACTTCCACATTTCCATCCTTCCACAACATAGGAAGTTCCTGAAGGTTCGCTTTCGGGGGCGAAGCGTACCAGTATCGGGTTATTCCGTTCGGCCTAGCACGGTCTCCCCGAACTTTCACGAAATGTATGGATGCAGCTCTGGCTCGGCTGCGACTCCAGGGCATCCGCATTTTAAACTATATCAACGATTGGTTGATTCTGGCTCAATCGGAGCATCAGGCGATTCGGCATCGAGATGTCGTTCTCGCCCATATCAAAAAGTTGGGGTTGAGGCTCAATGCCAAGAAGAGTGTGCTTTCTCCAGTACAGAGGACCACTTTTCTGGGCGTGGTTTGGGATTCGACGACGATGCAGGCACGTCTGTCTCCTGCTCGTATAGCCTTCGATTCTCTTAGCGGTCAAACAGGCAAAGCTAGGCCAGTCACTCACTGTAAAAGAATATCAGAGGGTTCTGGGTCTGATGGCAGCAGCGTCCAACGTTATACATTGCGGCCTGCTGTACATGAGACCACTGCAGTGGTGGCTCAGGACAAAGGAGTTCTCCCCGAGGGGAAACCCGCTCCGCAAGATCAGGGTCACGCGACGGTGTCTCCGTGCTCTGGCTATGTGGAAAGAACCTTGGTTCCTGTCCCTAGGTCCTGTGTTGGGGGCTCCGTGTCATCGGGTAACTAACGACGGACGCCTCTCTCACAGGCTGGGGGGCGATCATGAGTGGTCGCTCGGCCCAGGGTCTGTGGCAGGACCATCATCTTCATTGGCACATAAATTGTCTAGAAATGATGGCGGTGTTTCAGGCTCTGAAACACTTCCTCCCAGACCTGAGAGGTCACCATGTTCTTGTCCGGTCAGACAACACATCGGTGGTCTCTTATATAAACCATCAGGGGGGTCTGCGTTCGCGCCCGTTATACAAGCTGGCTCGCCAGATCCTCTATGGTCCCAGGGGAAGCTTCTTTCACTGAGGGCGATTTATATCCCGGGGTATTTGAATCAGGGGGCAGACATCCTGTCGAGGCAGGGGCTGAGGCCCGGGGAGTGGAGACTCCACCCCGAGGTGGTGGAGCTCCTATGGAAACATTTCGTTCGTGCCGAGGTAGACCTATTTGCATCCAGGGAAACATCACACTGCCAACTGTGGTTTTCCCTAAGTCCTCCAGCCCCTCTGGGGTTGGACGCGATGGTACAGGATTGGCCAAGGTCACGCCTGTACGCATTTCCCCCATTTGCTCTGCTCCCAGGAGTTCTGGAGAGGGTTCGCCGGGACAGGGTCAGTCTACTGTTGGTAGCCCCGTACTGGCCGGCCCGAGTTTGGTTTGCGGACCTAATTTCTCTCCTCGACGGCTCTCCTCTGGAGATTCCGATGGGGAGGGACCTTCTCTCTCAGGCGAGCGGGTCGATACTTCACCCCCCGCCCAGATCTATGGAGGTTGTGGGCTTGGCCTCTGAGGGGGCCCAGCTCATAGAATTTGGTCTCTCGACTGAGGTTGTGGAGACCATCGTCCACTCCAGAGCTCCGGCCACTAGGAAATTATATGCCTTGAGGTGGAAAATGTTCACATCCTGGTGTGGAGAACACCAGCTGGACCCAGTTAACTGCCCGGTGGGTGCAGTGCTGGAATTCCTTCAGGAGCGTTTCTCCACAGGGTTATCCCACTCCACACTGAAGGTGTATGTGGCGGCCTTATCTGCTTACCACGTCCCTTTGAGTGGTGGTTCTCTCGGGAGACACCCACTTGTTACCCGTTTCCTTTGTGGCATTCTGAGGCTGAGGCCAGCAGTTCGCACGAGGGTGCCGACCTTGGACCTGGCGGTTGTTCTAGAAGGTCTCTCTCTAGCACCGTTCGAGCCCATTGAAGAAGTTTCGGAGAAATTCCTCACTCTTAAAACTATCTTTCTTCTGGCTATATCTTCATTAAAAAGAATAGGAGATATCCAAGCTCTGTCGGTCTCTCCCTCGTGCCAATGTGGTCAGGCCTATTGTACTGCAGGCTTTCTGTCCTCCTCCATTTCTGACGTCGGACCAAGAGAAACTAAATCTGCTTTGCCCTGTTAGGGCCCTAGATGCGTACGTCCACAGAGCTGCCCTGTGGAGAAAGAGTGAACAGCTATTCGTTTGCTTTGGACCCCCTAAGAAGGGCTGTCCAGTATCTAAGCAGAGGTTGAGCAAGTGGGTGGTCGAGGCCATCTCACTTCCCTATGAGTCTGCCGGTCAGCCTTCTCCTTTGGCTGTCCGGGCTCATTCAACCAGGAGTATGGCTGCCTCTAAGGCTATCCTGTCAGGACTATCAATCCAGGATGTTTGTGATGCGGCAGGCTGGTCCTCACCGCACACATTCGTGAAGTTTTATCATCTCGACTTCAGCTCCACTCCAGGGGCGCAGGTGCTTTCGTCCGAATGTGCGCGCTGACTTCACACGACGGACACTTGCTCGTATGGCGACATTGGTATTAGCGTTCCCAGAGCGTTGTCAAGCAGCTCGAGTTCCCTGATAGGGAACGTCTCTGGTTACCTATGTAACCCTAGTTCCCTGAAGGGAACGAGACGCTGCGTGTCTATGCCATACTCCCAGCATGCCCGTGAGCACTTGCTTCAGTCTTATCAGAAGCTGACGCGCTTGTGTTTTGGGGTGCTTATATAGTTTCCTGGTCGATGACGTCACCCGCCTATGATGTTCCGTCTCGCCATTGGACTGATTTCATACGTGCTTCATGACGCTCTCATGCAGGGGCATTCCCAAAGCGTTGTCACGCAGCATCTCGTTCCCTTCAGGGAACTAGGGTTACATACGTAACCAGAGACGTTTCTCAATACCAAGTAGGCTACACAAACTTTGGACTTGCGTCCTTGGTGGTTCGGACTTGCCAAGTTCGACTCAGGAGAACGAACTCCCGGACGAAAGGACGCAAGTCCGGATATTCTCCAAATGGAACAGCGGCGTTCTTTATCACGTCACTCAGCACGCTCTGGCTACTCCGGTTATGTCTTTATGTATATTTTAGGCAACAATAAAACGAAATATGGCATAATTACAACTCTGCCTATTTTCGTCAACAATAAAACTTAAACATATTAATGGCCACACAAATGTGGTTCATGCAACATGTAGGCTACATTGATTATCTTCACTGCATATATTTATAACAACACGAAATATAAAACACAGCCCTGCTTCTTTTTGTTTTCATTTTAAAATTTTTAAACATTATTGATCATTAAAACGGACATTTAACAAACAGAGACAGGGTTGTGTCATTTTTTTTTATTATAGACCTACATGTAGCTACATACAGTGAAGAGAAATTAGGCCTATAGTAAAATAAATATAAACATATTCTATATATTTTAAAATATATAAAATAAAATTACAACCCCAAATCAGAAAAAGTTGGGACATTTTGTAAAATGCAATAAAATTAAGAATCTGTGATTTGTTCATTCTCTTTAAACTTTTATACGCTTATTTCGCGCAGCCGTTATTTGGAAATCGAAAGCGAGGCTCCGGTGGGACCCCGGAAGTAAAGATAAACAACAATGCCTTGGACTACCAACCTGAAGCTGCTGCCGCGATTTACACTATTGGATGTTAATATCCAATATAGCATATGTAGATATAGTTCGTTCCTGCTTCTTTTTTTACTTTCTGAAAAAAAAATATTTATAAATGATTTTCACTGTATATAGTCTAAAGTATGAAAGAAATGTTTGTACATTTTTATTATAACTAATTTCTACATTAAATACTACAATACGCCATGCATCGCATTCGCGACTCTCCTATGATTAAAGACGACACTTCCGGTTTTCTTCCCACCGGAGCCTCGCTTTCGATTTCAAAATAACGGCTGCGTGAAATAAGCGTATTAGCTGACAAAAGTACAAAGAAATGTTTTCCAATGTTTTCACTGACCAACATAAATGTATTTTGTAAATATGAACAAATTTTTATTTTGATGGCTGCAACACACCCCAAAAAAGTTGGGACAGAGACCAAATAAAAGTGAAAAGATTATCCAAATTAGATTATCCGACTCTTTTGAAACAGTCCACAATGAGCAGGTGAATTGGTAATAGTTGAGGGTTTCATGTTTGGGTGTAAATGTGCTTCTCATTCTTTTTAAGCAAATATGGGTCATGGCTCATCACTTTGTGCCAAATATCTTGAGAGAATTGTCAAACAATTAAAAAATCACATTTCTCAATGCAAGATTGCAAAGCATTTATGCCTTTCATCATCTTCCATACATATACATACATAATATTGTCACAAGATTCAGGGAATCTAGAGAAATCTCAGTCTGTGTTGGGTAAGGCAGTAGACCTCTGTTGAATGTGATGATCGTTGATGATCGAGAGAGGAACAGGCCTGTGTTTTAGTTGTTTTTTTGGTTTTTGAATTTGTATTTTATTTTAGCCAGCAGTCATCCATGAGGGGCTGCTGCCGGTATTTTGGTTTGTTTGTTTTATTTTAAATAAAGTTTATTTGATTGTTCGCCGGTTCCCGCCTCCTTTTTCCTGAACATTGCTACAGGGACCAACCAGACTTTCACCAGCTAAAGGTGCAAAAGCAAACATCTGTGCTGGTATTGAGGTGCATCATTGCAAACGGTATGTGTAACTTGCATTATTGTGAAGGTACCATTGACATGGAGGCATATATTTGGATTGTACAGAGACATAAACTGGCATCAAGATGACATCTTTCCTGGGAAGCAAGACAATGCCAGGCCTCATTCTGCACGTGCTAAAACTGAGTGGTTTCTAGACACTCTGCACCATAGAAGGGATGTGCCTGCCTGTTTACTGCAGTCGGGATATGTTTCTTATGGAAAATGTATGACCCATCATGAAAAGGAGAATCAGGCAACGATGACCACAGACTGGTGAGCGGCTGTCTTGTATCAGAGAAGATTGGGAAAATATTCCACTAGCAAAACTCCAACAATTAGTATCCTCAACTCCCAAATGATTAAAAAGTGTAATTAAAAGGAAAGGTAAATTCAAAAGAATGAACAAATCACAGATTCTTGATTTTATTGCATTTTACAAAATGTCCCAACTTTTTCTGATTTGGGGTTGTACACAACCCTGTCTCTTTTTGTTAAATGTCAGTTTTAATGATCAATATTATCAGTATAAAAGTATAAGTAGCCTAATAGGTATAAGAAGCTATACAATGAGAAATAAAGCAAACAATTAAGTCAAACATAAGTCAGCTCTCTAATAGTCTACAAAGTTAAAGTTAAATTGCCTAAATATATAAAGTTATGAAACTTCACTTTGCCCTCAGCCAAAACGATTTGCAATGGAACAAACTATAGATTAATGAGACCAAAGACCGACTTACACAAGACAAATTATATGTCATGTTTAACCACTAGAATAGAGACATCAGAGCCAGCGGCAAACATCAGAAGGAGTAGGCGAGGAAAAGCTGTTCCAGTCGGTGTTAATGAGCGCTGAACTCCCGGTGATCGCCTGGATCTCACAACTCTGAAAACATCAAATACATTTGCTATCTTTATAAATAAACCACAGATTTGAGCTTTAAACAACTACAATCTCGCCTGAGACACTCTTAAAATTAAATTTTGTGACACAATAACAGTAGTATTTTGATATTACGCAGGTTTTCTCCTCTGCTATTGCTGGTTGGTGCGAGACCCAGGTAAAAGGTGACGTTCCCGCGACCATGGGTAACGTTTCCTAAAAGTTCTCTAAAGGTGACAAACATTCCGAACCTTTACAGAACATTAGGGACGTTCCTGAAACGTCCTCTTTTGGTAATGAAAGTGCTGCAGTTCAATGTTCCTTAAATGACTTTAGGGGAACATTCCGTAATGGTAATCGTATGGTCACATAACAACGCTACAAAGAGGACGTAATCAAAACGTTCTCATATGGGTCTAAGTTGGTCCTATTATAACGTTCCTTAAATTACTTTAGGGAGACGTTCCGTAATGGTAATCTTATGGTCACATAACAACGTTACAAAGAGGACGTAATCAAAATGTTCTCATATGGGTCTAAGTTGTTCCTATTATAACGTTCCTTAAATTACTTTAGGGATACGTTCCGTAATGGTAATCTTATGGTCACATAACAACGTTACAAAGAGGAAGTAATCAAAATGTCTCATATGGGTCTAAGTTGGTCATATTATAACGTTCCTTATAGGACTTTAGGGGGACGTTCCGTAATGGTAATCTTATGGTCACATAACAACGTTACAAAGAGGAAGTAATCAAAATGTCTCATATGGGCCTAAGTTGGTCCTATTATAACGTTCCTTATAGGACTTTAGGGGGACGTTCCGTAATGGTAATCTTATGGTCACATAACAACGTTACAAAGAGGACGTAATCAAAATGTTCTCATATGGGTCTAAGTTGGTCCCATTATAAAATTCCTTAAATTACTTAAGGGAGACGTTCCGTAATGGTAATCTTATGGTCACATAACAACGTTGCAAAGAGGACGTAATCAAAACGTTCTCATATGGGTCTAAGTTGGTCATATTATAACGTTTCCTTATAGCACTTTAGGGGGACGTTCCGTAATGGTAATCTTATGGTCACATAACAACGTTACAAAGAGGATGTAATCAAAATGTTCTCATATGGGTCTAAGTTGGTCCTATTATAACGTTCCTTAAATTACTTTAGGGATACGTTCCGTAATGGTAATCTTATGGTCACATAACAACGTTACAAAGAGGACGTAATCAAAACGTTCTCATATGGGTCTAAGTTGGTCGTATTATAATGTTCCTTATAGGACTTTAGGGGGACGTTCCGTAATGGTAATCTTATGGTCACATAACAACGTTACAAAGAGGACGTAATCAAAACGTTCTCATATGGGTCTAAGTTGGTCGTATTATAATGTTCCTTATAGGACTTTAGGGGGACGTTCCGTAATGGTAATCTTATGGTCACATAACAACGTTACAAAGAGGATGTAATCAAAACGTTCTCATATGGGTCTAAGTTGGTCGTATTATAACGTTCCTTATAGGACTTTAGGGGGACGTTCCGTAATGGTAATCTTATGGTCACATAACAACGTTACAAAGAGGACGTAATCAAAACGTTCTCATATGGGTCTAAGTTGGTCGTATTATAATGTTCCTTATAGCACTTTAGGGGGACGTTCCGTAATGGTAATCTTATGGTCACATAACAACGTTACAAAGAGGATGTAATCAAAACGTTCTCATATGGGTCTAAGTTGGTCGTATTATAACGTTCCTTATAGGACTTTAGGGGGACGTTCCGTAATCGTAATCTTATGGTCACATAACAACGTTACAAAGAGGACGTAATCAAAACGTTCTCATATGGGTCTAAGTTGGTCCTATTATAACGTCTCTTAAATTACTTTAGGGATACGTTCTGTAATGGTAATCTTATGGTCAAATAACTACGTTACAAAGAGGACGTAATCAAAATTTTCTCATATGGGTCTAAGTTGGTCCTATTATAACGTTCCTTATGGGACTTTAGGGGGACGTTCCGTAATGTTAATCTTATGGTCACATAACAACGTTACAAAGAGGACGTAATCAAAATGTTCTCATATGGGTCTAAGTTGGTCCTATTATAACGTTCCTTAAATTAATTTAGGGAGACGTTCCGTAATGGTAATCTTATGGTCACATAACAACGTTACAAAGAGGAAGTAATCAAAATGTCTCATATGGGTCTAAGTTGGTCATATTATAACGTTCCTTATAGGACTTTAGGGGAACATTCCGTAATGGTAATCTTATGGTCACATAACAACGTTACAAAGAGGACGTAATCAAAACGTTCTCATATGGGTCTAAGTTGGTCGTATTATAACGTTCCTTATAGGACTTTAGGGGGACGTTCCGTAATGGTAATCTTATGGTCACATAAAAACGTTACAAAGAGGACGTAATCAAAACGTTCTCATATGGGTCTAAGTTGGTCCTATTATAACGTTCCTTAAATTACTTTAGGGAGATGTTCCGTAATGGTAATCTTTTGTTCACATAACACCGTTACAAAGAGGACGTAATCAAAACGTTCTCAAATGGGTCTAAGTTGGTCCTATTATAACGTTCCTTATAGGACTTTAGGGAGACGTTCCGTAATGGTAATCTTATGGTCACATAACAACGTTACTAAGAGGACGTAATCAAAACGTTCTCATATGGGTCTAAGTTGGTCCTATTATAACGTTCCTAAAATTACTTTAGGGAGACGTTCCGTAATGGTAATCTTTTGTTCAGATAACACCGTTACAAAGAGGACATAATCAAAACGTTCTCATATGGGTCTAAGTTGGTCCTATTATAACGTTCCTTATAGGACTTGAGGGGAACATTCCGTAATGGTAATCTTATGGTCACATAACAACGTTACATAGAGGACGTAATCAAAACGTTCTCATATGGGTCTAAGTTGGTCTTATTATAACGTTTCCTTACAGCACTTTAGGGCGACGTTCCGTAATGGTAATCTTATGGTCACATAACAACGTTACAAAGAGGATGTAATCAAAATGTTCTCATACGGGTCTAAGTTGGTCGTATTATAACGTTCCTTATAGGACTCTAGGGGGACGTTCCGTAATGGTAATCTTATGGTCACATAACAACGTTACAAAGAGGATGTAATCAAAATGTTCTCATATGGGTCTAAGTTGGTCCTATTATAACGTTCCTTAAATTACTTTAGGGATACGTTCCGTAATGGTAATCTTATGGTCACATAACAACGTTACAAAGAGGACGTAATCAAAATGTCTCATATGGGTCTAAGTTGGTCTTATTATAACGTTTCCTTATAGCACTTTAGGGGGACGTTCCGTAATGGTAATCTTATGGTCACATAACAACGTTACAAAGAGGATGTAATCAAAATGTTCTCATATCGGTCTAAGTTGGTCCTATTATAACGTTCCTTATAGGACTTTAGGGGGACGTTCCGTAATGGTAATCTTATGGTCACATAGCAACATTACAAAGAGGACATAATAAGGACGTTCCCATATGGTTCTCTTTTGACCATATGAGAACGTTTTTTGACTAACTTAATGAGAACATTCTCATATACATCACGTTTTGTGCACGGTGAAGTGGGACGAACCGAGGTTCAACTGCTGCAACTTCTGTCACGTTTATCTGGTTTGTCTGCGGGCTGGACCCTTCTCGGACGGACACCTGACGCCGTCTTTTTCCATGTTTTCCTCCCCGACAGCGAGCCAGAAAAAGCCAATGTGATTATTATGTAAAGTTATTTTAATGAACCATTCTCGCGTAGATGGTCAGGCTATATTGGCTTTTTTTTTAGATAAACAAGCTAACGTAAGCGCTAGGCCTATTCCAATTTGCTTATTTTAACTCTTGTTTACATAGCCTGGAGGGTCTCCTCACGAAATCTAAGCGGCATAAAGTTCAATGTGAGGGTCTATAGAATATGTTTGTATTATTTTTGTCTCTTTTCTTTTATTGTCATTTTTTCATATTATTTGGTAAAGGCTACACCACTTTTCCATGGGAAAAAAGTTGTGGTAATCCCACTATTTGGCTCGTTGATGTAAAACAGTCTTTTACAATTGTTATAATAAAATCAAGAATGCGAACGTTTTAAGCTCAGCAACAATGGCAGCAAAATGTACACAGTATATTAAAAAAAATCTCCTGTCACACACACAGAGCCTGCAGATCAGGTTGAAGCGGAGAAGCATCAGCTTCTTATTCTTTAAATTTAACAGAAAACCTTAATAGGACAAAAAAATTATATTCTAAGTTGGTCCCTAAAAGTTCTGCAGGACGTTCTCAGAACGTTTTGGAAACATTGGATTTCTGAGTTAAATATGGTCTTATAAACGTTCCCAGAACGTCCTGAATGTTCCCTGAAGGTCCTCCCAATAACGTCCCCAAACCCTTTAAAGAACTCCACATCGTGACTGTCTGGGAACGTTGTGGGAACATTACTGTAACGATCACCAGCTGGAGTGCCCTCGAGAGCCACCAGAGGGCGCTCCACAATAGACTATGATCACTTCCTCACAAACTACATTTCCCATAACTCACTGCCCGGATTCATCAGCACTCATTTCATTCACCTGTGTCTTATCACCTTGTTTCTCTCACACCATAAATACCTGGTTTTCACATTCACTCGGTGCAAAGTATTGCTTTCTCAGAATGTTTTGGAAACATTGGATTTCTGAATTAAATATTGTCCTCTAAACGTTCCCAGAACATCCTGAATGTTCCCCGAAGGTCCTCCAAATAACGTCCCCAAACCCTTTAAAGAACTCCACGTCGTGTCTGTCTGGGAACGTTGTGGGAACGTTACCAGGCGACGTCCTTGACACCAGCGGGGACGTTCTCAGAATGTTCTGGGAACATTGGATTTCTGAATTAAATATTGCCCTCTAAACGTTCCCAGAACATCCTGAATGTTCCCTGAAGGTCCTCCAAATAACGTCCCCAAACCCTTTAAAGAACTCCACATCGTGTCTGTCTGGGAACGTTGTGGGAACGTTACCAGGCGACGTCCTTGACACCAGCGGGGACGTTCTCAGAATGTTCTGGGAACATTGGAAGCTGAATTAAATATTGTTCTCTAAACGTTCCCAGAACAACCTGAATTTTCCCTGAAGGTCCTCCAAATAACGTCCCCAAACCCTTTTAATAACTCCACATCGTGTCTGTCTTGGAACGTTGTGGGAACATTACCAGGCGACGTCCTTGACACCAGCGGGGACGTTCTCAGAATGTTCTGGGAACATTGGATTTCTGAATTAAATATTGTCCTCTAAACGTTCCCAGAACATCCTGAATGTTCCCTGAAGGTCCTCCAAATAACGTCCCCAAACCCTTTAAAGAACTCCACATCTTGTCTGTCTGGGAACGTTGTGGGAACGTTACCAGGCGGCGTGCTTGACTCCAGCGTGGACATTCTCAGAATGTTCTGGGAACATTGGATTTCTGAATTAAATATTGTCGTCTTAACGTTCCCAGAACATCCTGAATGTTCCCTGAAGGTCCTCCCAATAACGTCCCCAAACCCTTTAAAGAACTCCACATCGTGTCTGTCTGGGAACGTTGTGGGAACGTTACCAAGCGACGTTCCTGAAACCAGCGGGACGTTCTCAGAAAGTTTTGGAAACATTGGATTTCTGAATTAAATATTGTCCTCTAAACGTTCCCAGAACATCCTGAATGTTACCTGAAGGTCCTCCAAATAACGTCCCCAAACCCTTTAAAGAACTCCACATCGTGTCTGTCTGGGAACGTTGTGGGAACGTTACCAGGCAACGTCCTTGACACCAGCGGGGACGTTCTCAGAACGTTCTGGGAACGTAAAATTTCTAGCTGGGGATGCATTCTGGGATACCTGTCTGTCTCAAGTCACCTCTCAATGCATCATCGGTAAAAGGGGCGGATCAAGGACACATCCGGGGATTTGAACTGGACTTGGTATGCTGGTATGCAGGTATGCTGTTTAGAGACCTTATTTCTTGTTTTGATAAAGATAAAAAGGCCTCTTGTGATATGTTTTGTGAAAAATTTAAAAATGTGTTACAACTCAAAATTAAAAATTAAAACCTTGTTATGATAATGTGGTTTAATGAATCGAGAGGTGTTTTTATACAGTTAGACTACTAATACACTTATATTTCAATAAATGAAAAATCCTCTAAATATATATCCGGCCCCTGATTTTATTTACAACCCTCAGCATGGCCCTTACTGAGTTTGAACTTGACACCCCTGCTCTAATCTGATGTTATTCTCTTTGCAGCTCCATTGACTCTGGATCCAAACAGCAAATCCTCGTCTCACACTCTCTGCTGATCTGACCAGTGTGTCATACAGTCGTGTGGGTAAAAAGCTTCCTGATAATCCAGAGAGGATTGATGATTATGCATGTGTCAGGGACTCAGGAACACACTGCTGGGATGTGGAGGTTGGAGACAATACATACTGGATTATTGGAATAACCACAGCATCAAACCAAAGGAAGGGAAGTGTTTTCTCTAAGTCTAATGTCTGGCGTGTGTGGAGTACATAAACATTAAAGGTGCAATGTGTAAAAATTTGGAGTATCTATTAACAGAAATGCAATATGACATCCATAACTATGTGTTCAGTGGTGTATAAAGAACTTACTTAATAAACCGTAAATTTTTTATTACCTTAGAATGAGGCATTTATATCTACATAGGCGCGGGAATCCCCTTCTATGAAGGTCGACATATTGTGACGTCATGTTTCTACCGTAGCCGACAGCGTACAAACAGCGTTACAGAGCACGTTTCGTCACTACCTTGAAAGAGAAACCGCAGAAAGCTAGAAGCTAGCCATAAACACCATGAGTAGTTACTTTTCCCTGGTCAGTGGTGTAAAATATGTAATTGGATTGTTTCATGTAACTTAATTCTTCTCCCTCGCTGTGTTATGGCTTTGCTATGTGGGGATAAATGTGCTGGTTACGTTCGTGAGACAGCTGATTAGTACTCTTGTCATTGACCGTAAAACAGTTACAGGAATCACCAACCCGTCGATCTTGGAAGCATTTTAAGTCGATCGAGTTTCCAAAATCAGAGAAAAAAAGCCTATTGTGTGTAGTAAATGGTGTCTAGGGGATGCGAGGCGCACGCGCTGTTACAATCATGTCATTTTTGCCGCACACACCTTTGGGCTCATGCGGACGCGTCGAGTTTAAACAAGGCTTAACGCTTTAACCAGCTCAGCCACAGTAACAGCTCATATTAGCCATCTAAACTTTTACTACCCTGTTATAAAAAATTTAGTTGCATAGTTTCATGTGGTTCTTCTCCCTCGCTGTATTATGGGTTTGCTATGTGGGGAGAAATGTGCTGGTTACGTTCGTGAGACTAATTACTCAACTAATTACTATTATTAAATTACGTATTAAGACCCTTGATCCTCACCGTACTATGGCTTTGTAAACTTTATCCATGATGTGGTTTATAATGGACTGTGGTATAGAAACTTGGTTTACTCTGGCTATTCTCTGCCGTCTCAGACGACGATGTTTGTCCCGTTTGAGACACGGTAGCTTCTTCGAAAGGGAGGGGTAGGCAGTGGGCTGAGCCCTTAGTGCAACTCGCAACCGAACCGCTAGATGTCGCTAAAAGTCACACACTGCACCTTTAAATACAGCTCACAATGCCCAGAGCAACCCGTCACTGTCTTCACTGTTAAACAGAAGCTTCAGCGTGTGAGAGTTCAGCTGGACTATGACAGAAAAACAGTGTCATTCTCTGATCCTGTAACTAACACACATTTACTCACATTCAGGACATACTTCACAGAAACTGTCTTTCCATTCTTATATAATCACTGCACAACTTCTCCTCTGAGGATCTTACCAGTTAAACTGTTTATCACAGCAGAAAATCACAGTTAAATCTGATTCTGCTTCTAGATTAATAAAGTCTGGCAAATTATGCTTCAATAATAACGCTGAAATAAAAGGGTCTCGTTCATCAATCCCAATAAAATGTAAAATTTATAATCTGAGTTTGTTCTCTCACACGGCACGTCTTTTTAAAGACGGCTCACCCGTGCACTTCTGGTTGCGGTCGATTCATTTCCGATTTTGATGGGCACATTCTCTGCTCTGCGTGTTTGGGCTTGATCACGCTAGAGCAGCGTTTTTGGATGACTCATGTTCTCCCTGCGGGAACGTGACCATCGCGTCATTACGGTCGAGACTCAATGATCTCGTTGAGAGAGAGTCCCCTCATCCACACCCCGATCTAACACTCTCCATGTGAGGTGGTACTTCGGCTGGTGGCCAGGGTGACATGAGGGTGATGAGGTGGTACAAAAACGCCAACGATTCGTCCTCGGCTCACGCCCCCCGCTTCATTGACGCAACCCGTGAGCGATCACAGGACGCCAGCGGGCCCGTCTTCGGACCCTCCGCGGGTTTCCTTTGACGTTCCAGAATTGGATCTGTTGTCCATCGCAGCATCACAGGGCGAACAAGAATCCTCAGGAAGTGAAGATTCGACAGTGCTGCCACTTTCGGGTGTGCATATGGCATCTGTCGAGTCGGATCCTGAGATGACGGCCATGCTTTCCCGGGCCTCTGCGAGCATCAGACTAGAGTGGAACCTTCCACCCTGTCCTGAGCGCTCGCTGCTGGACGATCGGTTTTTGGGTGCGGCCGCTGACACCTGTCGGCGTCCACTCCAATACCTTTCTTCCCGGATGTGCATCAGGAGATCTTGAAATCCTCGAAGACCCCCTTGTCTTCCCGCGATCCCTCGTTGATATCCTCCGCCTCGCCTCCCCTCGACGGGGCCGCTGCCCATGGGTAAACTGAACGCTCTGTTGCGATGCTACTGTTTCCTCAGAGTGCTTCTTCTCGGCGCGAATCTAAGGACCCATCCGAAGCCTGTAGTTTTTCGTCTACGCTTGTGGACGATCAAATCCCCAGCGAAGAAACATATCTGCATGTTGCCGGCGTCCTCCTTTTATACCCACAAGGTGGGGCGGATTTGCACCATGCAAATTCCGCAGACCCATGGCATTTCTTTGCCATTGGCTCGTTTTGTAATACTCAAAGTCGATAGGCTTTCTTATCAAAACCCCATTCGTTATCACGACGGAACGTCTCCATTCTCTACTCAGGGAACGAGGGTTACATACGTAACCGAGACGATTTGTTTACTGTTTTCTGTGTTAATGCCAACTGCATCAGTTTGCATCAAGTGTGTATTATTATTGGAATTTTCATATTTCACTCGTCATTTTCTTTCATAAATCTATTTTACACTAGTAACACAGAACAATTACACTCAGGACATTAACGACAAAACTGTCCCCATTGAAACCCATTAAAATGGCAATTTTAACTACAAAATTATGTGGTCTTTACAAATAGGCTTTCGTTCTGTTGTCAAGGCTTCAAAATATACTTTTTTACAATTTTTTACAAGATTGGGCCATTTTATCAGGTTTGGCCTATAAACCAAATACTCGCTTTATTCCTGTTTTCTTCTTCTGCGTATTTTAGTCAATTGGATAAATAATGCAGCCATAATTGTGTTAGTGTGTTGGTGTGGATGTCAGTGTGGTTTGTATGCATGTACTAAAATAAAAAATATTGTGTGTGTGTGTGTGTAATATTTAATAGAGATAATTCTACTATACTGCAGATCACAAATCCCAGCATTGTTTATACCAGTGCTGGCATTTAACGGGAAAGTTTGGTACTGAACCCAAACAAAATCAATTTAAAACACAACTAGTTTAGATTCATGCCTTTGATTTAATAGCAGTTTTGACTTTCAGAAATATAACTTTTTTCTTTTCTTTTTTTATTACTTTTATTATTATTTTTTTGTTTAAAGTTTTGAAGTTAATAGCATAAAACAATCAGGACAAAAAAGACACATGAACAATGGAGAGAAAAACAAAAACATCTGGATTGCCTCAGTCAGTAAATGTACGCAAAATAATTATTGAAAATATAAACATAAATTACAATATTCACAATTGTTTTATAAATCAGTTAATTCACCACAGGAGAGGAAAAAAAAATAGAGGGGGAAGCTTACAGAACATATCATTGTTAAACTTCCAAAAGTCTCAAGAGAGAAAAAAACAAGATACCAAATGTCTGGTTTAAGGATTAGAAGATAAAATATTGTGAATAATATGGTTTTCAGGTTTATTTATAAGCTGTGGAATATTTTTCTTTACATCATTTCTAATTTGCAAGTAACGGAAGAAGTGAGACTGTGGGAGTGCAAACTTACTTTTAAGTTAAAAAGACACAAATTGATCATCTATATAGAGATCTCCTATATATAAACCTTTTCTCCTCCATCCTGAAAAGCCCCATCAATCCGAGAAGGCTCAAATGAAGGACTGCATGACATTGAGTATTGAGTGAGACCTTTGGTAATTTATAGAATTTATTTATCTGTTTCAAAATCCTCAAAGAATTTATCAACACAAAATGATCGCTTCCTATTTAGCCGATAGATTTCTATAGAACACTCTGTAAATAGTAAAGTTGGGAGAGAGGACTCTGGCACTGATCTAGCCTCCGCACGAACCCATAATGGAGAAGTCTCCGATAGCATGTTGTCCACGATGCCCCTTTGCCAGAATCTGAGAGCCCAATAAAAATACTTAAAAATAGGAAGGCTGAGGCCTCCACAATCAGAAGGTTTTTGCAAGTGGGCTTTTGCTATGCGAGGTGTTTTGTAGTTCCATACAAATGACAGGATAACTGAAATAAGTTGTTAAAAAAGGTTGGCGGCAAATAAATAGGGAGCTTTTGAAAGAGATATAGAAACCTAGGGAAAAGGGAGAGTAACCATCTTTATCACATTCACACGGACAATTAGTGATAAAGGAAGCAGTTAATCATGTTTAAAAAAAATTATTTAAACAAATATTTAGGGTTCTTTGGAATTTTCAGGCCAAGATATGTAAAGCGATTCTCCACTATTTACTGGTCAAAAAGGTATCACTTAAGTTATTAAGTTATTCACTTATACTCAAGGGCGTAGGTTTAGGGGGGGACGCTGGGTACTAGTCCCAATCAATATTTTGAGATGACAAATTTGTCCCCACCAATATTTAGCAAGCTCCTTTGAACTGGTAGTTTGATATTTGCGCTGCTATTTGGATCGATTCCAACGGCCAGGACGACGACAGTACAAGATACGCCGTAATTTGATTGGCGGCGGGTTATCTGACGGGCAGGCTACACGCGCGGGCCGGGACTAGTTTTTGTGCTTGCACTCACTGGCAGCGAGCGGGTGGTGTGTGCGTGTGTGCGCGCGTGACGACGCCGATGGTAAGTTACCAGGGTTGTCTCTCTGCCTGCCATATACAAAGGCCAGAGTAAAACATTTTAATATTCCGTTTTTTGCCGCTTTTTGTACTTTGTAGATCAGCTATGTCACCCAAGAAGAAGAAAGGGGACATACGAAGCTTTTTCATAAAGCAGAGTGTAAGTAGGCAAAAATAACTAGCCACACAAATAACTAGCAGTAGCAGTGACTGACCAGGCTTTCAAATGCAGATTCTACTGTGGAAAATAGTATTAACTGGTGATCCTGGTTACCCAGGATATTGTTACAGTTAAACCTAGCTTCTGCAATCTTTCAAGATTAGGAGCATTAATTAGGGGTGTCCCCACCAAAGCTGAGACCAAACCTACGCCCATGCTTATACTTCAATTTATTGAATATCCTGAAAGTTTACTAAAAGTGTCAATGCAATCGAAAATTTTAGGGACAGTGACCACAGGATCAGTAACACACAGTAAAAGATCATACATAAATTTATCAGACTTTCAGCATTGCCCAATAAAATACCATGAATATGTGGATGAGTTGTGATACAGCTAATGGCTCAAGAACAATGTTGAAAAGAAGAGGTGATTAAGGATCACCTTGTCGTACACCCCGGTGCAGTTCAAAAGAGCTGGATCTAATACCATTGGTCAAAATAGATGAGGATGGACAGAAATAAAGAATTTGATCCAGTTGATAAATCTGCCCCCAAATCCAAACTGTTTTAGTGCCTCAAACATATATGGCCATTCAATCTGATCGAAGGGCTTTTGTGCATCTAGTGAAATACTAACTACAAAATTGTTGGCTAACTGACGGTCTGCGTATAAAAATTACTGGTATTCTTGAAAATTAGACTAAATAATAATAATAATCTTCCAAGAGTCTTCTTCTTCTTCTTGAGGGTCTTCAGAATTAAGTCTGTGCTCCGAAGCTTACATTTTTTATAACAGTTTTTGACATAGATATTTTTGCCCTCTATATATAAAGACCTCAGAGTAACTTTTTAAATTGATGCATAAGAGTTAAAAATCTGACTTCTGTTAAGTCATTCTTTTAAAATATTATTATTATTATTATACATTCAATAAATCATACAATAACAAAAGCTTGTTTAAATTCACATTTATGATATGTAAGACAACTTAAGTATTGACACATTTTAGTGCCAGTAAAATCCTCATATGTTCATTTGTATATTATCGTATTACTGGAGCTCTGAAACATATGAATGCACTGTAAGGCCAGCAGCTGTTTATATATTCATACATAATGATTGACAGAATAGCAAGCAAACTAGATACTTTCAACCCGTTATTTAGAACATTTTTAAATGTTATAAATTGTAATATTTTTCTCTGTTTTAAGGTTTAATTTGGTTAAAGGTCTGTTAATGATTGATTCTGGATAGAGAGAACAAAACTCCTTATCTGTAAATATTTAAAGAAATGTTTTCTTGGAAATCATTTCATCAACGTTCCCTCCTCAAAAAGATCACTCATTTTGCTTAATCCTTTTTCAACCCACAACCGGAATCCTGAGTCCTTCGTGCCTGGTTTGAATAATGTGTTGCCCCAATGCGCCTAAACTGGGATATAGAGTCCGCTATTTTCATGTACTCTCTAGCTTCATACCATACTCTAACCATATTACAAACAATGGGGTGTGTGGTGACTGTTTTCAATTGTTTTAACTTATCTGAGTATACATACAAATTTAATGGCAACACAAAACAACATGACTCTATATCCACCCAGGATGGTTTGTTTCCAGAGGAAAAATAAAACATTATTGTTCTTAATTGTAAAGCTAAATAGTACCAGTACAGGTTGGGACGTTTTATATGGAGGACCAGGAGTGCCACTTAAAAATGAAATGAAGAACCAATATATAAATTTTATAATTCAAACATAAAAATGTATATAAATAAATCACTTTTAAATGGACAAATTAATAGACATTTTTAAAGTTGTTTATTTAATTCGTGTTTTTAAATGTATTGCACTTAAACCATAAAACAATAAATAGATAAAAACATTTTAAATGTATAAATAAATAGACACATTTAAAATTGTTTATTTAATTCATGTTTTTAAACGTAGATTAATAAAACAATAAAAATGTACTTTAAAGGCACATGTTAAATCGCTTTTTTTTAAGCATTTGGTAAACCATTTCTCTATCTATTTGCCAAATGCTTTTCTTTGTCGGTTTGCCAAATGCTTTTCTTTATCCATTTGTCAATCGAGTTAAAAAAATGCCATTGGACAGTACACACGTGGGAGCAACCAATCACCTTTCGCCTGTCTCCCACTTGTAAATATAACACGCACTGTCATTGGACAGTTAGAGAGACCATACGTCATTAGCGGGAGTTTGAAGAGGGGTTCTAGGCGAGCGACGCAAAAATGGGAATGCTCCTAGGAGACAAGTGTGTTTATGGAAAGAGGAGAGGCGCGGAGCGGCGTTGAATGAAGTGAGGAACCGGGAGAAGAGACATTGCTGGATAGGAAAGTTTTTGTTTTGTTTCTTACTTAGTTGTTGTAGGTTTATTTTGTTTGTTTTGTTTGCGGGTTCATGGCATAATCTGATTTGTGACTGGATCAGAATGGCAAACTATAGTGGATGTTCAGAGGATGAAGATATGCAGATGGGTTGGGAAAAGAGTACTAGTAGGAAAGGAGGAGGGAAAAAAGAAAATAGAAATAGTCAGATGACAAAGAAGAGAACATTAGAAGAGGATGAAGAAATTCGAGAAGTAAGGAAAAAGATAATGATGGAAGAGTTTAAGATTATTCTTAAATTTAAAGAGGGGAATGAAATTACATCAGTTAGCCCGATCACTCTTACAAATGGATTGAAGAAAGCGATTGGGGAAATAGAAATGGCGAAAGTGTTGCGTGATGGGAGCCTATTGGTGAAATGCAAAAATATTGAGCAGAAAAATAAAACTATGAAACTGCAATCAGTATGTAAGAAAGAAATAGTGGAGAAAAAAATAATTGGTGAGAAGAGAGGAACTAAGGGAGTGATAACAGGAATTCCTGTAGAAGAGAATCTGGAAGAACTAAGGAAAGTGATTAAAGGAGGAATGATCACAGAAATCACTCGAATGCAGGCTTTCAGAAATGGAGAAAAAACAGATAGTGAGTCTGTACTGCTACAGTTTAAAGATGATGTACTTCCTATGAAAGTGATGGTAGGATACATGAGCTTTAACGTCAGAGAATATGTACCTCCTCCATTAAGATGTTATAAATGTCAGCGGTATGGACATACTGCAAATGTATGTAAAGGGAAACAGAGATGTGGTAGATGTGGAGGAGAACATGCATATGGAGAGTGTGGGAGTAATGTTACAATAAAGTGTTGTAATTGTGGAGGGAACCACACAGCAGCATATGGGGGCTGTGAAATCCGAAAAAAGGCAGTTGAGGTTCAAAAAGTAAAATCAAATCAGAAAGTAACATATGCAGAGGCTGTGAAAATATATAATAATGAAAGAGAAAAAGAAGACATTGGTACGAATAAAGAAGGAACGGGGTCAAAACAGGAAAATACAGGAATGTCAATGGATAGGATAGTGCTTTTTGTAGCATATGTCATAAATTGTTCAGAACAAGCAAAAACAAAAACAGAGAAGATAAAAATCATAGTTAAGGCAGCAGCAAAATTCCTAAACATGAGAGATTTGTCATGGGAAAAGATACATGCTGATCTTAACCATGGAGAAGGGAACGGAGATACAGCTTCTCAAAGCATAACTTAATGTTGGTAATTCAATGGAATGCTAGAAGTTTGTTAGCAAATGGATATGAGTTTAAGGGATATATTGATAAACTAGGAAAGAAACCAGATATCATTTGCATTCAGGAAACATGGCTCAAAACTAATCTGGATTTCATTATTAAGGGATATAATACCATACGTGAAGATAGAAGAAATGGAATTGGAGGGGGATGTGCAATATTTATTAAAGAGGGTATAGTATATAGGAGGTTAAAAACAATACAAGAATTAGAGGTAATAGTTGTTGAAATATGGAATAAGAAAGAAAGTATCAAAGTGATTAACTTTTATAACCCATGTAAGAAACTAGAGAGAGTGCAACTAGAGTCAATACTGGAGGAGTGGAGAGGAAAAATTATTTGGTGCGGGGATTTTAATGCACATAGTAAGGTGTGGGGTGAAAAAGAAGATTTGAATGGAGAAATTTTAGAAGAAATATTGGATGAAAAGGAATTAGTATGTCTAAATGATGGGTCTGGTACAAGAATAAATTTAAGTAAGGGTATAGAGACTGCAATAGATCTTACGTTGGTGTCCCAGTCTTTGGGAGGGATAAGTAGTTGGGAAGTGAAAAAGGAAAGTACTATAGGGAGTGATCATTATCCTATATATATAGAAATTGGAATAGAAAGGGATATGCAAAAGAAAGAAAGAGTAAGTAGGTGGAAATTTGAGGAAGCAGATTGGAACAATTTTAGAATATTGTCCAAAGAAAAATTAAAGGAGGTTTGTATAAATCAGGGAGTTGAAGATCTTAATGAAAAAATAAGTAGTATTATTTTAGGTGCAGCAAAAGAGTCGATACCAAAAAGAGGAGGCAGTATTAGAAAGAAAATTGTTCCGTGGTGGACACAAGAATGCACAAAGGTAATTAAAGAGAGAAATAAAGCATTTAAAATCCTGAAAAGAACACATAACTTTCAGAATTTAATTGATTATAAGAGGAAGCAGGCTGTAGTAAGGAAGACAATAAAGAGAGTTAAGAAAAACTTTTGGGGGAAGTATTGTGAATCTCTAGGAAGAAGTACACCACTAGATAGAGTATGGGGTATGATTAAAAGAATGTCAGGAAATAAAAGAGAGTATGGATATCCTATAATGAAAGAAGGTGAGAAAATAATAATAGAGAACAAAGGGAAAGCAGAGTTGCTGGCAAGGACATTTGTTAGAATACATAGCAATAGTAATTTGAGTAATGAGGAAAAGACGCAGAGGGAGAAAACAATAAGAGATAGTGTTGAAGTAATACAGGATGGTGGGGAAAATGAAAGTACCATAAATGTGATGTTTACAATGGGTGAGTTGAATAATGTCTTAAGAAAATCGGGAAGAACAACGCCAGGGATTGATCAAATAAGTTATTGTATGATTAAAAATTTAAATGATGAGAGTAAAGAAACGTTATTAAAGTTATATAATAAGGTATGGGAAGTAGGATGTTTGCCAAAACAGTGGAAAGAATCAAATATCGTACCTATATGTAAACCAGGTAAGGATCCGAGTTTGGCAGAAAGTTATAGACCGATTGCTTTAACTTCACATGTAGGGAAAATTATGGAAAAAATGATAAATGAAAGATTAAAGTATTATTTGGAGACAAAGGAATTGATAAAGGATTACCAGAGTGGGTTTAGAAAGGGACGAAGCACAATAGATCCGGCTATATGTTTAGAGAGTGAAATTAGAAAAGCTCAAATTAATAAAGAAAGTATATTATCTGTATTTTTTGATGTTGAGAAGGCATACGATATGTTGTGGAAACAAGGACTTTTGATTAAGAGTTATCAATTGGGAATAAAAGGGAGAATGTATAGTTGGATTAAAAATTTTTTAACTGATAGGTGGATCGCAGTAAGAGTAGGGACCGAATTGAGTACAAAGTATTTAGTGGAAAATGGAACTCCTCAAGGGAGTATAGTTAGTCCAGTTTTGTTTTCAATTATGATAAATGAAGTGTTTAGTAGAGTTGATAGATCTATAAGGGTTGCTTTATTCGCAGATGACGGTGTTATGTGGAAAAAGGGAAGAAATATAGATTATATAGTGAGGAAGATGCAAGAGGCAATTGGGAAGGTAGAGAGTTGGGGAATGGAATGGGGTTTTAGGTTTTCAGTGGCAAAGACCAAAGTAATCTGTTTTTCTCAAAGGAAAAATCAAGAACAGTTTCAACTTAAACTTTATGATAAAAATCTAGAGAGAGTGGAATGTTTTAAATATCTCGGGATATGGTTTGACAAAAAACTTATCTGGAAAATACATATTGAGAAAGTTGTTGAAAAATGTAAAAGAATATTGAATGTAGTAAGATGTCTGAGAGGTAGAGAGTGGGGAGCAAATAGGACTTCATTGAAAGTAGTTTATATTGGATTAATTAGGGCAGTTATAGATTATGGATGTACAGTTTACCGGTCTGCTTCAAAAACTTTACTGAAAAAGTTGGATGTTATTCAAAGTCAGGCGTTGAGACTCTGTTGTGGTGCTTTTAAAACAACCCCAGTAGCGGCATTACAAGTAGAAATGAATGAGATGCCATTAGAGATTAGAAGAAATCAGATAGCATTAACGTACTGGGCAAATTTAAAAGGGCATAAGGAAAGTCACCCGACTCAGAAGGTGTTACAACCATGTCAAGAAAGGGAAAGACGACAGATTAAGAGCTTTGGTTGGATAATAAGGGATGCAGTCGATGAGATAGGGATAGGAGATATGACGGTAAGTCCAACTGTGCCATTATCTAATGTTCTGCCTTGGCTATTAGGGGAGTTAGAGGTAGATTTGCACCTTTTAGAGTGGAAAAAAGAGAATAGTATTGATAGGAGTCAGGTTAGTAGATATATAGAGGAGAATTATTCTATGTTTATTAAGATATATACAGATGCATCAAAAACAGAAGATAATAGAGTAGGAGCTGCGTTCATTATACCAGAAGTGAATGTTATGTTAAATAAGAGAGTAAATGATAAAATATCAGTGTATACAGGAGAAATGCTGGCCATTCTCTTAGCCCTTGAGTGGGTTGAAAATAGTAGGTCAAGGGAAGTGTTAATAGGGTCAGATTCAAGTAGTGCGTTAACCAGTATTAAGAACATGCAATCAGAAGCAAGACATGATATTTTGTTGGAAATAGCCCAAGCTGTTTATAGAGTTAATAGAGTAGGAGTAGTAATAAAATTCATCTGGATTCCAGCTCATATAGGAGTAGAAGGAAATGAAATGGCAGACAAATATGCCAAAAATGCAACCAAAAGAACAGAGATAGATATGGTAATAAGCTATAGTAAGGCGGAAGTTAAAAGCATAATCAAAGAAGAAATGAGAAAGAAGTGGCAAGAGGAGTGGAATAAAGAAACAAAAGCAAGAATGTATTACAGTATCCAAAAGAGGGTAGGAGGTATGAGAGAAAATAATAGGAATAAAAGGGAAGAGGACATTATTTCAAGAATGAGATTTGGGCATACTGGATTGAATAGTACGCTTAAATTAATAGGGAAACATGAAAACGGGATGTGTGAGGTCTGTAATATTAATGAAACAGTAGAACATGTTATTATAAATTGTCAAAAGTATAAGGAGGAAAGGATGAGGCTGAAAAACTGGTTTAGAAAAGAAAAAATTAGATTTGAAATGAAGGAACTATTACAAATGAATTCAGGACATGTAGGGTATAGAGCGATATTTATGTTTTTGAGTAAAACAGGGCTTAGTAGAAGAATATGAGTTGAGTTGTCTTAGAAAGTTGTATTTAATAATAATGATAATGTATGAATATTAATAATGTTATTAAATATTTATGAAGTTATTTATTGGTTTTATTATGGACGTATGTATTTATTTATATATTTATTTAAGGGTAGTGAGGAAAGGCTATTGTGATCCACACTCCATATCAGAAGGTGGCGGTAATGCACACTTAAAAGTTGTTTGCCAACCGCCATTAAAAGAAAGAAGAAGAAGAAGAAGAAGACGCAAAAATGGCAGGTGAATCTGAATCTGTTTTTAGAGGGATTGCGGAAGATTTGTTGTCTTTAGCTGATTACTGCGAAAGAAATTCTCCTCTCGATTACCATTTTATATATAGAAGAGTTTCGCAGTTGAGGGAAGACGTTGCAAACGCAGCGGATAATTGTGGTAGTACAATAAAAACTCGCCAATGATGTGGATGGTCGTTCAACTTCTCATTCCAGTGTCCCAGACCGAACAGCAACTCCATCTGGAGCTCAAGGACATAATAACGTTAACGCAGTGGACGGTAAGAAAAAATGCTTTTCTTAAATTTTGTTGGTCGTCTTCGGTCGTCTCTATGCGAATGTTTTTGTTCACATATGATTTATGCCAATATTATGACATATAATTTGGGATGTTATAAATAATATGACCCATTAAAACGAGGCATTTGACGCGTAGCCTACGTGTATTGTGTATAATGGTGTATTGTTTTAGTCAGACACCCGTCCCATCCTGGCCTAACGTTAACGTTAGTCTCTCACAGGCGCGCACAAAACCAAGGTTGCTAACGAATCAACTTTGTCACTTTATTTTTTGGTCTAACGTTAATAGCCTTAGCTTACATCCAGTTAAAAATATATCGCCAATACGCGACCACGAGGTCTTGTTCTCTCAGCACATGATCGTCTCTCTTTGGTGTCTTGGCCGAGAGAAGCCTGGCCTCTGTGGCCAGAAGCCACAGTTGGTGTCTTTGACTATTGACCGTAACGTAACTTACCGCAGCTGATTTGTTCGTCGTTTGTTTCGATGCTGCGCTGTGCGTTAAAATATCCAAAATCACTGCATATAGCCGCTTTTTAACCAAGGTTTGGTGATTTTTGTCAGATCATGTCGCAGTTATAAATCAGGATTTTAGCAGGTCAAACACATAAAGCAATGAGCATTAATGAAAATCAGTTTTGCACACTAGATTTGAAGTAACGTTAGCTGTTACGTGTTTTGTCCAACATGACCTCAGTCGTCATCAAACGGACGCACAGTCGTCTCTGCAGGTGATATTTGCTTGCACAGTACCTGGTTGAGCCGCCTATACTGATACACTGAGATAGGGAGTAGTTTCAGACACAGCTGTAGTCTCTCAAATTCCTGTGGGATATCTATAACGTACAACAATTTCTGTCATGTTTTTTCAAGTTATATTTCAAAATAAACAAAGCATGCACACATTAAACAAAGCATTTTTAAAATGTCATTGTTATGGGTTAAGTTTACATTGACATTGTTTTCAAATTTACAGTTGAAGTAAATAGACTTTTCGCAAGCTATGGAGCAGAAGCCAGCAGGAGACCTTTAAGTCGTCGTAGTCGTTCTGCAAGACATCGCAGTAGCTTCACAAGAGTTTTCTGCTGCTTAAGTAGCATGACACAAAAAGTTGCACCAACTAAATTTGAAAGGGAGGAACTGGAAGCTGCAGGACTAGGAGAGAAAAAAGTTACATTTCTTGGTGGGTATCGTGTACGTTTTTGTTTATAAACTAAAGTTGTTAAACTAAAGTTTTGCATCTAAAAATTTTTGCTTTATCTTTTCTTTTTTACAGGTGATGAAATGAATGCAGAAGATTTCAAAGACTACATTCTAACTACATATCCAAAACTTGGTAACTGTGGGGGATTTGAGATTTTAAAAACATCAGGCATGACCCGATCTAGGAATCTGGTGGTGTTGCCTTCCCCAAACACAGGATACACAATTAAGACTCTAAAAGAAAATATGGGACATGCTGTCATCTACATACGTCCTATGCAAAAAGACATAGAACTGTCCAGTTCTGTAAGTTTTTTTTTTTTACTACAGTAAATTACTTCAATTAATATGTGCTTATTACATTTTAGACAACTGAATTTATCTAAAATTCTGAGATTGCTTTTGAATTTTTTAAGGTTGTCTGTAAATCTCCCATGCTTGGGCCAATGGAGAGATGTCTTACCTGTGAAAAAAAGTTCAATTTCAATGAACTTAAGGTTCACATTGGGAGCTGCAGGTATGGATAACATTGACTGGTCGATTTAATATTCAGTTTCTTATTGGGTAAACAAATTTTAATTTCATGTTTTTGAAGGCCAAGGACTGAATGTTCCAATCACCTGCTACCAACATTAGAGAACGAAAACCTAAAGGCACATTCTTCAGACAGTGATTCATTCATCAACCAGTCACCCCCTGAGGAAAATACTGACCAACTGTTCATCGATTTAACAGAGGAAAAAACAGACATGGTAAACTTCAAGTTTGCATTGCTAAGAGCTTGTCTTACCATCAAACATTTTCTTCTGCCATAAATTCATTTTGTAGGTTCACAATATTAGCATTTCAAAACACTTCTTATTTTTTCTAAAAACTTTTTGCTATTTTTTGTATATAATGTTATAATCAAACTGAAGAAGAGAGTGGTCTTGTGCATCATCCACATTTATGTGGTCCAGGTTTTATGGTAGATGCTTTTAGGAGTGTCATTAATATTTCTAAATTTCCTATTTCTAAATTTTGTCAGGAATCTTTAACTGAATGGCGGAGGATGCGTGAGGAGCAGGATGAGGAATATAATCAGTCTTTGATAGCAGATCAAGCTTTTGATACAAAAGAAGCAGAGGGGGCTGTGGACGGTGGTGGTCCAACTAGAGAGTACCTCAGATTGCTCCTTAAGGCTGTCCAACAGTCTAGCATATTTGCGGGCCCTGAAAATAGTAAGAGGTTGCGGCTTGACAGTGAAGGTAAGCATTTAAACCAAAGGTCTTATTTATATATAAGTCATTGTAGTTAATTACAATATTTTGGTAATTTAATTTTCTTTACAGCTTTGCATAAAGGTCTCTACAGGCAGATATCTCAAATGATATCAGTTTGAATAATTCATGGAGGAATTGGGCCACATTTCTTTTCAGAAAAGCTCTTTCTCCAGGTTTGTGGGAAACCCAGCGGTCCTGCAACCTTGGATGAAGTAGATGATGAGACCTTTAAAGAAATACTTTGCAAAGTAAGTATTTTGCTTAAACTGCAGCAGGCAAAATTAAGTTATGCAGGAATAGTACCCCTATTAATACAGTGTTTTTGTATTGTAGCTGTAGCATGACACTTTTTCTTTGTGGTTTTTTTTTTTAGATAAAAGAAGCTGAAACCGTTCCAGAAGCCAAAGCTACCATTGAAATGGCAGAAGATTGCCTGTCCATAATTGGAGCCTTTAGATCCATTAGTACTCTTAAGCAGCGGGACATGCTGGTACAGTCAGCTGTGGAGTATTATGTTGATGGGAGATGCAATGTTGCACTGCAACAGTACGTAGTATCAAAAACATTCTTGTTTGTTGAAATAGTTTTCATACCTTGTTCTTTGTAAATTCTACATGTTTTTTACAGGTTTGTTGATGGTTTTAACACCCTTGGACTTCTTCAAGAAATGCAGACACACACAGATCTGTTTCACATCATATTTGTTGAAGACAAAAAACCTGAGATCTTCAGACCTGGCATTACTTTTTGAAGCAAACCTTTCAGATCATGACAGCTATAAGAGAGAGCTAGAGACCAGGACCTTGTGCTTCTGGAGAGACTGGATCATTGATGTTGAAGGTATTTACAAATATGTTTTACATTTTACAAATGTAGTGGAGTAGAAAGTATAATAATTGTTGCAAAAAGTTACAGTGAAAGTATGCACTATTGATTCTACTTAACTAAATTACAGATATGTGAAAAATTTACTTAAGTAAATCACTCCACCACTGATGGTAAATGAATGATTGCATAATTTATTTAGTTATTTTTATATATTTAAAGGTGAAAAGTACCCACCTTGTACTTGTTTGTGCTTGTTTGGAATGGCACTAACAGTACTGTACAGTTGTTAGACTGAATATCTACATGTGTTACAGATGAAGAATGTGCACCACTGACATTGGAGAATGTGCTGGAGTTTGCTTCAGGGTCTTCAGTCATTCCACCCCATGGCTTTCTGCAGCAGCCCCAAATCGAATTTCTGCACGACGCACCAGAGAAAATATTTCCAGAGGCAAACACATGCAACATTGTTTTAAAATTACCCATCCATTATAATTACGAGTCTTTCAAAACAAACATGAGCAACGGCATACTGTGGGCACCAACATTTGGTGTAGCGTAGTGCAACACATGATCATTAAAGGGATGTACAAAGGGACCCTAGGTTGATTTTACTCCGGACCATCCCTTTAAAGGAATTTTTAAACCATATATGAAATTTACACCATCATTTACTCACCTTCATTCCATCCTAGTTGTCTATGAAGATGAACATCTTCATTTCCTCAGCCAAACACTAGTGGAGAAACATTTAACAAAATCCTAGCATATTGAATTGTGATCAACAGTGTCATTACAAAGCTATGAACAGAATTGTATTTATTATTACTCCATTTGTGTTTGGCTGAAGAAAGTTAGATATCGTACACTTAGGATGGCATAAGGGTGAGTAAATTTCATAAGGGTTGAGTTTAAATACATTGTTGTTTGAAAATACTATGGTTGTTTTTTTGACAATGAAATGTTAGTTAGGCCATTTTATCGTTCAGGGATGTTTTATTTAACAACATGAAATGTTACAGTTTCGCTGTTTTATTGCTCAGTGACAATGCACTAGAAACAGTCAAGTTCATACTACTAGATTTTTCATTGTGTCGGAACATTTATCGGTGAAGAAATAATAAATGAAAAAATGGGCCATGCTTCCATGTATAATTGTATCCACTGTATAATTACCCAATTTGAGCCTTCCTTCTCATGATTTGACCAAAGCTGCAGAGGAGTTCTGTTGCCTTCAGATCTTAGACTTAGACTATTCCAGGCACTCCGAAATTCTTGCAGATGCCTCTGAATTTGTGGCATGTAAGACCAGTGCAAGGCAAACAAGTCCACATCCTGGTCTGGATTATGCCATCCTTCATCTTCCAACCGACGAAAGGTGGTGTAGAAGAGGTCTGTTACTTGTTCAAAGACATCTCTCCACAACCGCTCAATTCTTAAATAAAAAACGTCTCTGGTTACTGGTGTAACCTATGTTCTCTGAATAGGGAACGAGACGCTGCGTAGCTTATGACGCAGTGGGAACGCCCTCTGGGTGTGCCGATTGTCTGAAGCCCTTATAGAATCATGCGGAACCTCCTGTGTCGTCGCACTACCTGAATATGAAAATATGCATCCTTCAGGTCTATTGTTACGAACCAGTCCCCTGCTCGAATTTGAGAGATGATAGCCTTGAGCGTCAACATCTTGAATTTCCCTTTGTAGAGACAAAAATTCAGTCGGCGCAGGTCTAGTATTGGACGCAGACCTCCGCCCTTTTTGGGGACCAGGAAGTAACGACTGAAGAGGCCCTGCTCGATCTCCTCCGGAGGAACCTCCTCTATGGCTCCTTTGAGTAAAAGGGAGGAAATTTCCTGCTGTAGAACAGAAGCCTCTGAGGCGCTGTTGACTACAGTTGGACAGACCACGTTGAAGCAAGGGGGCGGACGACAGAACTGAAGTGTGTAGCCGAGTCGAACTGTGCGGAGGACCCAGGGCGACACCCCTGGCAGACGCTTCCAAACTGGAAAGAACTGAGAGAGAGGAGGTGGAGTGGTGCAAGGCGGCGGACATACCTGAAATAGGCTGATGTGTTGGCTCCCGTGGGGCGGAGCGATCCAACTTGAAGGAAAGCAGTTTACGTCCTGACACGTAGAGAGGGGCACCACTGCCTGATTGGCTAAGACCAACGGTTCCGTCTGCTGCTGAGAGAAAACGAAAGTGTCTCCTGCGCGAGCGATAGGAATCGAGTGTCGAGAGGGAAGGGAGAAAGCCAAGCGCGTCTCCTTCCTCCTGCTCTAAACGGTTTGGACAACGTTGAGGGGTGGCTGCACTTCGAAACACGCTGGGTGGCGAAAGTGGCCGGTTTAGAAAAGGAGAGCGAGTGGGAGGTGGGCAGATACGCTTGCGCGGTCTGATCCAACCTCGTAGATCGAGTGAAGCTCTCCTTTTTCTGACCTGCGGGTCAGGAGCGATTCGAGGAGGCCAGAGCGAAGGGCTTGTTAGACCGCTTCAGCTCGAGGCGCTTATGGGGGGGAAAGGGCGACCACGGGCTCCCCAGACCGTAGCGGGTGGGGGATGAGCCGAGTCACTTCTCCTAGTGGGAAACTCCGATCTATGAGAAGAGCGTTCTCTGGACAGGGCAGGGGCGGGGTTGGAGGATTCCCTAGCCCTCCTGGGCATAAACTGCCGGAGGGCAGCTGACTGGGACTTAGCAGCCCGAAATTTCTCCACTACTGTGTTGACTGCCTCTCCAAATAACCCTGATTGAGATACCGGAGCGTCCATGAGGAAGACCTTCTCCTTGTCGCGAATCTCTGTGAGATTCAGCCAAAGGTGGCGCTCTGCAGCGATCGCCCCCGCCATAGAACGTCCTACGGCGCGTGCCGTATGCTTGGTGGCCCTCAAGGCCAGATCAGTAGCCTTGCGCAGCTCCTTGACGGCCTCCGGTGTGATACCGTCACCCTCGTCCATCTCCTTCAAAACATCCGCTTGGTAGGCCTGGAGAATGGCCATGGTGTGGAGGGCCATGCCAGCCTGACCGGCTGCCATGTAGGACTTCCCGATAAGAGCGATTGGCACCGCGTGCGTGCTCGGGAGATGGAGGGAGAGAAAGGGCTTGGCCCGTCTGCTCAAACTCCATATCCTCGAGCTCTACATCCGAGCCCCAGGTCGCGGATTCAAACGAGGCCTCAGCGGCCTCGGGGGCACGACGGGGGGGGGACAAATGACTCCTTCTCAAACACCGCGAGCCGCGAGCGGAGGGTTTTGAGAAGGAGGTTGTCACAAAACTTGCATTTAGAAGAACCTAAAATAGCCTCACGCGCATGCGAAAACCCCAAACACTTAACACACTTAGGGGGCTTTTACACTGGGCTCGTTTGCTGCGGTCCGAGCCCGAGTGCGATTTTTCCCGGCGCCCCCCGCAGCGTTGGTCTGGTTTCACACTCAACTTGATTCTATCGAACCCCGTTGCGTTTGCGTGCCTATTACGCTATCGCAAACGTGCACGCCGCATAATAGAAAACAGAACGTGGGTCAATATGTTGTGGTTTTTATTAATTCGGTGCTATTATGCGCAGCTGAGTGAACAATACAGGTTTACTGTGAGTGTTTGTCACATAAGGTGGGCTTCTGCTGCTTGCAAACAGACTCTTTTGAGGAGACAGTGGATTTCCAAATTTGTTGACCTGATTCCACACGCAATGCGCGAATACACTGCCGGCCCACTCTCGCTCGTATCCAAGGTAAATCATCAACTCTATCATCCCTTACATGTGTTTTATTTAACTAAATACACCACAATCAGCTAAAACGCATGCGCAGGTCACTTTACTTCCTGAACAAGTGCGCACCCGAGTCCGTGTTGCTTGCACTTTCACGCGAGCCGCAGCACGGTTCGGGAGCAACCGAGCTCAGACCACCTGATTCTATAAGGGCTTCAGACAATCGGCACACCCAGAGGGCGTTCCCACTGCGTCATAAGCTACGCAGCGTTGAGTGAACCTATGAAAGAGAACAAACTTCAATTTAAAGCAGTTCAGCAAAGGAAAACGCTATTCATTTGGCTACAAGGTAACAAGCCTACCTCTGGTTGTGCACACTTCTTCCTGTGATGTGTGAATGTCTGTTTGTTCCTCTGGTTCTTACCATGAAGCGGGCAACCATTACATTTTCCCCACCCTTGTCAGAACGCACTCTAGAGGGAACACCATTATGTGTACAGCAGACAGGAAGCATTGCAGGACTGTTTGAGCCTTGTTGTTTGTAGCAACTTTTAGGTACACCACAAGCCGGGAATAGCCGTCCATTCCCCCATGGATAACAATTTTCCATCTGCAAATTAAAGCATTTAAAGTTACTCATTTAAGAATACAACATGTATTAAAAAATAGCATGCCCTACTCAAGAACACAAATACTATGCAATGGCTCCAACATTGAACATGTTTTATGTCCAATAGTACAGGAAAGGCTTTGAGCAATGACTTTCCTTCCTAGACCACATATTAATGCTTCAATGAAAGCATAACATGAAATAATTACATATAACAAGTAGGGCAAGATCAAACATGCAGACTTTTTTGCATGTTTTCTTGCAATTTACAAGGAAAATTATGTATGATTTCAGATCTATCAGAATATAAGACTGTTACACCATAATTGGTAGCTAAAAACATAAAACAAAAACAAAAATCTAATAAAAATGTTTGACCGATGTAAATTTTATTTTGTAGACGTGTTAAATTATATTATTATATAAAAGATTATACTTAGGTCTGTAAGTGCAGATTATGTGTGACCCTAATCCTAGACATTAGCAACAGTATTCATTAACTTTACCAAATAAATGCTTAACACCAACCGAATAGGTTTATGATTCCCATCAATATGCCACACACTGTTGGGAGCTGGTACACTGTAACGCCGGCGTCGGACTGTCCTAAGACGTAACCTGCGCAGTTCCATTCCTTCAGGATCTACTCGTCTTAATGATGCTAAAACCCTGTGTCCTGCAACAGATTATAACAATAATATTCATGTTAGATCTTGCTTTTATGAAGAGAAACAGCACATTTTGGATGCCTTTTTAAGCACATTTTACATCATTTAAATCAGACTGAAACAAACCAACCGGCGCATTGTTATTTCTTGCATAGTTTCGGCTATGTTCAAGTACATCAGATACTTACAGATGCTGTGAAATTATACTGTATTTAAAACATACAGTATATGACTCACACCATTGAGTAATTGTGCTCAATTTGTGCTGGTTTGATTTAATCTTCCCAGTAAAGTGAAACATAACATACCAAATTGGCTAGTGATTTGACGTCCACTGTGATTTTTTTACCCACATTTGCCTGCCCAAAGCACAATAGAAAATGTAATGGTTTTATTGGTAATATATCGGAAACTATAATGGTGCCTACTGGTATGTGATGGATACTATTGGTGGGATGTTATCTGGCAGATGGGGACTAATAAAACGCCATTAAATCCTATTTATAGGATAATATATGAATAATCCCCAAAACATACAAAAAGGAATTTTGTAATGGTTTAAATGGAAAAAGCTAATGGTAGGGATGAATCAATTTCAGCTGCCGAAATTTTTGGGTCAAAATGGCATTGTTTTTTAACCAAAAATTAAAAAAAGGCCGAAAATATCTGTTAATTTCAAACCTGGATAAGATATTAGATTTTTAAAATGTTGATATTTGCTACATTTCCTACTTTGAACACGAAGTTGCCTGGATCTTATGTGTCCCAAGATCATCTTGTAGCCAGCATTGGGGTATCTGTGGTGTATTTCTGCCGTTATTCTATCCAACTCCTCATTCGTAATGGAGGTATACAAGTCACGTTTCCTAAAAACAAAGTATGATTTAATTATAGTAAGGTATTACACAAAAGTGTTACATAATACAATTATATTATAATATTGTAACAAATTCCGACTTCACTGCCCTTTAAAGTCCCTGTAAAGACAATTTTAAACAAATAATCTTAACACATTATAAACGTTAGAAATGTATTGCTAAAACCCATTACAAAGGCTGAACTGTGAAGTACTGAATTGTGGAGTTAGAGTTTATAGTTTTACAAGAGTAAAAATAAATCTTGCTTACAATATTTGCGGGCCCTGAAAATAGTAAGAGGTTGCGGCTTGACAGTGAAGGTAAGCTATTTATACAAATTATACAACATTTTCTTTTACATACCTCAAACCATCATGAGCAAGTTTTCGTCGGACTGTCCTTAGCGACACACCGATACATCTTGCCGTCTATTCTGCTGGTACATCCAACGACTGGTGTTGTTCAAGAATGCTTAGAGTTGGAAGTAAAATAGTGTGACGGCTGCTACAGTCCGAGGGACTCAGTCGTTGAATGACACTCTGAGCCTCATCAAACATAACCCAAATGCTTCCATTTATTGTACTACCACAATTATCCGCTGCGTTTGCAACGTCTTCCCTCAACTGCGAAACTCTTCTATATATAAAATGGTAATCGAGAGGAGAATTTCTTTTGCAGTAATCAGCTAAAGACAACAAATCTTCCGCAATCCCTCTAAAAACAGATTCAGATTCACCTGCCATTTTTGCGTCGCTCGCCTAGAACCCCTCTTCAAACTCCCGCTAATGACGTATGGTCTCTCTAACTGTCCAATGACAGTGCGTGTTATATTTACAAGTGGGAGACAGGCGAAAGGTGATTGGTTGCTCCCACGTGTGTACTGTCCAATGCCATTTTTTTAACTCGATTGACAAATGGATAAAGAAAAGCATTTGGCAAACCGACAAAGAAAAGCATTTGGCAAATAGATAGAGAAATGGTTTACCAAATGCTTTAAAAAAAGCGATTTAACATGTGCCTTTAAAGTACATTTTTATTGTTTTATTAATCTACGTTTAAAAACATGAATTAAATAAACAATTTTAAATGTGTCTATTTATTTATACATTTAAAATGTTTTTATCTATTTATTGTTTTATGGTTTAATTGCAATACATTTAAAAACACGAATTAAATAAACAACTTTAAAAATGTCTATTAATTTGTCCATTTAAAAGTGATTTATTTATATACATTTTTATGTTTGAATTATTAAATTTATATATTGGTTCTTCATTTCATTTTTAAGTGGCACTCCTGGTCCTCCATAGTTTTAACCCTCCAGTGTCAAATGGAAGATAAAGAAGAGAAAGACGAACTCGAGTGCATTTCTTGTTCCAAATACATTTCCTGAATAATGAGTTAATCTTCGAGAACAATCCAGCTGGTGGCGCCAAATGGATGTTTTGGAATATATATATTGAAGATGAATATTTTGCCTAAATTCATGTATTTATTCTTCCTATCAATGAAATTGGTAAAGATAACCATCTCCCTCCAAATCTTTAGATGTTAATTCCATTATAGAATTACAATTTGTAGAAATTATATTTTCTAATTGGGGAACTATTTTGATACCCAAATATGTAAAGCTGGGTGATATTTTCAAAGTAAATAAATGTGATGCATTTGGACAGCTATCTTTATTAAGCAGTATTAACAATGACTTTGATGTGTTCACTTTATATCCAGAGATATTTCAGAATTGATTGACCAAATCTAAAAGTGCTGGTAGAGAGGCGTTTAACTGTTTTAAGAATAGCACTACATCGTCAGCAAATAAAGCTATTTTATGTTCCTTGCCACCCATTTGTATCCCTTGTATGTGATTGCTAGACCTTAAGGCTATTGCTAGCGGTTCGATAGCCAAAATGAATAAAAGTGGGGACAGTGGTGAGCCTTGAAGACAACCTCTTGTAATATTAAATGGCTCAGAAATCACCTCATTGGTTAAAACTTCAGCCACTGGATTGGAATGTAATAATTTGATCCAATGAATAGCTTCCAAATCCGAATTTTACAATAACGTCAAAGAGATAAGCCCATTCGATTCTATCAACAGCTTTCTCCGCGTCAAGCGAGAGAAGAGCCGTATCCTTTTCCTCTTTTTGGCTATGCAACATATTTAAAACACGTCTTACGTTATGAAATCACTGTCTGCTCTTAATGAACCCATTCTGATCTTCACCCACAATGCCCGGAAGCACAGTCTCTAACCCTTTTGACAAGATTTTACATAGTATTTTGGTATCGGTATTTATTAGGCTTATAGGTCGCATATTTTCACACTTTGTGTTCGGTGGCCTAACCAGTTTATCTTTGATATATTTGTATAGGTCAATCGGCAGGCCATCAGGCCCTGCTGTTTTACCACCTTTTAATGTAGTTATAGCCTCCATGATTTCAGCTACAGTAAGCTCACTATCTAACTTAATTTTTGTTTTAGGAATGTTAAGGTTATCAAAAAACACGAAGTATCAGTCGTGCCCTTATATTCAGAGCAATATAGCTTTTCGTAGAAATTTCTAAACACTTTATTAATTTCCATCGGATCTACAGTCATATTTTCATCCTCAATATTAGTAATTGCTCTTTCTGATTCCTGTTGTTTTATATGCCAAGCAAGAAGTCTGCCTGGTTTTTCTCCCTGATCGTAAAATAGTTGCTTTAATCTTAATAAATTGGCCGCTGCTTTTTCTTGTGTTATTTCATTATATTGGGTTCTTAACAATAGTAATTCTTTTAAAACATTATCAGTATTTTGGCCTGCTTGTAAACTCTTTTCCTCAAGTAAACAAATTTTTGTTTCAAGGGTTCTAGTTTTCTCCTGTTTGTCTTTTGTCTTTCTGCTCGTATAGCTTATAATTTGTCCTCGTATAAAGGCCTTAAAGGCTGCCTAATTGTCTAATCTAATCTAATTGTAGCTGATGTTTGGGTGGTGTTGTGTTCAAAATAGTAATCAATGTGTTCAAAATAGTAATCAATTTGTTCCCCTAAGAACTCAAGAAATCTTTTGTCTTGCATCCAGTGTATTTGAAATCTTCATTTAGTACGATCATGAATAAAATTTGGTTCAACATATGTCAAAGATACAAGAGCGTGATCTGATATAAGAATACTACTGTATTGACAATTTCTGATACAGGAAATTAGTTCAGCTGATACTAGAAAGTAATCTATTCTTGAGTATCCTTTAGAAGCACTAGACCAACATTAATATCCCGTTCGTAGTGGGTTTTGAGCCCTCCATATATCCACCAGGTTAAGTTCCTTTATAAAATGTTGTAAAGCTTTCCTAGACCTTACATGAGGGTTATCGATACCAGATGACCGTTCCTTACCGGGCTGCAAAACACAATTGAAATCACCTGCCACAATGTGTTTTCCGGGCATTGTGGAGATTCTCAAAAATAAGTCACTATAAAAATCTGCGTTATCATCGTTAGGTCCATACACATTAACCAGATTCATCCGAGTTGATAGAATATTTCCCTGTATAATCAAAAATCTACCGTTGTGGTCTTTAGTTATTTTATCAATGCGTAAAGGAATAGACTTGTATCATAATTATAACTCCTCTGGAATTAGAAGAGTAAGCTGAAGACAGTACCTGACCTGGCCATCTACGTTTAATTTTGATTGTCTCATGATCTAGCATGTGTGTTTCCTGTAGGAACACAATTGTGGCTCTTAGCTGGTTTATTCTACCTACTACTTGTTTTATTTTATTACGTTTACGTAGGCCTCAACAATTCCAAGAGACACATTCGACCAAATCCTCTGTCATTTGTTATTTGAATTGAATTTTAAATTTGAATTTGAAAGAGCTTTATTGCCAAGTGTGCTTGCACACAAAAGGAACTTTCCTTTGTACTGAGGCTTCCAGTGCACATATACAAATACAACAAGAAACATTGTAATACAAATTGTAAGTATTGTTGTAAACCTTGTTCTTCTTAAGTGTAAAAAACTTAGAAGTGCAGACCAGGAGACTTTAAGAGGTATCTTTTAAGCAGAAGTTCTTTATTGCGTCGCTGTAGTCATCTCAATCAAGTCTAATCTAAAGGAACTTTACATTGCAGTTTATATACATTTCAAGGGGGTGGGATTAATTTCATAGAGGAGGGGACTCTTGAACAAAACATGTAAAGGAAAGTACATGATTCAGCTGGTTACCTGATTTCATCAGGTAACAGTGTAACTCGGAGCCTTGAGATGCTAATCCAATCAGCCTGATTAGATCAACAAAAGGCCCAGCTGACCTTTGAGATGTGACAAGAGGTTAATGTCCAAAACCTTGATTGCCTCAAAAATGGAAAACAGCACTTTCTCAGTTAAAATACTGTTGAACCTAAATTAAAACATTTAAATAAATTTGTAATCCTACATTTCCCCCTTTGAGAGTTCTAAATAACTCTCACAAAATACAAATTTAAAGACTTAAAAGTTCATTCTTGTAACTTGTGATCGTTACAGGCACATAATGCGTGTTCTATGTTTGCTTTTCTGCAATTGCATGCTGACACAGAAACAAACATGCAATTTTAGGGTCCATGACGTTCCTACGGGTAATAGTCTACTGTGATTTTCTTGTGAGAGGCGTGATTCATATGTTGAATGAAACACTTGATACTGTGGACGCATAGATAGTACGCCAGTAGAACAAACAACAACATAATTACTATTTCCTTTATCCACAGCCAGGGTTTCCCAATCAAGTTTCCGAACCATGAAGAATTATCTTCAGTCATCTGGTGTAATTTTGCTGAAAGATCAAGAGTGTCTTGTTGGATTTTGTTCAAGTTCTCTGTTGGATCCATTAACCTGGTGCAGCACTCAGGTCCGATGATGGTGCAGGCTCCTCCTTGTGTTGAATCCAAGGCCACTCTGTTCTGTAAGATCATTATCTTGTGCGAAGGGAGAGTGTCTGTCATGTTACTGGTACGACAATCTTGATCATGTTGAAGGATGACTGAAGGTTTCGTATGTGAGTCTCTGCGTTGTGTATTTTTTTCTTTTTCTTTTCTTTATCCTTTTGTGATAGTTGGCTCGGAAGTGGGTCAAGTTGTTTCTTGAGGTTTTCTTGTGGCTTCATACGCAGATGACGAGGTCAGTGCGTATGGGTCTCGGGAAGTCATCAGTGGTATCTGCACAGAGTAAGAAAGAAAACAAAAGACAGGAGAGCAGTATTTGTTCTAGGGTTGTACTTTTCTGAGTCTGCTCGACAGTAGAGCAGTATTGGTTCAAACACTAGGGTGGTAAATTTTCCGAGTCTGCTATTGTTGTTCCATCTTTCCCTATTTCTTAAACCTTTGACACCTAAGGAACAGTGAGGTAAGGATGGACTAGGATAGGGCCTATGAGGGAATCTTCACCGAAGGGTTGGCCCCCGACGCCTGTTGCAATCGGTTCTTCCCTCGGCTCCTCACTGGTTCGTGTCCTATCCTATCCCTGTTGGAGCAGGAACAACCTTACAGTGTGACACATGTGTCCAGGTTTTCCTTCCCTGACACAATACTGCAGCTGCTGTAATCAACATCACTTGATGTGGCCCATGTCACTTTGGTTCTAATGGAGGAAACGTCTTTGTACAGATCAATTATTGATTCAGGAGGCATCATTTTCTTCTGTGCTGCACTACCTGAACACACTTGTACAGTTGCATGGAAACAAGCCTGTTTAGCTGCCATATCAGCAAGAGCATTACCTTTAGCTTCCGTAGTATTAGTTGTGAGATGTGCTTCCACTTGGATCACTGCTAATTTCTTTGGAAGTTTCATGGAAAACATTAGATCTTTCACTAATTCAGCATGCTTAATGGGGGATCCCGCAGAAGTTAGAAACTGCCTGGTTTGCCAAATGACACCAAAATCATGAATTACCCCAAAAGCATATCTGGAATCTGTGTAGATATTAGCAACTGATCCTGAAGCTAGCATGCATGCTCTTGTTAGGGCTACTAGTTCTGCAGCTTGAGCTGAAAAATGATCTGGAAGACGTCCTGAAGCTAACACTTCCGTGGTGGACATTACTGCATAACCTGCTCGTCTGTTACCTTTTTCTTTTACTTCACTCATAGGTGTATATGTAAGCGTAACACAATCGTGAGTAATTTCTCCTTCATCCTCTAACAAAACTTCAGTCATAGCAGACATCATACATGAGGACGGATTTGTGACAGGTGCACGCTGTAAGAACATATTTGGCATTATTGTGGACACTGAATGAGGGCTTTTTTTACGTTTACAGTCTGACCTAACACTATTAATGATGAAAGGCCTGTGCTGTAAAATAACATTTAAGGCTTTGCATTATTACATTTAAGACACAATCTCAGCTGAGCCCTGCCCACAGAGCTCACCACAGACAGACTGTGACATACCAGCACTGCTCCAATATACAGCACCCAAGGACGACTTTCTGGAAAACAGCCAGGGAAACCAGGACAGCATATTACAGCCTCCAATAACACCAGAGCAAAAATCACTCTCACCGGAAACATTATCACTCTCTCCAGCATCTCCACTTCTGTGCTTCTCAGAGAAAATGGAACAACTGGTGCATGCTGGAACTAGACTATCCCACTCTTTTGCTGCGAGCCCCCAGATACCAACCAAAAAACGCCAGGCCCCACAACCACCAAAGCCTACGGGCCCAGCTCGCCCTCCCCCTCCTGTGAGAGCTCTTCGGCCTCTGCCACAGCGCCAGGGCCCACACCCTCCTCCGGCGGCTCGAGGTGAACCAAAAACAACTGATACCAGCTCTCAGTGATATGTGTCGGGTCCCCGCTATGATAACAATAACTTTCTCAAATGTTTACAGAACAAGCGGGAACCCAGTGTGCCCGTATCTTTTTCTATTGCTGTTCGATTACATGATAGAAAGTCTAAGGCCTTCAAAAGCCGTACAGCAAACCCATCTAATCTGGTGCCTATTACACGACATACCAAGATTGCTGTGGGGACAAAAAGTAAGACTGTTAAGTTAGCACTTTTAAACATCCGCTCACTTAAAAATAAATCACTTTTAGTCAACGACTTAATAACCACATACAACCTGGATTTTATGTTGCTAAATGAAACTTGGCTAGAAGAAAGTTGCAGTGCAACAGTCCTCAATGAAACAGCCCCTCCTAACTTTACTTTTATGAGTGTCTGCAGAGCTGTCAGAAGAGGCGGAGGTTTAGCTGCTCTTTATAAAGATGTCTATCAATGTAAGCAAATATCATTTGGGAATTACCCGTCTTTCGAATATCTGGGTATTGTGTTAAAAGGTGCTCCACGCATTTTACTTATTATTGTTTACAGGCCTCCAAAATACTCTCCAGCTTTTGCTGAGAACTTAACAGAACTGTTATCAACAATTTCCTCAGAGTTTGACTGCTTTGCCATTGCTGGAGATTTTAACATCCACATAGATAAAGCAGAAAACAATATGGCAAAAGAAATCAAAACTGTTTTAAAAACTTTTGATCTGACTCAGCATGTACATGGAGCCACACATAATCGTGGACACACTCTAGATTTACTTATCAGTAAGGGTCTAAACATTTCATCAATTGTTATTAAGGATGTAGCACTGTCTGATCATTTTTGTATTTTCTTTGATATATTGATCTCTCCTGCCATTGAAGCTAGATCTGTGTCTGTCAAGAAGAGATGCTTAAATGAGAACACTTGTGTACTATTTATGAAGGCTATATCTTTAACACCAAGCATATCTGCTGACTCTGTTGATTTTCTCCTTGATTCTTTTAACTCAAAAGTTAAGAGTGTAATTGATGATATTGCTCCTGTGAAAGTCAGGAAGAAGAGTGGCAGACAAAAAGCACCTTGGAGAAACTCAACAGCAGTGCAAAATATGAAAAGACAATGCAGAAAAGCAGAGCGCATGTGGCGGAAGACAAAACTTGTAGTCCATTATAACATCTACAAAGACAGCATCCATGCTTTCAATAAGGAACTAAGCAAAGCTAGACAGACTTTTTTCTCGAATATTATAAACAGCAATATAAACAACACGCGCGCTCTTTTTGCTACTGTAGAGAGACTGACAAACCCCCCAAGCCAGATTCCCAGTGAAATGCTCTCAGTGAGAAAGTGCAGTGAGTTTGCTTCTTTCTTCTCTGAGAAAATCAATAATATCAGAAAGGTGATCAGCTCATCCTTGAGTTGCGCTGGTGTCAGGCAGATCAGACAACAGCACGAGAAAGTAGCCACTATGTCTGATTTCGAAGAAATTGATGGCAAAATTTTGGAAGAAACCGTACAGCAACTAAAAACATCAACCTGCGCCCTTGATGCACTTCCCACATCTTTTTTCAAAAATGTGTTACACAGCTTAGAAGCAGATCTCCTAGAAGTGGTAAATGCCTCACTTCTCTCTGGGAGTTTTCCGACCTCCCTGAAAACTGCTGTTGTCAAGCCCCTCCTGAAAAAGAGCAATCTGGATAAGACCATATTAAACAACTATAGACCGATCTCAAATCTTCCTTTCATAGGCAAGATCATTGAAAAAGTTGTTTTCAATCAGCTGAACAAATTCTTAAGCTCGAATGGATACTTTGACCATTTTCAATCTGGTTTCCGACCGCACCACAGTACAGAGACCGCGCTCATAAAGATAATAAATGATATTCGCTTAAATACTGATACAGGCAAATTATCAGTGCTGGTACTACTCGACCTCAGTGCTGCATTTGACACTGTCGATCACAAAATACTTCTTGACAGGCTGGAAAACTGGGTCGGGCTTTCTGGGATAGTCCTAAAATGGTTCAGGTCATACTTAGGAGGCAGAGGTTATTATGTGAGTATAGGAGACCATAAGTCTGAGTGGACATCCATGACATGCGGAGTCCCTCAAGGCTCAATTCTTGCGCCACTCCTATTCAACCTGTACATGCTCCCAATGAGCCAAATAATGAGAAAGAACCAAATCGCTTACCATAGCTATGCAGACGACACACAGCTCTACTTATCCCTATCGCCTAACGATTACAGCCCCATTGACTCCCTTTGCCAATGCATTGATGAAGTAAACAATTGGATGTGCCAAAACTTTCTTCAGTTAAACAAAGACAAAACTGAAGTCATTGCGTTTGGAAACAAAGATGAAGTTCTCAAGGTGAACGCATACCTTCAGTCTAGGGGTCAAACAACTAAAAATCAAGTCAGGAATCTGGGTGTGTCTCTGGAGTCAGACCTTAGTTTCAGTAGTCATGTCAAAGCAATAACTAAATCAGCATATTATCACCTGAAAAATATTGCAAGAATTAGATGCTTTGTTTCCAGTCAAGACTTAGAAAAACTTGTGCATGCTTTCATCACCAGTAGAGTGGATTATTGTAATGGACTTCTCACTGGCCTTCCCAAAAAGACCATAAGACAGTTGCAGCTCATACAGAACGCTGCTGCTAGGATTCTGAGCAGAACCAGAAAATATGAACACATCACACCAGTCCTCAGGTCTTTACACTGGCTGCCAGTTACATTTAGGATTGATTTTAAAGTATTATTACTGGTATATAAATCATTCAATGGCCTAGGACCTCAATACATTGCAGATATGCTCAGTGAATATAAACCCAACAGATCACTCAGATCATTAGGATCACATCGGCTAGAAATACCAAGGGTTCACTCTAAGCATGGCGAGTCTGCTTTTAGCTACTATGCCAGCCGCAGCTGGAACCAGCTTCCAGAAGAGATCAGATGTGCTCCTACAGTAGTCACATTCAAATCCAGACTCAAAACACATCTGTTTAACTGTGCATTTACTGAATGAGCACTGTGCCACTGTTCGTCCGACTGTTTGCACTGTATTTTATTTTATGTTTTAATTATTCTGATTTCTGTATTTTATCTTTTATTCTAAACTGTTTTAATTATTCTGATTTCTTTTGATTATTTTAATTTCTTCTATGTAAAGCACTTTGAATTACCATTGTGTATGAAATGTGCTATATAAATAAACTTGCCTTGCCTTGCCTTGCCTTGCTTTGAGTCTACTTAACCAGTGTTCCCCAAAGGAAGGGTGAGATAGTCACTTTCCTTTTGTTCTATTAAACAAAAACAGAAGTCTTTTATCCCTGTTGCAAGTTAGTGGGGAAATTAAGCACTCACAGCCAAAATGGTTAACACGTCAACCAGCTGCCCCAGTTTAATGATGTGGGGAGGGGCTGCTTCAGAGTAGCAAGCAGACTGATTAGGAGCTGAGTAACATTGTTAACTTGTTTAAAGTTCTTTTTGTTTTTCCTACACTCTTTTCCCCAATGTCCCTGTTTACCACAATAATAACAACTACCGCCCTCTCTCTTAGGATATTTGCGTTTCTGTTGCTTCTCTGCGTTGACCTTAAAGGATGCTGCTTCAATTTTTACTCTTGCCTTGACATCAGAATCTCTTTCCCAAGTAGCTAACCTCTCCAAGTTGTTTTGTATGGTTCTAGTGGACCATGTTAAGTCTAAGAAAGGCAATGCTTTTCTATGTTCTGACAACAGACCATCAAACCATGTGCGAACTAGGGGACCATTATCTTCTAGCACATTCTCTGAAGTGTCAGCTATACCACTGTATGCTGCTGCTGACTGGCAAAATCTTTGAGTGTACTCACTAACAGTTTCACCCTTCTTCTGTAAACAACTAGTGATCTTCGACCAGTCAATTTTAGGTCCAACAATGTTCTTCAACTCTTTCAGAACTCCCTCTCTCAATTCATCTTTTCTGGCATGTTGTAGTTCAGAAGTAACAGCAGACTCAAAACTGTTGAATTCAGATTCAGTTAGAATTTGTGACATCAGCTGTGTGACTTCTGCCAACGACATGTCGTAAAGACGCATTTTACTGATCAATGCCCTTCTAAATTCAGAAAAATCTGTGCGTACTGAAGGTAAGCTTTGGGATAGTCTTTCTATGCCTCTAGGTCCGAGTGCTTTGGCAACAGTTTGTTTTTGGACAACAGAAGAGTTGGGAGGAACACTTTCAGTTCCCTCAATTCCCTGAGATCTTCTTGCAACACATACCTTTACTGAATCTACAGGCTTATCAGTTACTGATGGGATGTCTACATCTGTTTCAAAGAATGCTTGTAAGTCAGGATAAGTTTCATCTGACTGTTGGTCTTCTGAGTCACATTTGGTTGAGGCCTTGTTATGGCCCACCTTAGTGTGCATTTGTTTGTTCTTCTCTTTTAATTTAGCTGTACACCTAGATTGTTCTTGTGCAATGGATAAGCTAAATTCCATGTGACAGAAAATAATGCCTTTTATGTTTCTCTTCCTGATACATGCACCCAACACCTTCTTGCATTCTTCAATAGACCATACTTTTTCTGGGTGAATACCGAATTTCTTTCTCAAATCCAATCTGACTGACTCAGTCACTATGGAGTCCATCTGTTCTCCTAACAGTGTTTTAAATTCACTATCTGACCACAAAGGAGTAGCAAGACCACCCTTTTTAGTTGTGGAGATTAGTCTAGCACTTTTCTTAATCATTTTGTGGATTTCTTTGTTACCACACAAACAAACACTAAACTTCTCTGATCACAGAGGGTACGCTTGTTAACACAAATCAACTATTGTTAAACTTCCTTGTTACCAACAGATCACAAACTATTAGTACGTTACGCTAATCTTCCCTAAAAGAAAAATGCAAAAGGATCTTTCACCTTCTTAACTTTTAGAGGATAAAACAAACAAAAACACTAAATCTTCTCTGATCAAAAGAGGCTACACTCGATAACACAAAAATGGAAAACAGTGTGTGCACTTTCTCAGTTAAAATACTGTTGAACCTAAATTAAAACATTTAAATAAATTTGTAATCCTACAGCATAAAAATATGAGAATAAAAGTACAAGGTCACAGTTGGTTTAGTCAGAATAAACATTTACAGATTATGAACATATTTACTGGGTTTTGAATATTATAAATAAATCTACAGATAAATATAAAGATATTGCACTAAACAGTGGAAGTATTGCCTTGGGAGGTATGTTAACTGTTCGGGGGGGTATCTGTCACGATTTGGTCTTGTCTTGGTCACGTTTCATGTCATTGCTTTCATGTTATTGTGATATTAATATAAATGATCACATTATATGATATTACAGGTGAAACTCGAAAAATTTGAATATCATGAAAAGTTATAATTTTCATGATTATGGCATACAGCTTATGAAAACCCCAAATTCAAAATCTCAAAAAAAATTTATATTACATGAAATCAATAATAAAAAAAAGGATTTTAAATACAGAAATGTCGTCCCTCTGAAAGGTATATTCATGCATATGTATATAGTTATGTACACACTAAATATATTAGTTTCACCTTTTAATCTGAATTACTGAAATGCATGAAGTTTTGCATGATATTCTAATTTTTCGAGTTTCACCTGTATATATAATTAGGGGGCCATAAGCTCCTAAAAAATGGGGTGAAATATTTTTCCCCAAAAAAAATTACACTGATAACACTGCACTAGTGGTTTTTGGATATTTTCATGCAAAAATCTTACATGTTGTGCCTTCAAAATTAACAACTGATTTGTGTACTATTGCACATAAAGCAGTTTGTATAATAATAATTTTATAATAATAACTTTTTAGTGATATAAGTGAATTTAGTAAGAAAGTTGCCATGTCACCCTGAAGCCCAAGACTGATTGCCCACTGAAGCTAAGCAGGGTTGAGTTTGGTCAATACCTGGACTGGAGACTCCTGGGAAAACTAGGTTTCTGCTGGAAGAGGTGTTAGTGAGGCCACTAGGGGGCGCTTGTCACCCTGTGGTCTGTGTGGGTCCTAACGCCGCAGTGTAGTGATGGGGACACTACACTGTAACAGGCACTGTCCTTCGGATGAGACGTTAAACCGAGGTCATGACTAGGACTAAATCGAGGTCCTGACTCTCTTTGGTCATTAAAAATCCCATGGCACTTCTCGTGAAGAGTTGGGGTGTAACCCCGGTGTCCTGGCATTCCCTCCATTGGCCCTTACCAATCATGGCCTCCTAGTAATCCCCATCCATTGAATTGGCTCTAACAGGCTCTATAGCTGCTTTCACATCATCCAAGTGGATGCTGCACACTGGTGGTGGTTGAGGAGAGATCCCCTAAATTAGTGGTGGCTTGTCAATAGAGGGCGCTGGGGCGCCGCCCCCATCATAATTCCAGAAATATACATGTATACAAAAATAGAAAATGAAATAATTTACTCATACGATGTGCAGGCTGGTAGTAAGAGCCTAAGCATTTAATAAATGCATCAGTTAACTATTTTCTATGTTTTTCAATGTTTCATGGGTGAGGGATGCCGGACAAATGGATGTCTATCTGATTCCTTAAATTTTCAGGCAGCATGTGACCTGAAGCTGGTCTCTAATTGGTTTCTTAAAGATTCTCCTCCGGACGCAGGTCGCTGCATCCCTGATGCAGATTTATCCAATCTGATTGGTTCTCGTCACCTGTCATTCAACTTTACGCTCTTGGCCACTACTGAGTGCGAGTGCGCAAGCGACTCCGCCAAAACCTTGCTTGGCTGATCATTTTCGTAGAGATGATGGCAGCAGTTAAACCAAATTCTGTCATTGATTTACAAAAAATCCCTTTCACAAGGCGTTCGCTGGAAGAAAAAAAAAAAGGATAAAGGATCTCGGAACGGACCAACCAGATTTACAAATCCAATAGCAGCCAGAGAGAGAGGGCGAGCTACACCCGGAGCTTCACCCGCACTTGTTATGAGAAACGGAGGTGGCTGGCTCGATGTGATGTTAGCAATGCCTTTTTTGCTTTCCCTGTCTTTTATTTCAAAGTGTCGGCATTGAAGTTTTGTGGACAACAACGGGGGTAAGAGACCTCAAACATCTATATGAAATTTTTTTTTACTTATTTGCGCCCTCCCTAATATGAGAATAGTATCACCGGAATGGTATTTAATGTTTTAGCGTGGGAGCCTTAGAAAGTCTTATCACCCAACACTTTTTGTACACCTGTAGCAACACCAATGATGTGGGAACGGAAGGTGATGGACATTGAGTGGCTTTCCTGAGGTAAATGTAAAGTTATGTGACATTGTTTACAAGCTGTTTTATTGATTTCTTTCAGTCACTGAAACACTGACTGAGTGATTACTTGAGTCGTGAAGTACAGTTTTTTTTTTCAACATACCTTTTGGTCTTCATTCTTGGTTATTTTGTGCTATAACTATAGTAAAGAGAAAGAGATGTCGCTTGAACTGGGGTTCAGCCATCTTTCACGGCACATTAAAGAGACACAACACTTTTATTATATAAACTAATAAAAACATTTATTGTTTAAATTTTATAATACAATTGATATAGACAATATGACGCCACACTCTGTGCATATTTTTTTAAAACACATAATACAACATATAAACAACACTTTTTTAATAGCCCACTTAAAGTGTTTATTACAAATAAATTTACTAAATGCTAAAAATGAATAAATGTAAATGAAAAAAATTGCTTTGCATTTACAATCCTGTGAAAACGGCTCAGTTACTGTTGTAATCTTTCCCTGAAAGAGGGAACGGAGATGTTGTGTTGAAATACTGACTCTTGGGAGTCTAAACACCTCTGATATATTCAGAAGAGGGCAATAAAAAATTGGTGAGTGACATTTGCATGCATGGCCACTCCCTGGACATCCGGGTATGCGTGCTTCACTCAGGTTTGTGCTGAGGAGCCGAGCTAGTATCTCAGCATGTAATGATAGTACATTGTATGAAAATGAAAGACAAATGTTGCTCATAAAAATTATTACAAATGATGAGCAGCGGATGACCAGGATTAGGAGAAGCCAGCATCAGCACCAGCCACGAGAAAACGAGACCGAGAGGATGAGCTGATCGAGCTAATGAGGGAGGACATGAAGTTTCAGAGAGAGACAAAGGAGAGGAGAGCAGGGAGAGAATGGACAGACTGTTTTCTCTTCTTGAGAGATTGGTAGAGAAATAAAATTTTGGTTATGTAAATTAAAATTTGCAAATGAATTGTAATGTCGTATACATTATTTTTATGAAAGTTACCATAATTCCTGCCCTTCTGGATGATGTCCTCTTCACTTCCTCGTTCTGAGCTCTGTGAAAAACGAAGCCAAAGAAATGTTTCTACACGTCAATAATGAAGAGAATAAACACACGATTATGGTAGTATATGATTTGTGTGTGATTTTCATGCGAGTTGGGGTATATTCATATGAATAAAGAAGGTTTACAGTAGCCTATACATGCGAAGCAGGCGTAGCTCTCACGTTTCCACATAGTCACCATCCTCTTCACTACATGTCCCAGCATCCCTCCTGGTCCCAACCTGCACATCATTCACAATCACTCATGCCTGCACCTCATCATCACCCTCATCACTGCCACTATAAAGACACACTCCTCACCACAGTTCCTGGCCCGACCTCGTTTTCTGTAAGTGTGGACTATTCTCCCTGTCTCCAGCGTCTTCCTTCCCTCTGTATCTCTGCCTAGATCACCTCATCCGCACCTTGTTCATCTATAAATCACCATACATCATCCATCTTCCTCTCCTGTGTCTACTTATCCGTAACAGAAGGTCGGACAATAACTGAAAATGGAAGAGGTGGTTGTCCAGCAAAGATGGCGGCAACACCTGATTCTTCGTCCCAGGATCATATAGTCCCAAGTGTGTTACAGTAGGTGGACAACCAGAATAACACTTTTACCGCCGCCATTCTGCCACGGCATTAAAATTTGGGGTGTATTTGCTGCCTTTTACCGCTAAGAGGCGCTACAATGACAGACTTTGAATTGTATCTGTTTATTCTCTCTATTGCATAATCGAACAGTATTCTGACGGTAGCTCAGTGGTCAACGCAACAACATGAGACTCTCAGAGCTTCAAGCGACCTGAAATCGAATCTCATTGAAGTATAGTCTACTTGCTGTTGGCCTATAGCGTTAATGTTTTACCGTTCTTGATGCTTAACTGTTTATTAGCGAGTTTATTGACTGTTTATTTATTTAAAGTCAAACGTTTTGTTTAATTGGCAATGGCAAATTACAACCTAAATTTGCTACATTTCTGTAGAGCCGCTGCACAGACAACAAAACTGATAAAGCAAGATTGTCCGCCGATCGCGTCAGAAAATGAAAAAGCTTGTCTTTAGTCTGCTAAATTATTGTGTAAAAAAACACTAAAATTTGGCTACTTAAGTTTGAAACCCCATCGAACATTTCAAGGTGTAAATAAAGTGTCGGGACAGTTTTTTATTTATTTAAAACAGCTGCATCCAGTTTAGAGTTTCCTTTGCGATGCAAAATAAGAAACACAGAATCTTATTCTTGCGACATTTTAAATTTGCATTGCCAAAGAAATTGCAGATAAATTAAACAATTAAAACAGTACAAAAAGAAAATAGTGCAAAGCAACATAAATTAAAAACATGCGTTTTTCTTTGCCTCTCTCTCTCTCGCTGGATCTCTTTAGCAAGTTTATTTAGTCTCCCTTGCTGCGCGCGCCGGGTCTCTCTCGAAATTAAACATTTCAGGGTAAAAACACATCATACATCTGATAATACTGTAGGCTATATGTCGCTGCGTGTCATCCATACAAATCGCGAAAAAATACAGTAACCAATTATTTAGCCTTTGTTGCTTCAAAGACACAGCATGCCTTGTTGAATTCACCTTACAACAAAACGAGGTTGATCACGAATTAAAGAGCTCTGTATCTGCTGATCACTCCCATTCGTTTCAGTTCATGTTTAGATAATGCCAGATTGTTGACAATCATACACACTGCTCAAACATTCTAAAACTCTACAAAACCAGTTGAATAAACTGGATTGAACACTTCAATTTAAATTTTGTGTGATTTTTTTTTAAAAATATGCTACAATAAATAAACTACAATATTTATAATAATAAGATATGGGGCCTACATTTGGACACATCGAGAGATTTATCCTTAAAATAATTTTGCCTTTGCCTGCTCATCAGGCTGGCTATCGGACACTCTCCATATGAAAGAGGAACATTAACACCTATTGTCCTGCACCCCCACGATAAACCAACTGAACGGTCTCTCCAAACCCCCCACAGGCTATCTGAGTTTGAGATTGACTTAAAACGAAGTTTTAAGCGAAATTCACGCTTAAATCGCTATTCTAGACATTAGCATTAGGCTATTAAAGTGTTGATAATGAAGGAATTAAATGATTTAAGCTAGGTACATGTAGTGATATATCTGTCATAAAAGTTTATTACTAAATATTTAATTTCAATAATTTAAGAAATAAAACTGGTTTGGGCCAGCTTTTTCCAAGCAAAACTATAATCTTCAAACGCATGTTCTCATGAATTCTCATTTGTTGTCATGAACAAAATGTTCAACTCAATATTAAATTCTACAGGGATTGTTAGATCCTTACAACCAGGGTGCATGCAATTTGTGAATTTAGTTTATTATTATTATTATTACTATTATTATTATTATTCAAATAAATCCTGAACCAAGGTGCTTCGTGGTACTGCTGCTAAACTAAATAACATTTATAGAATAATTATGAACTTAAATGAAAGAATATCGCAACATTTTGACAAATAAATTGTTTGATCTGTTTTTACATTTTAATTCAGGGCGATTTAGCCTAGATTTAATTAGAGCGAGATTTTCACCCTTGTCATTTTCTCATTGGGAAGCGCTTACATGATGGCTAAACTGGTAGGCTACCTCTCGTTTTCATATGGATTACATAATCAGATAACATTTATTAGCCTAAATATTTAGACATTTAAAGGCTTTAGACATAGCCGATTTCTTATCGTGACTGAGCTGAGGCAAGTGGTTTGGGTTCATTTATGACGCACAGTTCCCAGAGACAGAGAAGACAGAAACTTTTGTCGTTAGCCTAATATGAATAAAAGTAGGCTACTCTATTTTTATATGTATGACCAAAAAATCACGTAGCCTATTGAGTTATTTTAGCTGTTATGAAAAAAATAAATCCAAATGAACGCTCGAACACTAATTCAACATGCCAGTGTCACGGAACGCACAACAGCGCCTCCTCCTGGGATCACTAGGTCCCTCTCTCCTGCATACTAGGACCTCCCTTCCCTTCTTCCACCCCTGCTTATTATCTCATCATCATTGCAATAGGATCACCTGTGTACCCTCAGCTCCCCTTTATTTAGACTGTTCTGTTCTTTGTTCTTTGTGAAGTCTTGTTTTACCAAACCTGTCACAGTTTGTATCTCTTGTTGCTCGTTACTTTGATTTGTTCTCGTGTGCTGGAACTTGGATTTTGGACTCGTTTGTGAACCTCTGCTGCCTGCCTCTTACCACTGCCTGTTTGACTACGATTCTGGATTGCCCTTTTCAAGATTTGAGTTTGTATCTCCTTGTTCTCAGTTTGTCTTCTCCTTTAATAAATCTCTTCAAATGGATCCGCCTGTCTCTGACTCAGTGTCACAGAAGACTTCACCACACCAGGATCCAGCAGATCTCAGTCGACTGGCCTCCGAGGTATCTAATCAAGCCAATGTACTCACTGCCCATCAGCAACAGCTGGTAAAACTAACCAGTCTCACAGAGAAGCTCGCCAGAACTGTTACAGCTTTATCGCTGCCTAACGCGACTGATGACCAAGCTTCGAATACAGCGGCAACCGCTTCTGCACCCCCAGTCGTGAGTAACAACCCCTCTCAACCCAAATTATCTCTTCCGGAAAAATTGGATGGCTCACCCTCTGCTTGTAAGGGATTCCTGTTGCAGTGCAGTTTGTATTTTGACCAGCAACCACAGTCCTACTCTACTGATGGGAGCCGCGTGTCCTTCATCTTTTCCCTGCTCACTGGTCGAGCTCTGGAATGGGCTACTGCACTCTGGTATGGAGGTCAGCTCTCTTTCCCGTCTAATAACGAATTTCTGACTCAATTTAGAGAGGTGTTTGAGCACTCAGCGGGCGGAAAGGATCCAGGTGAACTACTGCTCACGTTACGCCAGGGAAATTCGACCACAGCGGACTACACGCTCTCATTCCGCACCCTTGCTGCCCAAACTGGATGGAGGGAGGAACCCCTTAAGCTCATTTATCGCAAGGGACTCAACCCAAACCTCAAAGGAGAGCTGGCGTGTCGCGATGACGGTAAAACTCTTAATCAAATTATGGAGCTTGCTATCCGCCTGGACAATTTTTTACGCTCCCGACTCACACCTCTCAGATCCAGTTCTCTTGAGTATCCTCTCCCCAGCGCGGAGTCGGAACCTATGCAGATTGGCAAAACATCGTCTTTCCACGGCGGAGTGGGAGAGGAGACACCGTAATCATCTCTGTATGTACTGTGGAGAAGCAGGACATCTGAGGGCCACCTGTCCGGTTAATCCAGCTCTCAAGAATTCTGCTACGGTGAGTGCTAATCGTTCTTCTAGACTGTTCTCTGTGGAAAGTTCTCTGAAATTTAATGGACAAGATTTTAACATTAAAGCCTTGATTGATTCGGGAGCTGCTGGAAACTTTATTGATCTTACTTTTGCCAAGTGTCATGGTGTTTCTCTCCTCGCATGTGAGTCCGGTGTTACCGTGGAAGCCCTGGATGGATGCCCCCTAGGGTCAGGAGAGGTTCAGTACATCATCCAACCCCTCACGCTCGACTTTGGGAAGCAGCACACCGAGACCATCCAATTCTTCACTATTCACTCACCCGGGCATCCAGTAATTATAGGACTCCCATGGCTGGAGAAACATAACCCCCAAATTTCCTGGTCTGAGGGGAGAATTTCCCGGTGGTCCGAATTTTGTCAGATTCATTGCAAGGCAGCTGTCCAAGGTACTGAATCCCACAACTTTCCCCTTATGGGAGTGGATTTTCTGAAAATTCCCTCTGAGTATCATGATCTCGCTCTGGCTTTCAGCAAAACTAAGGCCTCTCACCTCCCTGCTCATCGTACTGGCGATTGTGCTATTGAGCTTTTACCTGGGGCTATAATCCCACGCGGAAGAGTTTATCCACTGTCACAACCCCGAGACTGAGGCTATGAAGGCGTACATTGACGAGCAGCTGGCCAAGGGTTTTATTACCAGCTCTACATCACCGGCCTCCGCCGGATTCTTTTTCGGCAAGAAGGACGGGGGTCTTCGGCCGTGCATTGATTATCGTGGTCTTAACGAGGTAACAGTCAAGTATAGCTATCCTCTTCCTCTTCTCCCAGCAGCTTTGGAGGTGCTCCGCACGGCCCGCTACTTTACCAAGCTGGATCTAAGAAACGCATACAATTTAATTCGCATACGAAGTGGAGATGAATGGAAAACTGCGTTTTCGACTACTTCCGGGCACTATGAATACAGGGTTATGCCTTTCGGCCTGTCCAATAGTCCTTCCGTTTTCCAGGCTTTTGTTAACGAGATTTTCCGGGACATGCTGCATCTGAAAGTTATTGTATACATTGATGACATTCTGATCTTCTCTGATTCCCTAGAAAAACATGTCCAGGATGTCCGTGCAGTTCTCAAGCGCCTGATTGAGAACCAGCTCTATGCCAAGCTGTTCAAGTGTGAGTTTCATCAGACACACATCTCCTTCCTGGGCTATGTCATCGGTGCGGACGGAGTTCTTATGGATGACAATAAGGTCCAAGCTGTGGTTAACTGGCCCCAACCATCTTCTGTTAAAGAGCTGCAGCGCTTTCTGGGCTTTTCTAATTTTTACCGCAGATTCATCCGCAACTTCAGTGTGATTGCAGCTCCTCTCACTTCTCTGCTTCGGGGGGGAGGTAAATGTTTCAAGTGGACAGCGGATTGTACTGAGGCCTTTGCTCAACTCAAGGAGAGGTTTACCTCCGCTCCTATTCTCCATCACCCAGATCCAGAGAGGGAATTCATCATGGAAGTGGATGCATCTAACACAGGTGTGGGGGCAGTGTTATCACAGCGTCATGGTAATCCAGCTAAGATGTTTCCTTGTGCTTTCTATTCTCGCAAACTCAATTCTGCTGAAAGGAATTATGATGTGGTTGATCGCGAGCTTCTGGCCATGAAGACCGCCTTTGAGGAGTGGAGGCACTGGCTGGAGGGAATCCGTCAACCGTTCACTGTGCTCACTGATCATAGGAATCTGGAGTATACCAGGTCAGCTAAACGTTTGAATTCTCGCCAGGCTTGCTGGTCTCTGTTTTTCTCAAGATTTGATTTCAGGATTACCTACAGACTGGGCTCCCAGAATGGCAAAGCTGACGCTCTTTCCCGCCAGTTCAATGGACCAGCCGAGGAATCCAAACCTGAACCCATTATCCCCACGGCCCTCATTGTGGCTCCCGTTCAATGGGACATCATCTCTGAAATCACCACTTCACTAAGTAAACATCCTGCTCCGCCAGAATGCCCTGCTGATCGCCTCTTTGTTCCACCAGATCTCCGCCACCGTGTGCTCCAATGGGTCCACTGCACTCCCAGCGCAGGTCATCCAGGTATTGCAGCCTCCATTCAGTTAGTCTCAAACTGCTTTTGGTGGGGTTCTCTTCAGTCTGACGTCATCAAGTTTGTTCATCAATGCTCTGTCTGTAATACTGTGAAGACCTCTCATCTCAAGCCCACAGGATTGCTACAACCTCTGCCTGAACCACAGCGTCCCTGTAACATTGCTGTGGACTTTGTAATGGATCTACCTCCATCTTAAGGATTCACTACCATCCTCTCCGTGGTGGATCGTTTTTCTAAGTCCTGCTGTTTCATCCCCCTGTCCGGTCTGCCCACAGCTTTACAGACGGCAGAGGCTTTATTCAACCAGGTTTTCCGTCTGTACGGCCTGCCTGAGGACATTGTGACTGATCGTGGTCCCCAGTTTACCTCCCGTGTCTGGAGAGAATTGTGTGCTAAATTAAACATTAATGTTAGTTTAACCTCTGGTTACCACCCCCAAGCCAATGGGCAGGTTGAACGCCTTAACCAGGACTTAATCCGTTTCCTGAGAACTTACTGCCACCAGAATCAGCAGAATTGGAGTCGTTTTCTGGCCTGGGCGGAGTATGCCCAGAAATCCCTGATAAAGCCTGCCACTGGTCTAACACCCTTTCGATGTATTCTAGGTTTCCAGCCTCCCCTTTTCCCATGGGCCGGGGAGCCGTCCGAGCTCCCAGCAGTAGATGCCTGGCTCCGGCGCAGCGAGGCAACTTGGGATGCTGCTCACATCCATTTGCAGCGCGCAATTCGTCGTTATCAGCATCAGGCGGATCGAAGGAGGCGTGAGGGTCCCAGATACCGACCTGGCCAGTGGGTGTGGCTTTCCACTCGAGATCTTCGTCTCAAGCTCCCATGCAAGAAACTCTCCCCTCGTTTCATTGGACCATTCAAAATACTCAGATAACCCTGTTTCTTTTTGTTTGTTACTCCCTGCTCAGTACAAAATCTTACCCACCTTTCATGTATCTCTTTTTGGTTTGGGTTTGCTCTATCACGGAACGCACAACAGCGCCTCCTCATGGGATCACTAGGTCCCTCTCTCCTATGGGGCTCTGTCACGGAACGCACAACAGCGGCTCCTCCTGGGATCACTAGGTCCCTCTCTCCTGCATACTAGGTCCTCCCTTCCCTCCTTCCACCCCTGCTTATTATCTCATCATCATTGCATTAGGATCACCCGTGTACCCTCAGCTCCCCTTTATTTGGACTGCTCTGTTCTTTGTTCTTTGTGAAGTCTTGTTTTACCAAACCTCTGTCACAGTTTGTATCTCTTGTTGCTCGTTACTTTGATTTGTTCTCGTGTGCTGGAACTTGGATTTTGGACTCGTTTGTGAACCTCTGCTGCCTGCCTCTTACCTCTGCCTGTTTGACTACGATTCTGGATTGCCCTTTTCAAGATTTGAGTTTGTATCTCCTTGTTCTCAGTTTGTCTTCTCCTTGAATAAATCTCTGCAAATGGATCCGCCTGTCTCTGCCTCAGTGTCACAGCCAGAATAAACCCTGATTTTAGAAAAATGCATATGGCCACTCGGCGTGGTGTGCTAAAACACTTAATTATAAACTTCAATATTTCATTCAAAATAATCTCAAAACGCTTTGTGACATTTTGTAAAGCCGTGCATGCATTAAGGCCACTGAAACTAATGAACAACTGAAACGCTGGTTTTGGTTTTATTGTTTGTCGTTTAAACGTGCCTGTTGCATAGGCTATCTTTATTATGTTTATGGTCTATTGGTGAAGTAGCCTATAGCATTGATTACTGTGGAGGGAGGGGTGTGGGGATTAAAATAATTCAGCAGAAGCAGGGATGTTTAGACCAGAAGGAAATCCCCGTCCCCCCTGGCAAATCGCACTTTACTTAAAACCTTAAAAATCAAAGGCTATATATATATATATATATATATTTTTTTTTTAGGCTATTATAATTATAATTTTTATTTTTTTATTTTTACAGAACTGCTTTTGAAATTACGATTGGTATTATTATACATATGTAAAGTCGTTCTATTGGATACTATTTGTTCCTTTGTGTAAAATGGAAATGCATGGTAATTTGATTTTAAGCAAAAAACTAAATGATGTAACAGAGTTTTAGAACTAGACAAATCTCTCTGCATTAATAGCCTAAATATAAAATTTGACTACAGTAGTTCATGTTTGATCGGGCTTTGAACCCGTGTCATCTCAATGTTCGAACCGTAAGTTCTGTGTTCGCTCATATGAGCGAGAAAACGTTTTGTGGTTAGCCTATTGTGAGTGTAGGCCTACTTTACATGAAAAAAAGTAGACCTTTTACAGTTAGCTGTTATGAGAAAAATAAATTCAAGTGAACGCGCCGCCGCGTTTGTCGAACTCTAATTCAATGCCAGAATAAAACCCGATTTTAGAATACGCACTCGGCGTGGTGTGTCAAAATACTTAAAGGTGCAGTGTGTGACTTTTAGCGACATCTAGCGGTTCGGTTGCGAAGTTTACACAAAGGGCTCAGCCCACCACTCACCCCTCCCTTTCGAAGAAGCTACCGTGTCTCAAACGGGACAAACATCGTCGTCTGAGACAGCAGAGAATAGCCAGAGTAAACAAAGTTTCTGTACCACAGTCCATTATAAACCACATCATGGATAAAGTTTACAAAGCCATAGTCAGGTGAGGATCAAGGGTCTTAATATATAATATAATAGTAGTAATCAGCTGATTGTCTCATGAACGTAACCAGCACATTTCTCCCCACATAGCAAACCCATAATACAGCGAGGGAGAAGAACCACATGAAACTATGCAACTATATATTTTTTCTAACAGGGTAGTAAAAGTTTAGATGGCTAATATGAGCTGTTACTGTGGCTGAGCTGGTTAAAGCATTAAGCCTTGTTAATACTGGACGCGTCCGCATGAGCCCAAAGGTGCGTGCGGCAAAAATAACGTGATTGTAACAGTGCGCGCGCCTCGGATCCCCTAGACACCACTTACTACACACAATAGGCTTTTTTTCTCTGATTTTGGAAACTCGATCGACTTAAAATGCTTCCAAGATCGACGGGTTGGTGATTCCTGTAACTGTTTTAAGGTCAATGACAAGAGTACTAATCAGCTGTCTCACGAACGTAACCAGCTCACTCATTTATCCCCACATAGCAAAGCCATAACACAGCGAGGGAGAAGAATTAAGTTACATGAAACAATCCAACTACATATTTACACCACTGACAAGGGAAAAGTCACTACTCACGGTGTTTATGGCTAGCTTCAAGCTTTCTGCGGCTTCTCTTTCAAGGTAGTGACGAAACGCGCTCTGTAACGCTGTTTGTTCGCTGTCGGCTATGGTAGAAACATGACGTCACAATATGTCGACCTTCATAGAAGGGGATTCCCGCGCCTATGTAGATATAAAAGCCTCATTCTAAGGTAATAAAAACATTACGGTTTATTAAGTAAGTTCTTTATACACCACTGAACACATAGTTATGGATGTCATATTGCATTTCTGTTAATAGATACTCAAAATTTTCACACATTGCACCTTTAATTATAAACTTCAATATTTCGTTCAAAACCACCAAAACGCTTTGTGACATTTTAAAAAAGCCGCGAATCAATGTAGCCTATTAAGGCCACTGGAACCAGGATTGTAACTGAAACGCGCTGCATGTTACTGGTTCAGATTTTATTGTTTGTTGTTTAAACGTGCGTGTTGCATATATATATATATATTTGACATGGTCTATTTAGGCTAGTTATAGCATTGATTAGCCTACTGTGGCAAATCCCCCACCGACAAATCGCACCTTGCTTATGTTTTTAAAAATTCTTTCTGCATGGAACCCCATGAAGTTTTATTTTCTATTTTTTTAACAGAACTGCTTTTGAAGACGTAAATTCAGTCAATCGGTTGGATGAGCTTTGTTCCTTAGTGTAAAATGGAAATGCATGGTATTTTTATAAACACCATGTTTATTCGGGATTTGAAAAAGTGTCATCCAAATGATTGAAACCTAAGTTCTACCACTCGACCACAACCTTTTTCACTGAGAAATGCCCAGAAGTTCGGTTCTTCAGCAATCAGTGTGCGCGCGCGCAAGAGAAGCGCTCTTCAATCTTCTCATTCCTCAATTTAGCGTCATTGATTGCACCCAATTTATTTTCACTGACTGCGAGATAGGCCTAACTTTTGATTCATAAAATGTTCTGCGCTAAAAGTTTGCTATATTCTATTTAAAATGTAGGCTACTTTTACATAATTACGTTTTGCTTTCGCTTAATGTCCCTTTGCACCACCTGGTGGTCATTTCGCGAACGACTTTGAAATGCGACTGGTTTATTTTCGCCGCGGTGCATTTGGTATAGGCATAGGCATTCGGTGTAGGCTATGGTATATGGTATAGGCATAGGCACGCGGTAATAGGCATTCTGGTTGTCCGCCTACTGTATGTGTGTTATGTAGTTTGACGCTAATTATAGGTCTAATTCACCTGTCGCGCCTGGAGCTATCTATTTCACAATCTATTTTGTTACAAGAATTTACATAAGGCCCCAAGAATATGCCTTTTCTTTTTTCTTTTTTTTTTTTTTAAAGATTTCAGGTAATAGGTGGATTGACGAATCTGGGATGAAAGTGGTGTTGATGGGCAAGCCAAGAAATGTCAGAATAAAGACTAATAATGGCTGAATAAAAACAAAAAAAGTATGATAAAAGAAAAGAATAATGATGAATAAGTCTTACACTGGCAGAGTTGCTAACATTCGTCAAGACAGAACAATAGAATCATGAATGGGCAGTTCCCTGCGCCAGACATTACAGTTCAGGGGAGTAAATGTATCATGCCAATTCTAAATTCTAAACGTATCACGACCAATTGCATAATCAGTTAAAAAATAATAGAAACAAAAATCAGATGCTCTGGAATAAAGAGAGAAGATGCAATAGCTTGTCATTATAAAATACATGACAATCAGGTGATCTCAGCATGATAGCACAAGAGAAAAATTCAAATGTTAATTTCCTTTGTTTTCTCAGAGAGCTGGCCTCTCTTCCAGTTCTTCCAGTCTTGCAGTTATAGGGGACATAAATAATCTATTAGCGCTTTCATTAGCCTTCGCTAAAAAAACACATAACATGGTCTTATGAAATGATTTATAAAATGCATAGTTTAAGAGATATAATCCTCAGATTTTAAATGAAGCATGACCACATTTGTGGCTTCATTTTAACTGTGGTTATAAGCTGTTATACCACATATATATATATATATATATATATATATATATATATATATATATATATATATATATATATATATATATATATATTACATTTAAAAAATATATTCTTTATATTTTATGTTTTGTTTTTATGTTTTGTTTTTATGTCTTATATTTAGAAAGCCAAAACTTAAGAGTTTACAGTTGAAGACTTAGAATTACTCAGATTAATAATATGGATAAATATAAGACATAAAAACAAAACATAAAAAAATGGCAGAAATAGGAACAGTAGTATGCTAGTATGATGTTCTGAATTCAGCAACTGATATTTTCAATCCCCCCCCCCCACCACACACACACACACACACACACACACACACACACTGACGGTCTATCTGTAAATATGCCTAAATATATATTTTAGTAAACTTATTTTGTTTTATAGTATTAAATTATTTTATAATGTTTTTTTATGCTACAGACTCTCACTTGATTCAGTTCTTTGTTTCCAGAATATGCTTGACAGCACAAATAAAATAAAGATAAAACTATATAACCAGTCTGTCATCTGAAACTCCACCCTCTTACAAAACCTACCAGGAAGTGACGTCATTTTTTCTGCCTTTCATTTTTACTGAAAGCTAAAACGAGTCAGAGTTGTGAAAAACAGAGGAGGACACTTTATATTAGGCCTATAGCATTTTTGTTTATTTCTAAATGAACCCAGATGAGATTTTAACTGTAATTGTTATTTACTCTTTAAACCAAAGTTCAGAAAGTGGAAGTAAATTGTAGATCATTGGATCTTTTACAAGACGAGGAAATGGATTCAAAATCTGTGGAAGAGCTTTCTTGTCCTGTTTGCTGTGAAATCTTCAAGGTTCCTGTTATTCTGTCCTGTAGTCACAGTTTCTGTAAAGAGTGTTTACAACAGTTCTGGAAAACTAAGGAATCTCAGGAGTGTCCTGTCTGCAGGAGAAGATCCTCAAGAGATGATCCACCAGTTATTCTCGTATTAAAAAACTTGAGTGATTCATTGATAAAGGAGGGAAATGAGAAACGTTCATCAGGATCTGAGGAGATCTGCAGTTTACACAGTGAGAAACTCAAACTCTTCTGTCTGGAGGACAAACAGCCTGTGTGTTTAGTGTGCAGAGACTCAGAGAAACACACCAATCACACATTCAGACCCATCAGTGAAGTGTGTTCATCTTACAAGGTAAGACTCGTCTCTCATTTCATATGCTGAAACAGTATTTGTGTAGCTACACAATAGATCAGTATTTATTTTTGCTCAGACTAAATCTCTATGATTTACTACTGAAATTCTGCATTAAGCTTCAACTGCTCTGATGTTCAAATCTTCTTGAATGTAACAGCATTGGGACCAAACATGTTATGAAAAAAATGGATATGTCATGGGTTATTAATTTTTTTCTGATGTCTAGTTCCCTTTCAGTCGATAACGTCGGACGTAGTCGACGTCGACTGAATGTGGATCGCGTCAGAGAGCCAATGTTCGTTGAGCAGAAATGCTCCTGTAGTTCAGTGAATTTATCACACTCAAGTGTTGAGCAGAAATGCTCCTGAAGTTCAGTGAATTTATCACACTCAAGTGTTGAGCAGAAATGCTCCTGAAGTTCAGTGAATTTATCACACTCAAGTGTTGAGCAGAAATGCTCCTGAAGTTCAGTGAATTTATCACACTCAAGTGTTGAGCAGAAATGCTCCTGAAGTTCAGTGAATTTATCACACTCAAGTGTTGAGCAGAAAATGCTCCTGAAAGTCAGTGATCTTCACATGTTGTGTTGAGCAGTGCTCCTGTCTTTTTGCGCCCGTCGCTTGCACCTACGGTGCCAAGTCAGGAGGGAGCAGGTCTTCATAGTTGCCCCTTATTGGCCCAACCAGACCTGGTTCCCATCGACAGCCTTCCTGACTTCCCCTGAACACTTTTTCAGGAACGGGGCACGATGGCACCCACGTTCTACCCCTGGAGATGCTGGCGGTCTTACGTCTGAACGCGGAGGTTCAGGTGGCTATCACAGGAACATGTGATAGTTACCATCACTTCTGCGAGCACCCCCTGAAAGAGGTGGTGTGCTTACGCCTTTAGAAGTGGAACCTAGTCGTTGAGTGTGTCTTCTCTCCGTGAGGAAATCCTGAAAGCTTTCGATCATTTCAGTGCTCTCTTTCCTGCAAGATGGGTTGGAGTAGGCTGTTTCCTCCACCCTCGAAATAATGTTGCCTCTGTATTTTTGACGCTCATCATGATGCAGAAGCGTGGGAAGCACGTCCTGATCGTCAGGTTCCTGAGGGGGCAAGGTAATGTAAATCCTTGCATCCTTCTTTATCCTCTTGGTCATTATCTCTGGTGCAACTGCACTGCAGAGACCGCCCCTGAGCCACTGCAGGCAGTGAGTTTAAAATTCTGTTAAATCAGTTCTCCTGCTCGCATGGTCTCTACTAGAGGGTAGGGACTTGCTCGCTTTCGGTCAACGACTTGTGCCTGGAGTTTAGGCCGGCTAACTGTCACGAGCTCAGACCCCAGACTGAATTGTGCCCAAGGTTCCAACCTCTCCCGTAATAGGAGTAGGTGGTGAGCCTGCAAGGGCTGCCCCGGAGGAGGCAGACCCAGCCCTGGCTTTCTCTGTCCGTCCGCTTCATAGCGTTTAGACGTGTACAGAATGCAAGCCTTAGACCTCAGACCAGCTCTTATCTGTTAGGAATTCAGCAGAAAGGGAAAGCTGTTTCGAAGCAAAGTTGGCCCACTGATGGTGGCTGCCTTCATTTCGTTGAAAAATTCCGTTATGCTCATGTCCACTGAGGTGTTGAGCTCCTCTGTAATGAGTATTTGCTCCGCCTGGGTGTTGACAGAGTGCTTTGCTGACAGATTTTAGAGCTGGGGGCTGGGCGACACCTAGTTTGAACCGCTGCTTCCCGTGGGCTCCCTTCTCATAAAGCCAGTTTCACCGTGAGCCCGGTTCAAGTGTTGGCTTGCTGCGCCATTCCCCTCCTATGGACTGGATACGTGCGCCTTTCTACTCCAGTTGAGTTCCCTGAATCCGAACCCTGTTGAGTTCCTCCACACCCCTCTGACGTCGGACGTGCGGAACGTCTTGTGTTAGGCCTACCACTCGTAAGCAGTGTGGAACCTGTGTTAGGCTGGGTCCATATGTTGCGGTCCCTACGGTGATCCCATATGTGTATTCTTCCACGATACGGCTCCCTACGGCGAGCCCGTGTCTTCCCTCGACAGAGTCTCTCTGCCGTCACTGTCCGGTGAGTCTCACCCCGTCTTAGGCTGGAGCCACCCCAGTGACATTCCATATGTCATACTGCCCGGTCATCCGCCCAGTTCATATGTGTATTCTCCACATTACCTCCCTTCGGGTAGGTACCTCCCTTCCGCAGCGTCCCTTCCTTCCAATGTACGGGAACGCTTTCCCAGTGGTCCTGTAGGAAGAGCAGTGACTTCCCTGGCCTAAGCCCTGTCCTTCCCCGCCTTAAAATTGCGGGGGCATCAGGAGGCTTTTGTCTAGGCACTGGAAGGTGGCAGCTTTAGTGGCGTTTCAATGTCTTTCCCCATTCAGTCGACATCGACTACGTCCGACATTATCGACTGAAAAGGAATGTCCTGGTTGAATATGCAAACCACCGTTCCCTGAAGGAGGGAACGGAGGACGTAGTCCCCTTGCCACTACCACTGGACCACAGCTGACTCCGGGTTACGCTCGGCTCCTCAGCAAAAAAGCAACTAGTGCGTGCATCCACTTCCGTATTTATACCCACGCCAAGTGTGTGTGATGCGAATCACGCACGCCAATTCCATTGTCTCGTTTAATAGTACTCAAAGAACATTGGCTCTCTGACACGATCCCCATTCAGTCGACTTCGACTACGTCCTACGTGGGTTGCATACGCAACCAGGACGTTTCATGTTTAGCAGCTCCCCGTTATGTTTATTAGTCTTCCCTGGTGCTTCCTATTAGCCACACCCTCTTGTTATCTTGTTTGCCCTTGTATTTAAAGGGGCATTCGCCAACTCTAGCTATTTCTTCACTGATTTTCACTTTTGTTGTCCCATGTTTTGTCAACGAGCTCCCCCTACAGCTGTGAGGCGTATATTTCACAACAATGTTTCTACCGCTGCTCATGTTCATTTGTTATTATCGGAGCCGGCCAACTTTATCGTGTGGAGATATGTTTACCGAGGTGGGTAAAACATCATACACATTGAGGGTGGCGTGTGTGTTTATGTCGAATTGCCGAAAAGCAGTTTGTGTTTCTCGCTCGTTCTTGCTTCTCACGAGACTTCCTATTTCCAACTTACCGGGACGTTAATCCCCAAGATTTAAGGTTGGTTTTCCGCCTAGGAACGTTGGGGGGAGCGGGGAAAGTCACCATTCTCGCCAGAAGAGGTTATTAAACCATCCAAATGATTTCTAAACGGTTTTATTAAGTTGAAATAGTTGCCGAATGCCCCTTTAAGCCTGTGTGTCTATTTCAGTCTTGGAGTCCTTAATGTTGTATGCTGGTTGTTCTGTTCCCTAGTCCTGTTTCCTGAGTCTGAGTTTATGTTTGTATAGTTTGAGTTTGTGTAAATAAAGAAATGCTGCAAATGGATCCTACTTCCTCGTCTGCTTCAACCACCCGTGACAAAGACACACCAAAAAGTGATTGATACTAACATTCTTTCTCTTTCTGTATTTGTATTTAAACAACCTCAAATATATAACTGCATGGATATAATAATCAAGAATTGACATTTGCAAAAAACACATTTGTTTGCCGAAAACATCATATTCTTGATGTTCATCCTTTCCAAATTAAATCATTAAAAAATATAAATTATGTCCTCCAATTTTAAGACATAAATGCTTCCTGAGAATGACCCATTCAACATATAAATAATATAACAATAAAAACATCCAAACATAAAATATTTAAACCTCTTAAAGCTGCATAAGTTTCACAGATTTTCATCTTAACCTGTAGGAGGAATTTAATACAGCACTGACATCCTTACTAAACAACCTCGAACATGGAAAAGAAATGAAGAAAAAGTGTGATGAAACAATTGAACACATCACGGTGAGGATGTATAAAGAGTTAAATACTCAACATTCACACACAGAGTTTATTATTGACATTAGTGGATTGTGTGTTCATACAGAGCTGACTGAAGTGAATGTGATTTGATTTCAGTCTCAAACTGAGCACACAGAGCGTCAGATTAAAGAAGAGTTTGATAAGCTTCATCAGTTTCTCAGAGACGAAGAAGAAGCTACAATCACTGCACTGAGGGAGGAAGAGGAGCAGAAGAAGCAGAGGATGAAGGAGAAGCTGGAGGAGATGAACACACACATCTCAGCTCTTTCACACACAATCAGAGACATGGAGGAGATGATGAAAGACAATGACGTCTCGTTTCTAAAGGTGACAGATCAATCTGGCTTCATTCTTTGTGCATAAAACAACTTGTATAGAGAGACTCATTGACATTGAGAGTGTTTGATAAGATATTAAAATGTTTTCAAACTCTATATTTTCCAGAACTATAAAGTCACGATGGAAAGGTAAGTGAGCTGCTCGTATCTCTTCTCTCAGTGGATCTAAACTCAAATTCACTGCAGTTCTGACTCCTGAATGTTCCTCAGAGTCCAGTTCTCACAGCCGGATCCACGGATGAGTTCTGGAGCTTTGATTCATGTGTCGCGTTATCTGGGTAACCTGCCGTTCAGAGTCTGGAAGAAGATGCTGGAAACTGTCCAACACAGTGAGTCTCGCTGATCTGACACAGTGCAAAAGATAGTTCAGATATAAACACACACAACATCAACATTTGATAGAAATATATTTAATAGTTACTTGAATTTCTAAGTGAATCTGAACTGTATATCAGAAAACCATCAGATCATACAGTGAACTCATAATGAAAGTCTATTCCTCATGGTCAATGTTTATGTATTAGGATACAATAGTGTTTATTGAATACTGATATTAAACCTGAAGCCTCAATCCATTCTGACAGTAACTGAGAATCCATTGTAATGATTTATTAACCCTTTCAACAAAGTCTTTATATGTGTTTTACATTTACATTTCTAATACAATCATATTTCATCCTGTAATCTGATGTTATTGTCTTTGCAGCTCCATTGACTCTGGATCCAAACACAGCACATCCTCGTCTCACACTCTCTGCTGATCTGACCAGTGTGTCGTTCAGTGATGTATATAAAACACTTCCTGATAATCCAGAGAGGTTTGACAGTTATGCATGTGTCCTGGGATCTGAGGGCTTTAACTCAGGAACACACTGCTGGGATGTGGAGGTTGGAGACAATACATACTGGATTCTTGGAATAACCACAGCATCAAACCAAAGGAAGGGATTGGATTTCTTTGAGTCTAATGTCTGGTATATGGAGTACATAAACAGCAAATACAGCTCAGAATCCCCAGAGCAACCCTTCACTGTCTTCACTGTTAAACAGAAGCTTCAGCGTGTGAGAGTTCAGCTGGACTATGACAGAGAAACAGTGTCATTCTCTGATCCTGTAACTAACACACATTTACTCAAATTCACAACCACCTTCAATGACACTGTCTTTCTATTTGTATATAATCGCTGCACAACTTCTCCTCTGAGGATCTTACCAGTTAAAGTGTTTATAACAGCAGAAAATCACAGTTAAAAAAACAAAAAAACCCCCCCAAAAATAACTACTTTATTTCAACTATTCATTTCCTTCTATGTGGGCCTCGAGTGAGTTCACTAGTGTAATAGCGTAGTGCTTCTGTGTTGTACGGCACACGTATCACACACATGACCAGCGTCGGCCAATAGTGAGCCTACAATGTGCAAGAATGTGAACAAGTCGGAAGTCAACAGCACATATATGCCAGAATGTAAAATTAGTTATTTTATGGATTTAAAAATGATCCATTTTTGTTTTTCCTTTACAAATGAATTCAAAATTACCACCTATCTTCTAGTAGCTACAAATGCATTGTGTGTAGCGGCCCCTTGGATTTATTGATCAAGACGCAGAGAGTTTCAAACGGGTGTTGATTTATTATTCCTCTCAACGTGCACCATGCACCATGAACACCGTGAAAACTACAGAATAAAACAGAAGAAATACAAAATGCTTCCATGTAGTTTCACAAATAATTGCACAGAAATTGTGTTCACATATTAATCATGTTTACACACAATACAAATAATTTTAACTAACAACCAATATGAATATGAAATGTTTTTTAAGCTTTTATGACAAATAAATATCACATGCTTTTGAATGAAATACAATATAATTGTTCACAGAGATAATATTGCTTGTATATTGATGACGTGCAATTAACCCATAAACAAATGAAGCAAAGAGATTTTCTTTTCCCTAAAATCCCTTCTGATAATAATAAACTAGACACATTTTTCTTTCATACCTCATTCCGCTCTCCAAGGACGCTAATCAAATAGTTTCCGCCATCAGCTATCGTGCTCTCTAGCTTGACACTCTCACAGTTCGTAGGTCAGTTTTTTAGCGTTCTTCCAACGACGCGTGAGCACCACATTGTGAAGAGAAAGTAGTAGGAAGTTTTGCGTCACAAAAAACAGAAGAAGAAGAAAAAAAAACGGCGCTTTTCAAAATAAAAGCAGACCAGGCAAGGAGACACTGTAGAACTACAATGTCTTATTAAAATATAAATATAATACTATGTAGGAGAACATTAATGCAATTTATCAGACATTTACACAGTGCTCACATGCTAAATGTCTCTTTTCTTATACACAGTGCACACTTTTGTAGTAAATTGTGGACGTGTGATTGTTGCATAAAGATTATGCTTGAATTTTATCCATAGCCTTTACAAGGACAGGTAACGTTAACCCTCAAATGTGTTTGCATTACAATAATGTGGTACAGGTATTCTAACAAAACTGACAGAATCTATTTACATATTGTAAATGTTTACTATAACTTATGGGATGATCTGGGGTGTTTTGTTTATTTCAACTTAAACTATTTGTATTGTTGTTTTTTAATTAATTTGCTTTTTTGCATAAAGAACTGCTTCTTCAGCTCTTGGATGTTAAACATTGTCAAAAGAAAAATCATCCGTGTTTTAACTTAGGGGCCGCTAACACGACACCGTTCTAATAGAAAACCTTTAATGCGATCCAGCCGCTCATTTGTATAAAACAGTGCCTGGTGGCTCTTAGAATTTTAAGCGTACTTCCGCGTAGCCACGTGAATCGGAATAATCCCGACAACGTTTAATCAGTACAGAGGAAGCCTTCACAGGGAAGAGACTAGTTGACACTTCAGGACTGCGTTGTCATCGTGTCCAGGTGCAGGCCCTTCATCAGATCCGGATACGGCCTGGATCCGGCGGACTGCGGTAAACCTTGGGATAAACAGAGAGACTAATATTAGTGTAGACGCCATCCTTCTTATGATGTACCAAGTACATCAGGATTTATGGGATGTGTTCCCGGTTCCGGCCGATCTAAACTATGCAGCCTAACATTGAATTATAGAAGTCTATAATGTGTTGTGTGTATGCTAAGCCAAAGAGATGTGTTTTTAGTGTAGATTTGAATTGACAGACTGTGTCTGCTTCCCGAACAATGTTAGGAAGATTGTTCCAAAGTTTTGGTGCTAAATAGGAAAAGGATCTCCCGCCAGCAGTCGATTTTGATATTATAGGCATTATCAACTGGCCAGAATTTTAGATGGCAATAGACGTGAAGGACTATAATGCGTTAAGAGCTCGCTCAAGTACTGGGGAGCTAAACCATTTAGTGTTTTATAAGTCATCAGCAATATTTTCAAATTTATACGATGTTTAATAGGGAACCAATGCAGTGTTGACAGAACTGGGCTAATATGGTGTAATGAGGATGCAGAGGCAGAGTGAGAATCCATGTGCGGAAGTTTATTAAAGATAGTCACCATAAACAAATACGAGAAGGCAGGCCGCGTGTCAGAAGCAAGGTAGCAGTCAGATAGGTTAGCATCCAGTGGGGAAATCCAAAAGGCATAAGTCAGTAGCCAGGCAAGGGGTCCAAGCAGAAACATCAGTTCAAACAGGCAACCAAAACAAAGGGATAATCCAGGGATCGATAAACAGAGAATCAGGCAAGATCATACACAGGCAGACAGGCAATGGAAAATGGTCAAAACGCTTGGTAAGGCAGGTTAACTGACAATACTTCGCAAATGTGTGCAAGCATGGTCTCTGGTTAAAAAGGAAGGCAAACAGGAAATGAGTGTAGAAGAAGCAGAGGGCGTGGATCACAGTCAGTACTCCTTCTGCTGGTTAGGCATTACATATGGTCATACTTCCTGGTTCTGGTAAGAACTCTAGCAGCTGCATTTTATGTATTAAACGTGAAGGGAAACCACCCAGTAGAGCATTACAATAATCTAGCCTTGATGTCATGAACGCATGAATCAATTGTTCTGCATTTTTCATTGAGAGGATATGACGTAATTTAGATATATTTTTAAGATGAATAAAATGCAGTTTTACACTAGACACGTGACTTTCAAATGAAAGATTGGTATCAAAGAGCACACCCAGGTTCCTAACTGACGACGAGGACTTGGCAGAGCAGCCATCAAGTGTTAGACAGTATTCTAGGTAATTATGCAAGGAAGTTTTTTGTCCAATAATTAGAATCTCTGTTTTTCAGAATTAAGTAGTAGGAAATTACTAGTCATCCAGTTTTTTATATCAGCTATGCATTCCGTTAATTTTGTGGATTGGTAAGTTTCGTAAGGGCGTGAAGAAATATAGAGCTGAGTATGATCAGCATAACAGTGAAAACTAATGACATGCTTCCTAATGATATCTCCTAAGGGTAGCATGTACAGAGTGAACAGCAACGGTCCTAGTACTGAGCCTTGTGGTACACCATACTGAACTTTTGACAGATAAGACATCTCTTAATTTACTGCTACAAACTGATAACGGTTAGATAAATATGATTTAAACCATGCTAGTGCAATTCCACTAATGCCAACATCATTTTCGAGTCTATTTAAAAGAAAGTTGTGGTCGATAGTGTCAAATGCAGCACTAAGATCGAGTAGCACTAATAGAGAGATACAACCACGATCAGATGATAAGAGCAAATCATTTGTGACTCTAATGAGAGCTGTCTCAGTACTACGATATAGTCTAAATCCTGATTGAAAATTCTCACAGATACCATTTCTTTCTAAAAAGGAAAGTAGTTGTGAGGATACTGCCTTTTCTAGTATCTTTGACAGAAAATGTAGATTTGAGATCAGCCTGTAATTGACTAATTCTGTAGGATCAAGTTGCGTTTTTTTAACAAGCGGTTTAATCATAGCCAGCTTAAAGGTTCTACGTACGTATCCTAATAACAAAGATGAATTAATTATATTAAGAAGCGGAAATATGACCTCTGGAAGCATCTCTTTCAATAGTTTAGTCGGTATAGGGTCTAACATACATGTTGTCGATTTATATGATATAACGAGTTTATAAAATTCACCCTTTCCTATAGCAATGAATGAATGAAATTTTTCATCAGTGAAACTACATTGCACTGTCTGATGCGATACTGTAGTAGACAGTTGCATATAGGGCTGGGCTAAACGGTTATTTTTTAAACGATTAATCTAGCGATTATTTTTTAGATGCATCGATTAATCTAATGATTCATTTTTCAGTCCGATTCGATTTCAATTTGATTCGATTATCGATTATCTGCCCATTAATTGACTAATAGCAATTTAGACATGTTGATTTACATATCTGAATGAAAAAAAAACATGAATTCCTTAACATTGCAATATATGTTCATTGCTTTTAAAATTCCAAAGTAAAAGACTATACAAGTGCAAAGTAATGCATTATTAGTCAGAGGTAGCATTCAATAAAACCTTGAAGCCTTGAAAACACATAGGCAAAGCTTACTGAAAAAAAGTGCAATCTGTCATGACACATTGAAGAGCCACAAAATAGTAGGCTGATTTATGGATTAATTTTCTTTGACTGACCAAATTTGAAAGTTGAGACTTTATTAAATGTTATCTTCTTGGTCCTGTCTGTCAGCACGTTGTCAGTGTCCTCTATGTATTTTTCACGACATTAATAGTTATAAGCGCATACTTGCAGCAGTCTCGCATGCGCTTAGAGCTCCTGTGAATTGCACGTATAAAATGAAGGAACAACCTCGATCCATCAGGAAACGCCACATAGGTCGCAGCATTTCACTGCGCTTCATGACATTTTTTCCTTTTGTGCGAAGAAGCCGTTCGCTGGAGATGTGTTAAAAGATAGCGGAGTGCATTCATGATTATTAGGCTGCCGGTATAATAATCATCCTGGCGCCGGGTCTGAGTGAGTAATTTACTCTTTAAAATAAATACTTTATTTTACTCATTTAAGACTGCTCTTATGAAGACACTCAACAAAACGGACAGTTTGGCATAATTTGTGTGTTATTTGTCCCTGAAAGAGAACTCGATACTGACGCACATTTTTCTGTGGGTTGTGTGTGTGTGCATACTTTAGAGGAACGAGTGCGAAACGCCTTGCACTTCTGATAGTCTGAGGAGCCACTCGTGTTGCTACTACTCTCTGGCGCCGCCATCTTTGTTTCGAATCAATCGGTGCGCATATTTTGCGTCGACGTATTTTTCAGCCCTGCTGCACGGGCTCTACTACAGCCGGAACCGAACAATGTTCAGTGTTCTCTAAGCTAATCACATCCAAAGTAGTATCTAAAGCCCTTGTACTCTTACAATTAACCTCAGTTAAAGTTTGGATGCGTGTCTCTAGTTCTGAAATCTTCTCCGTCAGCCTGACTATCTCCCTGCATTTATCACATGTAAATCCTGTGCTGACAGAGAAGGCTATGCATCAGTGGTTGTCAATCCTGGTCCTGGGGACCCACAGCTCTGCACATTTTATATGTCTCCTTTATCTGACACACCCAGTTTAGTTCAGAGCTCTTTCCTAACGAGATGATGATCTGAATCAGGTGTTTTAAATGAGGGAGACATACAAACTGTCCCCAGGACCAGGATTGAGAACCACTGCTCAATGAAGTGCAAGTGACAATAAGAGGAGAAGATGACATGACTCGCCGTATTTGTTTGAATGACTGATACTCACCACAGTTGATTGATGTATTGGTAAAATGCGCTAGCGAGCGAGCCCGCAAGCAAAATAAATAAATAAATAAGCGCACTGATGGCACAGTAACAGGCTAGCGAAATACTAGCGTGTTGTGTAAGCAACGATTTAGATTGAAGCTAGCGATGTAAAGTTAATATGTGATATTGAGTAAATTATATTTAGCAGTATAAACAACAGGAAATGCTAGTAAATAAGGATTCAAAACAGAAATATATACAAGGCTTACAGACGCAAACCAACTCAGCAGCAGCAGCAAGGCAGACAGGAGCAATCGAGCAACAGACGAGAAACAGGAACTGACGCGTTCCTGAACTGACGCAAACTGAGTTGCGAGGCAACTGACCTCGCTCTTCGAGCGACGAAAGAAACTGCACGTTCAGTCGGTCAGGCGATGTCCAACTTGGTGGTCTAGGAGTGCCACATTTGGCTCAACCTGGCGGACATGAGGGACACCGATAAATAACGGTTCCTAGATGCCCCTCTCTCCCATGGTGGGTTATTCGGCGACGCAGTCGAGAGCTCCGCCCAACAGTTCTAGGCCGCCCAGAAGCAGGCCGAGGCCATCCGACACATCCTGCCCCGGCGGACCGCTGCTGCTCACACCCGTCCGCCAGCCGCAGACCCTCTCTCCGCTCGTCGCCGAGGTCGACCTCCTGTGGCGTCCTCCACTCCCGCGAAGCCTCAGCAGCAGCCACCATCCAGGCCTCAGCGTGGAGCAAGCCGCAGGAAGTCGACCACGCCCGTCCAGGCCTCTGCCAAACCAGGAGGTAAGCGGAGGTGCAAACGACCCTGAGACGGGTGACCCAGAGGTGGATCATGTAGCTCTTCAGGAGATGGTGAACGCGCTGCTCCCCCGGTGCAGGGCCAGGCGGATAATCTTTTGTTTCCTTTTCTTTTTGTTCCGCCACTGACCCATGGGCCACACACAATTTCAACAAAACAACAATTTCTGAAACCTCTGGGTCCCAACAGGGCACGCTTAGCAGTCGATGATGCTATGCCTTGTCACCCTTAAGCCCCTCTTTCATTGCCGGCGAGCAGCAGTGGCTGTGTTCCGGACGCACTCAGCTACGCGATTCAGTTCGCCCGGCGTCCCCCTGTGTTCAAGGGGATTCTGTTCACCCGTGTTCTAGTGGACAGTGCCCCTGTGTGTAGATCTGTTTGCCGCCCCAGACAAGTCTCACTGCCAGTTGTTCTACTCCCTGACTGAGGGGACCATCGGCACAGATACTCTGGCACACAGCTAGCCCCCGGGCCTACGCAAGTATGGTCCCTGGACGGGACAAGGAGGTTCTAGGTGACCTACCCCCAACAGTAGTTGACACCATCACTTCCGTTGGAGCCCCCTCAACAAGGCGCCTCTGCATATCACGATGCAGTTGAAGGTAAGTCACTGGGAAAGCACAACCTGATCGTCAGGTTCCTGAGGGGGGCGAGGAGACTAAATCCTCCTCGTCCACTTTCTATACCCTCTTGGGATTTCTCTCTGGTCCTTTCGGCTCTTCAGAGACGACCATTTGAGCCTCTGCAATCAGCTGAGTTATGTCTTGTAAAACAGTACTCCTGGTTGCATTGGCCTCCATCAAGAGGGTAGCATTTTCGGTCGACGAATCGTGCCTGGAATTCGGCCCGGCTGACTCTCACCTGATCCTGAGACCCCGCCCGGATACGTGCCCAAGGTTCCCAACCACTCCCTTCTGGGACCAGGTGGTGAACCTGCAGAAGGGGAAGGCTGTCTCCAAGCAGAGGATGGCCCACTGGATAGTGGAGGCCATAGGCATGGCTTACGAAGCCCAAGGCTTGCCTTGCCCGCCCGGGTTGAGAGCCCACTCCGTTAGGGGTGTAGCTTCTTCTTGGGTGCTGGCACACAGCGCCTCGCTGAAAGATATCTGTAGAGCTGCGGGCTGGGCGACACCTAACACGTTCGCTAGGTTTTATAGCCTACGTGTTGAGTCGGTTTCTTCCTGTGTGCTCGCTTCAACCAGCCGGTAACACCGAAGTTCCCGCTCTAGTCTCAGCTTGCTGCGCCACTCCCCTCCACATGGAGCGGATACGTGCGCTTCTTGCTCCAGTCGAGTTCCCCACTCAGGCGAACACTGTAGAGTTCCTCCGCACCCCTTCGGCAGTTGGACGTTGCGAAGCGTCCAACGCCAGGGCCTAGTGCTTGTATGTTTGTGTAACTTGTGCTAGGCTGGGTTCCATATGTTGTGATCTCTGCGGTGGTCACGAGGTGAGTGAAGTTTTTCACGCACGCCAACGTTCATTGGCTCGTTCTATAGACACTCGAAGTTGATAGGGCTCCCTGAAGTGATCCTAATTAAGTCATCACGTCGACGTTATGTCTCCTGTTCTCTCCTTCAGGGAACGAGGGTTAAATTAGAAACCGAGACGTTGTCCAGGATGCCCCTTTGCCAGAAAGTGAGAGCTCTGGCATTTGCTGGCCAATAATAATGCTTAAAAATAGGAAGGCCGAGGCGATGGGGTTTTAAGCCCCCAACGTCGTCTTCAAGGCAGCGCTGCATGGCGCTGCATCCCCCTACAGTTTCAGCCAATCACAGCACTGGCGCTAGATTTCAACGAGCGCTTGACTCCTTCTGCAGTGAAGCCATTCGCCTCAACGTTGGTAAGGTGAGTAGCCTAGATATCGTAAGATAGGAATGTGACTGTATTTGAATTCATTTTGAAATGGTTACATGTGCTTTGAGTAAGGCTGTAGACAAAACTTTTTTTTTTCTTGGCTGAATGGCCACCTCAGCTAGCTAGCTAATGAACTGTCAACACCAATGGTAGCTTTACCTAACAATTTTAAGCCAAGATTAGCTAAAATATGGTCAGTCTGTTATAATAGCTGGTAGTGGTGAGCATTGAAGTTGTGTTGGCAGGTACTACTTTTAAACTTATCAGTGGATATTAAAGATATGGTTTAGCGCTAGCTAACTTCCAGGCAGCCAATTCATTTGTTGAGCAGTTGGGAGAGCGACTGAGAGGTGCTATGTGCGTAGGCATTAGCCTGTATGTTTCCCAGTCTGCTTATTTGAACAAGTGCGACACAACCTAGCTTTAAGTGAGGTGCACATGGTATGAAGCATGGTTGAGTGGTTGTCTTTCAGATTGTTTACAAGCTAACTGATAAGCAGCGACATCCTTTATGATATCTGCTAGACATCTGGACATGGTAACTGAGAGGATACCAAGACAAGGAGACTGACTTCAAGGCTGTTTTATAATACCTGTTGAACTATAGATAACTGGAAGACTCCTTGTAGTAGGTTAAGACAGACCACTTCCAACTAGCTCTGTAAGACTTGCTGCCTCTGAAGTAGCCTGGAGATAACTGGAAGGCATCCAGGTTACAGCTAGGCACAGACAGACTGACTCGGCTGGTTACCTCTGAGGCAAGGGTGTTGAATTGTAGATATGTATTTTGCTAAGTAACTCTAATCCAGTTGTTAGATAACTGGGAGGCAAGTAGATATACAAACTGACTTCTGCTGCTTTGCAAAACTAGCTTCATCCACTTGTTAAGTTCAGATAACAAGGCATTTTAAATAATTGCCTTCCATTGACATAACTGGGAGGTAGCCACATCATTTGAATAATTTGATATTTAACTGCATACCCTGCGTACCCTACTGTTTTGCCTCTCTTTTTATTATGTAGGTCTATTTATTGGAAAAGATGCATGTGGTCACACGAGGTATATTTTAGGGTCATTCTAAATTACACTATCAATTTACCATTTTTAAAGTCCCATTGTGTTTATGGGGAGAACATGTAAATCTATTCTTTCATGATGCATTATTCTTCAGTATTTGCGTACCATAAATGTCTATTCATTATCCATATCCCTTACATGTAATGACAGAACTGTTCTAAACCATACCTTGTAACGTCCTCCAGCAAAAGCAAGGAAAAGCAAGCAACATGATTCAAATGGCAGTAAGAAAGCAATTCTTCTTATTAACGCAAACAGCTCGCTCACGGGGTAAGGGGTGTGGTCTTCTTCGACTTTTCGATTTTTCATTGATGGAAACCCTGTAAATTAATCTAACTCACTATTTTTCAATTCATTATCTCACCCATCAATTAATTCATCCATTCATCTACCATTTTTGACCATCCATCTATCCATACTTTTACCAAAATGAATCAACCCCTATCTAGTCACTTCCAGCTATTCATCTCCTTTTTTTTTTTCTTTTTTTTTTTTTGGAAAAAAACCCTGCTGTTTTTGAAAAACGCTGTTTTTTTTCTGGACAGCGAAACAGTCCAGAATCCAAATATTTCATAGATCACCTCTGGTGACCACTCCACTGGCCCTCCAGCCCCACCCCTGTCTCCAAGGACACCCCAGGACCGTCTGGTCACCTGCTCCTGCGGACCTCGAACTACATCCCCAGGTTGCACAAGACCCCAAACCAGATCCCCAGGGTGCACAAACCCCGTACCAGATCCCCAGGACGCACAAGACCCCGAACCAGATCCCAAGGATCCACAAGATTCCAGGCCAGATCCCCAGGATGCACAAGACCCCAAGCCAGTTCCCCAGGGCACACAAGACCCTAAGCCAGATCCCCAGGGCGCACAAGACCCCGAACCAGATCCCCAGGATGCACAAGACCCCGAACCAGAACCCAGGGGCGCACAATACATCAAACTACATCTCCAGGTTGCACAAGACCCCAAACTAGATCCCCAGGTTGCACAAGACCCCGAACTAGATCCCCAGGGCGCACAAGACCCTGAAGACCCCCAGGACCCCAAGGACACCCAGGCTTATGGTACAGACAAATGGAGCTCGATAGAAACAACACATACCGCTCTGGGCTTTCATAGGAACAATGGAATGTCTGTAATTTTCTAGAACAACCTGACAGTGATTGCCAATCACAAGTTTGCAACAGCATATCGTTTTCATTTCTTGGATTTAGGCTCGTCATCACTCACTGGCCTCTGTTTTTAAATATGTCTGACAAAGGTACCCTGTATCTGTGGAGGAGGTGAAGAGGAGGACTGCTCCTCCAGAGATGATGTCCGTCAATACACTGACATCAATCCTCAGAATTAATAAAAATGAAAAAAGGAACCTGAAGGAGGAGCTGGAGAAGGTGGGAGTGGTCCTGTCACCCAGGTGACATCATTGTGCACCAGACTTACAGAGGGTACAGTTCTATTATTAACAGTTTTACATTAAATTTGGTTGAAAAGTTTGTTATGTTGCTATGTAGTTGGAAAAAAAATGCACTTTGACATAAAAGTGTATCGAAGGCTGTGTTCATTCTATTCACATCTATTTTCTGTTTTACCTTTTGTCATTCAAGGGGAAGCAAAGGACCTTTGCCAGTCGGTCGGTGTTCTTGCAGGCCAAGGGCATTAACTTTGAGGCCACTGACCCAACTGTGGCAATTGGGAAAGCGACAGAGTTAAAGTAAGCATTTGCACAAAAAAAAAAGTACTTTATACATCTGACTGCTCAGACAGGGATACAAAAATTTTATTTGAAGGGCTTAAAGGCACTGTGCCTGAATTCAAGCTTGGGCCAGTACATTTGACATTTGATAGATAGTATATAGTCATATATAATGACAATTTAATAATTTGAATGATTTCTTGCTTTAAGCTCTGTCAGTCTTGTAATGTGACGTCAATTACAATAGGTTAGAAGCTTCACTATGTTGATATAAATGCACAGAAAAAGCTATATACTGAGAACATTCAATGTCTCCCTCCAGATTTGCCTCAGGAGTTCCAGAGGAATGGCCAGGACTTCCACAACTTGAGCCATGGTCTGAGGCCAGGAATGGTTGACATTGTGGTGGAGATTTTGTCAAAATGCATAGATGACAATAAAAAAATGCAGTCATAACCCCCCTCCCCCTCCACATTTTTGCACAATTTGATGCATTTTTGCACGTTTCCAGTTATTCTTTTATGTAAGATTAATGGTTTTATAAAGAGTTATTGACATCTTTCAGAGTGTGTGTTTTTCATTTATCCTTTAACTAGGGTAGTTAGTATCAACACATTAGCCACTAGCCTCGGGCACCAATGAGCGAGCCCTGGCCAACCAAGGCAGCACTTAGTTAAAAAGACATCATCATACATTATATAGAACACACCATGTACAACATTAGACTGTATAAAATACCAAACAAAAACAGGAGACAGATATGAGCTATGAAAAAGTATTATTATTTATGGGTTCAAGGACATATTTCAAAGAAAACTGAATGAAGGTAACTTGTTCCTCATGTCTTTGGGATCTCAAGTAAAACATATATTACAAATATACAACAATAGCGTCTGTTAAGAAATTTGAACATAAACAAACAAAAACAGCAATGATATAAACAAACATATTCCCCACCCTTAACCCTAACCCCCCTATGTATCTCCACTCTGAGCAGAGTTCAGAACGTGCAACCCCTTTTTCTTTACCTTTAGGCTTAAAAGCTCTGTCATTATTTACAGTGTGGTTTTCTTTTTCTGGATTGTTTGTGCATTTGTGTGCACTTGCAAATTTCCTTTTTGTGGGTTCAATTGCTTTCCTGTATTTATGTAGCCTTTCTATCTTCATGTAACCCCTATCCACCAGCCATTTGCACTAGGCCAGAGTTCATTTTGATAAGGACCTGAGTTATTTTGTTTCTAAATGATCTTTTAACCCTGTCTTCTATTATAGATTAACCTCCAAGAAATCCCTTTATGCAAGCAGTCTGTTTACTTATAGCGCATGAGTTGTTTATAAATTACTTTTAAAATAAAAATAAATAAAACAAATAAAATGTCAAAAAAAACCTTTGTGATTGTCTCACTTTTAAATTATTTAATTAAATTAAATTTTAAATTGCAAATTATCCTTAATTTTGCATTAATTTAAAACGCATTGCTGCACAGAGCAGACCTAGGCAATGCAGCTGGCGCGCCTTAGTTGCTCTGTGGCAACTGCTGCAGCCTATCGATGGACTGTTCGTGATGTAAGGACCAATGAGGGCGCAGGCGCCCTCGAGCGTCACGTCCCTCCATAATGGGCGTGGCTTATGTCTATATAAGCCGAGTCCAGATAGGATGCTCTTTTGTTTTTCACACTGAAGCGAAACCAGAACGTAGCACAAGCACGGCAGGGTTACGCAACACTCATTCCCTCATCTAGAGAAAACCGAGGTTACGTTAGTAACTGAGAGTGTTCTCTTACGAGACTACTCTTGTGTTGCGTAAGCTAGCTTACGCTACGGGAACCCAATGTAAAACGCTGTGCGTGCTGAAGTGCCCACACATGGCCCCAAGGGTGTGCACCCGGGGAACCATACTAGTGAGTGATATTCAGACCAACGAGTAGTGGGCCTAAAATATATCATAATCCTATAACTATAGAAACCAGTGCTTATCACATAATCACAGACAGGAGGGACTGAAGTCGGCCTGAACTGTATAGCAACTGACTATTATAGCCTGTCAGTCAGGCATTAGACTGGAAACAGCTTAGCCTGCAGCACAGGAACTTCCAGGTTGTAAAACCTTATAAATGTAGATGAAGAGGCCCAGCCTGCCGCCCTACAAATATACTGGAGTGAAACACCACTGGACCAGGCCCATGAAGAGGCCACGCCTCTGGTCAAATGGGCTCTGATGCTTAAGGGGCATTGAAGGCCCTTAGACCTATAAGCCAGTGCGATAGCGTCAACTATCCACCTGGAAAGAGTCTGTTTCGAGGTGGCTAGCCCCTTGGTACAGCCACCGAACGAGACAAAGAGCTGTTCTGACTGCCTGAAAGCACCAGACCGCTCAACGTATATCCTCAACGTCCTGACTGGGCAGAGGAGATTAACGTCGCTTTCGCCGTCAGACCCTGGTAGGGCTGATGGGGAGATGACTTGGGGACTTATGGGACATAGCCGTGCCTTGGTTTTAGGACGGTTTTAGGGTCGTTAGGCCCAAACTCCATATACGCCGCGCTCACAGAGAGCGTGTGCAGGTCACCCACTCGCTTGACTGAAGCGAGAACCATGAGGAAAACGGTTTTAAAAGATAGAACCCGCAGGTCTACTGACTACAGGGGTTCAAAGGGACTGCTCCTCATAGCGTCCAGGACCGAGGAGAGGACCCAGAACGGAGCCATAGAGGGTCGAGGAAGGTTTAGTCTCCTAGCACCTCTAAGGAAATGAATGATAAGATCATTCCTTCCCAGTGACTGGCCAAGCAAGGGTTTCAAAAACGCTGTGATGGCCGCAACATACACTTTGAGCGTGGAGGGGGACCTGCCCTCATCAAGAAGCTCTTGTAGGAAGGAGTGGATCTCCGTAACGCTGCAGCGTTGTGGGTCTAGGTTTCGAGCTGAGCACCAGCTAGAAAACACTGACCACTTAGAAGCATAGAGCCGTCTAGTAGAGGGTGCCCTAGCTTGTGTAAAAGTATTAAGCACTCTCACTGGGAGATCAGCGGGTACCCGTTGATGGCCCATACGTGCAGAGCCCGTGTGTGCATATTCTGTACACACACACAAGTTGGGGCGCGGGTGCCAAATCGCGCCCTTGGCCTGAGAGAGGCGATCCTTCCTCACTGGAACATGCCACGGGGCCGTGCGCGCTAATTGATGTTTTATTAACAAGGTTCAGGAGGAACACGTTCTAATGATCAAACAATCAAGTCATTCCAACCAGCTGTCAGCAATCCGTAATCAACAGGTCCACTCAATCAGCATGAGTAAAGCCTATAAATATACGCAGTCGACTCATATTCCTCGACAGTTTTCAGAATTTGGTTTACCGTTTTGCTACGATGTCTCAAATGCAACTCTCACCGTCCGATGACGAGCTCAACCATGCTCCGGTTCCACCGCCGTCATCAGCTAGCCCCAGGACCACTTCTTCTCTGCCTGATACTGCCTCCGAGCCCCAGGCTTCATCTCGCGGGCGCCGGTCTGCATAAGCAACCCCTCGCACGCCAAGACGCCAAGGCTTACCCTCCACCGGCGAGGACTCCAGCTTTCTCCCCGGCGTCCTCCTATCGTTCGGCCGTACCGACGATTCCGCCTATTGGAAAGTGGACAGTCTTGAGTCTGAGACAAGCGCTGATGAATTCTGATATTCATTCAATAATATTCATCTGATATTATTGTCGAAAGCGCAATTATACAACTTGTACGTTACCTTGCAATCATCCAATCTCTCTCCTAAGTCGACCCCAGTTTCCAAGGCGCCAAGCAGGCCGGGCCAAACTCGGGAGGCCCCGAATTCGCCTCGCCCGACTCCGCCACCTTCTCGTACAAGATCCGGTTTTCCGCACGCATCAGCCCGCGGCACCAGGCCTTCTGCGAGCCTGGGCCGTGCCCCACATTCCACCACTGTGAGACCTCACTCGCCTCCTGCTTCAGCTCAGCTTTTCAGCACGGCGCCTCCTGCTGTAGCGCCATACACAGCTGGGCCCGCCGGCCCACCCTCTGCCTCCCAGGTTTTTCCTCCTGTTGTTTTTAACCCATTTCCTCTGCAGTGGCCTCCGGCTCCCGTAGCAGACGCTAGCGTGAGGCTGCCTCTGCTAGCGGCTCAGGCTCAGACATTCCACCATCTTCCTGTGACTACCACTAACCCCTCCCCTTTTCAGTGGCCTGCAGCACAAGCAAGCGCGAGCCTGCCTCCGCTTGTAACACAGGCTCACACATCTCATTCATTTCCTCCTTTTCCCCCTTATGCTTCTCTCAATTTCCCTCCTCAAGCCCCACAGGCTGACCTAAGCGTGAGGCTGCCTCCGCCGATTGTCGCAGCCCCGGCTTCTCTTTCTTACAGCTCTCTCTGAAATGCTAAATCACATTATTCTCTTTTTACAGCTACCCTGATGCCAGTCCCACCAAACGCTGTCGCTCTGGAGCCTCCCCCAGTGACTCACAACATCCGAGCACAGATTCTGGCAGGTGAGGATGTAGACCTTTCATATTTACTTTCTCTGCTTCCCGTGTCCGATTCTAACCGCCATTTAGACTGCTGGGATTTTCAGTCACTTTAAAAAACCAAAACACTAATTCATCACGTGTACTTTCTTTTTCTGAGTTTTCAATAACTTTCAGCCACTTAAGTCATTTACTCAGCCTTCCCTCATAGGCGGCGCGAACTGAACGACTATTTAGCGCTTATAGCCGAGCTTGCGTTGTCCTATTGGGGAGGACACTTTTTCACCTATCACAAACTCTTCTCAGCAAAATGTGCCGTTAGGGTTTCCCAGTGGAACCAATGCCCTTACTGGGGAGCACTCGACACCGACCTACACAGCAGAGTATTCCTTGGCTGCAGGAACATTTCTTGCACGGTCTGCAGTTCATTGGCACATTCCACAATATCGTGCCCTCAAGTTAACCCCTCCGTTCCCCCATGCCCGAACTCAGCACCAGTCAAATCCACCAGCTACCTGCCAAGACCAGCAACTATCAACCCAAATCCCCACGAGGCTAATTTCAGCTCCAGAGAATCTTTGGACAGCAAACAGTCTTGCAACAATTTTAACCTCGGCAAGTGCACCAGGCAGCATTGTCAGTACTTGCACATATGCAGCTTCTGCGGCGGTCAATAAAAGAGGTCAATAAAAAATAATTTATCGACTCCTGTGAATATTTATCGCCTTTCTATCGAACTAGCTCACCACCCGGACTCCGACTTCACTGAATATCTGCTGTCCGGCCTCCAACACGGTTTTAAACCTGGAGTGGTATGCCCGCTCTCCCAAAACATCATCTGCGATAATCTCCAATCGGCTCTCACCGAGCCCGACGTAGTAGACAACCTGATTAAAAAATAAGTCGAGTCAGGCTTTATGATTGGCCCTTTTGATGATCCTCCGTTCAAAGTTTTTCGCATTAGCCCCATTGCAGTGGCTACAAGAAAGTTTTCAGGTAAGAAACGCCTCATAGTCGATCTGTCAGCTCCGTATATATCCTTGTTCCCAAGCATTAACAGCCTGATCCCACTCGACGAATTTTCGCTCAAATACCACGACGTAGATCAAGCAGTCGACCTGATACAAATCGTGGGTCGGGGTGCCTGGCCGTGCAAAAATTGACATCACTTCGGCTTTCAAAGTGATGCCCATCCACCCGGATTCAGGGCACTTATTCGGAGTGAGCTGGCATGGGAAATTCTATTTTGCCGTGCTCTTAACTTTTGGATGCAAAAGCAGCCCCGACATTTTCGACATGCTATCTGAAGCCGTTTGCTGGATTTTGTCAAACAATTACGCAATTCCTCACCTCATTCACCTGCTGGACGATTTTCTAATAATTCCAGCAGCCCAGATCCTCACAGTTCAAAAAGTTTTTTTTCAAGTCAAGTCACCTTTATTTATATAGCGCTTTTACAATACAAATTGTTTCAAAGCAGCTTTACAGAGATAACAGGAAAGTAAAGTTGTAATAGTATTGTTTAATTCAAAATTAAATGTTAAATGTCCCCAACTAATCAAGCCAAAAGCCAATGGCGAATGAAGGCAAAAAAAAAAAAAAAAAGAAACAAAAAAGGCGACAGTGGCAAAGAACCAAAACTCCATCAAGTGACAGAATGGAGAAAAAAACCTTGGGAGAACCCAGGCTCAGTCGGGGGGGCAGTCCTCCTTTGGCCAACAAACGAACAGTGTATGCTTATGATTTAGGCGGCATAATAGGTCAGAAGACAGATTGGATCAGAACTTTCACAATATTTATCCAGTTCATCTGGTTACGGGTCGGAGTCATCACGCCGGTATGGAGATGAGTTTGTTGAGGTGTCCATGAGGCCTTCACAGTGTTGATGAGGCTGGCACTTCAGGGATGCGTTGTCATCGTGTCCATGTGATGGTCATTTTGTCGTCTGATCGAGACGGTTCGCAGCACATCGCCTGAAGCAACGATCATCGTGTCTGGACCGCTTCCCACGTACCGACTAGGACAAGAAAGGTTCAGTAGATTATTTGCTCTAAATGAATGGTTAATGTCATGGTGTAATGAACAGAAACTGCTCTTTGTAAATAATTGGAATCTGTTCTGGGAGCGACCTAGGCTCTACCGTGCTGATGGCCTGCACCCCAGCAGAATCGGAGCGGCTGTTCTGTCGGACAACATCTCCAAGACGTTACACACCATATGACTAGTAAGTCAAAGTCCAAATCACAGTCTTTGCTGTCCCAACTTAATTGATATAAGTAGTGTAGAACATTATATAGAAACTGTGTCTATTCCTCGCTTAGTGAGGCCAAACAATAAATCTAGTGTAGGATCTAGCAAAAATCTTATTGTAATTAAACCAGAAAATCTAAATATCAGTGAACAAAAACAATTTCTAAAGCTAGGTCTTCTAAACATTAGATCGCTCACACCTAAGGCGGTTATTGTAAATGAAATGGTCACAGATAATAGTTTCGATGTACTTTGCCTTACTGAAACCTGGCTTAAACCAAATGATTATTTCGGTCTAAATGAGTCTACTCCACCAGGATACTGTTATAAGCATGAGCCCCGTCTGATCGGTCGTGGCGGCGGTGTTGCAACAATCTATAGAGATATTCTTAATGTTACTCAGAAAACAGGTCACAGGTTTAATTCGTTTGAAGTACTTGTGCTAAATGTTACGCTCTTAGATGCAAGAAACAAATCCATATTATCTCTAGCCTTGGCTACCCTATATAGACCTCCAGGGCCCTATGCTGACTTCCTAAAAGAGTTTGCATACTTTCTCTCAGATCTATTGGTCAATGTCGATAAAGCAATAATTGTTGGAGACTTTAACATACACGTAGATAATACAAATGATGCGTTAGGGACTGCGTTTACAGATTTATTAAACTCCTTTGGGGTCACGCAAAACGTCAGTGGTCCCACTCATCGTCTAAATCATACACTAGATTTAATTATATCATATGGAACCAATCCAACTGATATAAATATTATACCGCAAAGTGATGATCTCACTGATCATTACATGGTAACTTGTATAATACGTACTGCTGAAATTTGTCATGTTGCGCCACGTTATAGACCAGGCAGAACAATCCTTCCAACCACTATAGATAGATTCTCAAATAGCTTACCTGATCTATCTCAGCTGCGCAGTGCACCCAAACAAACAGATGAACTAGAGGAAATGACTAGCAGTTTGAGCACCATGTTCTCTAGTACACTAGATATTGTTGCACCAATTAGATTAAAAAAGGTTAGAGAGAAAACTAAAGCACCATGGTACAACAGTGCTACGCATGCAATCAAGAGAGAAACTCGTAACTTAGAGCGTAAATGGAAACAAACTAATTTAGAGGTCTTTAGAATCGCGTGGAAAGACAGTATGTCACGTTATAAAAAGGCTCTAAAAGCAGCCAGGGCTGAGCATCTCCGCAAACTAATAGAAAATAACCAAAATAATCCAAGGTTTTTATTCAACACCGTGGCTAGACTAACAAATAAACAAACATCACCAGAGCAAAATATTCCATTACAATATAGTAGTAATGATTTTATGAATTACTTCAATGAGAAAATAGAAAGCATCCGAAACACAATTTTAAATATACAATCCTCTATGATGTCTTATGATTCAGCCTCAATTATGGCCCCTCTAGAACAACTACACCTCTTTACAACTATAGGACAGGAAGAGCTAAATAAACTTATCATTGCATCTAAACCATCAACATGTTTATTAGATCCAATACCCACTAAACTACTGAAAGAAGTGTTACCTGTAGTCGAAGAGCCTCTTCTTAATATTATTAACTCGTCTTTATTTTTAGGTCATGTTCCAAAAATATTCAAGCTGGCAGTAATAAAACCTCTCATTAAGAAACCGCAATTAGATCCAAATAACTTAGCAAATTACAGACCCATCTCAAATCTTCCATTTATGTCTAAAATACAAGAAAAAATTGTGTCCGCTCAATTGTGCTCTTTCTTACAAGAAAATGATATCTATGAAAAATTCCAGTCAGGATTCAGACCGCATCATAGCACAGAAACTGCGCTAGTTAAAATTACAAATGATTTACTTTTAGCTTCTGACCAAGGCTGTATCTCAATACTAGTTCTACTCGATCTTAGTGCTGCGTTCGATACTATCGATCATAAAATACTCTTGGATCGACTACAAAACTACACTGGTGTTCAGGTACAGGCATTAAGCTGGTTTAGATCGTACTTATCAGACCGTTACCATTTTGTCTGTTTAAATGGGGAAAAATCAAAGATAACGTCAGTAGACTATGGAGTGCCGCAAGGATCGGTGTTAGGCCCTCTGCTATTCTCAATATATATGCTGCCACTTGGTAATATTATAAGAAAACATGGAATTAATTTCCACTGTTATGCTGATGACACTCAATTATATATCTCATCACGACCAGATGAAAACACTAACTTATCTAAATTGACAGAGTGTCTAAATGATATAAAATGCTGGATGACGTGTAATTTCCTGCTATTAAATTCAGATAAAACGGAGGTACTACTTATTGGTCCAAAAAACTACCCACAAAATCCCTTACAATACAACTTTAATTTAGAAGGATGTCCTGTTACTTTATCCACTACAGTAAAAGACCTGGGTGTTATACTAGACCGCAACTTGACTTTCGAAAATCATATTTCATATATTACAAGAACAGCCTTTTTCCACCTTAGAAACATTGTTAAGCTACGCAACATGCTATCTGTTTCTGATGCAGAAAAGTTAGTTCATGCATTCATGACCTCGAGACTAGATTACTGTAATGCTTTATTAGCTGGTTGTCCTGCATCCTCAATAAACAAGCTACAGTTAGAGCTGCTAGAGTTCTTACTAGATCAAGAAAATATGATCATATAACACCTATTTTATCATCTCTACACTGGTTACCTATTAAGTTACGTATCAATTACAAAGTATTCCTACTGACCTATAAAGCCCTAAATGGTTTAGCTCCTGTGTATTTAACAGACCTTCTATTGCCATACAATCCATCGCGCTCTTTAAGATCACTAAATTCGAGGCTTCTGGTCATTCCTAGGATATCTAAGTCCACTAAAGGAGGGAGGGCTTTCTCGCATTTAGCTCCTAAACTCTGGAATAGCCTTCCTGATATTGTACGAGACTCAGACTCGCTGTCCCAGTTTAAAACTAGATTAAAGACGCATCTCTTTAACCAAGCATTCACTTAATGCTTAACCTTTGATACTACTGCTGAATCAGTTCGAATGCATTAACATTATGAACATCAGCTATGCTAATTATTTCCCATCTGCCTTTCTGCTGTTATCTCGGGACGCTAGTCCCGAGGTAAATAGCGTTCGTCAGCTCCAGTTTGTATCCAGCCTCTCACGGAGACTTCAGATGCCCCAACGCCTGTGAAGAGACGACTCGACGCTTGTGAAGAGACGACTCAAAACCGGCGATATGTTATGCCATAAATTAATACTTGATTAACTAACTGTATTTTTCTGTGTACATTTCCGAAATGCAATTTCTGTAAAGCTGCTTTGAGACAATGTGTATTGTGAAAAGCGCTATACAAATAAATTTGAATTGAATTGAATTGAATGGTCCTTCATCAGATCTGGATACGGCCTGGATCCGGCGGACTGCGGTAAACCTCGGGACAAACAGAGAGACTAATATTAGCGTAGACGCCATCCTTCTTATGATGTACAAAGTACATCAGGATTTATGGGAAGTGTTCCCGGTTCCGCTGATCTAAATTATGCAGCCTAACATTGAATTATAGCAATCTATAATGTGTTATGTGTATGCTAAGCCAAAGAGATGTGTTTTTAGTCTAGATTTGAACTGACAGACTGTGTCTGCTTCCCGGACAATGTTAGGAAGATTGTTACAAAGTTTTCGTGCTAAATAGGAAAAGAATCTACCGCCAGCAGTTCATTTTGATATTCTAGGTATTATCAACTGGCCAGAATTTTGAGATCGCAATAGACGTGAAGGACTATAATGGGTTAAGAGCTCGCTCAAGTACTGCGGAGCTAAACCATTTAGTGCTTTGTAAGTAATCAGTAATATTTTTAAAATGTATACGATGTTTAATAGGGAGACAATGCAGTGTTGACAGAACCGGGTTAATATGGTCATACTTCCTGGTTCTGGTAAGAACTCTAGCGGCTGCATTTTGGGTCCAGCTTGTAGCGACAATGACTTTTGTAGGGAAATTATTAACTCAAAGGTGTACTTTTACGTGTATCATATTACAGTGTACTTACCTAAGAAAGTACTGGGTAATAATGCATAATTTTACAGTGCGTTAACTTATGTGTACTTACAGTGTACTTACCTAAGAAAAAGGGAGAAAACATGGCGGGGGAGAAAACATGGCAGGCGGTGGCTTGGCAAGAGCTGCAGGTGTGCTCACCAAACTTTTATGTCTGTTTTCATTTACATCGTTTAAAGTGGCCGACATAGCACACGTACGCATACCTCCATATCTTGTCAACTATTAGCAACCAGTATTGTAAAGCTACCTAGAAGTCAACTCCTCATCTAATTCATCAATCCCTTATAGGTATTCCCATGACCACACATGATGTAAAAATCACTGCACCATCAAGTATATTTGATATTTTTCTTGGGATATTATTGTGCGATCCTGATTATAAATTATCTACTTCGCAACACTGTGAGTAACTTGGAACTTGCCCATAGTTATCTGAAATTCAACAGGTTGCCTCAGAGGTAGCCAGCGTTGCAAAGCTAGGTGGAAGTCAGTCGGTCTTAGGCCCTGTTTACACGAGAATGATTCTGAGTGAAAACGTAAAAATATTTTATCGGATGTGCCTTTCGTGTACACGGCGACGGCGTTTTGGGGGCTTAAAAACGCAAAAAAGTGAAACCACCCTCCAGAGTGGAAAGCTTAAAAACGCACCACCGCCGAGTTCCCGTCTAAAGGGTAAAAACGCAAATCTGCTCACTGTGGCTCTCGTCGCGTACGCGTTTACGTCACAGGCATGCGCCAGTACAGGAAAATAACAACCAACATGTCGGATTATTTCCATTCGTCGGACCTTCAAGTTGCCCTAGCAGCTCTGATAAACGTTCTCGAGTCTTTTCAGCAGTTGTACAAAATATTCTCAGATATTGGTGTTGTTGTGTGGCAGTGCTTCACATTGCCCCCTAGCCGCCTGGAGTGCATACTACATCGAATTTCACACACTTTTGCGTCACCATATGCACGCGGATTTCCCCCCCATAACGCTCGTCTAAACGCTGAATAAATAGTGATAAGGCAACGCCACTTTTGCGTTTTTTCTTCAGATCGTTTCCGTGTAAACATAGCCTTAACCTACTTATGTCAAGGTGTCTTACAGCTATCTAGCAACAACTGGATTTCTGTGAGTAACTCAGTGTGACAACATCCCCTCAACTGCCTTGAACTGCCAATTCAACAGTTACTCTGGCTAACTCTGGCTGCTTCAGAGTTAGCCATGATTACAAAGCTGCTTGGAAGTTAGTATTTCTTAACTACTTATGTCTGGGTACCTTCCAGTTATCTCACAACCAATGGCTACCTGGGAGGTACCAACTAAATGAGCTACCTACGTCTACTGTAGGTGCCTTCCATTTATCTATCAACAACAATGTCTGTGAGTTACCCAGTGGGACAACATCACCCAAACTGCATTGCAGGTATCAGTCTTACAGAGCTAGTTGGAAGTGGTCTGTCTTAACCTACTACAAGAAGCCTTCCAGTTATCTATAGTTCAACAGGTATTATAAAACAGCCTTGAAGTCAGTCTCTCTTGTCTAGATGCCTCTTAGTTACCATGTCCAGATGTCTAGCAGATATCCTAAAAGATGCCGCTGCTTATCAGTTAGCTTGTAAACAATCTGAAAGACAACCACTCAACCATGCCTCATACCATGTGCACCTCACTTAAAGCTAGGTTGTGTCACACTTGTTTAAATAAGCAGACTGGGAAACATACAAGCTAATGCCTACGCACATAGCACTACTCAGACACTCTCCCAACCGCTCAACAAATAATAATAATAATAATACGTTTATTTTATATAGCACCTTTCTCAAACCCAAGGTCACTTTACATAGTGGGAAGGCAAGTATACACAACAGCAACAACCAAAACAATACAACAAAGACAAGTTATCTGTATGAAGCTATGAGTTTGGTGTGGAGAAATGATCATTAAATAAAAAGGTCTTGAGATGTGCGTTAAAGAGAGGAAGGGAAGGACAGACAAGAAGAGGTTGTGGGAGGCTGTGCCAGAGTTTGGGGGCCAAGGCACAGCCAAATGAATTGGCTGCCTGGAAATTAGCTAGCGCTAAACCATATCTTTAATATCCACTGATAAGTTTAAAAGTAGTACCTGCCAACATAACTTCAATGCTCACCACTACCAGCTATTATAACAGGCTGACCATATTTTAGCTAATCTTGGCTTAAAATTGTTTGGTAAAGCTACAATTGGTGTTAACAGTTCATTAGCTAGCTAGCTGAGCTGGCCATTCAGCCAAGAAAAAATTGATTTTGTCAATAGCCTTACTCAAAGCACAGAACCATTTCAAAATGAATTCAAATACAGTCACATTCCTATCTTACGATATCTAGGCTACTCACCTTACCAACGTTGAGGGGAATGGCTTTGCTGCAGAAGAAGCCGGAGGCTCATTGAAATCTAGCGCCAGTGCTGTGATTGGCTGAAACTGTAGGGGGCGATGTGTGCCTTCCATGCAGCGCTGTCTTGAAGACGACGTTAGGGGCTTAAAACCCCATCGAGCCCACCGCTATCAGTTGGTTTTTGCAAGTGGCCTTTTGCTATGCGAGGTGTTTTATAGTTCCATACAAATGACAGAATAACTAAATCAAGTTGTTAAAAAAGGTTGCCGGCAAATAAATAGGGAGATTTTGAAGAGAAACTTAGGGAGAGTAACCATCTTTATCACATTAACATGGCCAATTAATGATAAAGGAAGCAGTTTCCAGCTTTCAATGCTTAATTTGAGTTTGTTAATCATGTCTAAAAAATGTATTATATATTTAGGGTTCTTTGGAATTTTCAGACCAAGATATGTAAAGTGATCCTCCACTATTTACAGTTCAAAAAGGTATCACTTAAGTTATTTGGTAAGGGCATAAATTCACTTTTACTTCAATTTATTGAATATCCTGAAAGTTTACTAAAAGTGTCAATGTAATCTAAAATTTTAAGTACAGTGACCACAGGATCAGTAACACACAGTCAAATATCATCTGGATATACAGTAAATTTATCAGACTTTCAGCATTGCCCAATGAAATACCATGAATATGTGGATGAGTTGTGATACAGCTAATGGCTCAAGAACAATGTTGAAAAGAAGAGGTGATAAATGTTCATTTGTATATTATCCTATAACTGGAGCTCTGAAACATATGAATGCACTGTGAGACAAGCAGCTGTTTATATATTCATGCATAATGATTGACAGAATAACAAGCAAACTAGATACTTTCAACCCGTTATTTAGATTATTTATAAATGTTTTAAAATTGTAATATTTTTCTCTTTTTTAAGGTTTAATTTGGTTAAAGGTCTGTTAAAGTGAGACAGATTTTCATCATTCAAAAAACACAAAACTGCATTATGTAACAGGTGCTAAAAAATGTAGTTATTAATCTATCTATCTATCTATCTATCTATCTATCTATCTATATATATCTATGTATATATGTATATATGTATATATGTATATGTATATATATGTATATATGTATATGTATATATATATGTATATATATATATATATATATATATATATATATATATATATATATATATTCACACTTCAATGGATATTAAGTACAACTGCAGTGACAAATATAAGTCATAATATGCTGGGCATGCTGGGATTTGGTGACAGTAACATTAAAATCAACTCTGTTATTGAAGTGAATGGAATCAACGTTGGACTGACTCAAAGTGAATAACAACATTATTATCTTCTGTAGAACTGCTTATAGATGAACTGAACTCATTTCATAGTTGATCGTTACACACTTATTGAACTGATCTGAATATACACTGAACTGACTTCAGCTGAACAATGATACTGTTTTCTTTTTATAGCCGCTTTACAGCAGAATTAATTTCTGTTTGCATCATTGATCATTATTTTCCTGTTTACCACTGTAAAGCTGCTTTGAAACAATATGTATTGTATAAAGCGCTGTATAAATAAAGTCAAAATGAAAAAGGAAATAGTGACAGATCTTTTCTTACATATTGTGATGTTTACATCCAAGTGTAACAGATTATCAAAAAAGAAATAATGTAGGACAGGTTCATCAGTTGTTGATTGGATGTCGCACTTAAAAATGAATGTGAGCTTGCAGTCGATTGTAGAGTTTAAGCAGACGAAATGATTGAATTAAATATTACAAGTATGACATTTTAAAATAAATATGTTCATGGATGAATCTTTTACAATAAGATCTGTGCATTTTCAAAATAAATTTAATTTCATTCCAAATGCTTGAAAATTTCACTTTAACTTTTTACTGTTACAGACCCGTCGCTATGGGCGGGCTATAGGGGGCCGGGCCCGCCCCAAAAAATGCTTGTGCCCCCCCCCACTTGAGGCACAGATAATTTTAATTTAAATTTAATTTTAATATTATCATAGTTGCTAATTTTGTGTTGCATTCATGTTGCATTCTTTATCATTAAAATAATAAAAATATTAAAAATATAAAGAAACAATGGTGTGATTTAGTTTGATTGATGGGAATCTACACTGCAACAGCCTATCACGGCCTTACAAAAGAACGTTCGGCTACGTACGTGACATACAAATAAGCCGCTCAACAGTTACCGCGCATTTTTGAAAGCTGTTTCAAAACGAGTTTTCGCCGGCTTACTCGCTTCAGTTCCTTCCAAGTGGAATGATACTTTGATGAGGAGGTTCTGCTCGGAGAAACGCTTCCTACCGCTGTACTGGGACTGGAGAGAGGACAGCGCTGCCTCCACTCAAAGTATCTGTGCGAGTGTATTTGCGTGCGAATGTATATGTGTGTGTGTGTGTGTGTGTGTGTGTGTGTGTGTGTCATGGCAATGCATATCCCTCTGTTAACTGCTTTAAAATGCAATGTTTGAGAGATGCTTCTAGTGTTACATCTAATATGTTGTGTAGTCAAGTGTTTTATGGATATTCATAACATTGCTTCTGTGTAATGCGGTGTAGGCTAGGCTACCTGGTCATAGGCCTATTGCTGTTGGTTATATGTTTAACGTGATGATTACGTGCTGCGCGACTAGAGTTATATATTATATAATAATATTTTTTTATTATAAATATACATACTGTAGGCTAATAATAATTGTTCCCCCCCCCATACATTTAATATGCCCCCCTTAAGACTGAGGTCTGGTGACGGGTCTGTACTGTTATATGCATGAATAATTTTGTGTATTTTTTTTTTTTTAGGAAATAAAAGTTAATGGATTTTCTCTACAATATAGCCCTAGGTCAAAAGAAAATTGATAAGGATCTTGATATAAGGGCAGTTCAGAGGCTGCATCATTCGAAGGCCAGTTGTGTCACCGTAGTGTGACAAAGGCTGACCCAATTTGAAGGCTCCTTCAAATGTGTCCTTCATCACTCATAAAATGAGGGCTACAACAGATGGCTTATTCACATCCCTGAATTATTTTTAAAAAAAATTTAAGAGAGAGAGAAATTGCTGAGTTACCCTTTTAAAGGGTAACTAAACACTAAAACAACTTTTTTTTTAGTTAATGATCTGTAAGCATGGAGCTTCATAAATGCTGTTCATTGATTCGAGTACATTTTTTGACATTTGGGTTTAAAGTGTTTTAATTCTGCAATATATGGTGTAAAAAAGTCTGAGTGCTGCCCTCTTCAGGTTGAACGGTGGCTACTGCAGTTGAATTTTCCTATTGGAAGTTGTGGTACCCTCTGACGTCAGCTAACCACACCCTTGCCTACAGAGAGATGCTTCTCAGGTTTTTTATATGAAGCCTAAAATGTTTTTAATATCACAATTTTTGAGGATATATGATCTCTGTATATATCAGTCTGTATATATCTGTATAATATCAGTCTTTAAATGCAAAATATTTAACGTGTGCTGAGAGCAGTAGTTCCCAAAGTAGTTGCCGTGAGAACTGGCTAGGGGTGTCGCAGAATCTCAGCTTTTTTCCAATTTAAACAGCCTAAAATAGCTATCGTACCATATAATTACCTTTTACAACATACATTTTAAAAATATATCAAAACACCAACATATGAGCATTTCCAAACAAAAATAAATAAGCGAAAAAACACTGATATTTAAAGTTTAAATATTTATCTACCGCAAATTGGACTGTTCTGAGGAGAGAATTGCCTGCTCCGCCCGTACTGATGCTAAATTTTATATTTCACGCCGAGATTGACAGGATAGGGCAAAGATAGATACATTTCTTCGTTTAAACAAAAGAAAAGCAGAAATTTCACAGTCCAGAAGACCAACAGACAACAACTCGGAACCACCACCACCCCAAAAAAAAAAAAATCAGGCATTGCAGTGAAAGCTACCTGGCTTAAAGTTTTACATGGATCGGAGATCCTGTCCCACACCTGAATGCCGCGTCTGCAGGGAAAAGCTATCAAATGCAGCAATGGTACAGAGTAAGCTGAAGAGACATTTAGACATAAAACACCAGTTTAGCCAGCAAAAGACAAAGAATACTTCATGCGACTAAAAGCACAAAATGTTAAACAGAAATGGAAGCTTTCTTATTAAGTTCAGCCGGGAAGACTCAATTGCTACATCACTTATTACCTTCTCATCTATCCAATCGTGTTCTAATACTTGTGGTATAAAAGATCGGTACTCACACGTCTGTGTTCACAGATGCTGACGCTGCCATTCACCTCCATCCTCCCCACCACCACCAAGACGGTTTCTTCCCCTCCATCCTCCCCACCACCACCAAGACGGTTCCTTCCCCTCCATCCTCCCCACCACCAATAGGATGGTCCCTTCCTATACCTCCCAGGGGGTCGGCTGCGCCCCTGCATTCGTCTTCAGCCAGGAAATGCAAAGAACTTTATATTGCTTGCTGGGCTGTCAATAAATGTATAATTGTCTACCAGAAAGAGTCTTTCTGGTAGAACTAACAAATGCTGTCACGTGTGCGTGTGTCTGAGAAAGCTCAGGAGGCAAGCTTCTTAGTAGCAGAGCTAATCACCAAATCAAAGAAGCCCAATTCCATTGATGAATCACTCATTTTGCCAGCCTGCAATAAAAACATAGGGGTATTGATAGGGGAGGATTCTGTCAAAGAAATTGCCAAAATCCCATTATCTGACAAAACAATTAAACATTGCACGACATGGCTGTTGATATAGAAACAAGTTAAGTCACCTTTATTTATATAGCACTTTTTACAATACAGATTGTTTCAAAGCAGCTTTACAGAGATAACAGGAAAATAATGTTGTAATAATATTGTTAAATATAAAATGAAATGTACCCAACTAAGCAAGCCAAAAGCCAAAGGTGAAAAAGGCGACAGTGGCAAAGAACCAAAACTCTATCAGGTGACAGAATGGAGAAAAAATCCTTGGGAGAACCAAGGCTCAGTCAGGGGGCCAGTTCTCCTCTGGCCAACGAACGAACAGTGTATGATTATGATTTAGGCAGTAATTATAGGTCAGAAGTCAGATTGTATCAGAACTTTCACAATATTTATCCAGTTCCATCATGGAGACGAGTTTGTTGAGGTGTCCATGAGGCCTTCACAGGGCACTTCAGGACTGCGTTGTCGTCGTGTCCATGCGATGGTCCTTCATCAGATCTGGATATGACCTGGATCTGGCGGCTTGCGTTAAACCTTGGGATAAACAGAGAGACTAATATTAGCATAGACGCCATCATTCTTATGATGTACCAAGTACTTCAGGATTTATAGGAAGTGTTCCCGGTTCCGGCTGATCTAAACTAATGCAGCCTAACATTGAATTATAGAAGTCTATAATGTGTTATGTGTATGCTAAGCCAAAGAGATGTGTTTTTAGACTAGATTTGAACTGACAGACTGTGTCTGCTTCCAGGACAATGTTAGGAAGATTGTTCCAAAGTTTTGGTGCTAAATAGGAAAAGGTTCTACCGCCAGTGGTCGATTTTGATATTCTATTTATTATCAACTGGACAGAATTTTGAGATTGCAATAGACATGAAGGACTATAAAGCATTAAGAGCTCACTCAAGAACTGGGGAGCTAAACCATTTAGTGCTTTTTAAGTAATCAGCAATATTTAAAAATGTATACATGTTTAATAGGGAACCAATGCAGTGTTGACAGAACCGGGCTAGTATGGTCATACTTCCTGGTTCTGGTAAGAACTCTAGGGGCTGCATTTTGGACCAGCTGTAGTTTATCTATTAAACGTGCAGGGCAACCACCCAGTAGAGCTTTACAATAATCTAGCCTTGATGTCATTAATGCATTAACTAATTGTTCTGCATTTTTAATTGAGAGCATATGACGTAATTTAGATACATTTTTAAGATGAAAAAATGCGGTTTTACAGATACTAGACACGTGACTTTCAAATGAAACACTACTAACTCTAAAAACTAGAACAAAAGTGACAAATTTACACTCCAAATTGATGATTCTACGCATTGCGGCGGACACTGTCCTCTCCTGGACAGTGTGGGATATACTGATGAGGAATTAATAAAAATAGAAAAATCTGCAAAGAAATACAGAGCCGTGCAATACCTAGGCCTACTTGAAAGAACATGGCCTTAACTGGGGCATGTTTTATAGTATTTGCACAAATGGAGCAGCATCTATGACTGGAAAAGTAAAAGGACTGGTAATTATGGTGAAGAACCAAAACCCAGATGTGCATTACCCCCTGCATGCTGCACCGCGAAGCACTCATCGCAAAGTCCCCCAGACCTGATGGTAGCATTAGAACAAGCTGTCAAAATTGTGAACTACATTAAGTCACGACCTTTGAAGTCCTGATTGTTTACCATAATGAATGAAATGGGGTCTGAGCATCAGAGTCTGCTGCTTACAGAGGTGCGCTGTCACAGGAAAGGTGCTTTCTCGTGTCTATGAGCTTCGAGATGAACTCAGGTAATTCTCAAACGAGCACGACATACCCCACAAAGAACAGATCAATGACGACTCATGGGCTAAGATTGCATACATCGCAGATATTTTTAGTCACTTAAATGAGCTTAACGCAAATATGCAAGGAAAGAAAGAAAATATTTTAACAGCAACAGACAAACTTAACGATTTCAAGGCCAAACTCAAGCTGTTGTAGAACAACATATGGCAGTCTCTGGGGTGGTTCCAGTCTAGTTATAGGGGGGAAGAACACTATCAGAGACGACAGAGCGGGCTCTGTCGAGGGAAAGACACAGGCTTGTCCGCAGAGGAGCTGATCGTGGAGGAATACACATATGGGGTCGTTGCAGGGACTGCTACATAAGGACACCCAGCCTAACACAGGTTCCAATATGCATACGAGTGTAGGCCTGGCCTCAGACACTCCGTAAAGTCTGACTGCCGCAGGGGTGATGGAGGAATTCACAGCCAACACTCAGAATGGGTCCCTCACGCTTCCGGCCACTAGGGGCGAGTATACGGGAAGATACTGACTCTACACGGAGGCTGGGTGTCAGGTGTTAGGTGTCGCCCAGCCCGCAGCTCTATATATATCTGACAGCCAGGTGCTTTGAGGCAGCACCCAGAGAAAGCAACAATTCTAGTTGAGTGTGCTCGCAACCCGAACGGGCAAGGCACGCCTTGGGCTACGTAAGCCAAGGTGATTGCATCCAATATCCAGTATCCTGAAGCTTTGCGTTCAGTCCCCTTATAACCGCAAAGAGCAGAAGGGACAGAGAAAAGCTAGGGCTGGGTCTGCCTCCTCCAAAGGCAGTGCTTGCAGGTTCACTACCTGGTCTCTGAAGGGAGTGGTAGGAACCTTGGGCATGTATCCGAGCCGGGGTCTCAGGACAAAGTGAGAGTTGGCCAGCCCGAATTCTAGGCACGATTCATCGACCGAAAATGCTTGCAGGTCCCCTACCCTCTTGATGGAAGCCAGAGCAGTCTTTAGTGACAGGATCTTTAACTCAGCTGACTGCAGTGGTTCAAAGGGAGGTCTCTGCAGTGATCTGAGCACCAGAGACAGGCTTTAAAGTAATTAAAGAGGGAGGGGGTGAGGCGGATTTAGTCTCCTCGCTCCCCTCAAGAACCCGACGATCAGGTCATGCTTTCCCAATGACTTACCTTCAACTCCATCATGATGTGCGATAGCGGCAACATACACTTTGAGGGTGGAGGGAGACAGCTTTCGCTCATACCCATCTTGCAGGAAAGAAAGTAAGACTCTGATCGGACATCTTCAGGGGTCTTTGCGGTGGGAAGAACACCATTCAATGAACAGGTTCCACTTCACAGTATCGATGTGCCTCGTAAAGGGAGCTCTAGCAGAAGTGATGGTGTCTACCACCGCCTGGGGTAGGTCACCTAGAACCTCCGCATCCCGTCCAGGGACCAGATATGGAGAATCCAGAGGTCTGTACGCGGGTGCCATAGAGTGCCCCAGCCCCATCTCTGAGAAAGCAGGTCCTTCCTCAGAGGAATGGGCCAAGGAGGTGCTGTCGCAAGGAGCATGAGTTCTGGGAACCAGATCTATCTGAGTGGAACCTGACATCGCTAGCTTATGTTATTGTAAGCCCAACACGCTAGTAACTCGCTAGCCTGTTAACGCGCCAACCGTGCGCTCAGTTATTTATTTATTTTTCTCTCGCGCGCCCGCGCCTCTGAGTTCATAAAAAGCCCAGGTGAGTAAGAATCATTCAACAAACACGGTGAGTAATGTTTTGTCCTGTTATTGTCACCTGCACTTCATGTTACATGTTTAGCATAGCCTTCCCCGTCGGCAATATAGGGTTTATATGTGATAAATGCAAGGAAACAGTCAGGCTGACGGAGAAGATTTCAGAATTAGAAACACACATCCAAACTTTAATTGAGGATAGTAAGTGTGCTAGAGCTTTAGATTCTATTTTGGATGCGCCTAGCATAGTGAACTCTTTACATGATTTGGTTCCGGCTGAATTATTGCCTGTGCAGCCAGGCAGATGGGTGACAGTAAGGGATCGCTCTAGTCGCGGATCAATAAACCACTCTTCCGTTCCGATTACCACAACAAATCGATTTGCCCCACTCAGTGAAACACCCACTGAGAATTCTGTTGATTGTGCCCTGGTAATTGGCGATTCTATTACACGGAACGTGAAAATAGGGACACCAGCCAACATAGTCACATGTTTGCCGGGAGCCAGAGCACCTGACATCAAAGCAAATTTAAAAGTGCTGGCTAATGCTAATTGTAAATTCTCTAAGATTGTTATTCACGTCGGCACTAATGATGTTCGACTCCGCCAGTCAGAGATCACCAAAATTAATATCAAAGAGGTGTTTGAGGTGTTGTAATTTGCTCTGGCCCCCTTCCTGTTCGAAGGAGTGATGAGATAGTTAGCAGATTGTCATCACTCAATGGCTGGCTGTCTAAGTGGTGTCCGCAAAATAATATAGAATTCATAGACAATTGGAAAAGTTTTTGGGGCAAACCTGACCTGTTGAAAAGAGATGGTATTCATCCCTCCTGGGACGGTGCTGCTCTTCTCTCTAGTAATTTGGCTCATAGTCTTAGAGACAAAACATGACAATCTGGGGCTCAGGTCAGGAAGCAGACAAACTGGCTAAACCGACCGTCTGCTAGCGGCCTCGCGTCACCAAGGTCAGATAAATCCCATCACATAGAGCCTCTTTCACCTAGATATCATCATATAGAGACTGTGTCTGTTCCCCGAATTTGGAAATCCAAAAAACCTCCAAACCGATCTAATGTTAAAAATGTAATTGATATTCAACAAATAAAAAATAGATATAATAAAGATGAGCAAACTATAAAGCTTGGGTTGCTGAATATTCGATCCCTTACTTCAAAAGCGCTCATAGTTAATGATATGATTTCAGATTATAACCTAGATGTGCTGTGTATGACAGAAACCTGGCTAAAACCAAACGATTATATTACTTTAAATGAGTCCACCCCCCATGATTACTGTTATAAACATGAACCTCGCCTGAAAGGCAAAGGGGAGGTGTTGCTGTAATTTATAGTAATATTTTCAAAACCACTAAAAAATCTAGTTCCCTTTCGTTGTCACTCCGAGTTACGTCGGATGACGACGAATGGGGTTTCGCTTAGAACGCCTATCGACTTCGAGTATTACAAAACGAGTCAATGGCAAAGAAATGCCATGGGTCTGCGGAATTTGCATAGCGTATCTCCGCCTTACCTCGTGGGTATAAAAGGAGGACTCCGGCAACAGGCAGATATGTTTTCGCTTCGTTGTTTTTCTCCTCTCATAAAAGAGCTCGCACGCGGCACGTGTGCACCTTTTTAAAGACGGCTCGCCCGTGCATTTCTGGTTGCAGCGTACTGGTATCGGACTCTGATGGGCACGAGCGCTGTCTAGTGTGTTTGGGCTTTGATCATGCTTGAACAGCGCTCGTGGGTGACTCAAGTTCTCGCTGGGAACGTGATCATCGCGTCATATATAGGTCGAGACACGGTGAACTCGCAAGAGTGAGAGTCCCCTCATCCACCCCCCGATCTTCGGCTGGTGGCCAGGGTGACCTGAGGGTTACGGTCTGGATCAAGGCGCCCACTATGTGTCCGCGACCCCAGCCCTCCTCTTCAATGACGGTGCCCGCTACTGAACTGCTGATTCCCGCGAGTCTACCCTCTGGTGGCCCGCGTGTTTCAGTTGAAGCTACAGAGGAAGATGCCATGTCTGTTGCAGCATCACTAGGTGGGTTTGAGTCTTCTGGAAGTGAGGGCTCGTCACAGCTGCCACCTTCCGGTGTGCCTACGGCTGTGCCTGAGTCTGATCCGGAGATGACGACCATGCTTTCCTGGGACGATGGGTTTTGGGTAAGGCCGCCGACCCTCGTCCACGGCAAACCCCAATACCTCTCTTCCCGGACGTGCATTATGAGATCTCGAAGTCCAAGAAGACCCCCTTGTCTTCTCGGGACCGCTCGCTGATCTCATCCGCCTTTCCTCCCCTCGATGGGGCCGCTGCCCATGGGTACACTGGGGTCCCCCCGGCTGAACGCTCTGTTGCGATGCTATGTGTCCTCAGAGTGCTTCTTCTGTGGCTGAACCTATCAGATGTGCTGGATGTCGCGCGGACCCGTCTGTCCGACATTCCCATATCCCAGGTCGGCCTCTTCGGCGGTGCGGTTGAGGTCTTGCCCAACAGCTCTCAGCCGCCCATGAGCAGACTGAGGTTGATTCTGTCCCGACGGCCCCGCCGTCCGCTCAGATCCTTCGGTCTGCCCACCGCCGAGGGCGCCCTCCCGCGGCTCCCACCTCGCCCGTTCACGGGCCGGCTCTGGGGGCCGCGGGCGGACGCCACAGCCCTCTCCAGCCCCGCCCCCCGCTACACGCCGGGTTAAGCGGCGCTCGTGAGACGGGCTCCTCGGCGATGGAGCAGACTGAGGTTGATTCTGTCCCGACGGCCCCGCCGTCCGCTCAGATCCCTCGGTCTGCCCACCGCCGAGGGCGCCCCCCCGCGGCTCCCACCCTGCCCGTTCACCCGGGTCGGCTCTGGAGGCCGCGGTCGGAGGCCACAGTCCTCTCCAGCCCCGCACCCCGCTACACGCCGGGTTAAGCGGCGCTCTTGAGATGGGCTCCTCAGAGATGGGACTCAGTTCTTTCCAGGAGTTGGTAGCAGGACCACTCCTTTCCCCGGGGGAGGGCCGGGGAAGAATCCTTATTCTCCAAAGAGCTGACTCTCCCGTGACGGGAGAGAGCAGAGCGCCACAGAGCGCCGCCCACGGACCGCTTCGCCCCTGTCCCCCTCTGTCGCCAGACCCCTGGCAGAGCAGGCCCCCGCGGGACGACCAGCCTGGTTCTCCCCTGGCCCCCTCTGCCAGGGCGCGGTTGCTAACTGTGCCCCCACATCGGGCCGCTATGCCGTCCACGTTTGGGCCAGTTACTCCGCTTCGCTGCCCCTCCGGGGGGACGCCTGTGGTTCGCGTGATCCCGCTGGTTCAGTTCCTGGGAGCCTGGTTAGAGCTTCCCCGTCTGTCCCGCTGACCATCAGGCTCGGCTATGCGATTCAGTTTGCAAGGTCTCCTCCCCGCTTGGGGAGTCCGCTCCACTTTTGTCGGTGGCTATGTCCCCATCAGGAGAGCAGAGATTGCCACCCTGCTGGCGAAGGGTGCAATCGAGACTGTCCCTCCAGCCGAGATGAGGTCCGGCTGCTACAGCCCCTACTTCATTGTCCCCAAGAAAACCGGTGGTTTACGGCCAATCATGGACTTGCGCGTGCTGAACCGCTCCCTTCAATGGATGCCGTTCAAGATGCTCAAACGCATTTTCAAATGCATACGGCCCAGGATTGGTTTGCAGCGATCGACCTGAAGGACGCCTACTTCATGTCTCTATTCTCCTTGAAACAGACCGTTCCTGCGTTTTTTTTTCGAGGGGCAGGCATCCAGTACGTGGTTTTCCCTTTCAGGCTAGCCCTGTCTCCTCGCATCTTCACGAAGGTCGTCGAGGCTGCCCTTGTTCCCCTTCGGGGACACGGGGTTCGCATCCTGAGTTATATCGACGACTGGCTGATCATAGCTCACTCTCGAGTTCAGGTTGCGAACACAGGGACCTGGTGCTTCGGCACCTAGCTCGTCTGGGCCTTCGGGTCAACTGGGAGAAGAGCAAACTTTGCCCCGTGCAGAGTATCTCTTTTCTCGGTATGGATATCGATTCGGTCGCCATGTCCGCGCAGCTTACGAGCTAGCGCGCGCGCAGTCACTGCTGACTTGCCTGAGACAGTTCGAGGGCAAGAGTGCGTTTCCACTGAAACTTTTTCAGAGGCTCCTGGGGCATATGGCTTCTGCAGCCGCGGCAACGCCGCTCGGATTGCTTCATATGAGACCGCTTCATCTTTGGCTTCGCGACTGAGTCCTGAGGTGGGCATGGCAACACGGCAACCTCCGAGTAACAGTTACTCCGACCTGCCGTCAGACCTTCACCCCGTGGTCGAACCTCAGTTTTCTACGGGCCGGAGTGCCCCTGGAACGAGCTTCGCGGCATGTTGTTGTAACGACAGATGCCTCCTCCACGGGCTGGGGTGCCATGTGCAATGGACGTGCTGCCGCGGGCTCCTGGACAGGACCCCGTCGCCTCTGGCATGTCAATTGCCTCGAGATGCTGGCCGTACGTCTTGCTTTGCGCCGCTTCCGGGCCGTGCTCAAGAACCAACACGTACTAGCCGCTCAGACAATACCGCCACTGTAGCGTACATCAACCATCAAGGTGGTCTACGCTCCCGCCGTATGTCGCGACTCGCTCGCCACCTCCCCATATGGAGTCAGAAGCATCTGAGGTCGCTTCATGCCATTTATATCCCCGGAGCCCTGAACTGTGCAGCCTACGAGCTCTCACGGCTTCAGCCACTCCCTGGAGAATGGCGACTCCATCCCCAGTCGGTCCAGCTGATTTGGGACCAGTTCGGGGACGCACAGATAGATTTGTTTGCCTCCCATGACTCGACCCATTGCGCCCAGTTTTATTCCCTGACCGAGGGCACGCTTGGCACAAATGCTCTGGCGCACAGCTGGCCGCAGGGCCGCAAGTATGCGTTTCCCCCAGTGAGCCTTCTTGCGCAGACCTTGCGCAAGGTCAGGGAGGACGCGGAGCAGGTCATTCTGGTCGCGCCGTACTGGCCCGCCCGGACCTGGTTCTCCGAACTAGTACTCCTCGCGACAGCACCTCCCTGGCCGATCCCTCTGAGGAAGAACCTTCTTCCTCAGGGACGGGGCCACCTATGGCACCCTCGTCCCGATCTCTGGAACCTCCACGTGTGGCTCCTCGATGGGACGAGGCAGGTTTGAGTACCCTACCACCAGCGGTGGTGGCTACCATCACTTCCGCTAGGGCGTCGTCCACGTGACACGTCTATGCGTTGAAGTGGAACCTCTTCGTCAGCTGGTGCTCTTCTCACCGAGAAGACCCCCGGAGATGCTCGATCAGCGTTGTGCTTTCCTTCCTTCAACAGGGGCTGGAGCGAAGGCTGTCTCCCTCCACCCTGAAGGTCTAGGTTGCCGCTATTGCCGCACACCATGACCTCATCGAAGGTAAGTCGGTGGGGAAGCACGACCTGGTTATCAGGTTCCTGAGAGGAGCGAGGAGACTAAATCCGCCTCGCCCTCCTCTCGTTCCCTCTTCGGACCTCTCAGTGGTTCTAACTGCCCTGAAGAGTGCTCCATTTGAGCCCCTGCAATCAGTCGAGCTTAAATTCCTGTCTATGAAGACAGCGCTCCTGGTTGCACTGGCCTCCATCAAGAGGGTAGGGGACCTGCACGCATTCTCCGTTGACGAAGCGTGCCTGGAGTTCGGGCCGGTTTACTCTCACGTGATCCTGAGACCGCGGCCTGGATACGTGCCCAAGGTTCCTACCACTCCCTTCCGGGACCAGGTGGTGAACCTGCAAGCGCTGCCCCTGGAGGAGGTAGACCCAGCCTTGCACTGCTCTGTCCAGTACGCGCTCTCCGCGCCTATGTAGACAGGACGCAGTGTTTCAGGACCTTAGACCAGCTCTTTGTCTGTTATGGAGGGAAGCTGAAGGGAAAGGCTCTCTCAAAGCAAAGGCTGTCTCACTGGATAGTGGACGCCATTGCTTTGGCATACCAGCAGCAAGGTCAACCGTGCCCCCTTGGTGTGACTGCCCACTCCACCCGGAGTGTGGCATCCTCTTGGGCTCTAGCGCATGGCGCCTCGCTAACAGACATCTGCAGAGCTGCAGGCTGGGCGACACCTAACACATTCGCCAGATTCTATAATCTCCGAGTGGAGCCAGTGTCCTCTCGTGTACTCGCTTCAACCAGCTAGTACCGGACCCGCTCAGGTGTCTTCGCTTGCTCGCCATTCCACTCCACGGACTGGATACGTGCGAAATTCTCCTCAGGTGAGCTTCCCCGAAAGCCCTGAGCTCCTCCAGCACTCCTGACGTCGCCGCCAGTGTCTATTGCCTGCGTGTCGGCTAGGTGCCTCCCGTGTGCATGGTCCCTCCTCTGAGCTGTATTTCCACTGTAAGCCTCTTTGAGCATGTGTCTTTCCCTTGGCAAGCCACCTTGCCACCCCTGGGGTTGAAATATTCCACCTGCGGCTGGACACCCCAGTGTTCTCCATATGTCTCCTTCGAGTCATATGTGTATTCTCTAAGTCCTCCCCTCTGGGTTGGCAGTAATTGCATATTTCCCCTAAACTTTGGGATATGCTCCCCAGTGTACCTTGGTATTCCTGTGCTAAATAGGAGTCCTTCGTCCGTGCCAGTCTTGCGACAGGGATCTCAGATTTACGGAGGGCACTGGAAGACAGCTGAGAAGGTGGCGTGATTAGACTGGTAACCCCATTCGTCGTCATCCGACGTAACTCGGAGTGACAACGAAAGGGAACGTCTCGGTTACGTATGTAACCCTCGTTCCCTGAGTAGGGAACGAAGACGTTACGTCTTCCTGCCACTTTCCGCTGTACCGCGGGGATCCCCTGAGCTCAGTCTTGGCTCCTCAGCGAAGAAACATATCTGCCTGTTGCCGGCGTCCTCCTTTTATACCCACGAGGTAAGGCGGAGAAATGCTATGCAAATTCCGCAGACCCATGGCATTTCTTTGCCATTGGCTCGTTTTGTAATACTCGAAGTCGATAGGCGTTCTAAGCGAAACCCCATTCGTCGTCATCCGACGTAACGTCTCCGTTCCCTACTCAGGGAACGAGGGTTACATACGTAACCGAGACGTTTTAAATATACTTCTTTTGAAGTGTTGGTGCTTAATGTAAAAATATATAATTAAACGATAAATCAAGTTTGAGAATTCTGCTGGCTACTGTATACAGGCCACCAGGGCACCATAAAGATTTTATCAAAGAATTTGCTGACTTTCTATCAGAATTAGTATTGACTGCAGATAAAGTCCTAATTGTTGGTGATTTTAATATACATGTAGATAATGGAAAAGATTCAATGGGATTGGCATTTAAAGACATTCTTAACTCTATTGGAGTTAGACAACATGTGTCAGGACCTACTCATTGTCGTAATCATACTCTAGATCTAATATTATCACATGGAATCAATGTTGATGCTGTTGGATTTCTGCAGCAGAGCGACGACATCTCAGATCATTATCTAGTGTCATGTAAATTACATTTAGCCAAGGCTGCAAAGCCAACTCCGTGTTACAAGTATGTTAGACCTATCACTTCTGCCACTAAAGATTGCTTTATCAATAATCTTCCTAATCAGTTTCTTCGTCTCAGCATCCCAGATAGCTTAGAAGAACTTGATATTGCAACAGAAAATTTTTAACTTTCCTTTCCAGCACTTTAGACACAGTTGCTATGTTGCGCTTAAAGAAGATTAAAGAAAATAGTCCAACGCCGTGGTACAACGAGCACAGCCGGGCCCTTAAGAGAGCAGCCAGAAAAATGGAGCGCAACTGGAAGAAAACAAAACTAGAGGTATTTCGGATTTCATGGAAGGAGAGCTCGATTGCTTACAGAGAGGCTTTAAAAGCTGTTAGATCTGCTTATTTTTCAACCCTATTAAAAGAAAATAAACATAATCCAAGGTATTTATTTGAAAAAGTGGCTACACTAACGAAATAGAAAGCTTCAAGCCCAAAAGTTTCCAAGAAACACAGCAGTAATGACTTTATGAACTTCTTCACTTATAAGATTGATAATATTAGGGACAAAATTATAACTATGCAACCGTCTACTACAGCATCACATCAGGGAGTGCATTATAGTCTCCCTGAGGTAAAATTTGATTCATTTGTTGCCATAGGAGAGGAAGAATTTTGCAAACTCGTTAATTCATCTAAATTGACAACATGTATGTTAGACCCTATACCGGCTAAACTACTGAAAGAGATGCTTCCAGAAGTCATAGATCCTCTTCTTAACATCATTAATTTGTCTTTGTCTCTAGGATACGTACCAAAAACCTTTAAGCTGGCTTTGATTAAACCGCTTGTTAAAAAAAACGCAACTTGATCCTACAGAATTAGTCAATTACAGGCCGATCTCAAATCTACCTTTTCTGTCCAAGGTACTAGAAAAGGCAGTATCCTCACAACTGTGTTCCTTTCCTGAAAGAAATGGTATCCTCGAGGATTTCCAGTCAGGATTTAGACCGCACCATAGCACTGAGACAGCTCTCATTAGAGTCACAAACGATTTGCTCTTATCATCCGATCGTGGTTGTATCTCTCTATTAGTGTTACTTGATCTTAGTGCTGCATTTGACACCATTTACCACAAAATTCTCTTAAATAGACTAGAAAACTATGTTGGCATTAGTGGAATTGCATTAGCATGGTTTAAATCATATTTATCTGACCGCTATCAGTTTGTAGCAGTAAATGAAGAGATGTCTTATCGATCACAAGTTCAGTATGGCGTACCACAAGGCTCAGTGCTAGGACCGCTGCTGTTCACTCTGTACATGTTACATTTAGGAGATATCATTAGGAAAAATGGAATTAGATTTCACTGTTATGCTGATGATACTCAGCTCTACATTCTTCCAAACCAAACGAAACTCACCAATTCACAAAATTATCGGAATGCATAGTTGATATCAAAAATTGGATGACTAGTAATTTCCTACTACTAAATTCTGAAAAACAGAGATTCTAATTATTGGACAAAAAACTTCCACACGTAATAACCTAGAATAGTCTTCGTCGTCAGTTAGGAACCTGGGTGTGCTCTTTGATACCAATCTTTCATTTGAAAGTCACGTGTCTAGTGTCTGTAAAACCGCATTTTTCCATCTTAAAAATATATCTAAATTACGTCATATGCTCTCATTGACAAATGCGGAACAACTAGTTCATGCGTTCATGACATAAAGGCTAGATTATTGTAATGCAGTCAACACTGCATTGGCTCCCTATTAAACATGTATACATTTTTAAATATTGCTGATTACTTACAAAGCACTAAATGGTTTAGCTCCCCAGTACTTGAGCGAGCTCTTAACGCATTATAGTCCTTCACGTCTATTGCGATCTCAAAACTCCGGCCAGTTGATAATACCTAGAATATCTAAATCGACTGCTGGCAGTAGATCCTTTTCCTATTTAGCACCAAAACTTTGGAACAATCTTCCTAACATTGTCCGGGAAGCAGACACAGTCTGTCAGTTCAAAGCTAGACTAAAAACACATCTCTTTGACCTAGCATTCACATAACACTCTATAGACTTCTATAATTCAATATTAGGCTGCTTAGATTAGGTCAGCCGGAACTGGGAACACTTCCCTTAAATCCTGATGTACTCGTTACATCATAAGAAGAATGGCATCTACGCTAATTTTAGTGTCTTTGTTTATCCCGAGGTTTTCCCGCAGCCTGCCGGATCCAGGCCGTTTCCAGATCTGATGAAGGACTTTCGCCTGGACCCGACGACAAAGCAGTGCTGAAGTGCCAACTAGCCTCTCCCTATGGAGGATCCCTATACCATTCTACAGACAAAGCGGTGTGGAATTTTTCGGTTCGCGTACCTACCCAAAGGGATAAGATTAAATTAAATTCTGCATCAAAATTTATAGACAAGTAGTTTGTTTAGGCATGGTTTGTAAGGAATTACAAACCTGCGCACATATATTCAAACGCACATAACTATAGAATCAATTCTTAATGCGCATGTGAACGCCATCAGCGTCTATCACAGGTTCACGTTTAAAGTCTGTTTAGAAAGAACGGTATAGTCTTAGCGGCCCCTAATTTAATAACAAATGATCATTTAGACGCAAGTGAATCAATCAAAACTAACTTTAGCTGGAAAAAACATTTTTCAAGAACCACTATAAAACCAAACCAATCTCTGTTACCTTAAATTATAGGTTTATCTCTGTAAAGCTGCTTTGAAACAATCTACATTGTTAAAAGCGCTATATAAATGAGGATGACTTGACTTGACTTGACTCCGAAGAAGTCCCATAACAGCTGGACCAACTGGGGAAGGAGATGCCAATCTCCCGGAAGCGTAGGCTGTCATGAGAGCTCGTTGGCTGCACAATTGAGCACGCCAGGGATGTGAATTGCATGAAGCGACCTCAGTTGCTTCTGACTCCATAGGAGATGGCGGGTGAGTTGCGACATGCGGCGGGAGTCAAGTCAAGTCAACTCTATTTTATATAGCACTTTTTACAATACAGATTGTTTCAAAGCAGCTTTACAGAGATAACAGGAAAATAATGTTGTTATAATATTGAAAAATATAAAATGAAAGAGTGTAGACCAACTTAACGGTTGATGTACGCAGCGGTCGCAGTGCTGTCCGTACAGACCAGTACGTGCTTGCCATGTTGCAGCCCTTTGAGGCTGCCCAGTGCAAGGTGTACTGTGAGCAACTCGAGGCAAATGATGTGCCAATGCAGTTGAGGCCCCGTCCACAGACCTGAAACTGCATGCCCGTTGTATGTGTTCCCCCAGCCGGTGGCAGAGGCATCCGTGAAGACCACAGCATGCCTGGACACTTGTTCTAGTGGAACACCTGCCCATAGAAACGAAGGGTCTGACCACGGGCTGAAGGTTGGAGGCAGTGCGGGGTGACGTGCACCCAGTAAGTGCCGCTCTGCCACGCCCATCTCTGGACTCGGCCATGAAACCAGTGCTGAAGCGGTCTCATATGAAGCAATCCGAGCGGCGTTACTGCGGATGCCATATGCCCCAGGAGCCTCTGAAAAAGTTTCAGTGGGACCGCTCTCCTGCTTTTGATTGTACTCAAGAAGATCAACACTGACCGAACGCGCTCCTCTGTGAGTCGCACACTCTGGTTGACCGAGTCCAACTCCATACCGAAATTAGAGATCCTCTGCAAAGGGGAGAGTTGACCCGAAGCCCCAACAGGCTGAGGTGACGGAGCACCACGTCCCTGTGTTCACACAACTGATCCCGAGTCTGAGCCAGAAACAGCCAGTCGTCGAGATAGTTGAGAATACGAACGCTGCGTTCTCAGAGTGGAACAATGGCTGCCTCGGCAACCGTCTTTTAGATTTGAGGGGCGACAGGGACAGCCCGAAGGGTAGGACTTTGTACTGATACGCCTGTCCCTCGAACACAAACTGCAGGAACGGTCTGTGTAACGAGTTAGCTCAAAGGGGAAATATTAATAATAACTAAATATTTAATAATAATAATAATAATAATAATAATAATAATATTAATAATAATAATATCTTTTTATTATTACTTATGAATATTTGGGTCAGTTAATTGGATTAACTTGATGTAGCTAAATTAATATTACAATCAATTAATCAGTTTGTCCAACAAACTCTTTTGATTATTCATTTATTCTAAGAAAAGGGTATCTTTCATGGCCACAGAAAAATAATTCTTTCTTAGCATGTACAGCGCTTAGAGCTTGTAACACGATCATAGTCAACGAATTGTCAAGATCGCAAAATAAACTTTGTTGCAACCAGAGAATCAGAACCAAATACATATTGTACACAAGTTTTTTTTTATTTTTTTTTTTACAAAATCACGAACACATAACTAACATACAAACAATTACACATACATGGGTAGATGGTAAATGACAAAACCGGAAATGAAATGAAGCTACAGAAAAGATTCAACCATCAGCTTATTATTTTAAGAGCACCTCATTAAATGTATACTTGTATGGCCTTTGCAGTGAAAGCATTTCTTGAAGTTCAAGAAAAGGGGTCTTGATTGGTCCGTGAGTGTCAAACATTGAAGTTGTAATCGTTTTCTTCTCTGTTGGATGAAGAAGATATGATGAACTTGCATGGTTAGTTCGACTCTGTTCTGGTAGATTGTTATCTCTCTTTCCATGAGCACATGGCTGGTTGTGAGTCAAGGCCTGCTGCCCTGAGGCCTGCTGAGGCCATTTAGGATGGAGGATTTAAGACGCTATCTCAAGTGTGGTAGACATATGGGTTAGGGTTTGTGTCCATTTGTACTCGATAGATATAACAAACACACACTGCATTCTAAGAGAAGGTGATGTACACTAAAGTGTGTGTCATTAAATGAGGATTAATTAGATAGGAAATACGATACAGGTCGGGTTACATTGACCATTGGTTGTATAATAAAATTCATACTGTAGTATCAAAGACTTAAAAGAACACAAGACAGTAAATCATTCACACAGTGTCCTGGGGTGCATGTTCTCTTATAGGTCAGTGCGTCCATAAATTGAAAAATTGAAAAATCTGTTTTAAGGGCTGTGGGTCTTTTCTATGGCAATAAAACCAACTTCTCTGATCGTAGTCATGGTAACCAAGACCCTTCTTGCCCTTGGGACCATAGATCCCAGAGTGAGTTTTAAAGATTATTGTCTGATTTGTCTCAGTCTTTACATGTGTCAAGGAAGAATCGAGACATGAAAGTACCCGTCCTTCAGGTCCATCGCCAAACCAATCTTGGGGACGGATGCATTTGAAAATCTGTTTCTGCGTGAGCATCTTGAATGGGAGCTTGTGCAGGGCCCGATTCACGGTTTGCCGGTCCAATATCGGCCATAACCCACTACCTTTCTTGGGTACAATGAAGTAGGGGGTGTAGAACCCTGTCTTCATATCGGCTGGAGGGACCGGCTCGATCACGTCTTTCGCAAGTAGGACAGATCTCTGCCCACAAGACAGGAGCATCGCTGCTCCACAAGGAGGTGAAGTGGATGCCCCTGAACTTGGCAGGGCGCCGGGCGAATGAGTAGCTGAGTCTGATAGTACGGATGAGCCACCGAGACACCGACACATGAGCAAGTGTCCCAGACACCGTGAAAGCGGAACCAACGGGACCAAGGACATATCCGGTGACGAGCAGCAAGGTGGAACACAGGGGACTCGAATCGGGAGGCACTGAGGCGGCCCAAAGTGGAGTCTGAGTGCGCTGTGCAACACTACCTGGTTCCAGGGTTGGGCAGAGGGAGCGTAGGAAGGCCTGTTAGTGTCCTTTTTGGCAAGGCATGGAAGCATCACTCACTGCCATCCACGCCCTCTTGAGACCCAGAGATAGAGAAGCCGCTCTTACTGAGAATTTGGGTACCGCTGACTGAGACGCTATCGGCGGAACGGAATTTGAATAAACAAAAGATTCTCCGCCCGGCCCCCCACCAGGGAAGAACAGCTGACTCCGGTCGCCCGTCTCAGGGATGCTGGCGCAGTCTTCCTGCGAAAGCTCGACGTCACAGTAGAGCTGGCTGTGACGGAGGTTTTTCCTTTTTTTTTGCAGGGGACTGATATCCCTGGCGCCAAACAGACTAAGGGGTAGCCCACGAGTGACTCTGGTAGCACATCGGGACAAGCTCTTGGTTACCTCAGCCTGCTTCTAAACTGTGAGAAACAGCTAGGTATGATCTTCAACAGTGTTGCCAAAAAAGGCCACCTCGTGAGATAGTTGCATCGAGAAAGCAAGCTTTGGCGATGTCTCACACCACTGCAAGGTTTGGCCCTGGGTTGCTTCTGGACCAACAGTGTGGACATCGTCTCACCGAGGGCCAGCGCTGTGACTTAAACCACAGTCAGTCACTATGCACAGCTCAACCCCGACTCAGAACTACTCTCGTGCATTGTGTGTTTTGGCCTTCCACAGACTTGCAGGATGGCCATCACATGCAGGGAAGAGGCGGTCAGCCATTAGCAAAGCCACCCTATCACCAAGGGTAGTGAGAAGGGAAAAACTTTTTCTGCAGATTTTGGCATGTTTGGCTTGCCATATTGGCGCCAATATGCTTCCATACTGCCAAAGTTTTTCACACACATCCGGGCAGGCACAGGGGCGGGGCAAGCCGATTACGAGTAGCCCGGGAAAGTGTGGTTGTCAAGTCTGAATCTAATTCAGCACGATTCAATTCAATTCAATTCAAATTTATTTGTATAGCGCTTTTCACAATACACATTGTCTCAAAGCAGCTTTACAGAAATTGCATTTCGGAAATGTACATAGAAAAATACAGTTAGTTAATCAAGTATTAATTTATGGCATAACATATCGCCGGCTTTGAGTCGTCTCTTCACAGGCGTCGAGTCGTCTCTTCACAGGCGTTGGGGCATCTGAAGTCTCCGTGAGAGGCTGGATACAAACTGGAGCTGACGAACGCTATTTACCTCGGGACTAGCGTCCCGAGATAACAGCAGAAAGGCAGATGGGAAATAATTAGCATAGCTGATGTTCATAATGTTAATGCATTCGGACTGATTCAGCAGTAGTATCAAAGGTTAAGGATTAAGTGAATGCTTGGTTAAAGAGATGCGTCTTTAATCTAGTTTTAAACTGGGACAGCGAGTCTGAGTCTCGTACAATATCAGGAAGGCTATTCCAGAGTTTAGGAGCTAAATGCGAGAACGCCCTCCCTCCTTTAGTGGACTTAGATATCCTAGGAATGACCAGAAGCCTCGAATTTAGTGATCTTAAAGAGCGCGATGGATTGTATGGCGATAGAAGGTCTGTTAAATACACAGGAGCTAAACCATTTAGGGCTTTATAGGTCAGTAGGAATACTTTGTAATTGATACGTAACTTAATAGGTAACCAGTGTAGAGATGATAAAATAGGTGTTATATGATCATATTTTCTTGATCTAGTAAGAACTCTAGCAGCTGCATTTTGCACTAACTGTAGCTTGTTGATTGAGGATGCAGGACAACCAGCTAATAAAGCATTACAGTAATCTAGTCTCGAGGTCATGAATGCATGAACTAACTTTTCTGCATCAGAAACAGATAGCATGTTGCGTAGCTTAGCAATGTTTCTAAGGTGGAAAAAGGCTGTTCTTGTAATATATGAAATATGATTTTCGAAAGTCAAATTGCGGTCTAGTATAACACCCAGGTCTTTTACTGTAGTGGATAAAGTAACAGGACATCCTTCTAAATTAAAGTTGTATTGTAAGGGATTTTGTGGGTAGTTTTTTGGACCAATAAGTAGTACCTCCGTTTTATCTGAATTTAATAGCAGGAAATTACACGTCATCCAGCATTTTATATCATTTAGACACTCTGTCAATTTAGATAAATTAGTGTTTTCATCTGGTCGTGATGAGATATATAATTGAGTGTCATCAGCATAACAGTGGAAATTAATTCCATGTTTTCTTATAATATTACCAAGTGGCAGCATATATATTGAGAATAGCAGAGGGCCTAACACCGATCCTTGCGGCACTCCATAGTCTACTGACGTCATCTTTGATTTTTCCCCATTTAAACAGACAAAATAGTAGCGGTCTGATAAGTACGATCTAAACCAGCTTAATGCCTGTCCCTGAACACCAGTGTAGTTTTGTAGTCGATCCAAGAGTATTTTATGATCGATAGTATCGAACGCAGCACTAAGATCGATAACGATAACACTCACCATTACAGTTGGAACTCGGCATCATCTCTGATGCAGTCGTGGCCATCACGTGAGGACAGGAAACGACCGCATTCAGAAACACACGGTTTGAATGACATCTTGAAAAAGATGCAGTGTCAAACCGTGTATGCTCTTTCAGGGAACTGCTCTGTCCTGTGCTAAAGCACCCAGGAATGACCGCGGCTACACAAACAGGACGATAGTGCAAGCCTGCTGTAAGCACTCACATTCTCATTGTAGTCGCAACATTTTGAGCTGTGAAAACAGCTGTTTTGCTCTTTGTGAGATCGCGGCCAGTGCTGTCTGTGCTGTAACACCAAACCAGCTTGAAGAGGTGTTCTCCTTAAGAAGCAGACTCGTCTTTTGAAGTTAAAACACTATCAGATAAGATTGCAGAGCAGGAACAGCATTCACCGTCTGGCTCCGAAGCGAAAGACAAGGATGCGAGGCACCTTCTGCTCATTATATGCTAGTGCCGCGATGCACAGCAGCTGGTGCAATTATCGCATGCCAATGTGCATTGGCTCATTTAGTTACACTCGAAGTAGACAGGCTCTCGCAAGGGATCCCCATTCATCAGAATCACTTCTGACTCACACCATAGTGAGCTGACGAAGGGGAACGCTACAGGAAAGGCTTGAGTTTTACTTCCCCGCTGATAATGAAAACTTTGACTGCATGAATCCGTGACCCTTTTAACCCTCTCTCATCAAAATTGTCAAAAATGTTGCCAATCAAATAGCAAGAAGAATTGGCTGAACTCTTTATGGATCAGTCTTTATAATTAAAATTTGGAGAAATGTCTTTGGATGAATTTTGGCTGCATGTGTGACACGAATACCCATCAATCTCAGAAATGCACCGTCAATGTGCTGTTGTTGTTTTCAACCTCTTTCTTGTGTGAATTCCTAGCAAACGCGAAAAACAAAAAAGACAGCTTCTGTCAGTGGAGCACGATCTGCGAGTTGCACTATCCTCAATCTACCCTGTATCAAGAGGCCGTGCTCGCAAAAGCAGGCACATGTATCCCATTAAAATACACATGAGACAGTTCCATGCACAGATATTTTATTTTCAATTTTTAAGTTAAAAGGTCAGGTTTGAACAAATCAAAGTTAAGTTAAGTATCAATCTTTAAATGTGTTTTAAATGTGTTTTAAATGTGTTTTGTTCCAATGATTCCCACATAAAGTAATTGTTTCAAGTCTGTTGACATGTGTCATTTAGATGTAAAAGACAGATGGTTCATTTGAATGGGTTGTTTCACCTCATATTATGTCAGTTGTGATACATTCATAATACTTCATGCTGCTGTTTATGCTTCATTTGTTGTTTGCTCATCTAGATTTAATTTTATATACAGTATGTACACATGTACGTTTAGTTTAATAGGGTTGGGGTGCCGTGAAAAAAAAAAAAAACACTACACATAGGAGTGCCATACTTTGAGGCACCACTGAGAGTATAGTTGTAAAAGTTTAATTTAGGCACAATCAAAATACTTAACTTAGCCTGCAATTAATCGCAATTTGAACACGCTTTCTATTTAATTATCAATACAATGCCAATTACAACTGAATGGCACCAACAGAAACTACTGCAGGACATTTCTACTCCAAAACACAATATTGAATTATTTTACTGAAAGATTAGTCAAACTGATTCAAACCAGTAACGTGTGTGAAAGTGAATTATTAAAAGATGCTCAAATTATTTATTTGTGAATCGGGGACTGTGTTTGTTTTTGCATGCAGCTTGTGAGGACATGACATGTGCATTATTTTGACTTATCAAATTCAGATTACAAAATTACATTCACAAATATTTCCATGATATTACCATAAAATAAATGTTACTCAAAATAAATCTATATGAAGAAATATATTTTAACAGTCACCACCCCAAGTCTTTGTAACTCTGTAAATTGCATGGCAGTGGGGGTCCCGCTCCATGTTGAATGAAATCTCATGTGAGTACACACAAATGTAATTGTAAATGTAATTGTATTTGTCAAAAATGCTGTTCATTTTTTATTTGGGAAATTCTTCATTTGGCAAAACATCACACAATAAGCAACAAAAAAAGAAAAAAAAAAACCTTTAAGCAGGCTGGCCAAAATCTCAAGGAAATTATGTTATTTTATGTTATTTTAAACTAAGGTTTGTTCCATGACATTTATAAATATATTTATAAATTCCACATGTGGATTTTTGACTGCTATAATTGTTATAAAGCGCTCATATATTATTGCTATTGAGTAGTCATCAAGACTAGTACAAGGTTCTCTCTTAAAAGCAAGTGCTCAAAGTTGGATGTTGACCTCACTGTGTGTACCATCACCATCAATAGTGCTTTCATTGCCATCTGAGAGGAATCCGCTTCCAGAATGATGTGTCCTACACTCCAATGCTGTAAGTCTCTGCTTCAGCCGCTGTTGAGTAGCTGTGTATTCAGCCAGTAACCGAGCAAACCGAGTCTGTAGTATTTCAAGAGAAGCTTCCAACCTCTCCACTTTGTCCTCAACCCGCTCTTCTCCCATTCCACCGGCCTCCAACTCCTCCAGCAGACCCTCTTTCAGGAGAATCTGTCTTCCCCTCTCTTCCAGAACTTTCTTAGCATCCGGATACTCCATTACAGCCTCCATCAGGTCATCCTTTGACAAACAAAAGAGGTCAGAGTAGCCAATGCTACGGATGTTAGCTGTACGACGGTTGCCCATTTTGCTCCCTTTGATGTTGAGGATGCTAATCTCGCCAAAGCAGCTGCCGCCCGTCAAGTGTGCATACTGGGTCACCCCATCATCAGCCACAACAGCAAGGCGACCCTCTTTAATGATGTACATCTCTTTTCCTATGTCCCCCTTTCGGCAGATGTAGTCTCCAGGGCTAAAGACCTGTGGCCGCAGCTTGAGCACCAGTTCCACTAAAAGGCCTGCCTCACAGTCCTGGAAGATACGGACCTTCTTCAATGTTTCTAAGTGCACATTGATAGCAATCTCAGCCCGCAGTTTGTTTGGCAGATTCTTTAGGACATCCTGCTCATCAATTGCTTTCTTGTTGGTCCACAAGTAGTCGAACCATTTGATGACTCTAGCTTCTAGCTCTTTGCTGACCTTTCTGAACTGCATGTAGTGTTTGATGGCGTCGATGTGAGCTTGGAACTCGGTCCGTGTGGCATTCATGTTTGATATCATGGCTCCTACATTACCAACAATGGTGGCGAAAATGAGAACTCCAACAAGGAAATCAAAAACAACAAAAAGATACTCCTCATCTCGCACCGGAGCTGGCATTTCCCCAATGGTCGTCAAAGTGAGGGTTGACCAGTAGAGGCAGTAGACGTATCCTCGCGTGAGAGTCCCAAACTCAGGGTCAGACATGTTTGGGTAGACCCACTGGTCGGATCCAAAGCCCAGCGACTTGGAAATGGCAAAGTAAATACAGGCATTCCAATGAATGATGACTAGGATATAGAGCACCAAGATGCAAATGCGGAAAATGTTGGGGTAATTTGTGCGGGTCTCTGTGCGGTCGAAGAACTCGAACAGGCGTGAGAAGCGCATCAGTCGATTGAAACGCAGCTCTGGTACATGAATGCCAATGACGATGTAGGCTAGATCCGTGGGCAGTATGGATAGCAGGTCTAGCTTGAACTGCAAAGTATGTAAGTAGCTTTCTCTTAACTTGGTAAGATCCTTCACAAGAAGACCCTGCTCAAGGAAACCTATAATGAAGGTATACATTGTCAATTCTTAACAATTGCTCATATACACTTAATTTTAGCACCAAAGCACCTATCTAATCAATAGTGCGAATTGTCACAAAAACTCTTTGAAAAACATGATAGATGCTTAAAGATTCTGACCAGTTCTCAGTCTCGCACAGGTGTCCAGTATATATATAACATCAGAGAGATAATCCAAAACCAGCCACAGAATGAAGTTCCTGGTTTGAAGCTCATCAAAGCAGGCTCTGTGTTTGGGATATGAATAATGAAACACCATTAGCTTGTCAGGACTAACCTGTTCATATATGGCACAACAACACTTATTTACATGAATCATCATCAAAATGAAAGCCTAGATCACACACTCTTGCTCATGAGGTCTAATTACACCGCTTGGATTTAATTGGAAGAACAGCTGCTACAAATAATTTCCTCTCAGGCAATATACATCCAGTGTTCAGCAAGCAAAATTAGTAGGTTTGTTATTTTTTTCCACTTACAGTATTCAGATTAATTTACTGTATAATTTGCTGTCAAAAGGTTTTCATTGGAATCATTGGATTTATTTTAGCTAATAAATGCTATTGACGTTTAATATATCAGCTTTAAACTCCAAATAAAATTATTAGTGTGTAGATAAATTAACATTTCTTTTGTCTTACCTAGCCACCACAAAACACCAGTTGTACAATACAGCTGTGGCAATAACAAACAGCCAGCGGTAGTACAGGTCATCAGCAGGTGCCAGTATGAAAACATCAGACTTTTTCCTGATAACCAAATGCATTTCATAATTTTATGTGGTTGCATGTTTGTTAAAAAAAGTCAATGGAAATTTCATACAGCTATGTATAAATGGTGATAATGGTGTGACAGGACAAACTCACTTGGTTTTGGCACTGGTTTTTCCATCTTGAGCCTCAGATCTACTGATGCTTATCCGACTGGGAGCAACTTGAAGTTCAGGTCCTCGGAAGCGCTCTAAAAAAGAATCTGGCCTATCCTCCTCTTCCTGAAGGCTCTTATGGGCCCAGTCTCTAAGAGTGACTACCATACTCACCAACCTTGGAAACAAAGGGAAATAATGAATCAATGTGGAAATACCCATTGTGAGAAATTGACCAGAATTTAATTTCAAGAGTTCACCTTCCATCCAAGTCTAAATTGAAATAAACTAAATAGCCTTCTAGATGTTCCCTAACTTCATATATGTGGGAGCTTTGAAAGGTACCGCAGCTTCCCAAAGGATTTCAACAAGAGTGCCCTGTCCTTTGGTTCTGGGGAGTCCTGGGAGAAATTGCCTGATTAATTTGGTTCAAACATTCTACTTTACCAGGGTTCCTAAATGCTGTAGTTTCTCCTAATTATTTCTCTGAATTATGATCCTGTGACGCTGACCAAAGTTTGATTTAAAAACTGGAAGCTGGAAATATAGTGCCAGAAATCCTGAAATTAAACTATATAATAAAAAAAACTAAACTATATAATATGGAGATAATTCTGGTTCTCTGAGCAGTCTCATCCTTAATTGATCAATATTAACTTAATTTGTTATTTTTCTATTAAGTGAATATAGCTGTGCAGATTTAAAGTTCGCTCTTTTTTAATTTGGTGATGTATGCATCTACTGTATGTTCTTTCTATAGTTCACAATATTTCCAAAACTTTGGTAGGTCATCATATAAATATCATCAACATAAATTGAATTAAGAAATTTTTAAAGTATAGTTCAACCCATACTTCACTTGCCCGTACATATCTTGTCGTATCCGTAAATAGAGAAAAAAAGTGGGAATGGCATAAATTAGTTTTCACAGGGAACAAGAAAGGTTGACATGGAGCAGCTAAATCTCCAACCACTAGGAAATCACCAATTCCCTATCTGTCAGTCTCTTTGATGTTGTGTTAAGATTAACACTAGGGACCACACTCGAAAGCCCAGAGCATCTCTGACATTTCAGAAAAGGCCCATGAGAATTGGCGAGTAGACTTTCCATGCCAGCTTCTCCCCTAGACATATGGGTATAAAATGAGGATGGTGTGCTCTACTCATTCAGCTTTGTCCTTCTGAGCCTGTAGAAACTTATTTGTATGAGTAGAAGCAAATCTACAATCCATTCATCTCCCTCCATTCTGCCGGATCTCTCAGCACATTTCAGTTGTCTCTCTTTAAACAATGCACAGATAAGTGCAGGGAGTACCCCTGGGGGCTTCAACTAAAAGAGGCAGTTTCTCGTGAACACAGTGAATCTCGTCTTTTAAAAGGGGCCTTTCTGTCCATGTCCTTCTGGATGTGGCCAATTTCTCTCTCCTTCAGATGGCCATGATCACTTGAATGCCTGTGTTGTACTCACGCTGAGACAGCATTTGTGGATGGTTCGTGTTCACATTGTAAGAACATGGGCATGAGTACGGTACGTATATAAATCTCCAGGGCGGTATCCAATTTCGTTGCATGTCACAACTCGCCCGCCATCTCCTGTGGAGTCAGCAGCGTCTGAAGTCACTGTGAGCCACTCATTTCCCAGGTGACTTCAATCTCACAGTGGAGACTTCCTCCCCAGGTGGTTCAACTGATTTGTAATAAATACGTTGAGGCAAAAATAGATCTGTTCGCTTCCTGGGTATCCTCCCATTGTTCTCTCTGGTATTCACTGACAGATGTCCCCCTCATCATGAACGCACAGGGACGCAGCTGGCCCAGGGGTCACAAGTACGCGTTTCCCCCAGTGAGTCTCATTGCACAGACACTGTGCAAAATCTGGGAGAAGGAGAACATGTCCTATTAGTTGCATAATCTGGCACCTAAGTCCAGAACTCTGGAAACTCCATGTCTGATCCCTGAATGGGACATGGAGGTATTCAGGGGGCTGTCAATAGCGGTGATAGATACAATCATTCAGGCATTTTGTTCACTCACCAAAGCCAAGGTGTATGCCCCTTGGGGGTATCACAGCCTCCTCGGGTTTAGCAAGTGATGTTTTATGGCAGACATCAGTAGAGCTGCAGGCTGGGCTACACCCAACACCTTTGTGAGATTCTATAATCTCCGGGTAAAGTGCCCGTTCACTGTGGCCGGTAGTCTCTCCTTTATCAGGTAGAGCCGACTACAAGGGCTTTTCCTTTAAGTAGCACTTCCCAGAAGGTAAGTCCATAGGATGTCTATCCACATGTTAATCTCCCCTTTGGGCAGGATGTGGTCTCCATAGTGTTCCTTTCTCTGCAGAGATGGAGAATACTTCCCCAATGTAAACAATCAGGTGTGCTCAGCTGTAAAGAAAAATAAAAAGTTCAAGGATATGGCTGAAGCATCCTATTCCCATGATGAGGACAAGTCCCTTGAATAGGGAGGCTTTTGTTACTTACACTGGGCATTGGGAGTGTTACAACGTCGCTTTAGTGCACTTGCTACTTGGCACAAGACAGCATGCATGCACCTGCACCGTCAAACTTCTAACAGAGTTTAATAGAGTTGTGGTTGTGGCGTTTAGTAAAGGGTCCCCCAGTGTCAGTCTCGACAAAACATTGTAGTGACTGACAGATAGGAAACATCTCGGTTACTCAGTTCCCTGATCGAGGGAACAAGACTTTGTGTCCCTCCTGCCAACTCTAAACTGCCTGCTGAAATGACAGGGACACTATCTCGGCTCCTCATCTTAAACCTGAATGAGTGGAGCCTCTTATGCCTGTATGTCTGGGAAAGTGGCTGGCATGCAAATTCCACTCACCAATTCTCATTGGCCTTTTCTGAAATGTCAAACGTGTTCGATACTCCCAAGTGTGACCCCTAAGTCTTATTCTCTCCATCAGGGAATGGAGGTTACAATAGTAACTGAGATGTTTTAAACAAATGGCGAAAAGGCGTGTCTGCTGGCAAAAAGAGAGCGCGACAGAGCTCATAATAAAACCAAAATCAACATTGGTTTGGCTTTTCGGAGAAGACGAGAACTGAGGGATTTGAAGTGTTGTAAAAGTGAGGTGGAGATAATGGTGTTTTTATTACTCAAAAGGTGAGTAAAGTTTTTTATTGAATAGATAAACTGTCATATGTAGCTCTCTAACAGAGTTCACTGTAAATCATTATTTATTGTTAAGATAATTTAATTTTAAAACTTATGGAATGACTGATGTTTGGTGCTTTCAGAATCCTGGGCGCAGAGGCTATTCCTTCTATTCACCGGTTCACAAAACATTTTCTCGAATCGATTATTTTTTTGTTGATAATAGTTTACTTTCATTAGTCAGTAAATGTGAATACCAATCAATAGTGATATCAGACCACGCACCACTGTTAATTACTTTAAACTTGCCTACCACAATTAGTGTGTATCGGCCGTGGCGATTTAATACTTAACTTCTCTAAGATACTGAGTTTGTTAAATTTATTTCTAAGGAAGTACACGAGTTTTTAGAACATAACCGGACCCCAGGGGTGTCCTACTGTCTAATTTGAGGAACGTTAAAAGCCTATCTCAGAGGCCAAATCATATCGTATAGTGCCCGTGTAAAGAGAAAACAACAGGAAAGACATAAAAAGATAGAAAGTGATAACTTGCAAATCGATGGGGTTCTCTCACACTCGCCATCAGTCGATTTATTTAAGGAACGATTGGCTCTTCAGACAGAATTTGTTATCTACGAAACTTATTGAGAACCTTTTGAATAAATCCAGACACAAGTCTTATGAACACAGCGAAAAAATAGGGAAAATCTTAGCTCATCAACTACAGCAAAAAATTGTCGACCAGTCAATTCTCGAAATTATTGATGAACACGACAAAAAATTAATTGATCCATTAGAGATTAATAATAGGTTTATGGAGAATTACTCGCAATTATTTACATCTGAATCCAGTAGAAATGAGGTACTCTTTGACTCATTTTTTAGCAAATTTACTCTGCCCACCATTGATGAACAATATGCCTCAGATTTGGAAAGACCATTTTCAAAGGCCGAAATATTGAAAGCAATTGCCACCATGCAAAGTGGAAAATCACGGGGGCCAGATGGCTTTCTGAGCGAATGTTTCAAAAAATTCTCCTCAGAACTCTTCCCTATCTTACTTGCGGTCTATGATGAGTCCTTCACCTCAGGGTCGTTACCAGAAACCATGAGGCAAGCAGTTATTTCTTTAATTCATAAAAAGGGCAAAAGTAAATTAGATTGTAGCTCATATCGACCTATCTCATTGTTAAATATTGATAGCAAAATATTTGCCAATCTTTTAGTATGTCGATTAGAGATTGTTATACCTTCAATAGTGTCTGATGATCAGACTGGCTTTATCAAAAATCGATATTCATTCTACAATATACGCAGACTTTTGAATATCCTCCATTGTCCCACTCCACCCGATATACCTATGTGCATGCCGCCCTGGTTTTCACCCGTGCTCGACCGCCGGTGCACCACCACTGGAGGCCAGCGGACCTCAGAATGTAGTCCAGATGTATATGTGTGTGTGTGTGTGTGTGTGTGTGTACAGTAGGATCTTGGGAGAACGGCAGCTTCTACCTTTGGTTCAGGGGAGCGGTTGAAAGCAGATTATGATATTATTTCCCCTTTGCCCTTGACTGACAGTCTCTGGGGTTCGCCATATTACCATTACAGCTCCAGCACTTACACCAATTTTTCAAGTCTGTCAAACAGTAACATGTTGTGGCCAAAACTTCCCAAATGGAGGCGTGGACTGACCACTTGGCATTAAAAACATCACTTCAAATCCTAACGGAGGTAGTTTATATATTTTTTGGTGCTTCTGTCACTTGATGCTGAAAAAGCATTTGATCGGGTGGAGTGGGACTACCTCTTCTATACCTTGAAGAAATTTGGCTTTGGTGCCAAACTCATTTCATGGATTAATGTTTTATATTCCTCTCCTGTAGCAGCAATTCGGACAAACAATAACATATCACCATTTTTCCAATTAGGCCGCAAGACTAGGCAGGGCTGCCCATTATCCCCCTCATTATTTGCACTGATGATTGAGCCCCTGGCAGTGGCAATACGGTCCGATAATACTATTAAAGGCATATTGAGGGGTGAATCCGAACATAAAGTGTCCCTTTATGCGGATGATACTCTCTTGTATGTATCTGAGCCGCATAAGACCCTGCCTCGTCTACTGTCATTACTTGGTAGTTTTGGGAAAATATCAGGATATAAAATAAACATGCAAAAAAGTGAACTCATGCCGATTAACACTGCAGCCAGACTTATCACATTTAACTCCTTACCGTTTAAATTGAGTAAAGACACATTTAAGTATTTAGGTATATGGGTTACTAATAATTACAAGAACCTCTATAAAACTAATTTCATTCCATTGATAGATTCTATAAAACAAGATTTTGAGCGTTGGGGTACATTGCTGTTATCACTAGGAGGCAGGATAAGCACAGTCAAGATGAATATCCTACCTAGATTTCTATATCTGTTCCAGTGTATCCCGATATTTTTAACCAAATCGTTTTTCCTACTGATAGACAAGCTGATATCAACTTTTATATGGAATGGGAAAAATGCACAGATCCGTAAAAGTGTTCTGCAGCGACACCGAGAGCATGGAGGACTATCATTATCCAATTTTCAGTACTATTATTGGGCAGCCAATGCTTGTTCTATATTGTATTGGTTTAACTCGCATGCTGGTGGTCCTAAGTGGCTGTCCCTTGAGAATTTGTCATGCCATCCTGCTTCTTTACATGCATTGCTCTGCTCAACATTGCCATCACCTCATCCAATATATAAATACTCTCTGAATCCAGTGGTTAAGCACTCCTTCAAAATATGGGGACAGTTTAGAAGACATTTTTCACTTAATGACGTATCAGTCTTTGCTCCTATAGTAAGAAATCACATGTTTACTCCTTCTATTATTGATGATTCTTTTGGTGCCTGGTCTGTAAATGGCCTTAGGGTACTAAAGGATATGTATATTGATGGCACTTTTGCAACCTTTCAGCAAGTGAAAACTAAATTCCAAATTCCCAACACTCACTTCTTCAAATATCTTCAACTTCGCTGTTTTGCTGCATCGTCTGTTAGTCACTTCCCCTCATTACCACCTGAGTCACTTCTTGAGACTGTCCTAAAAGTGAATCCATATTCCAAGGGGGCCATTGGTAAATTATTTAGTGTAATGAACAGTGCTTTAAGTGTGCCGGTACGCACAGGTACTCAGTACCGCCAATTCCAAATATAGCTCTTGAGCGTACCGCCACCTCTCCGTGCGCCCAGAACGTGCTTTTAGGGTACCGGTACGCTCATTTGCACATCTGTTTTAATCATTTGCCTGTGCTGCCGCTTTTCACAGCGCCCTTCACAATGCACGGCACGCTTCCTAATTCGTCCCACCGAGAGCAGAGACTACATTACCCATACACCCTTGAGTTTTACAAGTGAAAAGAGCATGCGTCGCTTTTGCCGCTGTCAGTTGCTACGTTTACATGGACACAATCGGAATGAAATCAATACGATTGATGAAACCGAACAAGGTGTTTACATGAATGATAAATAAAGTAATCGGGTTGATGTGCGCTTTTATATGCCACAAGATTCAAATCGGATCTGATTTTTGCGCAAACTGCACGAATATACAGAGTTTCCCGCTGTTCGCGCATAAATATTCTCCTCTATTGGTTCTTTATTTGTTTTAAACAGCAGACGTAATATTAATTCGTATCTGGTCATAATTTAGAGCATATTAACCGTTTTGCCGTGCTGATCACGCAGTAAAATTGCCCCTCCCCGCGGCCAAAACCAGACGTCTGTGGTGGATGAGAATCCACAACAAGGACTAGTGGGACGTTGTCCTGCTTCACTTCACATACGCGCGAGTAAAATGAGAATTTTAGAATGACGGGAAACTTATTAATAAGACACTTTGTTCAACAGGAAAAACAGCTCGTTCCGCGCGTTATACGTCATTACGTTTATTTAACGTCATTGCACATGCGCAGTCCTTTCAGTTTCGGTTTTCAATCCGATCAAGTGTTTACATGTTCTCTCGATTGGATTACATAAGGGATAAACCACCCCTTTCAATCCGATCGAAATGTCATGCGGATCGAGCTCAATCGGATCGATTAGGGTGTTGACATGAGGGTTTTTTAGTCCGATCGAGCCGTCAATCCGATTATAAGTGTCCATATGTCAATCATGGTGTCAACTCAACGTGGTCCGGAGAGGGTGTGTGAAACGGGTAAAGAAATGAACCATAGCAAGACTCATGTTTATGTTCTACTGTTCTATGGTTATTATGTTATTATGTTTTATAATTTATTTTATGTACATTTTGTTCAAAATGTTTTAAATACCCTTTTGCACATTTTATTTATGTTCAGTAGCTCTTTCTAGCTCAAGCAAATCCACAATTAAATTATTTTTTATAAGGTCATCTGTTGACTGCTGTATATAAAACCCCTTCAATATAGTTATTGTTACCCCAGGGGAGGAGGGGACTCAGCAAAAAAAAAAAAAAAAAAAAAAAAAAAAATATATATATATATATATATATATATATATTAATAATAATAGTAAGACTACCGGAGTACCGGCACCTCTTTTGGGCCACTTAAAGCACTGGTAATGAATACTCATAATATGGGACCTCTAGCTCACGTGAAAAGATTGTGGGAAGCAGTGTTAATTTTGGCAGCCATTTTTGATTTAGTCTTAGTCTTCATCTTCAGACGAAAATGCTTATTGGTCTTAGTCACATTTTAGTCATTTTGTCTTTCATAGTTTTAGTCTAGTTTTAGTTGACGAAAAGTCATTGCATTTTTTGTCAACTTTTAGTCAAACTGCAGTTACCGACATTCATTTTGGTAGCTATTTATATGTAGCCTAGTCTTTAGAAAATAAATTCATAATCCTTTTTCTCTCTAGGCCAATTCAATTAAGCTTATGAGAAATTTTAATTATGGTAACAGGCTGTATTGACATTGCACTCTTTAGCAGTAGCACTTATGCAATTCTATATCCCTTAGTTAAGTGGTTGTTCAGTGGACAATATTTGCCATCTTAAATCCAGTTAAATTTTTTACCTTTATAAAATAAATAATGCTTTAAATAAAACAATGTTCAATAAATATGCAATGATGGTAAAAACGAAGTGATACTTTTAATATTAAATTAAAGTCGCCAGTAGGTGGCGGTAAGTCACTGTCTTTAGTGAGTCATCGAGTGTGCTGCAGTTCTGCTATGGATTTCTTAGCAAAATAGAGCAATAAGCCTACTGACAATACTGTTTTAAATGTAGTAGGCTACATCACTTAATGTTACCCTTTTGTTTGTTGAATTGTTGTATAAAATCGATGTCACATTTGAAATCGGATATTCAGGAAACATTGCAGTCTTGCTCGTATAATATGATCAACATTAAAAACACTGCTGGATATCAGCCTGCATTTTAATCGCAGATTTAGTCGCACAAACAGCGCAAGGGGCTCGTGACAGAACACAGACTGACTGAATGACACTTTAATTTGAGTAGAACATCTCAAATGAAGATCGCTGAACTCCAGCTTACTTGTCTGTGTTTTCAGATCATCCGCGCTTCTTCAGTAGTGTAGAGAGAGCGAGCGCATGGTTGCCAGATAGCCTAGCCTACTATTGAAAAGACCGTGTAAAAAACGTGTTCTTTTATCAGAAAAGCTCTGACTGGGGTTTAAATGATTGAAATCTGGCAACCGTAAACTTGAACGCCTATAAAAAAACAGTCAATGTGATGTCGTCTCCGTTCTCTTTTATTTGACAAAAACAATTGGTTTTGGTCAAGTTTAATTTTTAAAAAAAAAAACATTTCAGTCTCGTCTTTTTCCGTCAACGATATTGCATGTGTTGATATAGTCACAGTTACAATTTAATGACGTGGGTGTCGTCTCTCATCCTCTTGTCTTAGTCAGGGAAAAAAAGCTCGTCAACGAACATTTTTCGTCATAGTTTTCGTTAACGAAATTAACACTGGTGGGAAGAGGAACTGTCTATAGGAATTTCTGAGGATGTATGGGAATTTATATTGAAAAACATTCATTCATCTTCAATATGTCAAAGACATCGAGTGATTCAATTTAAAGTTGTTCATACACTGCATTGGTCTAAAGTAAAACTGGCAAAATTTAAATCAGACATAGATCCTCACTGTGATAGATGTGAAGTCGAACACTTCACTTCACTTCACTTCCCAGCGGGCACCTTGACGTCAATTTAACATCAATATGACATCAAACATTATGTCAAAATGACGTCACGAAATAGGTCAAAAATGAAAGTCATATTGATGTCAAAGTGTCAATGTCAATTTGATGCCAAGATTTTGACCTCTGCTGATGTCATTAATTGAGTGATGATTGGCCAATATTGAAGACACCTGATGTTAACAAGCAGAATCACTGAAGGAGAAAATCACAATTTTAAGCCACCATTTTGGTGATCAATGTCTGCTTTAGTTGGGCTCTTGACTATACTTGACTATAACTTCAGATTTTGTTTGGCTGCTGAAACTGAGTGGTGAACAGCCAGATGAACAAAGAGTAAAGGTGATCTGATGGTGTTGGTTATGTTTTGACATAATCGTCATTCGATCTGTGTCACTGAACTCATTTAGAGTCTAATCTCTGATTAAGATTTATATTGGTAATTACAGCATCACGGTATTCTAGAGCATGTAATCCTGAATTTTTAATTTAATCCAAAGGATTTCCTAAAAGTTGTTCTGATAAAACAAGTGTGTATTTTAGACACACACAGACATCTAGAATCAGTGTATGAATCTCAACAATGGTGACAGACAAAATATTCAATTAGGAAAAGGAAATTACTAAAATAAATCAGATCAAAATGTATTAATACCGCAAAGCATGATGGGAGCCATGAATGAGTTTTGATTGGTGGCACCCAGAATGCACTGCAACTTATTATTGTCACCATTGTTGAGATTCACAGGTTGATTATTGATGTCAGTGTGTCTAAATACAAAATGTTTTAAAGTCTTCTGATCAGAACAGCTTTCATGAAATGTTTTTGATTATATTGAAAATGCTGATAATTGTTATGTATAGAATCACAGTGTTGCTGTAATTAACAATGCAAAGACACTCTATTTGACTCAAGTGATTTAGGTCAAGTGATGATTATGCCAAACAAAACCAACACCGCCTGATCACCTTTTCTCAATGTTCATCTGGCAGTGACATTAACATCAGCCAAACAAATTTGAAATATTAATAGTATAGGGGTCAAGAGCCCAACTAAAGCAAACACTGACCACCAAAATGGTGGCTTAAAAATTGTATTTTCTCCTTTGGTGATTCTGCTTGTTAACATCAGGTGTCTTCAATAATCACATCAGCAGAGGTCAAAATCTTGACATCAAATTGACATTGGCACTTTGACGTCAATATGACTTTCGTTTTTGACCTATTTTGCGACGTCATTTTGACATAATGTTTGATGTCATATTGATGTTAAATTGATGTCAAGGTGCCCGCTGGGTTTGGCTCTGTCCAAAACTTGAAGTTTTTTGGAAGTCTATATTTAAATTTATTTCCGACACTTTGGGGACAGTCATAGAGCCTGATGCCATGATCTCTGTATTCGGCATTGTACCGCAGCATTTTCACTTAAATCATAACAACAAAAGCCTCATAGCATTTAGTACTCTTTTAGCTCGGCGGCAGATACTGCTTAAATGGAAAGACAAGTACCCTCCAACATTCAAAATGTGGCTCATTGATCTTTTATACAATCTGACCATGGAAAAAATAAGGTACGCTACAGCAGGCTGTGCCTATACATTTTTGGATATCTGGCAACCGGTTCTGGACAAATTAGGAAGGTGGATCCCTCTCTACTCTCAATTTCAGAGGAGTAATATACTGTACATACTTGTGCTTTCTTCTCTAAAACATTTCAATAATGTTTTTTTTTTTTAAATTAATATTTGCATTGGTGCAACAGGTGGGGATTGTTCTTGGGTGGGTGGGTTAACAAAAAAAGAAAATGTATTGTAAAAGTATATCTTATGTTTGATAAGACGTTCAATAAAAAAACTTTGAGGAAAAAAAGATCATTTCATTATGGTTGTTGTAGCGCTGTGTTGGAATTTATTTTCATCAGCTTGAGATCCGTATCATCTAAACTGCTTATATCTCTTAAGCCTAGTAGTGAATGTTTTATGAGCAGTAGGATAATCTCTCTCTTTAGTTATGAGAAATAACCATATTTATCCACACAGTCACACAGTGCCAAATCAAAACCAAGACAATGTTCTTCTGCAAAATGTATGACGTTTTGTCCTTTAACCGCTAGAGGACCATATATACCTTTAACCAATTTCAAATTCAAATTCCAAAGCAGGCCATACTTGAATAAACCCAAATGATCTGAAGAAACTGTCTGTGACACCCACCTGGACAGCGCCCCTCTGCCACGGAAGGAGTTCTGTGAGCTCAGTCCACGTGCTTCAATGGTGGCCACTCGCTGTAATTCTGATGAAGTGTCATCACATATGGACTGACCACTGCATTGGCAAAAGAGACAAACAGGGATTTATACAGACTGATAGACCGTATATGACCGTTACACTGCTGATTGTTGAGTTCTAAAATATCTGACCGGCTGATAGTGCTATCGGCACGCTCTGACTCATCTTCAACAGAAGTCTTCACAGACAGTCTGTGGGCCGATAAATCCATGCTCTCTACCAACACTTGTCCGGTCATGCTGTAAAAGAGTTTTGTAGAACTGAATATACTACCAATCAAACAATTTAATAAACAATTTAATATTATTAGAGTCTCATTCATAGCAGCATCTGTGTATTTGCACATTGATAACACAAAACATAATTTGTACAAATGATACTATAGAAATACTGCAATGCAAAAATACTACATAGAACAAATTGTCATATTACTGAAAAAAAACAAGTTAGAAATATCCAAATAATTTTGTGGGGTGCACGTTCTTCTCAGCTGGTGTTAGGTTTTATGAGTTTGTTCCATCTGTATGATTACTTATGCTTGCAGTTTAACACATTATTCACCATACTAAAGAAGTGTGTTATACTATTATATGATTTTAAAAGAGACACAAAATGGTGTGTTAATTTTATTAATTTCATTTTAAAATGGACAGAAATATATCTAATAATATCAGGCAACTTAACAAATAGGTTTTTCAGTATTATTGGAATATATGAAAGTTAAAATTAACGTTTAATGATCTATGAGCATTTCAAAGGTTTCTTGATGACCGGACATGATTGTGTTAACTGTAAATTTTACATACTAAATTAGGACATTAAAGTGACATTCCTTTTGTAACACAAGATCAGCACAGGCCTGACTGTGTTCAATGCTAGCAGTAAAGTATGGTGTTCACTGTTCAAAGGTCAAGATGGACAACTATGCAGGACACTCTGAAAAGCCTATGTCATTTTGGGGAGGCTCTTAGTATTCATGACAGTGAACTGGATTGAGTTCATTCACATCAGTTACTGATTTATTAGAGATGAATGACTTTTGATAGATTTTGGTCTGTATGTGTAATACATATGCTTTGCCCTTAAAAAAAACAAGCTCACTATTATAATATATTCAGCTGTGCTATGTTGTTTTTCTTACTGATAGTTTTGTCGGTAATGTTGAGTAATATGATGACATTTGCAGTTTGGACATTTTTACACTGACTATCAATCACCCTATTGTTAACAAACAACCCGAAAAAATGATACATTTTAACAGGGTTGAAATTAAGGTTGCACAAAATATGTTGTGAAAGGGAAATGTTTTAATAATAAACAGGCATCTATGGTTCCATGAAGAGGCCCTAACATCCATAAAACCGTCCTATTCCACAAAAGGTTCTTTATAGTGGAAAAATAATACTTTATAGTGTCCTGAATAAGATATTTTACATAAGAGATATTAGCATATAATTCACAAGACCAAATAATAGTTGAATTCATTAAAATGACCGTTTATTAAAATTACCCCTTGAATCATAATACTGTGTGTCATTACCGTCCTAGATGATCCACTACCATCCAAGATGGATGTTAATGAATTCCTTGTTTGTCCCGAGCAGTTAAACTGAGCACCGTTCTTCAGAAAAATCCTCCAGGTTACACAAATTTAGTTTTCCAGCATCTTTCGCTTATTTGATCCCTTTCCAGTAGTGACTGTGTGCTTTTAAGATTCATCTTTTTATTATTTTGTTAACATAATGACAATTTTGCAGATTTTGCAACATATAAACACATGTAACATTTACACATGTAAACTTTTGACCAATCATTAATGTTTAAAACTGTTAAAACTGTAAAGCTGTTTGCAACTTTTGAACACTGTGATCGTGAGATGACTAGAAGTGACCTTAGAATAAAGATCAATTATGACTGCATTTGAAGCCATTGCTGTGAATAGCACTAAACGTCAACGTTTAGTTCCTTTTTCAGGAACTCATCAAGATCTGACAATGTAATATTTCCACATATTATTTAAATGATTAATTAATACTATTACGTAGAATATGACTATGTAATAGCATCTAGCAGTACATTGATGATTAAGGAACAGAAGTGTTGTGTTTATTTACTCACCTGCTTGTATTTTGGGCTGTTTCAGGTTTTTGAAGAGATGCTTTATAATAATGCTCCATAACTTTGAAGAACGTGCATCTGAAGTGTTAAAACATCCCTCCTCTCCTGTTCTAAGTTCTGAAGAGTCTTCCTCTGACTTCAGCGCAGTGATGTTTTATCTGTCTGGTTCATGGATTTGCTGCGTTTGTTCCAGAGAAATCTGAAGTGAAGGGATGTGTTGTGATTGAAATGAGGCTGAGAGGACAGTTGAGTGTCTGGAGGCAGGGAGGGGGACGTGGGACACATTACCATACAGCTCTCCAGACATCACACACCTCTCCACCGCCTCCTCACATCCCACTCCATCTCTCCCAGCGGAGCAACATCAATATCAATGTCTTTTTCTCCGTCCTCTGTTTCTCTAAGCTCTGATCTGTTTGAATGTCCAGCACAGTTGTGAGATTAAAAGGTGGTCCTGTGGTTTTGTGAGAGCAGAGAGGCTTATTGTTATTCCAGCAGATGCTTGTGCGTTTGAAGTGCACTGATTGCAGTGATGTGTTTTTGATGCTCAGCCTTTGCTTTGGCGAGCACTTGAATACACACACAAGCACTGTTTGCTGTTTTTCTCAACCATGTTATCAATGGTTTTACTGCTGCTGCCTGATTGACCCCCTACACTAGAGAAATGATGACAGAAATATATAGACTCAAATACTTTGTCTGTACATATACAGTTGTGGTCAGAATTAATGGCACCCCTGGTAAATATGATCAAAAATGGCTGTAAAAAATACATCTGCATTGTTTATCCTTTTGATCTTTCATTCAAAAATTTTGCAAAAATCGAACTAAGTAAATTAATTTTTTACGAGTAAAATATCTCTGAAGTATATTCCAATTAATATTTACCTTCTTTGTAGCACACCAGGGTGACTATCAACAAGAAATTGTCTAGCTATGACTTCATGTTTCACAGGAGTTTAAATATGAGGAAACACAAAGGCCAAATTCCCTTAATAATCCATCACAATGAGTAAAACCAAAGAATATAGTTCTGATGTGCATCAAAAGATTATTAGGCATCACAAAATAGCTGTAAAATGTAAAATAGCCATTTCTTAAAATGGCTGTAAGAAAATAGCTATAGAATTGAAAATCCCCATTTTGACCTTCAGGGCAATAATTAAGAAGTTCAAATCAACTAAAGATGTTATGAATCTGCCAGGAAGAGGACGTGTATCTATTGCCTTAATGCATGGTGAGGAGGAGAGTTTGAGTGGCCAGAGACTCTTCAAGGATCAAAGATGGAGAATTGCAGAGATTAATTGACTCTTGGGGTCAGAATGCCAATAAAACAAAAACCAAACAACCCCTACATCACCACATGTTGTTTAGGAGGGTTTCAAGAAAAATCCTCCTCGCTCGTCACAAAACAAACTCCAGCATATTCAGTTGTCAGGCACGACTGGATCTTCAAAAGGGACTGGATTCTGTGGTCAGATGAAACAAAAGAAAAGGGCTTTTTGGCAGCAAACCCACCAGAGTGTTTGGTGCAAACAGGGATAACAAGTACCCCATGCCTACGGTTAAATATACTGCTGTATCTTTAATGTTGTGGGCCTATTTTTCTGCTGGAGGTCCTGGACTTCTTATTCAGATACATGGATTCTATCAAGTACCTACAGATAAAAAAATCAAAACCTTACGGTCTCTTCTAGAAATCTTATAATGGGTCGTGGTTGGATCTTCCATCAGGATAACAATGCAAAGCTTGTGAATTTGCACATGGTTTGTCTTAAAGCATATTAAAAACACTACATAGACATATATACAACATTAAAAGCTTGTTTTTCACCACAGGGGGAATTTAAGGAAATTAGCCAAAAGGGACCAGGGCAAGATAATAGACGATATACGCTACCACTCAAAAGTTTGAAATTATTACGATTTTTTAATGTTTTGAAAGTAGTATTTATACTACTGCATTTATACAGTAAAAACAGTAATATTGTGAAATATTATTAAAAATTAAAATAACAGATTTCTATGTAAATACATTTTAAAATGGAATTTATTACCATGATGCAAAGCTGAATTTTCAGCACTATTACTTCAGTCACATGATTCTTCTGAAATAATTGTATATGCTGATTTGCAATGGATCAAAGCATGGCCCAAGCCAAGCTCTAGTTCCAACGGCTGCGGACCTTGGTCCACCACGGACTTCACCAGCCAACACCATCCTGGCCACTGGATCCGTCTCATGGTGGACAGGACTGATAGGACTGTGGCGGATCCACCCTGACGTTGATGCATTGACTTTACTTTTCCTCGGTGCGCTCAGTAATGTCAGCCGCCATTTGGTGTGTCTGGGCCACACACACTTCCCTCGAGGCGGCGACATCCACCACGTTGAGGAGGCAGACTCTGAACTCTCTGTGCCCCTGTCGGCTCTGTTACAGTCACAGAGACCAACCCTGAATTCCCCATGCTTCTTGTCATGGCCATGGAGGCCATCTCTGAACCACTGGCTCCGTTATGGCCGCACATGAACTCTCTGTGCCCATATCAAGTCCACTAAAGCCATCCCTGAACTCTCTGGACTCTCTTTCTTCCCAGCCAACATGTGAATGTGGGACCCACATGGGTTATTTTAGGGCTAAATGGGTACCAAGTGGGCATGTGCCTAAAATGGGCATTTTATCTGGAGCCTATTTGGGTCAACCATGTTGTTCTCACATGGGCAAAGCCATGTGGGCTCCCTATGTGGGTACAAGTTGGGTGACTAATGGAAAATAAGTTTATGGGATCAAAATGGGGCCAAGTTGGGTTTAACGAATCGGTTTGACGTGGGCAAACACAATCAGTCCCATATAGGCAAACTACATGGTTACTGAAGTGCACAAGTAGGTAATCAGTATATGGTTTCAGAAGGGGGAAACACATGTGCAGCCTACCTTGTTCAACCATGTAGTTCTCACTTGGGTTAACCCATAAATGGGAAATAGGTGTATGGGCTCAAAAAGGGCAACACAAATTTTCTGCTGGCTGGTCTCCAGCTCTACCCTGGCTCCCCGCTCTACCTTGGTTTGGAGGCCCACCTCCACCACCTCACGGGCCTGATCCTAACCTCATTCTTGACATCCCTTCACTTTCCACTTTTGAGACTATATGTACATTTTGAAGCTAGAATGTTAGTATAGTAATTTTCAAAATAAAACCCAGACCTAACAGTCCTCTAACCCCTTCAGAGACCCTGTGTCCATTGGAATGGACATCACATGGTTTTTTGGTTTAAACCAATCCACTTTTATGTTTTGTATTATAATGTTCAAGTTTTATTAAGATTAATGTTTTTTTAATTCATATTATTAATGTCATTTAGTTTTTCATTGGTTTAAGAGAGAACGAGAGAGTATAGGGGATTATGTTGATAAGAAGGAATCCTTGTCATCATAATGGGATTATTATGAATCAGGAAAAACTTTCACACTGATAAAATCAAAATGCCCCTTTACCTCAGAGACCTTTGGCCCTATTGGATTCCTATGAAGGAAAAGTATGTTTTACAAAAGTAAAAGTCTTAACTTTTGGCCATTCTTTCTAGTAATGAGTAACTTAGCAATACAATGCAACATTTGGGTTCTGAAAGTAAAAAAAAACTCCATTCATTTTAATGATTACTTATAAACCTTTACAGCCCTATACGGTGAGCTACGAAGTTGTTAATCGGTGGAATTTGCTTCTGTTGAAGCATTTTGCCTGCACTATTTCAACTTTATTTTTAAAATAATCAGGTTTAACATCAGAATTATAGTATAGTAAATATATTCAAATATATACATACAAATATATACATATACATATAGTAAAAACTATATTCTCCATGATTTTGTAAAGAAAATTCCACCAATCAAGAGAGTTGCCACAATCGAAATGAGCCCAAATAGATACTTAGCCCCGTCCACTCATGAAGCACTGCGAATGACATAATCGAGTCAATTTCCCTCTCAAAATACTTAAATATTTATACAGTATGTGCATATTTTGCAATAAATTTAAAATGTATCGCTTTTATTTAGTCTATATAATCAACATTTTTAAGTGAGTAGTTTTATATCTCTCCATCATTTTTAACTCAATTCTGTTGTTCGCAATGCTTCATGGGATTGTAGCTCTTTCCCTCACTAAAGCCGTTAAACGCACAGTCTTGTACCTTTGTATTTTTGTCTGATTTTTTAATACTTTCTTGCTTCAAATAAAAGTTTGTAATGTTATGCTTCTTCTCGTAGTTGTTTGTTTTGTTCATGACCTGTAACACTTTAATGAAGACTTTTTAAAAATTCCTATATAAAGGAATGGAAAAATAAGGCGGGCTGTTGCATTCTATCATAAAGAATTGTAAAATGTTTAATTTTACATCATAGCTTTACTGTTTTAATAGGCTAAACTGTCAAACAAATAAAGCAATTTTCAATGTGACGTGTCACTGTTTGACTCCTGCGTGTTCACAAGCTTCACATCAACATCGCAACACTACTTCATCTAGAGCACAAATCACTGTTTATGTGAAAAAGAAAAGGAATGAATACAGAAGAGTAATGCTATGCACAGTTGCATTTTCTGCTTTATTTTAATGATGTTTTTCAGTTACAGACATTTGGTGTCAGCTGCTTCGGTTCACAGATAACAATGACCAGACACTTCCAGTTTCATTCCCGGAAACAGTCACTCACCATCAACCGACGGTAACAGGTTTGACACTGACCACATGTGGTCTGCGTCAGCGCTTACTTGTCATCTTTGTATTGAACGTTCAGCATGGATTGGTTAATGCTTAAAGTTTTAAAGACATTTTCTGAGGAGTGTATTGTTTTAAATAAAAAATATAGATAGATCATGCATAGTTCATTCTGTTTGGATGTGTCTTGAATGTAAAAAGCAGTTTTGAGTATACATACACATAAGACAAATAGTACACAACTATGGAATGCGTTAAAGTGTCTCACTGGAAAGTTTCTGGCAAATTCCGTAACATGTATAAAACATAAGGAAAATAAGCGGTCCAATTCAATGGTTCAAACACAATCATGCTCTGCATAGAGGCAATACTGCATCTAGTAAGGCCAGTCGTGACTCTAAACGTCCAAAGCTGTCCAATTGAGACCTACAGCTAGCACTCGTACATTCTTCCTTTATCGATTATGTAAATAGAGTATTGCAAAGCAGAGTCCGACATGGTTTAGATCCAATGCTTTAGTCATCTTGCATTTTATTGACAATAAAATTTGGTATTAATTTGTCCCTTTCGCAGATGGAATCGTAATTGTTTTGGTTAAAAAGAACTGACCCTCCCTTTCCATTAACTTCAAGCCTATTTCAACTTTGTAGTCTTGCCAAACTTAAGCATGATTCTTTAACATCTGTTGCCATTTCTATTGTGGTTGTAATAAATTTACTGAACCAGAAGCCTTTCAACCAGCAAAATGGCTTTTGGGTAGGACATCAGCGCTTGATTGTCCGCAGGGTCCCGCGTTACGCCCTCTTCATCCCTCGGCCCATTAGACACGCAAACACGGTCATGACCATCTTGGGTTTGACCTCCACTAGATCATCAGGCAGAGCGTAGACACGAGCCCCAATCTTCCTGGCCATTGACACAGCAAACCTGCAAGAAACACACACAGAACCTCACTATACTGGGAAACATGACATGCACCTAAAGACTTCTTAATGGGTGTGTCATTTATAACATCCCTAATTAATAGCTCTCACAGCATATATATATATATATATATATATATATATATATATATATATATATATATATATATACTTTTCTTCATACATTTACACCCATATTCGAGTGCCTTTTCATATATTAATCGCTTTTTTATTGCCAATGTGTAAACAGCTTGTAACCAAACTTTTAAAAAAATACATTCCCTGACTTCCTAGGTTGTCTATAAAATCCTGTAGACTGATTTTTAAGTGAAGGACTCAGGCGGTTTTGCAGGTAAAATGAAAAGCATGTGATGTTTACGCGCTCCTGAGAACTTCTCTTCCGTTCACATGAAACGAATGCTTATACAATGTTCAGGATAATGCTGAAAGAGCCATTCTGTAGTCAAGTCAAGTCAAGTCATCCTCATTTATATAGCGCTTTTAACAATACTACTTTGTACTTTGTACAGTACTACTGTACAGTAATTTCAATGTGCCATGGAAAGAAAAGGGATTCATTCAAACTATAGTCTTACATAGTCAGATCTATATAGTCTATAGTCTCAAATATACTTTATAATCAAACTATTATAAAACTATTACTAATGTTAATGACCTCATCTGTTCTCATGACGTTTATGAATCTCAGAGCTGTAGAAAACACATCCACATCTCTACGATCACTGTCATGCATGTTGTGTTTATTTTGTTATTGAGAGGAAAGCGCTCAGCATATATTTACATATTCATCTAAACGTCGCTCTCTGCATCGTGGACAGTGTCAGGATGTGCGTCAACAGTATTCTGATGCAAAGGTAGGGCTGGGCGGTATGACGGCATATATTGTTACCGGGGCTTGAAATGTCAACCGTGACAGATTTATTTATTCCGTATATACCGCGACATGTAAATAAGTGGGCGTGGTTAACTCACGTGCATCGTGTGTGAGACCGAGACACTGAGATTTGTCAAAGAAACATGGAGAAAGCAGATCAACAGGATCCACAAAGGAATTACGTTTTCGAAAGGGTTGTTAATGTAATATTTTCAGGAAAAAAGGCGCAGCAGTCAACTAGAGCAGTGCAGCACCCTTAGGCAACAGTTTAGAGGAGTGCATGTTCGCAACGGGGAAAGCATGTAGCTTACTTGACAACAACAGTTCATATATCATTATCGTAATGAATAGAAATAACCTTAAATAATGTATGGTCATCTTTCCATCTCGTATGAATAGTTACTTTTAAACACAAAAATCGCATTCAGCATGACACGCAAGCGGTTGCCGTGGTAATGAACAACCTTGCTTGTTAAAGCGAATGTATAATCCTGTATCTGAGGCAAAATTACTAAATATGCAGCGCGAGTTATATATTTCTAACTCCAAACAATTGGCCACTGAACCAGCTGATAAAATCTTCCTTTGATTCGATATGTGATTACAACTTGACACTCAAATTAACCGATCGCATTTTATGATGCAAAAGGTGCGCATGCACACACACTGAGGGGGAGCGCGGTGTGTCAGTGTTCACCGGGCTATGGTAAAATAATGACGCAGTTACAAGGTGTGTATAATTAAAACTATTTAGTCAACACTAACAGTCTCTGCTGATCAGTTTTCATGCTCCTTCTAGTAACTTCTGAACTTGATGAATTTGACACTTGTGAACTTCTCTTGTTTAACGCTCCAGGTGATGGGTTGCCAGATATCACAAAAAGAGCAAAACAAGCCCCTTAAAAACGCAGTATAATAAGCAGACATGGCAAAAATGTACCAGGGAACACATTTAAACATAACTAGTATTACTAATATCCTACAAAATTAAAAGTAACTAATTTATTATAAATAGAATAATTCAATATAAAATATTGAAATTCATTTATAAACTGATTGATGAAGTAAAGCAATAACATGAGATTGAAAAATTATTCAGCAACACTTTATTTAAAGTTTAATTGCACCTATGAGTTGTATTTAATATCAATCAGTTGGGGGACGTTCAGCTAAATGTTGATGAGTGTGTTTTGTTTACTATATTTAGCTATCAAAATAGTTTAGCATAGAAATTATTTACCAAATAAAAGATCAAACAAGGGGAAGTACTTTTAATTTCTAAAGTATTTGGGTTTATCTATTATACAAAGCCATTTTTGTCGATTTTTCGAGAAAGGCTACATATATAAATAACTATCATGAAATATATCGTTACCGTGAAATAAAATTAGTCATACCGTGAAAGAGAATTTTGGTCATACCGCCCACCCCTATGCAAAGGTATTTCTAACTTCTTTCGACTTCTAAGCAAAGAATGGAAAATAACTTGAGTATATCGGGTCTTACTCAAGATATAAGGTACAAGGGGTGTGCATGAGTGTGAGCAATAAGTGCTGCAGTTCACTTAACGGCCACCGGTGTCGCTAATAACAAGGGTTTCTGGGTTTCAACTCTACATAATGCCCCTTTAATGTATTTTATAAACACTTTTTTGTTATACTGGTTGAAACTCTCTTCACATCTTAATAACAATCAATGATAGAAGTGATATTAAAAATGTACATATATCTTCTGTGGAAGTCTCAGGACCTAAAATTGTTCGTCCAATAATTGCATTAGGTCCGAATGCAATGATAGCATGTCTTCCATGCCTATCAACAAATGTATTTCCATACCACCGCACAGACATCACACGTCATCAGCACTTTCTGATGTCTTTATGCATGCCGAGTGCCATAAACAAACAGCAGCCGCCTTTTAAAGTTCCAACTGAACCAAAAAAATAAGCGTTCACGGTAGGGCTGACTTCTAATAGTCGAGGATTCGACGATTCGATTCGGAGAGGTCTGATTCGACTATGAAGCTCATAGTCGAATAGTAGGGAAGTGTTATGTAACCAATAGGGGTGTGACGGTTATTATATAACGTGAGACCGACGGTTATAGTTGATCGCCGTCATTAGAACTCTATAACCGCCAAAACCGTGCTATTAAAATATTTTTTACAAAAATTTTTTATCAGAGAATGTTTAAATACTAATATCATCTTACGAGGCAAACGGAGGCGGAGTTAGTGTTGCTTCGGAGGCGGAGTGCTGGAGATGATTCGGGAGAGGTCTGTGCACCTTTACCGATCAGAGCGCGTGCTGACACGGAGTAAAGCCTTGTTTATACCAGACGCGTCCGCACAAGAGCGAAGGTGCGCGCGGCAAAAACTGTTGGGTGCGCAAGACCGGCAAGACCCCATTTCGCTTGGCTGTGTGCACGGCTTTTTTTGTAACAGCGCGCGCGGCGCCGCATCCGAGGATGAACGACTTCAAGCCGAATCTGCTCAAGCATGTACGTCTCACCGCACCGGCACGCAGTTTGCGCGTTCATTGCAAAGTTTTTTTGTTAAGGTTTTGTTTACTGTGTGTGATTTATTTAAAACAAAGCACGTTCATTGCAACGTTTTTTTTTGTTGTTTTTTTGTTAAGGATTCATTTAATGGAAAGCACATTCACTCTTGCTGTTCATTTTAAATAAACGTAGAGCGAGTTGTCCTCTAACAGACGAACAGTTATTCAACCGAACGTCTACTACCTAAAAAAAAAATAAAAAAAATAAAAAGGTTCGACTATCAGTCGACTACAGCAAAATCTAACGAATCAGATTCGACTATGAAAATCCTTAGTCGAAAACAGCCCTAGTTCACGGTCTTAATTACTGTAATTATGAGATGGCAACATGTGACATTCTTAGTTGGAGCTGTTCAGGTTCTTGGACTTGAAAATAATATGAAATTAATCTGCAGTAGTCATGTGGTAGAAGTTGTTTACTTTAGTTATTATTGTAATTTAAGTGCTTGAATCATGAGGTAATTTAACACCATCTCTTGTGTGTGTTCATGTGTTTTGAAGGAGGCGTGGCTTTGGAGATGCTCTGAAGGGTGAGTGGGATCTTATGCTTTCAAAACTAGCTTACTATTACTAGCTTCACTGAAATTGCCTACCCTACCTTTAATGCTTGATGCATGTTATCTAATGAACACTCTTTTGAAATCTTACTTTGCATTGTCCAGTTTGTCTTCGTCGCTAAGACTTCCTCTCTTCACGAGGTCGTAGTTGACGCAGCCGGGCTGGATGGCATCAATCAGGTCCAGGACGGCCAGACTGGAGCTGATCTCTTTATCCTGTAGTTCAGAACACAACACTTACTTCTGATATTCAACACACACGTGTAGGAACATGAATACTGGCTGCTGCATGAAGCATACAGTATACATATATGCATGTTAGTTGGATAAATGAAGGGTTGTGCACCTTGAAACTCGATATTTTAGTTGATTTTCCTGCCTGCGACAAAGTCTTGTTAACCCAGTTGACGATGATTTCATCGTTGACCTTCTGCCCGTCGCCCAGGTTCTCTAGTACATTCAGAGTGTATCTGGAAGAAAACAGCAAACACTCATCAACATGACATTTCCTCCAAACTACTTAAGCTTTATACACATACACATGCTCTAATAAGAAAAGAAAAGAAAAGAAATACAATCTTTGTTCATGGAATTTTAGGTATTTATTGTAAAATTTGTTTTTAAATATTAATGATGGTGTGTTTGTTTTTAAATCAAATGTGAATTTAAGTTTTAAAATAAGGTTAAATTTGTTTTCATTAGTTAATACATTAGGCATCAAGACCTTATAGTTTAAAAAAAGTCACATTTATTGATCAAGGTTATTGTCCATTTATTAATATGCTATTGTTCAGTCTCATACTGATGGAAAGGTTTTTTTAATTATATTTTTGAAAGAAGACTTCTGCTCACCAAGGCTACATTTATTTGATCAAAAATACAGCAAACAGTAATATTGTGAAATATTATTACAATTAAATTACTGTTTTCTATGTGAATATATTTTCAAAAGTATTTTTTTTTCTGTGATCAAATTACTCTACTCTTCAGTGTCACATGATCCTTCGGAAATCATTCTAATATGATGATTTGATGCACAAAAAACATTCATTATTATTATCAATGTTGAAAACAGTTGTGCTGCTTCATAATTCTGTGGAAACCATTATACTTTTTTTAGGATTCTTTGATGAATAGAAAGTTCAAAAGAACAGCATTCATTAGAAATAGAATATTTCGTAACACCACTTTTGATCCATTTAATACTTCCTTGCTGATGTTTACAACATTTATTAATCATTACATATAGATATCCACAATGCAAGATTTACTATACTGTACATGTTTAACTACAGTGTACTTTCTATTTGTTTAGTAATAACACTGTGAACGTTTATTTTTTTTATAGGACACGTCTGTTAACGTTTTACCTCCTCATGAGCTGCCAGACCAGGGCGAGAGTGAGAGTCGGGTTCCCATCATTCAAGTCCTGTCCCCCGATGCCCACCAGTGAGAAATTGGCTTTGGTCTTCCCCAGTTCCACAGCGTAGTTACAGTTCTCCAGCTAAACACACACACACACACACACACAGATGTAAAGACTGAAACAGCACTTTATCCAGTCATAAAACTGTCACTCATTATGCAGGTTTGGATTGGCTGACTTCCTCAGAGGGAGGGGTTTTGGAGAAAAGGTAATGCGTGTAGAATTAATACCTTCTTCATGTTGGCTCCTAGTTTGGGATAAGGAGGCTTGTTGACTTTGTTGTTCCAGTCGACAGGAACCTTGATCTTCTCATAGAGTTGCAGGATGACCAGGGCATCTTGAAGGTCACTGAGAAGGTATGAAAAAGATCCAAACTGATTCAAATGTAACACTCAAGTGTAACATTATATAAACGATATAAATAAGACGTCACTCATGTGATTGAGTCGATCACTGATGCCATAAAGTCTTGAGAATTAAGTGAAATTCACATCCAATACATGAGAAAAATCGAATTTGATTTCACTATCAACTTGATTGGGTTTTCATGAAACAGATTAAGAGAGTGTGTGATTTACCCGTATAAGTGATTGACATGAGGGTTGACGCCCAGAGAATTCATCCAGTTTCTGAAAGTCCTCTCCTCTCTGGTCTCTCCTACACAAACCAAGCAAAAGCAGGAATTAATCACAGCTCACTAACACAAGAATTACAAACTGCATTTTTAGTCCACAGAGAACATTTCAGCAACACTTTATAATAAGGTTAATCAACCAAATCAGTTAATGTATAAAGTTAGTTAATAAAAATACAACTGATTATTGTTAATTCGTGTCAGGTCATGTCTATTAAATAATATTAACAGATAACACTTTTGATTTTAATAATGTGTTCTTTAGTCATAAACTAAATTAATATTAACAGAGATTATAAATGCTTTATAAGGGTTTTTCATTGTTAATTCATGTTAATTAATTATTGTGGTTAACTAATGTTAACAAATTGAATCTTATTTTAAAGTGTTACCAATATTTCTTGACGACCATAAGTGCATGCATGAAGTTAATAATAAGAAGCAAATATCATTAATAATCTGTTTATAAATAACCATACATTCAAATTGTATGGACCACATAAGTTACGTGTGATGATTTTATAATCCTGTGGCCTGGTTTCACAGACAGGAATTAGATTAAGTTTAATTAGGGCATTTAAGTATCTTTTATAAAAATGCCTTAGAAAAACACATTACTGCTGTGCATCTTGAGACAAAACAATGGCACTGATATATATTTTAAGATATGTCAGTGCAAGTTGCTTTCAGTTAAAACAGCTCAAACATGCATTTTAGTCTGGGACTAGTTTAAACCTTGTTTGTGATACTGGGGGTTAATCTATAAACTGAGGATTAGGTCTGACAGCGGATGTTTTCCACCACAAGAGGGCACAGTCTTCATCAAAAGGGCGTAAACTGTTCCAGCCTCAGGAAATGAGCCAAACAGTCCCTCCCTTTGAATCTGTGGTTGACGTGCTTCACCAGTTTCCACAAAAAAAATCCTGAATGTCCCATTTGTGTATTTTTAGAAGCAAGTGTTTGGAGGCAGTGTAAGCCATTTTCATGAGTCATTACGTGGCGCGTGTATTTAGTGAATGCTAAAATGGTTTTAGGAGACAGGAAAGAGTAACAGATTCCCCACCCTCCAGAAGGCCCCAGTTGATGTCTTGATTCTCGGGTTTGGTCAGCGCTGGGTACTTGTTGAAGAGATTGGCCACGAAGGCCAAGTTGAGTTTAGGGTTGCCAGACACGACGTCAGTAGACGTGACGAACTGTCTGCAGCCCAGCCTGTCTGCCTGCTGCAACATACACTCGGCTCTCTTCAGGTCATCTTTCTCCTGCGGGACACACAACAGTTTAAACGCAATTCAGCGCATGTTTCCCTCTCTGCTTTAGTGGGACAGATTTACTTAAGCCTCAGATGCAAAATATCCTCCTCTTCTGTTTCATGGGTCAGTGAGAAAATAATACACAAATCAAACATAAAACAGGATTAAAGGGTTAGTTCTCTACGGCCGAAACTTGACTCGCGCACGGCTGTTACAGGGAGTGGTTATAGTTTATAAAGTTATAAATATGGATATTTTTCTTACAAAAACGCATGGTTTCACTTCAGAAGGCCTTTATTGGAGCCTGGAGCCTTATGGATCTCTTTTATGATTGAGGCGCTTTTTTGGGCTTCAAATTTTAAGGTACCATTCTCAGGTTCCATAAGGTTAACATTATTCATTATTGATAACAAAAATAATAACAATTATTAATAATTGAGAGCCAATAATAATTGATACATTATCACAAATAATAACTAATCAAATCGTCATATTAGAGTGATTTCTGAAGGATCATGTGACAATGAAGACTGGAGTAATGATGCTGAAAATTCAGCTTTGATCACAGGAATAAATTGCAGTTTGCTATAGATATTTCAAATTGAAATAATATTTCACAATATTACTTACTGTATTTTTGATCAAATAAATGCAGCCTTGGCAAATATACGAGACGTCCTTCAAAAGCAAATCTCACTGACTCCAAAATACATTTCAACATATACACTGAATGAAAAAGATCACTTTTTTTAAGCTATCTTGCCCAGTCTTTCTTATAAAGGAACTGCATACGTCACCAGAACAGACCTTGATGCAGTTCACTGGGGCTTGGGAAAGAGTGTCAGACACTGAAAGGAAACATTATTTATTATCTGAGACTCAAAGGCAGCAGAAAGCTGAAACACTGGCTGATGTTGATGGTGAAACGACCCTGAGCGTGTCCCAGCCACAGCCGTCTCATTCAGCACACAGTCAATAACAGTGCGTGGGGTTAAACACACTGGCTGTTTACAAGTTGCTGGGAAATGGCCAACATTGTTACTGTCTTAAACCAAAGCAGTGAATGACTTAAAGCATGGCATGCTGGGGGAGGATCTGGCATCTGCGGTGGCTGCTCATGTTGTGACTTCCACGGCAAACTGGAACACAATGTTCAATAAACACAGGCTTTTTGATGATTTTCCTACTGGAAGTATCGTAAAAAACACTCTGAAAACACATCCTGCTCAGAATTTGCAGGTTTTCATTTTGGCAATGATTATAAGAATCAATCCCAGGTTTGGATAAACTTTCACCCTCCTGTGCCAAGTTTAGACCCCAGAGAAACTAGTGTTTGAACTGCTGATACTTGATAACTGCGCTTCATACACCAGGAAGATACCGGTCAAATCCATAGACTGTAAAAAAAGATGCATGACGCCCCCTCGTTCTCTTCCATTGGCGAGAAGTGAAGCCGCCATTGTCCCGATATGGCGCTGACATCTTGGGACTTGAGTCTGTGCAGTTGCGATTTCGGGACCAGACATGCGCAGTAGTGAGCAGGACGTAAAGCCGCGAAATCAACGTCCTGCTCTGGTCCCGCCCTCACTCTGGCTGAATCAATTGTAAGCACGCGCCTCTGCTGCAGAACAAACCATTATGTCGGTGTGAAATAATTAATTATAGAAATTTAGATATTAAATTTAAAGCTCCAATCTCCTCAGTCCTCCAAAGATCCCGAAAAAAAGTCTGTTGTTGCTTCAGTGACTAGTTTGCTCAGAGAACCTGTTAATCACAGCTGTCAATCATGTACGCCACAGCACCGTTTTTATAGCATCAAATAACTAACTAAAAACAAACTTATTTTAAAAACAAACACTTGAAATTACATCAGCGTGATGAAAACTACAGTAAATGACAGAAACTATCTTTGGAAAAAAGATATGTGAAGTGTAATTTAATTGTTTAGTTGGTCTCACATCCCATTGACTAACACGGGGAGGCGGGGTTTATGAGCTATACTAGGACCGGTCACCGGGGGGCGATCGAGACTCTTTGGCTTCACTTTTCAGGGCCTGTGCGGCACACTTGGTCAAATCTGAGAGGAACTGCTTCTGTCCTCCTGACTTACAATGAGTTGCTCTAGTGAATGAAGCTTTGATATTTTTATATAAGACACGCTCTTCTACTGAGAGCTGTACGATACCGGATGCATCAGAAGAGCGATTCAATAACTACTTACTGTACGTTCACACCGCCGCCGGCGAGAGCGGCAAAATTCGCTCTAGCCGCTCTGCCAGCGACGCCGGTGAAAGATTCGTGGACGCTCTGATGCTCTGACGTAGATCGAACGCGTGGTCTTTTTTACAACTGTATGTAAAGGGGCCACAAAGCAAACAAGCATGTCGATCGTTATTTTTGCAGAAAATTGATCGATTGAAAAAAATTAATTATAGTGACATGTTGGCTAATGAAATAAACAAATTAAAAGCCATTTGTGTGGTGTGGCTTTTGTGTTCATGGTTAAGTGCTATTATAATTTGCATTCCCGCTGAAAAACAAGCGTTCTAGCCCGAAAATATTGCCTATAAATAGTGTTGCGCGCCTTCTTATCAAATTCAAATGATCAACCTCCTCAATTTTGCTTGGGAACTAATGTGGTCGGAACCAAAGTTTACAGGCCTGCGTTCTCTGGACTCCTCTCAAACGGAGCACTTCTATATTCCGATTGGTTGCCGCCGAACCGTGTCATTGCTTATTACCATAAAGTTGACCTGACTTCAACTCTCACCGTCCAAGACGCGCCGCTCTCGCTGGAGCTCGCCGCCGGCTCTCATTGAAAATGAATGACTTCCGGCCACTTTGACGCTCTCGCCGGCGGCGGTGTGAACGCACAGTTATGGTTCTGTCTTCTATTTACTGGTTTATAATACAGAAATGCTTAATGGTAGATGTGAACTCACGCTGAAGCCTGACATGTCAATGTCAATGTGTTTCTCGCCCTCCTTCTGTCCTTTAGGTGCGATCTGGTTGAGCAGGTGGAAATAAGCCCTCGAGTCCTGCAGATTCAAGAGTGAGAACAGAACAATCTTTCAGTGAAACATTTAGCGTAGTAATGCTGCCTTCAAGTCACGTCAGCAAGACTGTATTTATGAGTTTAGAGTATATGAACATAAAAATCGCGTCATTACTAGAGACAGATTCTCAGACTCTCTGGAGTTATTTTTGAATTAAAAGCCGACATAAATTAATTGATTATCAGGAACTTAAAAAAAACTCTCTCTACAGAGTACTGGAGGGATTTACTCTGAGCCCAGACGTTCTGAGCTGAGCCTGACTTATGAAAAAATATTCTGAAAAATATATTTTTAAATAGTAATAATAAGTCTTAGTAAGATGATATTTAAATGCTTAGTTTTATGATCAAAGCTCTGTAGTTTTAAAACATATAATGCAATGCAATACAATGATGATTGAGAAATGAACAAATACAACTTCCTCAAAAGCCTGATGATCATATTTGAAATTTAAGATGTTTCTAAAAAAAATTCTATTTCAATACATTTTTGAGTACAGTTGTTGAAGAATAATTAAAAAAGCCTGTGAATACTATGAGGCAACAGACTTGTGCAACTACAATACAATAATGCTCCAAAGCATCAATTTTATTCTGTCCAAAAATCACAAAATCTGAAGGAAAAGGACTTGAAGGCATCAAAAGATAATTACACTTTGAATTATATTTTCGTAAGACACAATCAAGAGAAAAGAGTGAAAATATGAGAAACAGACAATCATGCGTGAATTCCTGAGAACATGACTGTGGAGGATGTAAATGAATGAACTTGTAAACAAAACAACAAAATAGACATAACTGATCTCACAGTACAGTTAGGAAAGTACCTTTACACACTTTGAAAAATCGGTTAACTGCAGCACAGAGGAAGATAGAGAGAGATGTTAGTTAAATCATTCACTTCGTTTTTCATCTTTATCTTCATCGCCAAATTACTATTTCACGAAAATAAATGACATATCACGATTCAAGAGGGCAAGCACCTAACAGCTTGGGTCACGCATTTCTTTCATTAGACACTAAATGATCCTCACATGTTTTACACATTTTTTCTCGTTTTTTGTGGTTTGCCATCCAGAGCATTTGGAAGTCAAAGTAACTGCACTCTCGTTCTGGCGAAATGCCTTTATGGAACAGAAAATGGAGCTAGCTGTTATGTAAATTCAAATTTGGATAAATTTGGCAACATGATTTTTTATTTCATCATTAAATTTAAAGCTAAAGTAAAGCTGTATCTTGGACATCTACCCATAAGTTCTTCAAGAGATTTAAAATATTCAAAACATCTACGCAAAATTTTCCATTTCACCCACGCTGGGTTTCATGTTATTCAAATGATAATTGTAGGTACATGTCATTTATTGTTAGTGTAAAGTACAATATGTATCATTTAAATTCAACTGCATATAATAAAAAGCTATAATTACATGTTCATATTTCCGAGTGTTTCTTAGTGATAGAGTTTCTTAAAGAGACATAATGCTAGGGTGTTAATATGCAGATGTTATGAAGTCAAAAGAGCCCGATCCCAAGTCCCAATAATATCTATGTATAGCTCAGAATTTGCATAGAAGAGTAATGACATGCCTATATTCTATATAAGCCACAATTCAGGCATCATAATTAATAACCACTCTGTTGCACATTAGCACATTATCCTAGCAAAATAAACTTTATCTGTGACTGTTTATCCTCTGTTACACTGACTAGCTATTTCAATAAGGAGGAAATTTGTTATCAGTTTTATATCATCTTGATAGAGAATACAAGCCCTGATATTATAGTGGTCATGCATTAAAACTATGCATTTAAACCATTACCATCTCAGATGGATCTCAGAGAAGCTTACATATTTTACAACTAAATTAATATAAAAAATAGACAGGACTACAACCACAATTCTCATGCTCAATATCCTCATGAAAACAGCATGGAAAGAGATCTGATACTTCATCAGCACACAGACACACAAGCAGAGTATAGTAAAAGGACACATTAAGGCTGACCTTAATATCATGGCTGAAGTTGTTGATCTTGCTCCAGCCAGCATTTTCCAGGTGGAAGTTGGCCCAGCGGAGCAACAGTTCCTCTGGAGACAGTTTCATCAGATCCTCAAGTGTCTCTCCATCCCTCAACAGTGCTGCAAGAGCTGAAAATAGAACACAATGACATTAAATCACACCGTTTTAACCTACATTTTGAATCAGAGAATGATGTGGAACAGCTGATTTTAATGGCTATTTCCTGTGCCACACTGACACATAAGCATCTTCTGACCACTGATAATTTAAGGCAGACAGGTCCAGTTGTGCTTTTAAAAAGCCAGTTCACTTAATTTCAAACTGACCAGGCTCTTTCCACGACCTCATAGTACACCATAACTCATTTTCGGTGTCAAATACTAGATTTCTCTAGTTCAGGGATGGGCAACTCCTGTCCTGGAGGTTCACTGTACTGCAGCGTTTAATTCAAATCTGCCTGTAATTTTCAAGCAATCCTGAAGATGTAGATTCGATTTTTCAGATGCAATCATTAGGAATGGAGCTAAACTCTGCAGGATAGTGGCCCTCCAGGACCGGAGTTGCTCATCCCTGCTCTAGTGTATCCTGTAGGTGAACATACTTTGCCCACCACATTCAAGTAGTTAAGTCTTTAACTTTAAAAACCCTACACTATCAGTTAAATTATAGACCAGTCTATATTAACTTGTTCATGATGGAAACACTTATTTTCAAGAGCCAGGTCTCTTCCTTACTTTTACAGGGCAAATTTCTATGCAACAGTCAAACTTTAAAAGCAGCCTCCAGATCATGTGTCCTCATTCTGCTGGACTATACTGCAGATTTTGAAACATTAAATGACTAAATCCTTTTATCTAGCCTCTTCTTAATGTGCATTACAGAAACTACATTCCACTGGTGTGAGTATTACCTTACAGATCCTTCAGGGCGTCTCTGAAGGGAGAGATGTCTAAGTCATATTAACTAACCACCGGAGTACCTCAGGGTTCTGTGCTGGGTCCGTTTCCTTTCTTGATTTAAACAATGTTGCTGGTACCATACATTCACATCGAATGTATGGTATTCAATGTGAATGAATACCCCCCACCCCAACAATTCACCACAAAATCACTGTTTAGCAATGTTCTTTGATGATAACACCGTCTTTAGACTGGATTACTGCTATGCTCTTCTAGCTGGCCTTTCTGTTTACGCACACAAACCTCTGGAAACGATCCAGTAGGTCTGTTGTCTTTAACTCAATGAGAACCCAAAAAACAGGCCATGCTACACTTTTCTTTCTCACTTTTACTGGCTGCTAGTTGTTGCCCATAGTTCAAGCCATTGACGCTTGCATACAGAATCTTCACTGGATCAATAAATGTCAAGCCAAGGCAATTATTGTATTTGTTTATAATTTATGATCTCAAGTCTGCTTTGTGACTAATCATTCCTGGCAGTGTGTCCCATGAAAAGCAATTTTATGTAATAAAATAACTTTATTCATCCTTTCAGCATGATTCTCATTCATTAGAGGTTCATCTTAGGCTAGACAACTCTCTAGATCTGTGCAGAGCCTTTGAGACAGACCTAAACTCCCTTAAGTTTAATTTAAGGGAGAAAACAAACTGTCAGGTCTAAGAGCTCAAGTCCACCATAACAATCAAATCAGTCAGTCGGGTTAACATTTAACTAGAAAAGAGACCCTATATCTGTTTGTCAGGATTCCTGGATGTTGTCATCAGCTGTGGCAATGCCAGCACTGTTTGGACTAGACGTGTGATCGTATTTGTGCAACAGAGACACGTACCCTCGTTTCTGCTCAGCTCAATGTCAGCAAACAGGCCGATCTTAATGATCTGCCACAAAAGGCCCAAAACCAGATGAGGTTTGCCTTCCCGAAGGTCCAGAGCTCCGATGTTGACCACGTGACAGCCAATGGCAGAGGCCGAGTTAAGAGCCAGGTTAAGATTCTCCTGCAATACAGAAGCAATGATCTTTGTTAGCCCCAAATCTCTCTCTCTCTCTCTCTCTCTCTCTCTCTCTCTCTCTCTCTCTCTCTAACACTCATGCGCTTTAATACATTTGGGGGTAAAAAGGGTTAAAACAATGCAAGTGATTCAGAGTCATATTTTAAAGAATAATCTTTAAACAGAGAGGGCACCAAAAAGAAAATCAAAACCAAACCTGTATTGTGAATGGTGTTAGTTTCTTCTTGTTAATGGTCCTCTCATCAATAGTATCAGGTACTGACAGGTTGATCATTTTACTAAAAAGGAAACAGTGACATATGCAATGAGGAGGTTTCTTAAATAATATAAAATAATTAAAACTCACAGGCAAGACTTTGAGGAGTGTGTCCTACTTACCACAGCACAATACCGTCACCAACAGCCTTGAAGAGAGAATCTGTATCGGGGTTCATGGGCAGCACATGTTTACAGTCAGGGTCCTGTTCCAGCGCTGTGTTGATCCAGTTCACAAAAGCAAACCTCTCCTCCTCTGGACAAAAACACAGAACACAAGATCACATACCACTAACCACTAAAAACATAAAGGTTGCACTTTGTTTTACAGTGTGTGCACTTACAGTGTACTTACCTAAGAAAGTACTGGGTAATATAAGGTAACTACATGGGTTAAGGCTAGGTTCAGGGTTAGTACCTATTTATTTACCCAGTTATTGCAATTATTATAATAAGTACATAGTATGCAGTTTGGGGAAAATGACTTGAAATAAAGTGCTACCAACCTAAAAATACATGGTAACATTATAATGTTATGGGATTTAGAACCTGGTATTACCACTGCATTAGAGTAGCATGTAGATCTCAAGGTATGAAAATGGCAATCCATACAAAAACCATATTATTACTATCTTTCTGCCACAGTACTACATTCCAAGCCAGTGGAAAGTGGTGCAAAAGTAATTACAGCAAAAGGAAACAGTGGTTTGTCTGATCCGGTGAAATCATTGGTGTTTTTACCTGAGAAGGAGTGCTGTGTGCCCGCACTGGACAGCTCGGATGTGCCGCCAATAGCCAAGATTCCCTCTTTCCTGTTGATGGCCTTCCGGAAGCTCTTTGCAATGTCACTGCTCTTCAGCTCCTGAAAGATCTGTGCACACAGACACATGGGAACAAACAATTCATTATTTACACATTACTGGGGCTTATAGTACCTTACTGCTTTAATCCACACCAACCAATTCATCCACACATAAAAAATAATCTATGTATTACTAATTTAAAAATACACTAACACACAAGAGGTCCTTGAAACTAAACAGATGCCCGTATTTAATGACGTGTGGCATGTGTGGGTAATTAAACCATGATTGTCAGTGCCAAGGCTGCCAGCAGCTGCTCATAACCTCCTCACAGCAGTGCAAACAAACACAGGGCCATTCAACGGGGTGATGCCCCATTTGCAGGAAGCATCAACAGTCTCAATAAAATACAGTTTTCGTTTTGTATATCAACATTTACCGACTGCAAAAAAGTCTCTGTGATATTCTGGACTGCAGAATTATTCAGCAAGGTCACATTAAATTGATCAAAAATAGAGGGACTTTTACATTGTTACAAAAAAAACTGCTATTTCAAATAAATGCTGTTCTTATGAACTTTCTATTAATCAAAGAATCCTGAAAAAAAGATCACATAACTATATATTATAATATAATCATTATTAATAAATGAGCACCAATAATAATTGAGAATCAAATCAGGATATTAGAAAGATTTCTGAAGGATCATGTGACACTGAAGACTGGAGTAATGATACTAAAAAAATCAGCTTTGCATTACACTTTAAAATCTATTCAAATAGAAAACAGTTACTTTAAATTGTAATAATATTTCAAAATATTTCTGGTTTTACTGATATTATTATTGCTATTATTGATATTGATATTACTGAATATTACTGTTCAATCTAGCCTTGGTGAGTATAAGAAACAAACAATTTTATTCATTTTTCACCATTAGTTTTTGGGAATTGTTGACCTATTTCACAGCACTCCTCAACCAGCCTGCACAATTTAAGGTATCATGTCTGTTGCACATGGGATGAGATCTACAAACAGTCATTACTTCATCATTCCTTTAGTACCACTAATTACTAAAAATGATGAAATGGTGAACAGGCCATCTGGATTCAGCACTGAACCTCTAATCTATAAGGACAATGTTTTATCTGTTGTCCATATATGGTGAAAGCTACTGCTGAATATGCAAATCAGGGATTTTAAGCTTTAAAATGGCACGTTTTAAAAATGTGTTGGGTTTCAAATTCCGTTCCAACTTCACATAGCGATCTTAAACTGTCTGATTTATTAATCATGCAGAAACTGTTTTACTGTAATCATTTAACTTCACTCTAAACGATGCACCTGGCGTTGATCCATTAAAATCATGCTTGCACAGAACTATTTTAGAACAGCATATGTGATCATGTAAATGTTTTCTCACGACAATAACATTTGATTTGCAAATGAAGTTTATGAACTGAACAAAGGGTTGATTCAATTGACAACTTTTTTTTTCAAAGCACTACAATGAAAAGTTAGTATATGTGTAGCAAGTTTTAAGCGTAGTTAGGATGTGTATGTAGATGTTTAGAATTATTTTTGTATATTACGGAACAGAACAGTTCGTAGACACTTACAGACAGAAATTCTTCAAAGCTGATCTTGTTGTCCTTGTCTTTGTCACCATCTTCCATCAGTTTCTGGATGATCTCTCGGACTTTGTACCCTGGCAGGGGCAGATTGGCCTCTTTGAACAGCTCATGGAGCTCATGGTCACAAATAAAGCCATTGCCATTCAAATCTATGGAGAGATATGGAAATTATTGATTTGGCATCAACATCTTGCCTCTTCCCAACAAGGACAAAACATTAAGGTTGCAATTAGTTAACGTTGCAATTTAACAGCGTAAAAATATTAAGAAACCACAACAACGTAGGTAAAAAAAAGTGAGGACATGCAATTGAAATCGTTTGATTAGCCAAAATTATCAACAGCAAACTGCAACTTTGAGAAAAACTGTAATTGTCCTGCATACGCATGTAAAATAAAATGTTTTGGAAATGTGAAAACATCTCACATGTATCAAAGTAGCATTTTAACACAAAAACAAATACATCTGTACACTTAAATTAAACTACTAAAATGTAAGGAAAATATTAATATTTATAGAATTTATGCTTAAGACTAAAACATAGGCCACACTAAACATTTTCACTGAGCTTCAAGCAAAGCATTCTGGTATTGTTTCATCCACAAAAGAGACACGCAACATGGCATTAGATACTGGCCAGAACGAGGTGTAGAAGATTTTTATTAATCATAATATAAATATTTAAGTATAATATAGCCATTTTTATTCTAGTATTATGATCACAGATCTAAATCTGTGAATTATAACCATGTATCGGAGCATGCGAGTCTGCGTAGAGGCCTGTAAGTTGAGTCTCTCGCTCTGCCATTAGATATATACGTCTCATTAAGAGTATATAAAGAATATTTGTAGGATGACTAGGGGCCTCTAATGTAAATAGGTTTGATCCTTCGTTACACTTTTTAAAAACAGACTGGATTCACAACCAAAAATGGAAGAATTGATCAACAATATTGGTGCAGAGTTTGAAAATGTATAAGATGTATGGACCCCACCTAGGTGGAGAGCTATAGGAACTTAGACTTTATTACAAAGAAATAAAGCCACCTTTTAGCATCAAAACTCCAAGACTTCAAGAGTGATTTTTCACAGAGACGAAAGAAGCCACTACAAACACTGGCTACATTAGATAGGTTTGAAACAGAGCTGTTGTGTCATGTGTGTCTAAAAACTGAAACAGAATAAACAACATTACAAAATAACCATTAAGAATTGACAGCCACTGGGTTTTTTCTAGTATGTGCATTACAATACCAGGACATGGGCAACAATTTAGGCTCCAATGCTCTGCCCAGTCTGAGGGAGAAATCTGATAAACGGGGAAATGCAGTCTGAACCACATTCTTGTCAAGGACCATTAGAAAAAAAACAAACTCCACAAACTTCAAAACCCAGACTTATAGACCGAAGTCTAAGATCACCAATCGCAATATACTCTTTAAAGGAGTCATGAATAGAAAAACCAAATTTTCCTTGAGCATGTACTATAAAAACATCCTGTAAGTTTTAGAACTCAAAAACGTCCTCGTTAGTCCAAAAACAGCCTTTATTGAAAGCTTCACAAATGACTCATTTCGGATTGTGTCACATTATGACATAATACTACGATGAAAGACCGCATCATCATAAGATCAACGCCTACTTCTACATCGCCACGTTAATGAGATGATAGAGGATCACTGCGCTAAAAACAACATTACCTTACAAAGGATCCTAATGTTATGAATGTGGTTATATATTTTCCACAATGTGAATGTCTCAGTAGAGCATTATTTGTTTGTTCACTGTGGATTCTTTGGTACATCAGTTGTATTTCGGCACAGGCTTTAAAACAGACTTTTACTGTAAGATATGGACCCGGCAGTAATGCCACAACATGTAAGTAAATGCGTTAATTCTAATGCCAATTATTTCTGATATGTAATGATTCATGTATATTCAGACGTTCTTTGTCTTTAAATTGTTTATTGCTGTTTATGCAATAATTTTATTATTATTTAAAAGCAATCATTTTAAATTATTTATTGCTGTTTATGCGTCAGTAAAGCAAATAAATGTTCAACTTCACATTGTTTCTCTCAATAGCATGGAAATAATCTGTTATTTAAATTGTGATTAAATTATAATTCAATAATAATATACAGAATGCAATCAAAGAACTCTCCCTTTAGCTGTCAATCAAACAACACGTGCAGAAATTGCAGAAAGAGAGTGCAGAGATTGAGTTGCGATTACAATATCACTGCATTCATGCGTTCAACAAACATGTCTGTCATCGGCTACAATGCTCAACACTGCAACCTTTCATGCCACGGGAGTCGATCTAAATATACTGTAATGCCGTAATCAACACTTTTCAAAATGAGCTAATCTTAACAGCTGTAGCCTAATAGTAAAAACATAGTAAAAGTTTGAAAGGGTTCCACATGTAATGCTCATTTCATATGCAAAGCTGTTAGCCAATCACAGCAGTGGACGTTTACATTCTCACAGCAGACACGCCCCTTCAAACAGAGCTTTAAAATCAGAGGCTAAAATTAGGGCAGAAAATTGCCTTTTATTTCTAAATTATGACATTTTGAAGTAAACATCATACTAACATAAGTGCACCACAGGGTTTTTTTTTTAAATACAGTTCATGACCCCTTTAATGACTTGCTTTTTGTAAATCTACAGGCATACCATATTAATACTGTACTCATACTCTATGCAATACTCAAACTCAGGCACTGGCTGACATTAATCTTCTAAAGTCTTCTAAAACACTTCAACAAACTCTACTTCTGAAGCACACAAAGAGATCATATGGAAATGTTTATGTGAGTATATATATATATATATATATATATATATATATATATATATATATACTGTATATATATATATATATATACAATTAAATATTTTAGTTAAAAGAACAAATAACATTTTTTAGAGACATTGGCTGGGCTGTTTTTTGTTTTGTTTTGTTTTTTCTATTGAAAACCCAATAGTTGGACCAGCCTGAAAAAAAGCACATTTTTGCATGATCTTTTGCAAGCCAAAGAAGCAACATTTTTATACTATTTTCGCTGATTTAGCATGTAATTTGAGTGTCTTAAGTATTTTAGCATCTCAGTACAGCAAAATAGGCAATATTTTTCCACAGTTGAATTCTAATAATATCTAATAATCTAATCATTTCTAAAAATATGAACTGTACTTGCTTGGCACGTGAGAAAATTGTTCGTGTGCGCACATTTGAGCTTATTTTGAGTTTAAATGTGAATAAAAGCCTAAATTATATCTGTTATTAATAAAGTGATCATAAGCCGCTTGATTCTAATGGGTTTACGATCTCTTTATGAACGTTTTGAAGATTCAAAGTTTTGGGTGAATGAACTTTCATTGGAAGGACAAAAATATCTCAGAGATTTAAAATATCTTCATTTGTGTTTTGAAGATGACGAAAAAAAAGTCTTATGACGGTGAGTAAATGAAGAAAAAATTTGTGGGTGAACTAACCCTATAAAGAGAATTATTTTGAAGCTGACACTCTCAGAGTGCACAATTTGCCAAATATTCAGTGCACAATTAATGGTAGCGAATAAATTAAAACAATTACTTGTTAATAAATCCAAGTCCTATTCAATGATTTATACAAAATATTTAGTTTGAATAGAACTTGGATCACACACACATAGGACAGTAAACACTTGTTGGTTTTGGAGACAAAAGTCCATGAGGACAGTTTAAAAGCCAGGCTACAGGTTAGGCCAAAAACTTCATGAAATCAAATGAAAAACCCAGATGTTTTTCTGAGCAATAACAATCCAGACTTTCATGAAACACGCTGCACATGAAGTCAGGGGGGGAGATAACAACATTACAAAACAATTAGGCCATCACACACACACAAAAAACAAACATCTAGAGTTTCCTAATCAATGGAATTTAAACCTAGATGCCAAATGAGACATTTAAAAATAGATCTAATTTTAGGCTTTGCACAGCAATGTAGCTGTTTTCATCCATGCAAAGAAAAACAAAGATAAATCAGTAGAAATCACAAGATACGTAAAGGAAAAAGGACACCTTTACGGGCGGCATGCCAACTTGAGATTAGAGTAGACAAAACAGGTTGGACAGGAAGAACACTCACCGACTTTCCCGAAGGCCTCCCGCAGCTCCTCCAGCTCATCTTTAGATATCTTTCCTGCCATCTCCCCGAAGAACAACCTGAAGCTCTCTCAGTCGAATATAGTGTGTCCTATGGAGAGAAGACAAAAACTTTATTGTGTGGACTTCCAAATTGTGGTAAATGCACAATGGCGCCTGTCTTCCGAAAGAGAAACCTGGAAGTGGGATTGTACAGTAAGATGATAAGACATGCAAACGACATGCAAACGTCTATCAAGCATGAAACAGAGCAGACTATATTTGGGCAAAATATATGTTTGAGAGGGCGTGTCAAGACAGGTTCTTTTGAATGTAACCTGACTGTAATGCAAGCAGTGCAATCACATGGTGATTTTGCCAAGACAATGATTTAAACACTACTTTTATTTAAATGACTAGTTTTGTGTTTCGTCGACTGCAGAGTCGACTGGGAATCGAGGCAAGCAAAAAACGAGCAAACAGCCACAAATATAGTTATTGCACATTGAAAATGGTAGAAAACAAAAAAAGATCAACTAAAGGAAAGAGTCTAATCCACAGCCAAAAGTCAAAGTCTGGACCTGTTTCTTTGGAAGATCAGTGTGTTATTTTATCTATGAGTTATGATAGATGAGTTCAAATCTGAACACCAGATGCAGTCTATACTGAGCTGTGCTACAGTCGGTCTGCTTTTGTTTAATTGTGAAAGTGGATCTAACTACCTTCTTAAAAATAAAAGCTCCAAAGTCATGCTATTGAAGAACCAATTGAGTTCCCCAAAGAACATTTCAGTGAACAGTTCATAAAAGAGCATGAAGATCATATCAATCCTTTTCCACTATAAAGAATCGTTTGTGTAATGCAAAGGTTCCATGTGTGTTAAAGGTTCTTTCATGGAACCATCAATGCCAATAAAGAATCTTCACGTATAAAAGTGTAGCATAAACCTTATCATCCAAACACACAATAAGCAGTAATACACTAAACAATACACTAAAACCTAAACACTAAAATGATTGCACTCGCCCTCAAGTTGTTCCAAACCTGTATGAGTTTCTCTCTTTTGTTGAACACAAAAGAAGATATTTTAAAGAATGTGGGTAATCAGACAGTTGACGACACCCATTGACTTCCATAGTGTTCAACAGAAGAAAGAAACTCATACAGGTTTTCATCCCGTTAAAGGTTCTTCATGGAACCATCAATGCCAATAAAGAACATAAGTGTAGCATAAATCTTATCATCCAAACACACAATAAGCAGTAATACACTAAACACAATACACTAAAACCATGGTAAATATTTGTCCAGGATATATAACAATAATTAATATAGTCCAATTAAATGCAGTATTATGGCATTGGGCCAATGTGTCAGTGAGCAGCAAAGAACACACTATGTTGACATACCGTTTGAATCAAGGCCACAACAAAATAAAACCAGTTGAGCAGAGTCCACCCACAGCAGCTGAACCGAGAACAGATGCAGCGCTCCAGCCTCCGTTGCACAAACTGACCCGAGAGCTGCTCTTACAGGCAGCGATCACAGCACTGCAGACCTTCAAGCAAACCAAGACACATCTTCCTGTTAGCCACTACCTTACAAGAACTCATGATGATTCAGGACACACCCACAGCGCATGTCAACATCTCCATTCCCATAGTCGTCAATCCAGCTTGTGCTTTTTTTTCTTCAGTTAGTTATGTCATTAGCGGTGCCAGCTGTCCAACCACACCCCAGTGGGACAGCATAAAGTTAGAGACTTCTAAAAATGCTCCAAAACGAGTCAATGGCATGCCAATGTTACATAATGGTTAAACTGTTTATTGTTTGAATAACTCTTAAAGACAGCGCTGGACTACAATTATTTCTCAAGGTCTACATTTGATGTCATCCTTCAGCTATTCGGAAGGCCAACAGAGAAATTTTACAGGAATTTTTAAGAAAAACACAAAACACAAACGGGCCAATTCTCCACCCTTGTGGCATCCCTTTCACAGACACAGTACCGTGTGCTAGATACCTTTATCAAATCATCAGTTGGAATCGATTCTTCCACATTTCACGCTTTAATAAACTTCTTCACAATTCAAGCATAGATTAAGTGTAATTTGACTAAGGTTTGTTTACTTCCCAAATGAGTGAGGAGTAGTTTGACCTCATGGGATTGAGTCATGCACAAATCTAAGCAGCCAGAGAATCCTGTCTAGTCACTAGATTTTCAGAGTCTCTAAGGACTGCCAACACTGCACGAGTGATTGAACAAAGTCAAAACCATTATGCAGTGTTAAGTTACAAAGCAAAAGCAAAGAGAAAAACAGCCACAGAATTGCTTTCTTGGGGTTTTGATTGAGAAACAGAAAGCATGTGCTCCACCAAACAAAATTCATTTACCAGTCTGACGAGATGTAAAAAAAAAAGCTTAACCAGTTACCCCAAAACTGCTTCCTTCACTCCAAACAGATGCAACAAATGTGAACTCAAACAACAGATGTTTTTCACAGATGCTGTAACGTTAGCAGAGCGGCTGGGAAAAGAGACAGACAGACAAACAGACAGAGACTGCTTTTCCCCAGTGTATACTGTTAATGAGAGAGTGTGGGATGTAGAGGAGAGAGGAAGAAGCAGCAAAAAAAAAGAGAAATGGAGAGACAAACCGTTGGGATGTGTGCACAGAATGGGTCTGTAGGCAGCAGCGGTCGCAGCAGAAGAGAGAGTGCTCGCTCCACACCCTTCAAGGCTAATCTGAAACACCAGCATTCCTGCCTGCCTCACAAAGACCTAGGCAGCAAGTCATAACACTTCCTGACAGGCTATGGGAGTCGCTTGACCGCCGGAGAGGGAGGAGGGATAGGCAGGCGCAGGAGAGAAGGAGAGGGGGAGGGGAAAGCGTGCATGCTTTTCTTTTTTCTTTACTACCAACGTTTCCATCCCAGATGTACCGAGTAATGCAATAAAGTCACGAGAGAGAAAAGGGGCAGGGAAAAGTTCAATGCATCTCTTAAATCCGCATACCGTCACTCACCTTAAAACATTCTGTTGCTTTAAAAAGTCGCTACCGGAGGGAAAAAATAACAGTGTGGACAGACATATGCTGAATCACTCCACTGAATCACTTGGAAACACATGCTGAACATGTGATATCTTTGCATGTTTAAGCAGAAAGACTGTTCAAATAAACAGATTGCACTTTTATGTTAGTTAAAAATCACATACAGTCAGCGCAAAAACTGCTGCCATTTGGCAGCGAAAATAAATAAAACATTTTGTAATATCCTCCCAGTCTATCAATAGTAAACTAATTTCAAGGACGGCTGAACGGACGTAACAAAGACTCATTCATGTGCCAAGGAAACAGGCCACATGAGAAATAACAGAACATTCCCAGAGACAGAGCTTAAATGAGGGCATGATGACCGCAAAACACACTCTTACTGTTTCAGTTCAGCATTAAATTAATCAAATATGGTATCTGCATCATAATCTTTTTTTTCATAGCCTTAAGCACAAGTTGCATGTGGGTTATGAATGGGTCTGGGTTTTAGCAAACTGCTATGCATTTGCCAGGGCCCCTAGTTAAAACAGTCCACCTCCACATATTTTGGCCCTCAGATATGTCCCAAGTCCATCCTTTTTTTGCCAATTTCATGAAAACGTAAGTCTCTATGAAAAAAAAGAGCACAGCTCTCATGATCTGGCATGACAGCATAAACATGAGCTCATTAGCATATAACCACTCACATTTACATATCAATGCCTTTTCAGCAGAAACTTGGCCGCACCTTGATGAAAAAAGTGTGAACTATGTTGTATTTCACATGCAATACAAGGTTAGCTAATCATACCAGATCTCATTTACATAGAGATCTATACAACCTAGGCTCGTTGGAAAAACATCCCTTTACATTTTTACAAAACTCCAATCTTAGCTTGATACATACAATGCAGTTTCCACAGTAAAACACCAACATCTTCTATTAATTTTCACAGGAGCTATGATCATAGGGGCAGATTATTGATAAATAAAGACTTTTTTAAATGCGATTCATTATAAAATACTATTTTATGGCCTTTTACCACGAGCATGAACTAAACTAATACATTTTGATGTTAGCATCACATAACCAGTTCCATATGTATCGTTTCTACCATAGAAAACTTGCTCGGTAGCTCACCTAGTACAATATTACACACAAGTACGAGTACTTTGAAACATGAGTCACGATAAAAGAGCTCAAAGACTTGTAGAGGCAAGCTAAAATGGCATTGCTACTTCAGCGAATGCGATTTTCTCTCATATTGGCTTATGTTAACATCTTCGTTTAGGTTTAGGGTCGTGTTTAGTTTAGGTGCTACGTTATTTTCAAACGAGATCATTAACTTTGTAGCGCCACTCACTGAACACTTCATTTCTGAACTGTTATGATACGTACAACAACCAACGTAATAAAACATCGCCATTGATTTCCGAAAAGCAAAAACATTGTGGCACAAAACATCCAGATTAGACTGACACAACAACTGCTCAACCAATGTCATGATCTGGGGGCGGAACTAGGCCTATCCATTTGTCCAACCATAAACAATGGATGACGTGTTTATAAAACCCTTTTGAAAACAATCATGCCGTTTGGTGATACTAGTTGCACAGAAATTTCACACCAAAAAAAACTTGTTGGAGCAAAAAAACATTATTCGAAAATAAAAGGTTTTACAGGAGATTTGCACACATTGCATACATTTCTAGACACAAGTGAAAGGTTCCTTTCATTTATTATGAATGTGTTGTGCTACCAGACCACAGAGGAATTCATGATTGTGGCATTCCTGAAGCTCAGGTTACAACACACACAACACAACACCTGTTAAACAAGTCTGATCTTGAAGATCAGGAACATTCAGTATCAAGAGGCAGAATTGTAGTGGAAAAATCCACCTAACAGCTGGAGAACACAGTTGTGTTGGATCTTCAAATTCCGCCATCGCACAACAACTAAGATTTGAAAGCTCTCTTATCTCTGTTCTTCTCAACAGTTGCAAACTGAAGACAGGTGTTGACTTACAGGTCGTTAAGTAAACTCAACCTGCACTGCACACCGGACATTTACTGAAGCGTGTGTGTGTGTGTGTGTGTGTGTGTGTTTGTTTTTGTGATTTGTGAGGGCACAAATGTGTATAATGACATTGGTATTACACTGGTATTACAACTTGAACGGGATTTATGAGGACATTTCATGAGTCCTCATGTTTCAAATGGCTTTAAAAACATACTAAGCAGTGTTTTATTAAAAATGTAAAAATGCAGAATGTCTCCTGTGATGGGTAGGTTTAGGGATAGGGGCAGTGTGTGTGTGTGTGTGTGATGGGTAGGTTTAGGGATAGGGGCAGTGTGTGTGTGTGTGTGTGTGTGTGTGTGATGGGTAGGTTTAGGGATAGGGGCAGTGTGTGTGTGTGGTGTAGGTTTAGGGATAGGGGCAGTGTGTGTGTGATGGGTAGGTTTAGGAATAGGGGCAGTGTGTGTGTGTGTGTGAGTGTGTGTGTGTGAGTGATGGGTAGGTTTAGGGATAGGGGCAGTGTGTGTGTGTGTGTGTGATGGGTAGGTTTAGGGATAGGGGCAGTGTGTGTGTGTGTGTGTGTGTGTGTGTGATGGGTAGGTTTAGGGATAGGGGCAGTGTGTGTGTGTGGTGTAGGTTTAGGGATAGGGGCAGTGTGTGTGTGATGGGTAGGTTTAGGAATAGGGGCAGTGTGTGTGTGTGTGTGAGTGTGTGTGTGTGAGTGATGGGTAGGTTTAGGGATAGGGGCAGTGTGTGTGTGTGTGTGATGGGTAGGTTTAGGGATAGGGGCAGTGTGTGTGTGTGTGTGATGGGTAGGTTTAGGGATAGGGGCAGTGTGTGTGTGATGGGTAGGTTTAGGGATAGGGGCAGTGTGTGTGTGTGTGTGTGTGAGTGTGTGTGTGTGAGTGATGGGTAGGTTTAGGGATAGGGGCAGTGTGTGTGTGTGTGTGTGTGTGTGTGATGGGTAGGTTTAGGGATAGGGGCAGTGTGTGTGTGTGTGTGTGTGTGTGTGTGTGTGTGTGTGTGTGTGTGTGTGTGTGTGTGTGTGTGTGTGTGTGTGTGTGTGTGTGTGTGTGTGTGTGTGTGTGTGTGTGTGTGAGGTGTAGGTTTAGGGATAGGGCAGTGTAAGGGGATAGAATATACAGTTTGTCCAGTATAAAAACCATTATTAACCATTACGAGAGAGAGAGAGAGAGAGAGAGAGAGAGAGAAGAGAGAGAGAGAGAGAGAGAGAGAGAGAGAGAGAGAGAGAGAGAGAGAGAGAGAGAGAGAGAGAGAGAGAGAGAGAGAGAGAGAGAGAGAGAGAGAGAGAGAGAGAGAGAGAGAGAGAGAGAGAGAGAGAGAATGATTTTATATGAACCAAGAAATAACATTTTGGAAAATCTTATTACTATAAAGTAAAAATATATTTTTAGATTTGTAAATATTTTCTAAAAGTAAAGTTGATGTCAGTTTTGTAGCAGGCTGTGTGGTATTTAAAGTATTTATTCAAAACATTGTAACATTCCTATAACTGGATTGTTTTATTTGTATTTTATTACTTTTCTTTTGTATATTGTTACTTTGATAAATAAATTACTCATTCTGTTATATACAAATTTGATCCCTGACCTATTTTGTGGATCAGGCTATTTATGCAGATTTGAATAAAATAAAATAAAAACATTGTAAAATAGTATTTAAAAAAAATAATAAAATAATTCCAATAATGATCACCACAGAGAATAAGAAATACTAATTATTATTACTATTAAAAAAAGCATTACAGTAAAAACAATTTGTGAGGGAAATGTTCTTAACTATCATTAAATCGTCAAAACTCTCACAATTCTTTTTTCTTTTCTTTATATTTTAATACACACGTTACAAAGCATCCCCCCACCCCATGCCAGCAAATAAGAAACAAAAACATAAAATAAAATAAATAATAAACATCCACAAAAGAAAACAATAATAATAAATGCCTATATGTACAAGTACACGTAAACATATCCATACATACATATACACAGTACACATAAAAACATCTACATAGGCCTACATTAAAAATAAAATAACAATAAAATGCCAATGCCAATGATTACCCAATTATGGAGATAAAAACTGAATCATTGCACACTGCGAGACACTATAGTATACAGTACCCCACCTCCTAAGTCAAAACTCTCACAATTCTTTAAGCAAAATGTTAAAACGGGACATTCTATCAAAAAAATTGAGTTCAAGTGAAGTGACTTGAATGGCACAGTAAACATGACACTTCAAGCAAACGTGTTCACTCCTAACGGCTCTACGTAACACAAGCTTTAAATTACCAGTCCCATTCAAAGTGATAAAATCGACCAACAGAGTGATGTGAAATGTACCGTTTCAAAACAACATCATGAAGACATATCAAAACACATAGGGCCTACTGCAATTTGCAGTATAATTAGAGCAATGCAAATGGGATTCAGAGTCACAAAACAAATTAGAGGAAGGAATAGCTGATTGTTGATATGACCCCTTCCAAGCATTCAATCGAGGAAGAACTTAAACACTGAAGAAAAGAAAGGAACAAGTCCAGCCAAGAGAAGAGCGACAATATTCACAACATTCAGATTCACAAAGCCGGACATTAGAGGTGAATGCAGGTTTGTGTAGTCAGAGCAGGAATGTTTAGTCTACAGCCTCCACCGGTTTATCATAGATCATAAAGCATGAATAAACCAGTGAAGTACTACAAAACCACATAAAAAAGACAGACTACCGGTCTAAAAATTGTGTCGTCAAATCGTCCCAAACATACAACTCTCTTTCTTATAAGTAACACAAAAGGAGTTGTTTAGCAGAATGTTCACGTTGCTCTTTTCCATACAATGAATGGCGATCACATCTGTCAAGCTCCAAAAAACAACAAAAAGCCTCTTAAAAGTAGTGAAATTCCCATTTTTACATCTAGTCTAACTGTAAGTTTGTTCTGTTACATGTAGTTCTCACTGGATCCGTCAGGTCTCGCAATAAAGTCAATAATTGTATCCCTTAAAACTCATCTTTGAGAATCAAAATGAGGTTTAAATGTTTTTTTCCCGTGAAAATTTCTTCATGCCTTAAAATAGCTTGAATGTATGCAGATCATAAATATGGAAATGAGCTCCGCCTCAACTCAATCACAGCCGCTCGAATTACCCGATCCACTCGCTAAACTGGTTTAATTCAGTCATGTTTCACCCAGAAACTGATTCAGAAGAAGAAGAGGAAGAGTGAATCATACAGGTTCGTCCACAAGTACTTGTGTCAGAATGGTAAAGCATTTTATGTATCGCTCTCTACAACGTCAGACACATAACGGTAATTGATATGATTAGCCTTTGGCTTTACTACGTTATCACACAGCTAATAATGCGTTGCTAATGTTTATGAATGGCAGTGAAGTGACGCAACTGACGCTGGTAGGTCACATGATAATGACAACATGGGGAATGCAGAACCAGATTACTGTACATTCATCATACCCATTACAAACCATTTTAGCGCATACAAAATAGTTATTCAAAAAATGACCTCCTCAAGAGAGTATGCGATTTCAGACGCAGGCAATGTCTTTAAAACACTTTCCAAGTGGAAAAAGGTATCATTCACTGTAATATTTTTTTTTAGAAAAAAAGAAAAGGCACCAGTAATTTTCTGCCAAGTTCACAGACATTTCCTTTAAGCCTAAAACACAACACAGTGCAATGTGTAATTCAAAATACACACGTAAAAAATATTAACACAGTACATTGGTCCCCGTTTTTACAGGCTTTTCTTGGAGTGCTGTTGCATGTCGAGACTCAAAGTTAGGTGGCTTTTATGAGGGGAAAATGTGGCAGAACTGGGGTGGAACCATCTGGACTTCCCAAACAGTCAAAACACTAAGAGACCAACAGATTTTTTTTTTTTCGTAATCATTCAAGACTATTAGTTATACACCCACTAGAGGAGACGGAGAGACACAACAGTGGGATATTAGTTAGGGAATCAAAATACTAGCCAACCTTGAGACACTTCAGTCTGTGGTGTCAATAGAAACATCTGTGGTGGCTTCAATACAGCACTGACTACTTCCTCTCACTATCTATCCTGAGAGTCATCATGGCATATCATTACAAATAATCAAGATTCATTCAGCACGATCTAGTCAAATGCTTGGAGGTCATGAGCAAACAGCCTCCCACAGACATTGCTGAGGGATTTTTGTCCTGACATCACTTTAACCTCAGCCTTGACAATGGCATCCAAACCACACGGTTCTCCAGGAACGGCTCCAACCGAGAACATGCTCCAGTGAACCGGACGCAACATACACTTACAGCTGAAGAATGAAGGGTTTGAGAACGTGAGACGGTTCTCGGTGGAGGAATATAACCACAGCACGACAGAAACCAGTATGAACAGTGTTTCGAGGAGGACAAAGCCAGACATACTTAAAGGAATAGTTCACTTAAAAATTCACTTGAAAATTCTGTCATCATTTAGCCTACTCTTTTTTCTTTCTTCTGTTGAACACATAGGAAGATATTTAGAAGAATGTTAGTGGTAACCAGACAATCGTTGGACACCATTCACTTCTATAGTAGGAAAAAAATACTATGAATTCAATGGGGTCAAACAACTGTTTGGTTATAACATTCTTCAAAATATCTTCCTTTATGTTCAGCAGAAGAAAGAAATGCATACAGGTTTGAAACAACTTGAGGGCGAGAATGATGAAAATAAATGATGACAGTATTGTTATTTTGAAGTGAACTATTCCTTTAACACCAATGATCAGGAATGAAAACAGATTCACCTTTCTGAACCAATCACAGCTTTAGGAAAGCAATGCAAGATATCTGAGTTCTCAGTCTTTGTTATGGCCTTTTCAAAGGTTGTCTGACGAGCAAATAAAAAAATATAAAAAAGACGAAACCACACATTCCTATCTAGCCCAGCAATGCAGTCGGGAATTGCCTCATGTCTAGGGCTTTGCACCACAACATCTCACACTACTGGCTGCTGAGACATGCCATACAGTTCACATCCAGTATAACACAGTTTACTTCTCTAAAGTCTGGAAGTGTGTTCCATTACACCCTGAATGCCCTATGAAGGGAGGGCACATGTTCAGTTCAAAGGGCACTTTGAATAGGGAATAAGGGAACATCGATACATCAAATTACCCACCAGTCATTGCAAGACTGACTAAAATATAAAAATGATTTGAGGCTCCAGCGTTTTTAATACATTTAAGATATACATAAATTACATAAGAACACATAAATAAGTCAGGAGGAGTTTTGTTTGCAGGGTATAAATTGTGCGAGATGCGACAATAGTGTGGTGCAGGGATGATTATTACAGCACAACTATCATGATTAGAGCTAAATAAGATAAAATACACATCTAAGGGGCAGTTTACACAAAAACGTTTTCAACTAAAAACAGAAAACTTTTTATGCTTTTTGTCCGTTCGTTTACACGACAACGGCATTTTGGCGGCCTGAAAATGGAAGCTTTTGAAAATGGGTTTCAAAGTGCAAGTTTTTGAAAACGATACTGTTATTGTCTCTGTCTAAACTACAAAAATGCAAATTTGTGACAACGGTGACGTCATGCATAGCCATGTATTGTTTCTTTACAAAGTGACATCGCCATCTACTGGTCTGGCAGCACAATACAGCGCTTTGAGTCGTATTCGCAGATCCTTGTGAATGAAAAGGACGTTTTTCAAAGGAAAAACTTTTCCATTTTTAGTACATCGGTGTCATGTAAACACCCTAAAATAACAGACATTTCTCAGTCAGTTTGCAAATGTATCACTCAGCATCGTCAAATGATAATTAATTAAATAATAACTTAATAATAATATAAATACACTTGGATGTATGTTTATATATCTTTACCAATTTGATTATTTATGGTTCTGTTAATGTATGTCTGAGCCTCGTCACAAGCATTTCAATGCCACTTTTCCCGGTGTTAATTGTGCAAATGATAAATAATTGCCACTTGAATGTATAATAAAGTAAAGTATAGCCTAGTAATTTATATTACATTTATTTACAAAAGTACTGTATATTATGTGATATAACCTCAATCCCCTTTAATATGCACAACTCAAGTGTCATCTTTGTTTGATGATGTTGAAGTTTGTTCCCAATGAACTTATCTTGCCAAGGGAAGTGAACCTCAGCAGACATGGTGTGCTCAGGGAGTAAGGAGCAGTGAACACTGCGTAGGGACACTGTAAATCTTTAAAAAAGGCTGTCTTGAATTGCATGCAAGCACTCTTACTTGGAATGCAGTGTGCAAAGTTTGTACAGAAAACAACTTTTCTGCACAAATGAGATGCCTGAAAGGTCAAAAACATCTGTAAAAGTATTCAGTACCAATATACTAGAAATATACATGGAATACTGTATCCCATAATGCAATATGTTCACATCTGTCCCAGGTCCGTTTTCGAATCAGTAGATTCACGCAGCAGTCGCACTCAATATGCAGATCTGCACCAACTCTGCGCCAGACTTGTCTGTAGCTTCGACTGTGACAGTCCGTCCGGCGGGTGCGGCGCCGATCCGGGGCAGACCATACGCGCCACAACTGAATTGAGTCCGCCCGGCGGGTGTGGACCGGATCCGCGCGAGCTGCGCAGACCATACGCGCCACAACTGAATTTAGCCCGCCTGGCAGGTGTGGACCGGATCCGCGCGAGCTGCGCAGACCGGACGCGCGGGCGCCACCCCGCATAAACCCGCTGACAAGAGTGGAAGACTGCAGGCTTCACCATCTTTGCTAATTGGTAAGTGCATTATACAAGTATAATTTAGTAAGTACATTATAAAAGTAAACTGGTGTTGATGTCATGTTAGTCTGTTACATAATTATATTAAAAATAAAAGTTTACAAACGTTTACACTGACATTCTGACAACCTGAGACGTGTCAGATAAGTTGGGTAGTAGCAGGCGGTTAGCTGGTAGTATAGGTTCTTTTAAACATCCACAACTGAACTGATGTGAACATATGCTTTAAGGCTGAATCGGTGATATTTGCTTATTATTCACTAAAATTGCTGAATATTGTGTCCATTGTGTGTTAGATGCAAAATCGTATAACGTTAGCCTACCCACTAACGTTAGCAGCGGTGACTGCTGCTATAACGTTACTGCAAAAATAACAAATTAATGACTTCCCACGTCCAAATACATTAAACTAGTTCGACGTCAATATCATATCAATTTTCACTGTATTATACCACCTGCTGATATGTTAGCTATCAAACTACCTGCAAATTTGGCCTAGGCCTACTGTTGCTTACCTCCAGTTCGTGTTGCAAAATGGATAAACCATATTAACGTTACCCACGTCTTCTAAGCCACTGCGATGTGCCTCTTTTATTAATTTGTTAAACAAGCTGTTTGTGAAATACCCTAAAGCGGTTTTTAATTTCCATTGATGACTGATTATTGCAGGGTTCGGACATACTATTTATAGGCTGTTAATAACTTAATTATAGGCCTAGAATTCATTGTATAATCGATCTAAATGTTTTTAGATAATTTAGATAATTGTCAGCCCAAGCAAGCTTCTATATAATATTATTATCCTGCCAGCGTGTCAATGCAGTGATGCGCAGTTAAATTATTGCGTGGCAAATTAATTATAATAGCCTATCAATTTAACAATGAAAGTAGGCCTTCCCTAATAATAATAATAACAACAACAATAATAATAATACAGTCATACTAATAATAATTTAATGCATAAATTGGAAATGCTAAATCCTCTTGAGGCGATCTAGACACGGCAGGCAAAAACATCGTTTTTTTTTCTCTCATTAGGTTTAAAATAATTTTTTCATTGTGTTCATATATTAGATGGAGAAATAATTACAGAGGGATTTATGGATATCTACTTTTGTTATCCTGTAAATCAGAATATACTGTCTATGAATATGTTGTCCATACCTCTCTATCATTTATCAATCTTTTACTTCTCACTAATTTAATCTCTTGTTTCCACAGGTGGGAATGCTGGCCTCTATTGGTGGAAGAGATACCAAAAACATCATAACCAAGCAAGGCCATTATGGCTCGTAAGTATTATATATAGATGCCTAGATCACCACTCTCTCATTCATTCACTCACTACTCTATGAAGGTAAAAGAGTATCAACACTCTAGAGCACGTAGATGTGAATTTGAGAACTTGTACAATAAATATTCATACTTGTACCTGAACATTTAATCTCACAGTTCCAATGTGAAAACCTGTAAAATTAAAATCTGAAGTTTTCTCCCTCCCATAGAAAACACTTAATGAGGCTTAATGGACCAACAGTTATAAAAAATAAAACACAATTCGTTATACATTATTAATAAAACACAGGCAGCAGGTTTATTTGCTCTGAACACAAATTTGCTTTCTTTAGTCAAATTCTGTGCTCATCGGCTTTTCTGTTGAATGCATTATTATAATAATAATATAATAAAACTTTATTACAGACTCACCGGTCCAAATAAAAACAAACAAGACAGTACACACAATACAATACAATATAATAAAAACAAATACAACTTCAGAGGAGACAACTATACCAATGCTTCCATAACTTGGACTTATACCGTGTAGTGCTAAACTTGATATTTGTCAATGCCACAATTATATAATTCTCTGAGTTATTCAGCCGACATATAAATTTGTACATAACATTTCTCAATGTGGCTTGCAGAGTATTAACACCTGCAGCCACAAACATCTCACTGGCACTACACCAGCGTGGTCTTCTCAGCAGAATTCTCAGTGCGTCGTTGTAAGCTACCTGAAGTTTATGCAAGCTAGCTTTGCTGAAACTAGACCACAAGTGGGCATTGTGGAGAGGAGTGCAGTAAGCTCTGAACAAAGCAACTTTCACTCTATCTGTGCACCCACCAAACTTACGAGCCAAACTATTCGCCTGAGCATATATAGAGCGGCATTGCCTATAAACGTCAAGGTCATCCTTCAACTGGTCTGTAATGAGATGCCCCAGATACTTATATTTGCTCAAAACTATCAAGGTATTACCTGCCAATTTAAAAGGAGGAAACATTTGACATTTATCCTCCTTTGTTCTACAAATCATCACCGCACTCTTGTCTGTATTAAATCTTATGTCATGAACAGTTCCATAGTCAGAGCAAACATTAAGAAGCTGTTGCAGACCAGCACTGCTAGGACTGAAGACCACAAGGTCATCTGCATACATAATATGATTCACTAGAGTGTTACCTATCATACACCCAGTGTTACACAAATTCAAGCAGACAGAGAGCTCATCAACATACAAGTTAAAAAGAATAGGGGAGAGGATTCCACCTTGTCTGACCCCGTTCCTGACCCCAAAAGGGGCAGAAACACAGTGGCCCCATTTTATAAACATAGACTGGTTGGCATACCAGTAGGACAGAATTCTCACAATACATTTAGATACACCTCTCTTACTCATTTTGTCAAATAACTTGTAATGATTGACGCGGTCAAACGCTTTTGAAGCATCAATAAAACTCATTAAAATTGAGGAGTTCTTATCTCTATACGTATTAACAATTTCCTTTAAGGAATATGGCCATATCTGTGCCATGTTTTGGTTTAAAACCAAATTGGTTGTCTGTAGAGGGGATAATGTCCACAATTCTGCTCAACAGGATGCTTTCAAAAACTTTAGACAATACACTGGCAAGGGCTATTGGTCTGTAGTTATCAGAGCAACCAACCTTACCAGACTTATCCTTGATCACCGGCACAAGCAAGACAGATATCATTGTATCCGGTAGGAAGCCATGAATTAAAAAATAATTAAAACAAATACCAAGAAGGGGGGCTAACCTCATGCTGGCATATTTAATGTGCTCAGCAGTGATGTGATCCAACCCACTTGCTTTATTATCTGCTAACTTATTTATTGTGCATGATACCTCATGTGAAAAATTTGCCTTAAAATCAACACACTTAATATTGTCAGACACATAAATATCACTTTTAACACAATTAAACAAGGTCCTGTAGTGCTGTCTCCACATCTCAGCAATATTCTCAACACCTGAGATACCATCTACAGTGCACGGGGGTGGTATACTACATTTGTTAAGACCCTTTACCTCCTTCCAAAATTCAATAGTGTGGTTATCCATTACCTTCTCGGCCATAGATTCTGCCCTCATAGCTTGCTCATTTTTATCAATAAATCTAACAGCATATTTATACGCTGCATTAGCATTTTTCTTTTGTTCAAACAGCGGGCCTTGCCTTGGTCTACCAGCCAACACCCATGATTTAAACGCTAACTTAGCTTCCTCATGATATCCGGCCACATACTTATTCCAGCCAGGCCTCATTTTACCCCTTTTGTTTTTCCGTTTAAAATAGGGTCTACTGCTTTCATACAGGGCTCTCACAACATGATCATATAGTGAGGAGATTTCCTCCCTGTGCTTCCAGACATTACAGGTAGGATCACTACACCTAATTGCATCACTGGGAAGACTGATTTTACTCAGCAATCTATTTGTATCAGCATAATAGCCAGCAATATCCTCCCTTGAAAGGGCAGACCAATCCAAAAATTCAGTATTACAATCAGAACTATCACAAGAGAGCATTGGAATATCCTCAACATTTATCAATATAAGCACAGGCATATGATCATAGGTGGCTGCCCCATACAAAATGTCCATACCCACTATAGATGAGTGTGCATCATCTGTGCTAATACAGTGATCCAACCACGAGGCTGTATGCCAAGCCTCACTTATATAAGTATAAGTATTTGAGGGTAGAAACTCTTGACTTGATAGCTTTAAACTATTATCCTGACAAAACTGGATCATATGATTAGCAAACAGTGAATTTCTTTCCGCAATGTCAGCATTCATATCCCCAATTACATAAATACAATAAGTATTACTACACTGAATAAAAGAATAGATAAAAGCAAGCCTATTAAGATATTCGGCTTCATTCTGAATACATTCATATGGTGTATAAACATTAAGTATGATGAGCTCCCTGCCACTGTAACTGAGCTGAACACCAATACACCAGTCTACATCAAGCCTAAGGACATTGACAAGTAAGTCAAGTCTCTTATTCCACAGAATGGCCCGACCCCCAGGTATTCTACCCCTGATTATTCTCGAGCTAAGATCAGTTGTTGATTCCCCTGCACCGTGAAAATTGACATCAAGCATAAAATGTCACAATTTTCCAAGAGATTGTCAATAACCAAACGACGAGCCCTGTCACCTGCGCCCTGGCCCAGACGCAGGCCTCGACAATTGTAGGACAAAACACGCAAGAGGACCAGTCATATGAGTGAACTAGTAAGTGCTCACAGCACCAGTAGACCCACTTCTCAACTCACTTCTCCAGACCCACTTCTCTATTAGTATGGTTTTTACTGAGTTTGATAATATCATTTATTTCTTTAAATATCAGTCTAATGCATTAAGTCATGTTAGCATTTCAGAGCGTCCCCCTTTCTCTCTTACTGCCACTGAGTTTCAAGTGCACAAGTTAGTTTTGCAACTTGCACGAAAAGAGGAGCAAAATTCAAGGCGCGAAATTTGAAATTGCAGTGACAGATTTGAGAAGTTGCAAGTGCCTAATTGAGGTTGTACTGCGATTAAATGCAAATATATATTACAAGTTTGTGTGTGTCGTATTTCTGTGAATGGCATTTTATACATTTGTGACTGCTTGTCTGCAGCTTAAAATTCAGAATACAGGTTTGTGACTTTTGTCTGCGAGTGCAAATTTCAACATTCAACTTCAGATTTTAATTTTACAGGTTTTCACATTGGAGCTGTCAGTGTAAATGTTCACGTACAAGTATGAATATTTATTGTACAAGTTTTCAAATTCACATCTATGTGCTCTCAAGTTTTGATACTCTTTTACCTTAATACTACTCACTCTACACCACTTTAGTCACATTTATTATTATTTATTTGTGCAAGCATTTTACTATAATGTCATGTAATGAAGAACCTTTGAATATTGGATCTAATATTTACTCTTTGTTTCTTTGCTTTGTGTGCTTTGTGTACATCTTACAGGAGCAGTGAGGAAGAATCGCATGTCTGACAAAGCCTGACACCGAGATAAACCAGTATAACATCAGGTGGTTTAATCTGGCATGCGACCGTGGGGGTGGCCGCCGTGCCCGGTCACACCCAACTAATGAGCAATAAATGAGATTAAAATAAAAAAAGTTTTTTGAAAATTACAAATTGTCTGGGTGTTTGTGCCTTAATTGTCTGATAGCCTGAATATGAATCACAGACCAGGGCCAGATGAGCCCCCGATGTAAAATATGAGTCACGGATCTGGGCCAGATCTGCACCACATGTCATGGCATTAATAACTGTACTGGGCCAGTGCTGGCCCAGATCTGTCTCTGATCCGTAATTCCATCCTGTTCCGGTATTGGGCCGTTGGAAAGAATAAGCCCGGCCCAGGTCCGTTTAGCGGATCTGCGCCAAATGCTAATGAAGACCTGGCCCAAATACATTTTCCTGTCTGGGGATATATGAACAGCATTGCAAAGATAAACACACTTTTCGAGTGATCTCACAATTTCCTTCGACTCTGCAGTTGTTCAATCAAGTTCTGGAGCAGTTTTTCATGCATTATATATATTATTACTACATTCCAAGAATGAGTATCATATTCAAAACAAAACAAGTTCGCAAGTGTTTGACATTTATTAAGACTGTTAATTATAGATTTATGAAGCACAAAACAGACTCAAGTCTTTAGCTGCGTTCAGATCATTCGTCGCATGTAAAATGCCTAGGAAAATATCATAAAGGGCGTTTCGTGTTAAATGGGTTAATTGAGAAACAATCACCTATTTCATCCATTCATCATCAAATAACAGCTATAGTATAACAACAACCATGCATGCTTCCGGCTGCAAAAAACAACAACAAAAAACACTCACATCACATGATTAACCGTCTCTAAAAAACAAATAATGAACACTGAGGGGAAAAAAACGTTTCATAGCAGCATATCGAAATGAAAATGTAGACTAATACTACTTCCTAATGCAGTGATGACATGAAATAACGTTATATTCAACTTCCAATAAGGCTCACGAGACTGTTTATAAATCCATATAAATGAAGATTAAAACCTTATGCCTCCGTGTTTGTAGGAAGAAAAACAACACATCAGAAAAACAAAAGTGCTCTACATAGTTTAATAAGTTCAATAACTTACTGCGTCCGCCTGTGTGTTTGTTGCCCTGCTGGCGTTTCACGCGCACACACACACACACACACACAGTCACTCACAGCAGCGCTGAACTCACTGGGCCGTGTCTCAACACACATCGTCTATGCTACAGTACACTACACACACTACAGTCTGTGCTGACTACCTAGACAGCCTTCTGTGACAGCACAGGCTCACACACCGACAGCAGCCTAACTATATGCCTACACAGTTGAACTCGCAAAACCATGAACTTTCTACCAAACATGTCAAGCTGACGTGATTGGGATTTTATCAGGCTTTTTTTATTTTTATTTATTTATTTTGATAATAATAATAAAAATAAAATAGGCTAATATTTCAACTAAATATGAATCTAAAATTAAAACAGAAAATATAAAAATAAAATCTAACTCACAGGACAGTATAGTATAATAGTTGGCTATATCAATGATGACACCCGTGTTGTAGTAGGCCTACTTTGGTACAGTGATGTATCAGATTGTATTACCTACAGTATATGATATGCCATGGTATTGATTACTGTACTTGTGTGACATTGTTTTTAGATGACACTCAACATTAGAATATGGTGTAGGTCCAAAAACAATATGGTTTTACAGTTATACATGTAATTTTTGTTAGTGTAGGAATGGAATTCAGTTATTCACTTTTCATTAATTGATTCATAGCTGTATTTTGATATTATGATCATAAAAAAAAGTATTGATACGGTTTCATCTGGGTTATGCTGCTGACAGGTGTCTTTGGATTTTATTAGGCTATTATAAAATAACATTTCAACTGCACATAAATCTAAAATGAAAGCAGAAAATATAACAATAAAATCTAATCCAATCTATTAACAAAAAATCTGTTAGTATATCAATGATAGCCTACTGAATCGACTGACGTCCAGCTCATGTACATGTACTATGGTACATCGATGTTTTGAAGATGGTATTACCATGATATATACACCATGATATTGATTACTGTATTCATGTGCCATTGTTTTTAGATTACACTAAACAGTACTTCAAATAATATGGAACTGGATGGTGGATGTCCAAAACAATATGATATTACATGCAGTGTTAACTCTAATGCCTAATCTATTTACTCTCATTTAATTACATTTCCCTTGAAAAAGTAATGTAAGGGATTCCTCTTAATGTTTTGTAATTCAATATCAGTAATTTCTGATGTAATTGCATTATGTATAAAAATTCTATATTAAACAATAGTGAATTTAAAATCAAAATTGAACTTTCTCCCTTTACATATTTTGGTCAGTTCGAGGATAGTTTATGCAATTGTATATTGTTTATTTGAAAAAATCAAAAGTGCAGTTTCGAGTCGATTCTTGTATTGTTCAACTGGTTGAGGTTGATATGGGATTTAGAAAGTATAATTAGTAATAAGTAATCCAATAGTTTGTAGAGATAATAATTGCTACATTAATCTAATTACACTGTTGAAGATGTAATTAGTATAGCTATTAGAGTAACTTACCCATTACATATTTTGTGTTAGTGTAGGAATTGAATTCAGTGGAATTCCTTTTCATTCATTAATTCAATCATTGCTGCATTTTGATATTATGATCATCATAAAAAAATGAAATGATTGATATTTTTTCTAATGAGTCATGCTGCTGACAGGAGTGTTTTTCTTTTCCCTCCATATAGTGTTTCTCAGGTCACAGCGGTTTTCTGCATCATAATCACAGACTCATATTCCAGAATAGGAGGAAATACCAAGATGAGGAGCAAAAGTTATTATTAACAGCATAACTGTCTTGCTGCGATTAAAGCTGCTGTATTTCCTGGAATTTCCTTCCAGGCACTAGTGGATTCTCGAGACGAGTTTCATGTCCTGTGTAGTAAATGCTCAGTCTCAAAGCTGCTGGACATGCAACATTAAAAAGTTCCAATCAGGCATTTATTCATAATTTAATATATACTATACATCATATGGGTTACACTCAAATAAGCTTTTAATGGTAGACATTCTACAAACTACAAGTTAAATTCAAACTACATGTCAACTAACTCTCATTAGAGTATTTGCAGACTGTTAGGGTTCGGGTTAGTAGAAAAAGTTGACGTAGTAGCAAAGTCACTTACAATCAGTATACTGTCTGTTCTGGAGCATCAAAATAAAGTGTTCGATATTAAGCAGATCTACTAATTGGCACGGTGTGGTGCAGGCAGAAGACAAGGAGGAGTCAAAAGTTCCAACGCAAACTTTTACTCACAATGTAACTCAAACAGGTACAAAGAAGACGGGCAGAAGGTACACACACACTTAATACAACGGAGATCGGACAAGACTGACTGAATAGAATGAAACTAAATACAAACACTGATGAACACTGATTAACAGAACACAGGTGACATAGATGATGATGATGATGATGATGAACTAAACACAGGTGATACAGATGGACTAAATGACAGTAACCATGGATACGAATGAGTGGCGGGAAAAGAACAAAGGAAGACATGTGACTACTAAAAAAATACAAACAAACACGGACCGTGACACTAATACTCTAATGACTGCTAGTTGACATAGTTGCAAAGTTATTTTAGGTCGGATAATGTCTAAAGTGAACCATTGAAATGAAGTGTTAATATAACAGATGTTAGTCTCTCCAGCACTCATGGCTCCACAGGACAAGCGGTTTCTGCACAATGGTCATGTTCCAGGTCTATTGTTTAAAGTGGTCTATTTTAGAGAACATATTGCTGCATATTTCATCATATATTTCACGTCTTTCATCATCACGCAGGGTGTTTCCTTATGGAAATGCATGAATGGCCTCATAAAGCGGAGGGAAAAACAACATAATCAGACAAGCATGGTGAGAAAACATTGAGCTGTTGAGCATATGAATGGAATATAAAAAGTTTAAGGGTTATAATAACAAAGTGTTTTGTTTGGACTCAACAATAAATACATAACTAGACGGTGCAGTCGTGTAATGCAATATTGAGCAGCTGGCTGGAGAAGCTGTGTGTGTGTGTGTGTGTGTGTGTGTGTGTGTGTGTGTGTGTGTGTGTGTGTGTGTGTGTGTGTGTGTGTGTGTGTGTGTGTGTGTGTGTGTGTGTGTGTGACTAACAGTCACACTGCGCTGGGAACAACTTCTGCATGTTATTCAAACCTCATCAGCTCTTATGAATAAAGTGGGAGAGTTTATTTCCTAGTTTGAACAGTTGTCAATACTTTGTGTTTTGGTGGTCACTTACAGACTAAAAGTCTCCTGAAATCATCCACCAAGCAAAAAAAGTCACTTTGACATCCATACAATTTGAAGCAACATTCATATCTGTGCAGTTACCAGTGTTTACATTGCACCAAAAAACAATTAAAACAACATTGTCCGTGAAATCATCCACAATGTACACTTTGATCGATGTGTTTTGTCAGCTGTGGACGATTCATGTCATGAGTGACAGAAAATAGCAGATGTACCGGCGTCAGAGTAATCACTAATAAAACTTCCTTTACATGACAGAGACTTTACAATGCACTCACATATAGTTCAGTCCATCATTAATACGCACTTTCCACTGTAAATAAATTGTGATTTTAACAGTAAAAGAAAATGCTACGGTGAAAAACAGTTAATGTTTCCGTACTATATACGGTGAATAACTGTAATAGATCGAACCGTACATTTACTGTAATTTTACAGTGAAATACCATTAAATTGATAGTTTTGGGAAGTGAAAAAGAACAAGTCATTATGTAATTTACAGTGAAAAAAACGTAAATTTACATTCCCAGAATTTCCTGCGTGACACTTCACATTTGATGTATTTTCGTTTCTTCTTAGTTTTTTCTAACCAGTTATGTACATTCGAGTTTTATCTTACATCTGATGTTGTTAAATTAATGTGTATTGCTTTTTTACATTTGATTAATAAATGTAACTCTCATCAAAACTGTGTTAGAACCTAAAATATGACTACTGCATTTTTTACGGTAAATTTCTGGCAACCACAGCTGCCATTTTTTACCGTAAATTTAATGATTTTTTTTTTACAGTGTATACGTTACAAAATAGATCAAATTAAATGTCATTACAAAACATTTATTTATGTAATATTTGGAGAATTGCCTTTTTAAACCCTATCGCAACAATTTTGGACATACTGCATACAGATTTGTAATGAGTTATCACACATCTGATGCGTGTTATTTTCTAGCTACAAACATAAAAAAAAAGTTTCTCTCCCTTTGTTGGGAGAGTGAGTTTGCTGGATAATTCATTAAATATTATGAATAATTTGTGTGTGTCTGATTGGTCCAGATACTACATCTATAATGATAAAGATATATCATACTAAATATAAAAGAATAGCAGAAACCACAGCACAACTATAATAACGGCACAGAGAAACAATATCATTTGAATCACTTTCAGAGCGATTTTTTCCATCTGATGAATGATGCAACCATAGACGGCCAATCAGAATCCATCTTGCTTTATCGAGCTCCAGCATTTAAAGTGACAGAAGACAAAATTACAGCGCACTTATAATAAACAGAATGAAATCGTCCGCTGGTGTGGACGCTAATATAGTTATGTTTGGATTATTGGCATCTGCTTTCCCTGTTTGAATTATCTTTGCATGTGTGTTTGTTTAATGAAAACTGCTGTGATTAAACCCTCTCCTCTCCTCTTACCTGCTCACCATGACAATAAGTGTGTTGTGCTGATATTTATTGTCATCTACAGTATAGCAGGCTGCAGCAGTCCTGGGTCAAGGGTGAAGATCTGACACACACAATAGAGCTAGAATGACATCAGGTGACAAAACTTATGAAACTGCTCACTTTTGTAGCTACCACCATTCCAGTGGTTTGTTGGTATTTGTGTGAACAGCTTATATCTGTATTGTTTCAACGAGTTAGGAGTATATTACGCTGTGAATAAAGTTCCATTGAATAAAACCTCTTTTATTTCTAGGGGCTGTGAAATATACGCTTGACCATGTAATGCACAATATGTAATACTTAAGTAGTAAACCATCAAGCCTTATGATCCTTTGCGTAAACATGATGAGCTGATTTGACCATGAACATTCATTAAACTCATTCTCTCGTCTCACTCAATGAATTAGATCTTCCAGAAATGAAAAATCGCATTACGTAATCACATTAAGAGGTCAGATGTGACAGGCAGAAGTACCAACTTTATTTAAATTGGAAAATATATTTAAATTGGAAAAAATGAGATTGAGTTTTTCACTTTGCATTTTGAACCGAAAAACACGTGACCTTTCAGAGTGATTACGTCATGCGTGGTGCATCGCAGAGCTAGTGCAAGAAGAGCAATTGTAGCTAAAATGTATATAAATGTTTTTTTGAAAATGGTCGATAGTTTAGATAAGACTCTTATTCCTCAGCTGGGATCGTGTCGAGACTTTGAAGCTGCACTGAAACTCACATTTGGACTTTTAACCCGTTGGTTCCCGTTAAAGTCACAATATGGAGAAACATTCTGGAATGTGTTCCTCAAAAACCTTAATTTCTTTTCGACTGAAAAAAGAAAGACATGAATATCTTGGATGATGTGGGTGTGAGTAAATTATAAGGAAATTTAAATTCTGAAGTGAACTACTCCTTTAAAGCAACTCTTCATAAGCAGAACTGGATACTTCTGATCTAAAGGCATTTTTTTTTTTGCAACCCTTTAATGTTCTTTAATTAGTCTTTGTTATTTTCTGAGAATTTATTTGCAAATATTGATATATGTAATCACCTGGATATCTTTTACGAATTATTCAGAATATCATTTTGCAGCGATGTCTAGCAATTTCTCATGCACTGATAACATTCAAAATGAATTGCCGATATGAATTTATTCATATCTTCCCACAAATACTAACAGTCTAAGAAGAAAGACTAAATCCAGTACCAATTACTAAACGTTCAACTGTCATCTCAGCCCTTGCTAGAGGCTTCTCACCTAAGAGATGTAAACACTTCTTTAGGTGAGGCTTGATTGACTTCTTACTATAAACCTGACAGGCCTGATCAGGGTGTAGATCCTCATTCAGTCACATCTCATTTACTCTGACTCTGTACATGAAGCTAAATGAATCAAATCTAACAAGAACTGGATCAAAAGGAGCTGGTTTGGTTTTGTGGTCTTTGCAGACTTATAAACTGTGGTAAGCTGTATGTCATTTGACCCACCCAGTTAGGCCGTGGATCATAAAAAGAAAAATCTCTGTTGGCCACAAAACTAAAAGCATATTGGGTTTTACAACAATAATATGCACAGAGAGACGGTCTGTAGACACCAAGACAACACAAAACAGAGACAGGAAGATGAGGGTGTGACATTGCAAGTCATTCAAACTTAACTGGACTTGCTTTTATCTGTAAATCATGTGTCTTTTATAGCCAGAGTCCCTTGTGTCCGGAAGGGGGTGTTTCACAACAAGACCTGATTTTCAGGATATCAGATACTTTTAATTACTCCTCACATGCCTTAGTGTTGCGTTAGTATGTTACCCGCTATATTTTCAACCTTTGACTGGAAAACAACATAATGGTGCATTGCAAAGTCTGTAAAAGTTTTAACACTTTGCGCCAAGTTTTTGACATGAGGCGGTCCAAGTATATATATATATTTGGACCGCCTCATGTCAAAAACTTGGCGCAAAGTGTTAAAACTTTTACAGACTTTGCAATGCACCATTATGTTGTTTTCCAGTCAAAGGTTGAAAATATAAATATATATATATATATATATTTAAAAAAACACAACTGTGTCAATATTAATTAGGGATGCATGATATATCGGCAAACAATTGGTATCGGCCAATATATGTTAATTTTTAATGTTATCGTTATCGGACCGATTAAAGCCAATAAATAATGTATTATTTCCTTCAGCTGCGACACTTCAGATGCGCACTGTTCGCCATGTTCATTTTTAATTGCTTGAAATATGATTTAAATCACTTCAAAAAGGAAAATCCAGTAAAGTACAATTTCAGGATATCAGATACTTTAATTACTCTGGACGTGCCTTAGTGTTGCGTTAGTGTGTTGCCCGCTGTATTACAGCTGTGCAGTTTTTGTGGGTTAATCGGTGTACAGTGGGATTGATGAATTTTCCTGCTAACGGTTAAACTCCAGTTTTGCACACAAACCTGCTAGAAGCTTTTGCAAAAATGTTTTCCTTCCTCACATAATGTGCTGGTATGTTTCTCTGCCTTCCGGACAAGCACCAATCCAGTCACTTCACTCAAGGAAAGCCTGGAAGAAATTACGTCATACAGGAAAAGCTCTCAGAAAATATTACCTTAAAAAGAGCTTTTCTGCACATCTCAACACGGCAGGCAAGACTTTAAACACCACCCGAATCCCGGCGGACTTGTTTCAGACAACAGGAGAGTCTGTACAGCCTAGACCTTCAGCCATTCGGACATGCTCACCTGGAAAGCATTTTCTTAATCGGTCTTTTAAGGAACAGTGGCTCCATCTGAAAGCTTAGGCAAATGACTTGTTGCTGCCCTATCAGGCAATGACTGTGCAGCGTTTGGGCACGAATGAAACTCACAAAACTGATTCCAGACAGACTTCTGAGGCAGCGATAAGCTTTGATCTACAACATACAACATAGAGCAAGCTTTGATGATGACTAAATAAATATGAAATTACTACTGTAGTAATTTCTCACACAAAAAGTAAAAAACGTTCTAAAACTTACATTTACAAAAACTAACATTTACACACAAACTGACCACAACTTTTAGACGATATGCTAATTTTGTCACTGAATTAAACGCACAGGATTATGGGATATCATCTAGGCAGCGAAGCACATATCAATTTTGCCTTTAGAAATTGATCAGATGAAAGAATCTCAGGAGACAGGAAGTGACACGATCATTGGATTTAGACGTGCCTTGTTGCGTTCCTACTTCCATATGCATTTTTCAGCATTCGGACACAGCCAGAATCTAAATACCCATAAAATATGGTGAATTTACTTGTTTTAAAATTAAGTTTATTGTCAGATCATTTTTGTTATTGGTAGATTTATGCTTAAAAAACAAGACATTGCCAATCAATGGGGTAAGAAAAATAACTCAAAACGGAGTAGGGCTTTTCCCCTCCAAAAATTTTACTGGAAAACAACACATTGGTGCATTGCAGAGTCTGTAAAAGTTTTTAAGACTTTACGGCAAGTTTTTGACACGAGGGAGTCCAAATATATATATAAAAAAAAAAAAAAAGAAAACGATATCAATATTAATTAGGGATGCACGATATATCAGCCACCATATCGGCCGATATATGTTCATTTTTAATGTTATCGTTATCGGCCCAATAAGAAAATTTTGCAGATATATTAAAGATATATGATGGTTTTGAATTACTTGAAATATGATCGAATCACTTCAAAAAATTAAAATACAGTTAAATGCAACTTGAGCAGCGCAAGTCTGTCATATAGGCTGGATAAAATTATGAAAACATTATTTTCATATACACTTTTAATGGTGAGATTTTTGTAGTCAGGCTCTCAAAAATTATATAAAAATTTTAATTTAGATTTATCAGCCAATTTATCGGTTACCTGTCTCAATGACGAGTTCGAAGATCCAAGTGCAAGTAAAACACAGTGTATTAGACAATCAGGGAACTACACTCAAAACGGCACAGTTTGCAGGCGGGCGACCTGAAATCCATAATGCCAGGAAGCAAGACGAGGAGACAACATAACCTCCGCAAGGAGACTCCGAACAGGAACTAGGTGAGAGAAAAAACAAGAGTGATGAACCGACAACACACAGTGCACACGCCAGCTAGATAAAGGCAGCTAAACTAGCCACAGCTGAGCCTCTCATTAGAGTAATCAGCTGAGTATCTAGGCAACGCACACGCACTGACACACCCATATCCCAATACACACCCGACATAAACTCAAGAAATGAACACACAGATTTATGAATCGTGACAGTACCCCCTCCCCTAAGAGTGCATCCTAGCACTCCCAGGAGAGCCTACCTGGCGATTGTAATCATCGATAAGGGAGTGATCCAGTATGTCCCTAGCAGGAACCCAACTTCTCTCCTCCGGACAGTAACCCTCCCAGTCCACCAAATACTGGAATCCGCGTCCCCTCCGTCTCGAGTCCAGAATACGGTTAACCGAATACGTAGGCTCCCTGTCTACGAGTCGCGGTGGTGGGGGATTGGTGGCTGGTACCCTAGATTACACTCAAACGGAGAGAGGCCCGTGGATGACACTGGTAACGAGTTATGTGCGTACTCAACCCATGAGAGTTTCTGGCTCCATGAAGAAGGATTTTAAGAAAAAAAAACATCGCAACACTCTCTCTAAGTCTTGGTTGGCACGCTCGGTCTGGCCGTTGCTCTAAGGATGAAACCCAGACGAAAGACTGACACTCGCCCCCAACAAACGACAAAACTCTTTCCAAAATTTGGAAATAAACTGGGGATCCCTGTCAGAGACCACGTCCATCGGGAGGCCATGTAAACGAAAGACTGGATCTATGACAGCAACCGCTGTCTCATTGGCAGAAGGTAATTTGGGCAAGGGAATGAAATGGGCCGCCTTCGAGAACCGGTCCACTATGGTCAAAACGACGGTATTGCTCTGGGAGGGCGGGAGGTCAGTGATAAAATCTAGCGCGATGTGGGACCAGGGTCTCGAAGGGACAGACAACGGTTGGAGTAGCTCATCCGGTGGGCGATTGGAAGTCTAACCACAAGCACAGACCGAACATGCCAAAATAAAACTTTGAATGTCGCGAGCCAGGGAGGGCCACCAGAATCGTTGCTTGACCAAAAAACTGGTGCGATTGACTCCCGGATGACATGCTACGTTGGAACAATGACCCCACCGAATGACGTCGGACTGTAAGCCCTCAGGCACGAATAAACAACTCGGTGGACACTCGGGCGGAGGCGTTGCCCTTTCTAAGGCCGAACGGACCTTCGAATCGATCTCCCATATGAGTGTGGAGACAATGAGTCTCTCCGGAAAAATACACTCAGGAGTGGATGGGCGAACGGAACGGTAAAAAATTTGAGATAAAGCATCGGGCTTGATGTTTTTGGAGCCCGGACGATACGATAGAGAAAATTCAAAACGACCGAAAAAAAGTGCACAGTCTAAAGCCTATAAATCCTAAAGGAAAAGTCAAACCTTCACAAAAATTGATGAGCATATGTGTCATAACATGGTGAAGAAGCATGCAAAGTTTCATGGAGATCGGACCATAGGTAGCGCTATAACTGTCAAAAAGGTCTCATTCTTAATAGGTGTTCAAGCACTTTAGTGCTGAAAACCTATTGTAATTGATATTTGAAAAAAAAAATTCCCCTAAAACGCATCGTGCAGCCAAAACCGTAAGGCCCAGAAACTTGAAACTCGGCCAGATGGTAGGCCTCAATTTGGGGACAACCTATCCGAGTATGACCCCGATTGGCCCATAGGTGGCGCTACAGCAATCCAATTTCTATTCCATCTATGATTCCAGTGGTTAAATGCTTGCTACATAAATCTTAATGTCTTTTGATGCTTTTGAGCTTAACTGCCTTAACTGCCTAAACTGCTTGAACACCGATAAATGCTGCTTGCAGCTTTAATTATAGATTATTACTGCACTAAAGCAAAATATTCTTTGCTGCACTATGACACTGTGGCGAAGGACGGCCGAGGGATGTGAGAGAACGGCGCTAGGCTGGTGGTGCGAACGCGGCTCCCGACGCCCATCAAAACAAAACAAAAAGTTCAGGAGGGTGGTGACGCGGAGGTGGTCCCAGGGGAGGGATGGAGGGCCAGGCCCGCACAGGGGAACGGGACCAGGATATAGTCATGCCGGACCTGGGCCATGGAGCGTGGGCGGACCAGGCTATGCAGGCGACCAGGGTGGAGCAGGCAGTTCAGGCGGCCACGGTGGAGAAGACCCTTCGGGCGACCTCGGCGGAGAAGACCCTTCGGGCGGCCAGGGCGTTGAAGACCCTTCGGGCGGCCACGGTGGTGAGGATCTTTCTGGTGGCCGTGGGCCCCTAAGTTGCCTCAGCGAGGAGCTACTGCTCAGGAACAAACACTGGCTCAGGAACAGACACCGGCCTGAGTCGGTGTCTGTTCCTGAGCCGGTGTTTTTTGGAGCTGGTGTTTGTCCTGAGAACAGACACCAGAACAGTAACACCCACAAGGACAGACACAAACAGAGAAACAAACATTGGTTCAGGAACAGACCCCGGCTCAGGAACAGACACTGGCTCCGGCTCAGGAACAGACACTAGAACAGTAACAGCCACAAGGACAGACACAAACACAGAAACAAACATTGGTTCAAGAACAGCTACCGGTTCAGGAACAGATACCGGCAACGCTGAGCGTTCAGGTTCAGGCGTGACTTGAACAGTCTCTGGATCGGCAGACGTGACTTGAACAGTCTCTGGATCGGCAGACGTGACTTGAACAGTCTCTGGATCGGCAGACGTGACTTGAACAGTCTCTGGATCAGCAGACGTTACTTGAACTGCCTCTGGATCGGCAGACGTGACTTGAACCGTCTCTGGATCGGCAGATGTGACTTGGACAGTCTCTGGATCGGCAGACATGACTTGAACAATCTCTGGATCGGCAGACGTGACTTGGACAGTCTCTGGATCGGCAGACGTGACTTGAACAGTCTCTGGATCGGCAGACTGACTTGAACAGTCTCTGGATCGGCCGGGACCAACAGTGAAGAAGGCTCAGGACTGGACGGCGCCAGCGGCGAAGGAAGCTCTGGGCTGGACGGGACTACCGGTGAAGGAAGCTCTTGGCTGGACGGGACTACCGGCGAAGGAAGCTCTGGGCTGGACGGGACCAGCGGCAAAGAAAGCTCTGGGCTGGACGGGACCAGCGGTGGAAGCTCTGGGTCGGACGAGACCAGCGGTGAGGGCTCTGGGCTAGACGGAAACAGTGGCGGATGGAGCCCTGGACTGGACATCACCAACCCAGGGTTGAAGAGAGGCCAGAGTGTACAGTGGTGTCGGGATTCTTCTCGACCACCTCCTCTACTGCGGCCTCCACGGGTCCCGCGAAATTTGACCAACCGGGTCCCCTCAAAGAAATGTCCTCTCTCCCGCTCGGTGGCTGGGGAAGAGACACTGGCGAACATACTGCTGGATCTTGTGTGGTGAGTTCTTCTGTCACGATGCGGTAGAAACGATGCAGAAGCAGGATCCACATGCAGCACACTTTATTAGACAGACTGGAAACTAGACAAAGACTCAGGCTATGAAAAGGACTCAGGGAAAGCACGAGCAACATCGACGATAACAACATAAGAACTCACAAGGACTGAAATGAAACACAGAGCTTAAATACAAGGGCAAACAAGCTAAATGAGATAACAAGGGGGCGTGGCTAACATGAAAAACCTGGGAACAATAGACAAGACACATGTCAAACAGGGAATCACATGACATACAAGAACAAGGAACAAGACATAAAACCCAACCGTGACAACACCTGGGTAGCACACCGTTCTTGCAACTATCACGGAGGAGCGGAAGCATAAAGGAGGAGGATGATGATCGAGAGAGGAACAGGCCTGTATTTTAGTGTAGTGTAGCATAGTTCAGGGAAGAAGGAGCGGAGAACCAGCGAACATTCAACAGACTTTATTTAAAATAAAACAAACAAACCAAAATACCGCCAGCAGCCCCTCGCGGACGACTGCTGGCTACCGAAAATAAACATAACTGCCAGCAGCCCCTCGCGGACGACTGCTGGCTAAAATAAAATACAAAAACACAACATAACTAAAATACAGACCTGTTCCTCTCTCGATCATCAACTTCGTCGCTCCTCCTTTATGCTTCGGCTCCTCCGTGAGAGATGCGAGACCGGTGTGCTACCCAGGTGTTGCTCCTTAGCAATCGCACCACCGGCCTCGCGCCGTTCTCTCACGTCCCTTGGCCGTCCTTCGCCACAGACACCAATGAAAGTAATCTTCGAAAGCTACGGAAGCCCTAAGAGGCCATGCTTTTATCCTTTTCCTGTTTTTTTCTTCTTCTCATAGTTATAACTTACAAACGTATTTTTTTTTGTAATCTTGACTTCATTTTCATGTGATCTAAACATAACAAAAAGCATTCTCCTTCATTTTCAAAAAATGTAGGCTAATTATATTGCGAGAAAATCGGCATCATAAATTTAATAATTGCCCATTGTCCGCTGTGACTACACATTCAAGGTCTCTATATTATGTTTGATGATAAACCTGACGGCATCCTTCTCAAGTGTCGTTTGGTAATGTAGAAGTTGTCAATCACTGCCAGACACAGAGCTATTTGCTCGAGTGAGTCTCTGATCAATGCAGGAAGCTTTGCTGGCACCAGTACAACAATACCAACATGCGGTTGTGTTAAGTACACAAACAATTTTAGTCAAGATCACAAGAAATTTAAGTTGTGATCACGAGACAACAAGAAAGAGAATGCATGGACTCTTTGGGCTTCCGTGGAAAGCATGTGCTATTATTATATACTATGTATCTATAGTGGTTATTTGTGCTTCACACATTTATCCCGGGTAGCGTCCCTGTGAGGAACAATGCGTGCCTTCAGCTCGGGAAACACTACGGAGAGCACTCAAGGTTCTCCTTATATGGACTTAAAGACAACGTCTGCCTTGATTGGCTCCCAGACATCCAAACCAGAACATGTGGATTTGCTGGCAAATTACACACAAGCACCTGTTAAGACATGTACATCAAAGAAGACAACACACAAAGAAAGGATTTCTTCAGTTGTGTAATCCACACTGATTAGCTCGGATAAATATAAAATATAAAAGTCCAGAAAAGGAAAAAACTGTGAAAGATTGGGGATGTCTATGAATGTAAACAAAATAACAATATAAATATATGAAAGATCCTGAACAGTTTCACTAACCGTTTGATTAAACTAGTATATATACAGTAGAACTTCAACATTTCTCACATTAACAGTTTATTTAGAAAATGGTAATAAAATATGACAACAACTCAGAGTTATCAAATCAGTTGATATTTCACTGGTTTTGTCCGTCCTTCTGTTAGACTGTCTCACAGATGAATTATGTTGAATATCTGTCAGCTGAAAAATGTAACTACATAATTCGATAATACCAGTTTACACATTTTACTGGTAATCCACTGTATGAAGCATTTTTGGGTATAATTTGTCACAGTTTACTTTATTTTGCTATCTTCACTTACACAAATGAACTATAGTGTCCGGCACCCACTAGTAAAAAAATATAAAGTTATATTTTATAAATTATTATTTTATATATTGTTTTTGAATAATTTTTGGTTTGACTGTTTAAATATATATATATATATATATATATATATATATATATATATAAATATTAATAATTACTAATTTCAACATTATTTTTATCCCTTCTTGACAGGAGTGTTAAGCTTATACTTTGTTGTTACAACTTGTCGATTTCAGTATCCTATTTACATTATTTTCAAGAATGATCAAGAATTATGGTTGGTGAAAATATGAAAAGGTCTTTTTCTCTTCCATGACTCATGGTTTCTGCAGTGTTATTCAGTATCGAGATGTTCAGAGAGACAGCACTGATCTCTACTGGCCAGACATCAGCCGTGCAAATATCATTGAAGAAAACCATTAGATTGAAGGCATTTTTACAACTCCAGAGGGACAAAAACCACAGCTGAGACGAGCAGCTAGAAAATAAGTGCTACTACTGTGTGAAACACTACATAATAGTAATAAAAAATATTAATCTGAAGTATTCATGCATATTTCATTCCATGAGGGGAATTGACTTCTCAGATCTCATAGCAGTAAATCCAGTTATTTTGTGTATTTATTAAACAAATTTTGTGTATACACAATATACAAGTGCAAGAAGAATCATTACTTTTTCAAACCCTTTTATTTACATATAATTACTTTTCAAACACACCCCTCATCTGCTATTGGTTGGCTCAACTGGAAGCCCCGCTTGTGTTTCAAACTTAACCAAAAAACGATACTCGGTTACTTTCGTAACCTCAGTTCTCTCTAGAGAGGGAACGAGTATTGCGTAAGTTTAGCTTACGCTACGGGAAAGATTCATCTTCTCGAGATACTGAAGCCAAAAAATTATCCTTAATTTTGTATTCCTTGTCAACGCAGTGCAGCAGCTAGCAGACCTAGAGCAGGCCATCTCGCGTGCTCATTGGCTGCCCTGCGGGCAACTGCTGCAGCCTACCAGTGAGACCTGCGTGACGTCACGCCCAATGAAGGGCACCCGCTCCTTCATAGCGTCACAGCCCGCCAGAATGGGCGTGGCTTAGCGTATAACACTAGGGGCTGTAGGCTGACTTCCCTGGTTTTCGTCGACTGAAGCGAAGTCGCTCGTGGCGCGAGCACGGCCGGTTACGCAATACTCGTTCCCTCTCTAGAGAGAACCGAGGTTACGTTAGTAACCGAGTATCGTTCTCTTACGAGAGATTCTCTCGTATTGCGTAAGTTTAGCTTACGCTACGGGAATACTTTGTCAACGCCGTGCGCGCCAAGCATCCACATGAGACCCCGAGCTTTCAGGGGAACCCCATAAGTGGAAAAAATAAGGTGGCCAGCCACGCGGGCCATCACTTGTACATAAGCACACATAGGGAATACAGAGCAGCGCGCCGGTCTGTATAGGCACATGGCACATACCCTACTTAGTGCAGCTCAACCAGGAGAGCTGAGTCATGTGAGAGTGATCTGAGAAGGAGATCTGGGCAGAATACACCTTTCCTTCAGACTGACAACAGTTTAGCCTGCAAGGCAGGAACTTCTAGGTTATAAAACCTGACAAAGGTAGACGGGGAGCTCCAGCCCGCCGCTACACATATGTCATTGATAGAAATTCCACTGGACCATGCCCACGAAGAGGCCACGCCTCTCGTGGAATGAGCCCTGATGCCCAGAGGGCATTGCAGACCTTTTGACGCGTAAGCGGCCGCTATAGCGTCTACTATCCATCTGGATAGGCTCTGTTTCGAGGTGGCGAGACCTTTGGTGCGCCCACCAAACGAAACAAAAAGCTGTTCCGAACGCCTGAAGGAGGCGGAGCGCGTAATGTAAAACCTCAGCGCTCTGACAGGGCAGAGGAGATTCACATCACCTTCGCTGTCAGATGCTGGGAGAGCTGACAGCGAAATAACTTGCGCTCTGAATGGAGTGCCCATCACTTTAGGGACATAGCCATGTCTAGGTCTGAGGATGACTTTAGAGTCATTCGGTCCGAACTCAAGACACGACGCGCTGACAGACAGCACATGCAGGTCCCCTACACCTTTTACTGACGACAGTGCCGTCAGAAAGACGGTTTTCAGTGATAGATATTTCAACCCCACGGTGTCTAGTGGTTCAAATGGAAAAGCTTTCAAGGGCCTCGAGGACCAATGAAAGATCCCACATGGGAACCGACGGGGGGCGCGGCGGATTCATCCTTCTAGCTCCTCTAAGGAAGCGGATGGCCAACTCGTGTCTTCCCAATGACTGGCCGTGCGTCGATTCTGCGAACGCTGCCACGGCCGCCACGTATACATTGAGCGTGGATGGGGACCTTCCCTTATCCAACAGCTCTTGTAGGAAGGTGAGCAGATGCGCCACCCCGCATGTCCGCGGGTCCAGACCTCTGTCGGTGCACCATCCAGAGAACACCGACCATTTAGACGCGTAGAGCCTTCTCGTGGAAGGGGCTCTAGACTGTGTGATCGTGTTCATCACTCCTTCTGGCAGGGCAACGAGTACCCGTTGATCAACCATGCATGCAGAGACCAGCGCTCTGGATTGGGATGCCAGATCGTGCCGCGAGCCTGAGAGAGGAGATCTGCCCTCACCGGATTCGGCCACGGAGCTGTATGTGACAGCCCTGCTAGTTCCGGGAACCAAATCTGATTCTCCCAACGCGGGGCTATGAGGAGCACCGAGTGGCGCGTTTCCCTGATTCCCTTGATCACCTGTGGCAACAGAGAGACCGGAGGGAAAGCATATAGCGCGAGGCTGGGCCAAACCTGGGCCAGCGCGTCCTCGTCCTTCGAACAGACCGTCGGGCATTGAGCGTTGTCTTTTGACGCAAATAGGTCGACTTCCGCTCTGCCGAATAGGCGCTACAGTTTCTGGACCGTTTGGGGTGCAGGGACCATTCCCCTGGGGGAACATTGTCCCTGGACAGTTTGTCTGGGCCGTCGTTCAAATGGCCAGGCACATGCGCCGCCCTTAGCGAGCGCAGGTGTATCTGAGACCAAATAAGGAGGCGTTCCCTCAGATTGCAGAGACTTCTGGATCTGACACTGCCCTGACGGTTTACATAGGATACCACAGACATGTTGTCCGAGCGGACAAGAACATGCTGGTCCTGTATGAACGGGAGGAAGCACTTCAGCGCGTTCTCGACCGCTATCATTTCCAGACAGTTTATGTGAAAACCCTTCTCCTGGTCTGACCACTGGCCAAAGGCCGGTCTGCCCTCGAACAGTGCGCCCCAACCCGAGTTGGACGCGTCTGTCGAGATGACTTTACGATAAGAGATGGTTCCCATCATTACTCCCTGCTGGTACCAGTCGGCCACTAACCAGGGCTGCAGAGCTGCTATGCAGGCCTGAGTCACTCTGATTTTCTGGCCGCCAGACACCCGGCGGGACACGCGAGCATTCAACCAGCGTTGGAGCGGGCGCATGCGCAGTAGGCCCAGCTGGAGCACCGCTGCAGCTGATGCCATTCAGCCCAACATCCTTTGAAATGTTTTCAAAGGGAGAAAGCTGCCCTTCTGGCAAGATGCGGCTAGGTGGCGAACACGGCGCGCGCGCTGTGTCGATAAACGAGCCGTCATGGTCACCGAGTCCAGTGCTATTCCTAAAAAGGAAATTGACTGGCTGGGCAGTAATGAGCTCTTGATCCAGTTGACCGTGAGACCCAAGCTTTCCAGATGACTGAGAAGCACTGTTCTGTGAGATAGCAGTTCTGTCTCTGACTGTGCCAATATCAGCCAATCGTCCAGATAGTTCATTATTCGCAGCCCCTGACTTCTCAGGGGGGCGAGCGCCGCGTCCATGCACTTTGTAAATGTACGGGGTGCCAGGGATAGGCCGAACGGCAGGACGGTGTAATGATATACCTGACCGTCGAAGGCGAATCTCAAAAATTGCCTGTGACAGGGTACTATCTGAAACTGAAAAAAGGCATCCTTCAGATCTAGAGAAATAAACCAGTCCCTCTGGCGAACGTGCTCGAGGATTTTCCTGGTCGTAAGCATTTTGAACGGTCTTTTCGCAAGCACTTAGTTCAAATGTCTCAGATCTAGGATAGGTCTGAAGGCTCCGTCCTTCTTGGGTACGAGAAAATATCGGCTGTAAAAGCCTGACTCGCTCAGAGAAGGCGGTACCTTTTCTATAGCCCCTTTGCACAGCAGCTTTGCTATTTCTGCGTGAAGTAGGTGTGCTACTTCCGCATTGAAAAGTGTATTTGACGCCCCGATCATAATGGATGGGGAGCGTTTTATTAATGCCTTGCGTTTTGTGATAACACTTAAACGCGCGGGCGGAGCCCGGGGGGAGGTTTGTGTTAGCAAGAGTGAACGCACTCTGGCGGGCACGAGACTTACATTCATAACCTGCTTTCTTGATCGTGTAACAGAGCGGGCAGATAGTGGGCACAGACTTGTGGACACATTTCTTACATTCAACACTCGAGCGGCTTTTCTGCGCTTCATGAGAGTGTGCTCTGCGAGGTTCGGAGTGCTTATGTGTAGTGGTGAACACTGGGGCATGGGCACTTTCATTACACTTACAACACCGACGGCATGAGCCGGACCAGACATTAAATACTCTTTTTGAGATTTCTCTGGGTCGCCGTGAAAACGGCGTTTGTGTGCAGGCGAGAGGGTCAACAAACCGGCTCGTTGGCTGCTAATTGAACCACTGCAGTAGCCTGTTTGAAGGGGACTGACAGGGAATAAACTTAAACACGCACGTCTGGGTCACCGCGAGAACGGCGGATGTGTGCAGGCGAGCGGGTTGCATTACCGGCTCGTTGGCTGCCAAATACACCACTGCAGTAGCCTTATCTAAGGGGACTGACAGGGCGAGACATTTCGACGGCGGCGCGCAAGCTCGACTCGAAGCCTTCAACACCCGTTTGTTTACATAATATATGTGTGTGTACTGTGTATATGTATATATATATAAATTCACACACATGTATGTATATATTTAAGAAACATTTGCATGTATATACCGTATATATATTTATATACAATTTATATTATATATAAATATTGTATGTATAATTAACAAATTGTTCTTAAATATATACATGCAATATAATTATACACAGTACATGCTCATATATTATGTAAACAAACTTTTATTTTGGATGTGATTAATTGTTGCACAGCTCTACTTGGCGCACCTAATATTATTGTATTATTTCACTCTGAAGAGACCAACCGAGTGACTCAAAGCAGAATGAGAAAATTGTCAGCATAGATGTACAACTGGAAGAGTTGTACAGTACAGTACAGTACAGTACAGTACAGTACAGTAACCAATCAAAAAAATACAATGCAATGGGCGATCAAGGCGCTTTTAATGGCAGAAATCATGACCTCAGGCAAGACAAGAGCAAACACTCTCCGCATTTAAGACACGTTCACTCACCCTGAGGTTTCCTCATCTCACACTCAACTCGCTCAGAAGCCTCTGAATCACTTGGATTCGACTTTGGACACTTGATATGCACATGTATGAGGTAGAATTGAAAACACCTTGCTTGCCTTTGTGCGTCTTCCGAATCTAGCAGAACTTTATCAAATCAATCACTCATTTTAACCATTAAGGCACTTTGCGCATTAATATTTCCCACCGCTCCTCCACATTTAACCAAACAGGAAGTTGCACAAAAACAGAAGGCATTTATGTTAGAAAGGAAATTAAGTCGAATACATTTCTAAATTACAATTCTTATTATAAACACTACAGTTCAAAAGTTTGGGGTCGGTAAGATTTTTTTCCAACATTCTTTGATGAATAGAAAGTTCAAAAGAACGTCCTGGTTGCGTATGCAACCCACCGTTCCCTGTACGTCGACTGAATGGGGATCACTGCCAGGGAGCCAGTCATCTTCGAGTACCATTGAATGAGGCAATGAAATTGCCATGCGTGATTCTCATCACACACTCCGCCCCCGCGGCGGGGTCATAAATACGGAAGTGGATGCACACACTAGTTGCTTTTTCGCTGAGGAGCCGAGCGTAACCCGCAGTCAGCGGTGGTCCAGCGGTAGTGGCAAGGGGACTACGTCCTCGGTTCCCTCCTTCAGGGAACGGTGGCTTGCATACGCAACCAGGACGTTCCCTTTCAGTCGATAACGTCAGACAGTCTATGTCGACTGAATGGGGACCAACCATTGAAAGCGCCACTAAAGCTGCCACCTTCCAGTGCCTAGACAAAAGCCTCCTGATGTCCCCGCACTTAAGGCGGGGAAGCACAGAGCTTAGGCCAGGGAAGTCACTGCTGTCCCTACACGATCACTGGGAAAGTGTTCCCTGTACATGGAAGGAAGATAAGCTGATAAGCTAACTGAGCTGATAGAGAATTTTAGAGGTGAGCATTTTACTCTTACTGCCCTTATATCATCTCTCTATATTGTTACGGATTAGTTTTGTTTGGGTTTTTTCTGTTTGTCTTTTCTCTCTTTTGATAGGTTGTCAGATAAGGATCCACACCTGTCTTGAGTTGGTGGATGGATATAAGATGTCTGCCCTCTGTCTACTGGGGCCCTGCAGTTGTGCTGAGGAGCTGGACCTTCATATTGTTTTCCTCTTAAGTGTTTGTTTATTTACTGTTGAACAACTATTTTCTTTATTACTTACCCCTAGATGTAAATAAATATATTGTTAAATATATTTTTGGACTCTGAACCCTTTCTTTTGTTACTTCCTTGAGCCGGAACGTAACAATTGGGGGCTCGTCCTCAAAGTTTTTTTTGGTTAGAATTCGGAAGGTCCAGCTTCTATTGAAAAAAAAGGTATTGTTTGTAAATTTTTCGCTAGCGCCTGTGTATGTGTAGGCGGAGCGTATTTGACTAGGCTACTATTCGATTCACCTGCGTGTGGCTTGGCGTTCTGGCGCTAGCAAACAGGTGTTTGTTGGGAAATGTGCGCGAGAGTTTTCGGTATCTTTAAATCGGTGGATTTTCTTCATCATAGGGTTCAATTGAAGAGAAAGTAAGTGGAACCCAAAATAGACCATTAGATATGGTAAGTGTATTGATTTCTCTTAATATTTCCCATTGTAAAAACGTTTGTTTCTTTTGATAGGCTAGCTTTGGCAGGATTTTGATGGGTATGTTTACTCTGGTACTCTGCTCGGTTAGCTAGGATTGCTGAAAGAAAGGTAATTTGTCAGCGAACTCTGTATTTTGTTGCACAAATAGTGAGGTTCCCCGGTAGGTTTAGCAACGCATCGCGTTGATCTTTTTTTATTTTAGTTTGTTGTTTTTGTGCTGACGCTGAGTTGAGAGCACTGCCGCGATTGTATGTCTCACTGGTTTGTCCGTGAGTTTATAAATCTGACGGTATTTGAGTGCTTAAAGATACTCGACTCTTGGTGGAGGCATGAAGACTAGGGTTGAGTTATTTTAGGGGAGAGAAGAGAGAGAGTAGAGGGGAATAGTCACTTTTTGGTGCTTGTAAGTCAGAGTGAACGACTACGAGTTCTGCTGAATAGAATAGAGAATGGCTACTGAGTTAGACTTATTTTTTGAATCTCCTAGTGAGGAATTCTTTGACCAATTAACGAAAGAACAGTTATTGGAGGTGGCCGCTAAGTATGATATCTGCTTAACCACCAAAGAAAAAAAGTTAAAAGAGTCTGTTGCACTAATTGTTAAAGCCACTCTAGTTAAGTTAAGCCTAGTTCACACTACATGATTTTAAAACGTCGGGCTGAACTGTGCGGTTCACACTACATGACTTGCTCTCTGAGAAATCAGGAGTGTTCAAGTTGTTGAGCTGTTCACACCACACGACACAGCGTGATTGATCCGCAACAGGAGGTAACCCACTACACGAGTTGACAACAACTCTGTCACCCAACGATTCTATCTTGTCTACAAATCTATCTGTCTAATGTCTATCTTGGCGCGAAACAGCACGCGCCAATACACAGCAAAGAACAACACAACACGCGAATATGGACGTCAGACAGAAACTAGTGCTGCAAACTGTTTGCGCGATGATTTGCTCTGAGAAAAAACGCAAAAAAAGAAAAAATAAGAGAGTATGGGGGAAAGAGTGGATCTGCATACGCGAAGAGCAGGTCTGTGCTACAGAGAGAGTTGGAGGTGAGTACAGCATGTTTATAGCCTATCGGAGATGTAGCTGCATGTTTATGTTTAGCTGATGGCAAAAATCACGTATTTACCCGGTGACCTCACTCATGCGTTGCTGTGATTGGCTGTTGCTCATGACATCAGTGAGATTGAGTTGTGCGACAGCTCTGGATATCTAGCATGCTAGATATTTTTCTAGGCTCGGCGACGCGTCTGCGAGGCGTCTGCGAGGGTCTTTGATGCGTTGTTGGCTCTTTCATACTAACAGATTGGCAAGCGTTCATCGCTCGCTAATCCCCCGCGATTTGCACGCGATAACACCCTGACCTGTCGGCGAGCTCAACGATTTGCAAATCGGGCTTAAATCGGGCTTAAAATCATGTAGTGTGAACTAGGCTTTAGAGGTTTTTGATCCTGATAAGCCTGTTGATTCTGATGAAGATGATGATAGCGCTGCACAAACTTCAGTTATTGCTTCCAAGTTCTCTTTTGAGCAACAAAAAGAACTAATGCTTTTAGAGTTAGAAAAGGCGAAAATGAATCGTGAAATTGAAATTCGTAAATTGGAGGTTGAGGCTTTGCGGTTTCAGTTAATTGAGGAGGGTAAACTGGGGGACAGTGCAAGTGCTCTAACCAGATCTGTCAGAAAAGGGTTGGATGTAGCCAATAATATTAAGCTGATACCCAAATTTAGTGAAACTGATGTAGACACATTCTTTAGTTTGTTTGAGCGCTTGGCAGATGTTATGAAATGGCCAGATTCTGAACAGACTTTGATGTTAAAGTGTGTGTTAACCGGTAAGGCACAAAAAGCTTACTCCTCTTTGAGTGTTCGTGATAGTCAGAATTATCATAAGGTTAAGGAGGCTGTTCTGAAGGCTTATGAGCTGGTGCCAGAAGCCTATCGGCAGAAATTTAGAAACATGCGAAAACCTGCAGAACAGACGTATTGTGAGTTTGTGAGAGATTTAAAGATCCAGTTAGATCGCTGGTGTGCTGCTTCAGGAGTAACTAGTCGGGAAAATCTTCACGAGTTGTTCCTGTTAGAACAATTTAAAAGCACTTTGTCTGAGCATGTTTCCATCTTTCTGACTGATCGTAATGTTACATCTACGGAGGAGGCTGCCATTCTTACTGATGAGTATGTACTCACTCATAAATGTGAAGTCAAGAAAAGTAGGTTCAAGTTCAGTGAAAGTCCAACAGAGAATGTAACTGTCCGTCATGCCTGGGCTGATAATAGTAAGAGTGACATTAGGAAAATATGAAATACAGATGTCCCGTCACATTAGTTTCATTAATAAAAATCATTTAGTAGCCAATCCTTGCCTTGTTTTTGAATAAATAAATCAAATAGTGTAAAATACATTTCTGAGAAAGTTTTTCTCAATCTTTTCCACTGGCCAAATATTATTTTTAATTGATTTATATTTTTAATGGAAACAGATAGAACTTGTTGTGCATTATTTGCAACAAAAAAAAATTCTCAGACCATCTGCTATTATCATGATAAGCAATTATCTCTGTAGTTAAAACATTAAAACACATCATACCAGAGGAAAAGTGTTCAAAAGCATTGCATCCACAACAAATATTTATATTTATTGAATATAAAAAATGTTGTAACTCAGTAATGATTTCACGTAGTTTAAGTGTTTAACTCCATTAATGAGAATGGCATATTTAATCTAAATGTTTATATCAGAAGTAAAACAGTTTAAATCATTGTTTTATTTATTTAAACTGCTATTGTGAACATGCTTTTTTTGTTATTGTGAACTGTATGTTTATGATTAGGACTTTTTTAGGGTGTTTTTAGTTAATCTGCGGTTAGATATACTACCCTATATGCGTCAGTTTCACTAAACGGCTTGGTGAGTAAAATTATATTTGTATGATCTTTCTGTATAATTTTCTTTGGATCTTCTGTCTAAAAGAGAACAAAAAGACATTTAACTCCAGTTCACCATCGGTGTCGCCAAACAGCTCCATCTCCAAAACGTTCGTACGCATGGGTCAGAGTTTGCGTGCAGGTGCGCAAATTTTCCCGTCAAGTTTGTTTTTATAAATCCCAACTTATGCATCGGAGGTGGCGTACGCATCTTTCAGGGCCTGTTTTGTGCGTACGCAACGGTTATAAATGAGGCCCCTGGCGTTCTCAGCGCCAAAAATAAAAGGTCCGCTGCCCATAGTGCCTATATACAACAAGCTACCTGATTTAAAACACACCAGACATGCCAATTTGAATGGAGATATGTCTCCATGACACAGCTTTTCTGACTTTGTCCCTATCCAACCTCAAACTTGTATCGTACAGCTCAGAAAATTCCGACACACACAGTAGAGTACTAGTCGTTCATCCATTTTGATTTCTGTGCTTGTTTGGATGCCCTGGATACCTTCTATTGGTGTGCTGGTAATCATCACAGAGCACAGTGGCAAAAGTTTAACTATTTTGAACTTGATAAATCCTCTCGGATGGCGTCCTGCTAAGTTTGCCTTTCTCGGGCTCCGCTGACAAATCTACTTTTAACAGTCAAACAACACTACTTACAATCCTGTTACGTGTATTTGTTTACATAAATACTTCATAGTGCCCCTCGATAGCTTAAAGATGAATTCTGCTGCAGACAAAGGGAAAGAAAAAGAGATATTGCGTACTTCACGTGTGTCCGATAATGGAAGCCTCCACGGCTATTCGTCTTCTGGTAAGATCCTCTTATCTACTCCGCTTCCGGAGAGCCCGGGTAAGCCCCCTTCAAAGAAAGGCAAAGCAGAAGACGACACCGTGATTTCCACTCTCTCACTGCTGATAATTAATCGCTTGGATGCCCTGGAGAAAATGGTTGGTGACAACTCTCTTAAAATTGAAGGGGACTTTGGAAGGGGACAGTGGACTTTGTATGTGCCGAGTTGAATGATATTAAGGGGAAAATCGGTCACGTCGAAGCTAGACTAAATACTGAAGAAAAAATGGAGCTCTGCGAATTAAGAATTGCAGACTTGGAAAGGTACTCTCGCCGCTGGAACCTGCGTTTGCATGGAGTACCTGAAAAGGAAAATGAAAATGCCAGAACCGAATTTGTGCGGCCATCTTTCCAGAGGAGAGCAAAACTCTTCCAGATAAGATCAACTCTGTCCACCGCATTGGGAAGAGGCTTCTGAATACTTCAAGGCTGCACGCGTTCATTATTCAGTTTTCCTCACGTGTGAAGCTTTTTTTAGCTCTGCCTTTTTGTTATGGAGCAGGATTATTGATGGCTGTAAGCGCACATGACTTGGCCTTGTCATCAGCTGCTTATGCGTTGTCAACATCAGTACAAGAGCTAAACTCTTCATGAAGAGGAACAAACACCTCTGAGCTATAGCCATTAACTACATCTCAGTTCATTTTCTGTGAAACTACTCGGCATTCAAGTAACAAGTTTGAACAAGTAACAAGAACATTTCTTAAAATGTTCAGCCCGTAATGAAAATTCTCTCATCATTTAATCACCCTCAAGTTGTTCCAACCCTGTATGAGTTTCTTTCTTTTGTTGAACACAAAATAAGATATTTTAAAGAATGTTGGTAACCAGAAAGCTGACGGTGGCCATTGATTTCCATAGTAGGACAAAAATACCATGGAAGTCAGTGGCTACCATCAACCATCACCCCTGGTTACCAACATCCTTCACTCTATCTTTTGTGTGCAGCAGAAGAAAGACATTCATTCAGGTTTGGAACAACTTGAGGGTAAATAAATGATGACATAATTTTCATTTCAGGCTGAACTATCCCTTTAAAGCTGCAGATTCACCTTATGCAGACCTTAATGTCTTTAAATATCACATAGCCTTGTCAGTCACTTTCTTAATAAACACAAGATGTTTTTCGTTATTGTGTTTCAGTGGAAACAAGCTAAACTGAATGGAAATCAGTTACATTTCTTAAATTGAATACAGATTTAGGAATATGGATGGTTACCTGATTTAGCGAGATGGTTCTCACTGCAGAACATGAAATCTACGGGGAGGAGTCGGATTCAGATCCAACTCCCCCACCTTACATATACCTAAACCTACCCATCTCCGCCCCCTGATCCCTAAACCCACCCCTAATCCCTAAACCCGCCCCTAATCCTACCCATCTCCGCCCCCTGATCCCTAAACCCACCCCTAATCCCTAAACCCGCCCCTAATCCTACCCATCTCCACCCCTTGGATCTTGATCCGACTCCTCCCCGTGGATCTCATGTACTGCATTGAGGTGCTACTGGACTGAGCAGTGCTAAGGCTCAGGATATCATCAAGTCCCAGGACAGGTGATTATGCTGTCGACAACAACTCAGTGTATAATCAATGTCACAATTATCAGGAGGGTGCTTCTCATTTTTCATTTATCTGCCTTCACTCCTACTAAAGGAGCTCTGCATGCAAGCACTGACAGATGCAAGACATGGGCTATGTTTGCAGTGTAACATTCTTGCTCATGTTCATGTCTCCGGCACTTCAAAAAATCTGTTAAATGATGTTAGAACTTTATTCAGGAAATTCCTAATAAACTTAACTAAAGCAATATGCATTTTTTAAGAATCTAGAAAAATAGATGCTTTATTCAAACAGTTTAATAACTTTTTAATGTATCTAATTACAGTGAGCAACAACAAAAAATAAGCACACAAAACAAAGGAACAGAGAAATAAGGTACATGCACCATTGTTTGAAACTGTGCTAGAGAAGTCATGTAAGTATGTCAGGTGCTTCAACAAAAAAGAGGTCTGTATAGGATACACCTATGTTTTCTCTCTAATGAGGAAGCATTAGACTACTGAGAAATGCACATGCAAAACCAAAATGGGCTTTTACCAATCAGGGGCCAATTTCGAACTACAATAAATGTTTTTCAACCATTTTTCAACAGACTTGCTAAAATCATGAAGGCCCACCCCTAAACCAAGCCCCCAGTGGATTAGTGCAAATCGGGTAAAGCGGTTGAAAATGCCCATTGTGGTTTGAAAACGCCCCACTGATTGAGAAACACCCACTAGTGTTCTGCAGAGATACATGCCTGAATGATCTTGCTCATCAACTACAAATCACTGTTAGTTCAATGTCACTGTCTCCACCCATGTGTCCCGTTGGCTTCATCAAAATTTCAATGCTGATCCAACGCACTTTAAACATTGAAATGTCAATCTCAACCAAAATGATGGTTTGGATCAGAAAGCAACATTGTATCAATGTCACCATGCTATCTGGGCCATCACTGATCATAAAGCAACTCTTTTCCAATCCCCTCTATCTTCAGTTATCTCTTCTTCAAGACCTAGAGCCTCTTATTGGAAGCTTAACTCTTCTTTGCTTAAGCTTGATCAATTAAGAAAAAACATTTTATTTTGGATTGCATATTACTGGATCAAAGCACAAAAGGAAAATAAATACGGCCTCAATTGGGAACTTCTTAAACATGAAATTAGCAAGTGTGATAGGAATTTTGGCAGCCTTCTAGCTAAACATAAAAGACATGAAGAAGAGACTGTCATTTCCAAAATAATGACTCTCTCTCTCTGGGAAAACGCAGAATGGTTTGTCAGAAGCTTGTCACAATCAATAGACGGAAGCAAAGATGCAAGTAACTCGTTTATTTGTAAGGTCAGAAGTAACACAGTCCAGGAACACGGGAGGGCTTGTGGCGCAGGGACTCGGTGATCAGCCTGCTGGTGCAAAGAGATGGTGAAGATTCCAGTGCAGGTGAACATCCAGACGAGACGACAACCACGAAGAAACCAAACAGGAACTCGAATCAGGACAGGACTGCAGACAGGCACACGATACACAAACACGGAGGACACCAAACCAACGATCTGACAAAGAGGGGAGAGTGTGATGAGTTTATATAGGTGAAAGAATTGGCAGCAGCTGGTGCAGGGAATGAGATCAGCTGGCAAGTTGATCAGAGTGAAATGAGCGGTAACGCCCACTCACACACGCTCACACACACACAACAACAAATACACGAGACGCGAAGAAAACAGTAAATTCATGAATCGTGACAAAGCTGAATTGGCAGAATGTATTGATCCGCAAACTCAGTTAGACTCAGACTCAGTGAATAAGGCAGAAGGCGCTTTATTCGCTCTAGACTCGAGGAAGGTTTATAGAGCAAGGAGAACAAAGTACAGCATATTTCTTTAGAATGGAAAAGAATAATTTTAGAAATTCAAATATTAATTCTTTAAATGTAAACGGTACGGTTATTTCTGATCCTAAGGAAATCGGCACATTTTGTGCAAACTTCTACTCAAGTCTTTATAACTCTAAATATTGCAAAGACTCAGCTTTGTCTTTTTTCCAGTCTTTGAAAAATGTTAGGACATTGTCTAATGCAGATCAGAGCACCTGCGATCGTGATTTATCCATTGATGAAATAATTGAGTCTATTGAAGCTCTTAAGAAAAATAAGTCTCCGGGCAGAGATGGGCTGACAGCCGAATTGTACAAAAGTTTTGCTTTAGAGTTAGCACCTTTCCTGCTTGAAACTTATTTGGAGAGTATTGCTTCTGAGACACTTCCGCCTACTTTATCAGAGGGATTATTTACTTTAATACCTAAACCTAAGAAAGACATTATTTTTATTGATAACTGGCATCCAATCTGTTTGTTAAACTGTGATTATAAGATATTAGCTTTGTTACTGGCCAAATGACTTAAACAGGTTCTGGGAACAATAATAGACGAAACTGAGTCAGGTTTCATCCCAAAGAGGCATATTGCTAACAATCTACGCCTTGTTTTAGATTTGTTGGACTATGATTAACTGATTAGAGATGAAAGTTTTATTCTTTTTTTAGATTTTTTATAAAGCCTTTGATTCCCTTGAACATGAATTTATTTTGCAATCCATGTATTAATTTGGTTTTGGGGATATCTTTTGCAAAACTGTCCGAACATTATACAAAAATATAGCTGCGTATAGCTTTTTCGAGGGTGGTCCAGCAAGCGTGAGACACGAGCCCTCTCTCTTTACCTTGCATGCTAGGAGGACTTCGGCGGATCTTGGCTGGCGTTGGGCATCAGCCGCAAGACGGGGCTGAGAGGCCTGTTTCGCCGGCTTTGCTGGTTAAGGCGTAGAAGGGGCTGTCTTGTGTTTGCTCGACGCAGAGCTCGAGCGCTTTGGCAGGAAGTGTTGCATAGCCTGGGACGCCTTCTGTGCGTCAGTGTGTCTCTCAGAGAACCCCTTCACCACCGGGCCGAAGAGGCCGGAGCTGGATACCGGGGCGTCGAGGAACCTTGTTCTGTCCGCGTCCTCAATCTCGGTGAGGTTAAGCTAGAGGTGGCGCTCGAGCACGACCAAGCTCGCCATGTTCCTCCCGATAGCCTGCACTGTGGCCTTGGTAGCCCTCAAGGGCTACCTTTAAAGGCCTCAGGGTCCGGGCCAGCCTCGTCCATAGACCGGAGGAATTTGGCCTGGTATACTGGCAGAATACGCGCGTCCAGCGAGGGCTGAAGTATTTCAGCATGGTTTGTTGGGGTGAACAGCTATAGTTTGCTAGCTAGCAGCTGTGTTCGGGCAAAGATGAGCTGCCACGACTCGTAGCCCTTTTCCGCCGCGCCGTCCACGGAGGAGAGCGTTGCGGAAACTGCGGCTCCCACACGTCTTGAATAAGGCCGCATATCTCCCTCGAACAGGACCGGAGATGGTGTCTGAGCTGGAAAGAGTAAAGTCCATGCCCTCCGGATGCCATTGACTGCAGCTAAACAGTCAGAGACGTGAAGTTGTCGATGCAGGAGTAAAATCTGCTATAATGGCAAATTCGGGGACTATTATAGGCTGAGGCCACGCCCCCTTGGTGGGCTCTGATGTGTAATGACATAGAGTTGTCTCAGTGGTCGCACGTCAGAGGCGCCCGCGCCATTGGAAGTGCAGTTGCCGCAGCACAGCCTATGAGCGAGCCAGACGCTCAATGTACAGACTGATCTCATGAAATGGCGTATGTATGACACGCCAATTCGTATTTCCATTTTTGGCGTGCTATCAACACGCATAATCGCTTTTCAGCGTGTTTATCAACGCCTTTGACTTAACGTTATATTACTGTATTATGTATATATAGATATATGACCTACCCCAACCCCGTCCCTAAACCTACCCGTCACTGGGGTTAATACCATTTATGAGTGTTCTCCTACCATCCTAGGAAAAAAAAGATCGCTCCACAGATATAGATATAGATTTTGCTTTGTTTCGCTCGGACATTTAACGGCGTACACATACACGCGGAATCACTCGGACATTTAATGGCGTAGACATACACGCAATAGATTTCGGCGTGGACATACACGCGGATAGCTCAAAATGCGTATAGATAACACGCTACTTGACTTGAAAGTGGCGTGTATGTTTACGCAAAGTCATGATGTCATGTTGCAATGTGCTAGCTGTGCAGCTGCAAATGCGTTTTACATATAGGGTTCAGTAAATCGAGGAAAAGGAGTTTCCCCTCTGCGTATAGCTACGCAATACGAAGTGACCGTTCGGAAGGGAACTGTAGTTAACTATGACTGTAGTAACCGTGGTATTTTGGTGGGTTCAGTGGGTTCAGTTGATAGCATGGTTTTACTACAGGAATATTGTAGAAATACTTCAGTAAAACCATAGTAACCATGGCTGTAGTAACTGGTATTTTTAAAAACCATGGTTTTGATACCATGGTTTTACTACAGTAATATTTTAGTAATACTACAGTAAAACCATAGTAACCATGACTGTAGTAACTGGTATTTTTTAAATACGCGCAGTGGGTTCAGTTGTGGGTTCAGTTGATACCATGGTTTTACTTTAGTAATATTTTAGTAATATTACATTAAAACCATAGTAACCATGACTGTAGTAACTGTTTTTTTTTAAAACCATGGTTTTGATACCATGGTTTTACTACAGTTATATTGTAGTAATACTACAGTAAAACCGTAGTAACCTTGACTGTAGTAACTGGTATTTTTAAAAACCATGGTTTTGATTCCATGGTTCTAATACAGTTATATTGTAGTAATACTATAGTAAAACCGTAGTAACCTTGACTGTAGTAACTGGTATTTTTAAAAACCATGGTTTTGATACCATGGTTCTACTACAGTTATATTGTAGTAATACTACAGTAAAACCGTAGTAACCTTGACTGTAGTAACTGGTATTTTTAAAACCATGGTTTTGATTCCATGGTTCTACTACAGTTATATTGTAGTAATACTATAGTAAAACTGCAGTTACTGAATTATCTTGAATTACATTTAAGCCATTTAGTTACAACAAACATCTACAAAATAACAACAGAAAGAAGTTATCATTCTATGATACAGACTTCATTACAGAAATTACATAATCTGAAAGACAATATAAACTTGCATTTGTTCTCACATGTGACATAAAACAATAAACTACAAAATGTACAAAATTATTGGTGATAAAATGGTGCTTTGCAATGGTTAACAAATGTAGTTGCTAATTTACAAATAAAAAAATAGCAATTTGTTCCACTATACTGATTTATATACAAAAATAACATATTGTACAAATAAACATGACTTTAAATACCTTTAAATACACAGCATATACCTCCTCTAAAATGTCTATAACCTGTAAACACAGTCCCAGCACAAGCATGTTTGCAATTTATACTGTACATACATTAACAGGATTAAAACAACAATACTTAAAGGGACAATGTGTAGTTTTTTAGGTATTTTATTATCTAAAATCAATATTTTTATTCATAAATATGTCCTCAATGATGTACAAATACCTCTGCTAATTATCTGATTTATCCTCGTAAACGAAGAATTTATTATCTTTATATACATGTGACGGGAAGGTCCACGGAGGCTTCCATGTCGTTCCGCCATCTTGAAAAACTATAATAGCAGAGAGGGTCAAAAAGTACTAGGCCAACGTGTTTCCACAATGCGTTTTCGTTCAGAGCCAGCGTCACGTAACTGAAAGCAGCAGAAACGGAGGAGCAGAGCAGTGAGAGGAGCTTGTCACTGCCCCGGCAAGTTTAAAAGGCTGCATTGCACTGCTATTTTTTTTAATGGCAGAATATACATATGCCAAGCCACAGGAGAAGAAATCCACATCGCCAAAAAAGTCCAAAATTGAACGTAAAAGGAAACGTGACCGGAGATTACAAAAAACAAGAGTCAAAGTCGGGATTGCTTTTTGGTACATAACAGCTACCGTAGATGCAACATGCCTTTGAAAAAGCGAGGCGCTGGAGAGCACAATTCGTTTGAATGCAAAATACAATTTCACTGCTAGATGGGAGAAATGCCTACACAATGTCCCTTTAAGAACAATAAATACTTATAAATTCAGAAGAAATGCGCAATTCTTTTAAGAATGTTTTAAATGATATCCACTCATAAGAGATGAAGACATGGAGTCTCCTTCACACTTGAAATTCTAGGTAAAAAAGTTTTTGTTCAAAAACATGTGATGCAGCATCCATGCCAGTGTCAGTATGAAGTCTGTCTTGTAGGCCAGTAGGTGTCGGTGGTATGAAGTATGTCTTGTATGCCAGTAGGTGTCGGTATGAAGTCTGTCTTTTACGCCAGTATGTGTCAGTATGAAGTCTGTCTTGTAGGCCAGTAGGTGTCGGTATGAAGTCTGTCTTGTAGGCCAGTATGTGTCGGTATGAAGTCTGTCTTGTAGGCCAGTAGGTGTCGGTATGAAGTCTGTCTTGTAGGCCAGAAGGTGTCGGTATGAAGTCTGTCTTGTAGGCCAGTAGGTGTTGGTATGAAGTCTGTCTTGTACGCCAGTAGGTGTCGGTATGAAGTCTGTCTTGTACGCCAGTAGGTGTCGGTATGAAGTCTGTCTTGTAGGCCAGTAGGTGTCGGTATGAAGTCTGTCTTGTAGGCCAGTAGGTGTCGGTATGAAGTCTGTCTTTTAGGCCAGTAGGTGTCGGTATGAAGTCTGGCTTGTAGGCCAGTAGGTGTCGGTATGAAGTCTGTCTTGTAGGCCAGTAGGTGTCTGTATGAAGTCTGTCTTGTACGCCAGTAGGTGTCGGTATGAAGTCTGTCTTGTAGGCCAGTAGGTGTCGGTATGAAGTCTGTCTTGTAGGCCAGTAGGTGTCGGTATGAAGTCTGTCTTTTAGGCCAGTAGGTGTCGGTATGAAGTCTGTCTTGTAGGCCAGTAGGTGTCGGTATGAAGTCTGTCTTGTAGGCCAGTAGGTGTCGGTATGAAGTCTGTCTTGTACGCCAGTAGGTGTCGGTATGAAGTCTGTCTTGTAGGCCAGTATGTGTCGGTATGAAGTCTATCTTGTAGGCCAGTAGGTGTCGGTATGAAGTCTGTCTTGTAGGCCAGTATGTGTCGGTATGAAGTCTGTCTTGTAGGCCAGTAGGTGTCGGTATGAAGTCTGTCTTGTAGGCCAGTAGGTGTCGGTATGAAGTCTGTCTTGTAGGCCAGTATGTGTCGGTATGAAGTCTGTCTTGTAGGCCAGTAGGTGTCGGTATGAAGTCTGTCTTGTACGCCAGTAGGTGTCGGTATGAAGTCTGTCCTGTACGCCAGTAGGTGTCTGTATGAAGTCTGTCTTGTAGGCCAGTAGGTGTCGGTATGAAGTCTGTCTTGTAGGCCAGTAGGTGTCGGTATGAAGTCTGTCTTGTAGGCCAGTAGGTGTCGGTATGAAGTCTGTCTTGTAGGCCAGTAGGTGTCGGTATAAAGTCTGTCTTGTAGGCCAGTAGGTGTCGGTATGAAGTCTGTCTTGTAGGCCAGTAGGTGTCGGTATAGGTGTCGGTATGAAGTCTGTCTTGTAGGCCAGTAGGTGTCGGTGTGAAGTCTGTCTTGTAGGCCAGTAGGTGTCGGTATGAAGTCTGTCTTGTAGGCCAGTAGGTGTCGGTATGAAGTCTGTCTTGTAGGCCAAAGGTGTCGGTATGAAGTCTGTCTTGTAGGCCAGTAGGTGTCGGTATGAAGTCTGTCTTGTACGCCAGTAGGTGTCAGTATGAAGTCTGTCTTGTAGGCCAGTAGGTGTCTGTATGCAGTCTGTCTTGTAGGCCAGGAGGTGTCGGTATGAAGTCTGTCTTGTAGGCCAGTAGGTGTCGGTATGAAGTCTGTCTTGTAGGCCAGTAGGTGTCTGTATGAAGTCTGTCTTTTAGGCCAGTAGGTGTCGGTATGAAGTCTGTCTTGGAGGCCAGTAGGTGTCGGTATGAAGTCTCTCTTGTAGGCCAGTAGGTGTCGGTATGAAGTCTGTCTTGTAGGCCAGTAGGTGTCTGTATGAAGTCTGTCTTTTAGGCCAGTAGGTGTCGGTATGAAGTCTGTCTTGGAGGCCAGTAGGTGTCGGTATGAAGTCTCTCTTGTAGGCCAGTAGGTGTCGGTATGAAGTCTGTCTTGTAGGCCAGTAGGTGTCGGTATGAAGTCTGTCTTGTAGGCCAGTAGGTGTCTGTATGAAGTCTGTCTTGGAGGCCAGAACGTGTCGGTATGAAGTCTGTCTTGCAGGCCAGTAGGTGTCGGTATGAAGTCTGTCTTGGAGGCCAGTAGGTGTCGGTATGAAGTCTCTCTTGTAGGCCAGTAGGTGTCGGTATGAAGTCTGTCTTGAAGGCCAGTAGGTGTCGGTATGAAGTCTGTCTTGTAGGCCAGTAGGTGTCGGTATGAAGTCTGTCTTGTAGGCCAGTAGGTGTCGGTATGAAGTCTGTCTTGTAGGCCAGTAGGTGTCAGTATAGTCTGTCTTTTAGGCCAGTAGGTGTCAGTATGAAGTCTGTCTTTTAGGCCAGTAGGTGTCAGTATGAAGTCTGTCTTATAGGCCAGTAGGTTACAGTCCGGATTTGGTTTGGTTCTGTCTTGACCTTCAGCCCAAATGGACGCAGGACCTAAAATGAGAAGAATACTCACCACATTAACTCACTGCTTGGTGGAATGCTCAACTGTTATTGGTCAGTTGCACTATCGAGTAGCCATGTGTAAGACTATCGGTTCCAATGGCCGTCTTCCAATAGTTACTGTCTTTCCTTTTAAGCAACATAACAAGATTACATTTTCTCATATGTATTAACTCGTTATTTCATCTGACTCCATTAATGAAAAAGGTTTTAATGATATCTGGGCATCATTAAAAGTGAGTGAATGTTTGATTATTCTTTTTTAACTCTTTCTAATTATGTTTTACCTGCTCAGATTAGGAAGCTATGTCACTCAAGAGGTCCTCGCGTCTTCCGCGGGTCTCACGATCGCAGTCTCGCCAGTTTCGGGCACCAAACAGAGGTAATTGGCTAATATCTTAGGCGGTCGGATTCACCCTTACACAATCAAAGATACTTTTATATTGCCCCCTTGAATTTGTATACACTTGAATTTAAAGGGACTTTAAGTAACTTTTTAGGTAATTTATAATCTAAAAATCAATATTTTTATTCATAAATATGTCCCCAATGGTGTACAAATACCTCGGCCAATTATCTGATTCATCCTCGTAAACGAAGAATTTATTATATTTATATACATGGGACGGGTAAGTCCACGGAGGCTTCCATGTAGTTCCGCCATCTTGAAAAACTATAATAGCAGAGAGGGACAAAAAGTATGCCAATGCGTTTCCACAACAAGTTTTCGTTCAGAGCCAGTGTGACGTGACTGAAAGCAGCAGAAACGGAGGAGCAGAGCAGTGAGAGACGCTTGTCACTTTTATTTTTAATGGTGGACCATACCTATGCCGAGCCACTGGATAAGGAATCCTCTTCGCCAAAACAGACCAAAAATGATCGTAAAAGGAAACGTGACCAGAGGATACAAAAAACACGAGTGAATGTCGGGATTGCTTTTTCCCGGTGGAAAGAGCCAATGCAGGAGAAAGAATTCAAAAGAGAAGCTGAAGTCCTGCTTTCTCCTCGACAGGTAAGTCAATGTTACAGTCTTAATTACAAGTTTTTTTTAATTGCTTGGTTGTTTACTTTATTATATAGACAGTAGAACATTTACAGTTAAAAGTTAAACAGGCTCTTTGATGAATAGCAGCTATTGAGTAAAGTAGAGAAGGCGCTAAAAAAAACGTTTGTAAACGTTCAATTTTTATGTTATCTGATATTTTCTGTTATTTATCATTTATACTGTGACCTCACATTGAATAATACAGATGCATAAATTCTGTATGTAGCTCTTATAGCTGCCGGGCATCTTTGTCGTCGTTGTATTGACTCTCACTCTCCTCCTCTTCCTCGTCGTCCACCTCCTCGCCTAGATTCCACTGATCCACTGCCTCTCTGTCCTCTTCCTCTACCTCTACTTCTTCCTCTCCCTACTGTTGAATCATCTGATGATGATATCTAACAATGCACATACTTCAAAAAAATATAACGAGTAAACAAGGCATAACTACTAATTACAATAGTTCATGTTTTTGACACTCATTACTTCATACTGTAACATTCGTTTGTTCGTTGTGTCAATTTGAAGTTTGTTTGAAATAACAAACCTGTTCACCCAAAGGAAAACTCGACGAAGTGCTATTAGAAGACATCCTGTCATAGTTTTTTGGTACATAACGGCTAACGTAGATTCAACACGCATTTGAAAACGCGAGGCACTGGAGAGCACAATTCGTTTGAATGCAAAATACAATTTCACCGCTAGATGGGAGTAATTCTTACTTAATGTCCCTTTAAAGTAACGTTTGCTTCAGGCAGATCTATGGCCATTATTACAGATATAAGTTAACCAACTTCACTTCTCTTATAATAGCTTTGGATTGGCCATGCCGCGGTTTCCCACGTATTTAAAGTAACATTAAATTAAAACAGAGGTAAAACAGACGCACCCAGATTTAGGTTGGTCGAGCAGCATTTTTGCTGCCCTAAACAGAAATAACTCGTCTCTGCAAAACAAGTAGCCTACACTTGAATTGATGAAAAATATTAGTCTTCACTAATGTGACGCAAACTTGGGGGGACATACAAAAAAAAAGGTTTTAAAAGACTTAGACTAAATTTAAAAAATTTAGATATACAGTACATACCATATAATCATTATGTTTATTAATGGCATTCACTATGACTTCACTATTTACCTGGCAAACAGCTGATGGGTTCACACTCTCTCATGTCTGTATTAAAACATTTCTATAATTAGAAATTATATTTTTGCCAGTCACAAGTTGTCCAAAGTCATTAAATGTAATGCTTAATAACTGAATAATTAATATTTTATTTCTATTTGAGCTGTACTTAAACAATATACAATACAATATAAAATGTGGCTTATGAGCTCTGTTGCTTGCTGTCAATACTCTGTCAAAACACATCCGTTGCCCATTATTGGCTTCAGTACACGCTATCTGAGAAAGAAATAGGACTGCCTCTTACTGGTAATGTTTGTCATGTGCCAGAGAACTTCACTACTTCACTACACCACACTACTGAATCCCTTTCCCTGCAATGCGGATTCTTAATGGCCACATCTGTATAAGATGTATAAAATCTGAAAGTGTCTGTCTTTGTGTGAATGCACCTGCATTTATTTACTCCCTCTATTCATGAGTTTTATTGGTTTACAAACAGGAAAAATGTCCACATCCAGTATACAAATAGTTACCTTTATTCTTTTGAGTTACTATAGGAGTATTTAATGGGACAGATTGTTGTAATGTTGGCTATCCAAAGCTGCAGTAGGGAGCATTGAGAAAATGTTGACTTAGCCTGAAAATTTGAACAAGCACAACTTACAGGTCCAACCCCCTTGCTCTCTGCTGCGCTACAGCCCTCCCTCCACAGCTCCTCCCCCACAGCGGAGCCTGCCGTGAACGCGCAGGCTAGTAAGCAGGACCACCAATGACAGCGGATAAACAGTTATGAAACATTCACTAATAGGGACGAAACATCAACAATATGCTTTACATTGACTATGGCCTGCCCATACTTTGACTACAAACTTGTTCCTCAAATCATTATGTATTTTGCAATACATGTAACTTTATAACGTTGCACTCTTTCCATAAGTTATAAATAGATAGTAAGATAACTTTAAAGGATTAGTTCACTTTAAAAAAAAACTTTTGCTGATAATTTACTCACCCCTATGTCATCCAAGATGTCCATGTCTTTCTTTCTTCAGTCGAAAATAAATTAAGGTTTTTGATGAAAACATTCCAGGCTTTTTCTCCATATAATGGACTTCAATAGGACACAAACGGTTCAAGGACCAAATGACAGTTTCAGTGCAGCTTCAAAGGGCTTTAAACGATACCAGACGATGCATAAGGGTCTTATCTAGCGAAACGATCGGTCATTTCAAAAATAAATAAAAAACTTTACGTTTTATAAGCACAAATGCTCGCCTTGCTCTGTTCTGTGATGCACTTTCGTGACTCTCCAGTTCGAACTCGTTCATCAAAATGAACAAATCTTTTTTCGAGTCATTTCGTTCGTTGAATGAACGAAATGACTCGAAAAAAGATTCGTTCATTTGGATGAATGAGTTTGAACAGGAGAGTCACGAACGACGGTACGCGCTCGCGCTGTGCAAGAGAGGGGTGATCAACACGTACACGAGCGTGATTGACACTGCTAAGACATTCCTCCTGGCTCTGATTGGTTGTTTCTGACCGGGAGCGGTGTATTTCTGCAAATGGCAATAGGACCACTGGGAGGAGCCAGAGGAGCTTGATTTTTTCACAGATTATCTGTCTCATATTCTACTGTCAGGACATAATGACAGTTTTAACAAATATTTGTTTACAAAAGTTACCTAATGCAGCTTTAATATACTGATTAATGTGGTGAGCAGGACGAGGCCGAGGGACGTGAGAGAACGGCGCAAGGCTGGTGGCGTGTGTGATAATGAAGGACACCTGTGAGACGCACCGGTCTCGCATCTCTCACGGAGGAGCGGAAGCATAAAAGGAGGAGCGACGATGGCGAAGATCGAGAGAGGAACAGGCCTGATTTTATGTTGTGTTTTGTTTCGGTTTTGTGTGGCCAGCAGTCGTCCGTGAGGGGCTGCTGGCTTATTCTTTTGTATTTTGTATGTCTTTTATTTTGATTAAAATTGTTTGAATGTTCGCCGGTTCCCGACTCCTTCTTCCCATAACAACGAACCTCGTTACAATTAATTAATTTATTCATCTATCCATTTAGGGATGGCCCGATACCGATACTGGCATCGGGGATCGGGTCGATACTGTCCTCATATACTCGTACTCGTACTCATAAAAATTCGCCGATACCACGCCCCGATACCACGTACATTTTGCGAAACGAAACTGGCCGCCGCGAGTGCTTTGTCGAGGTGAACTGAGGCATAGGGACGTGCACTCCCAACGCAAAAGAGTGCGGCGCGGCACTAGATCTGATGGCCGAGCGCGAGCGCGGGCGCGGGCGGTAATGCACTCACTCTGTGTGTGCGGGTTCCGGGAGAATAAAACGATTCGCGGGACTCCCGCAAACTAGAAATATCTATGAATACAACATATTAAAACTAATAGATTTTCATTCATCTGTTGCAGAAAAGCAAGAAGAACAACTAAAACAAAATAGAAACGATTTACAGGCCAGAGTTTCTATTCATGACATATTTGCAGCGTTGAGCGATGTAGCCAATCACAGACATGTGTGTTGATTTCTTGAACGCAATGGCTAATCAGAAGCATTTAAGATAGACTCCCCTCACTGCTCAAAACTTTTTTGTTCAGTGCTGAATTCTGTATGCTGGCAAATCCTCCAATTATAACAAACAAAGTGTGGATATTATGAAAGATTCATTGTGCAGTCAGCTTCATTGATAATAACAGATGTGTGAGATCGCGATGAACTGTCAGCTTTTTAGGAATTAGACTATTAAGGGAGCGCACTTTGGGCGCATTCAGTCATGTCAGACCATGCACGCAGTAACTGCTTGCTTTTATGTTAAATTAACAGTGGTTTGTGTGTTAATACATTTATTATTTTACTCATTATTATTTATTTTTAGACTTGTTAAAACAAGCAGAGAAGAAAATAAAAACAGTCTTCTAACCTGTGTTCTAAAATAGTCTTCTGTCTTCTTTTCTGGGAGCCTATAGTTACTTTTGCGGTAGAAATATCGGTATCGGTACTCGATATCGGCAAGTACACAAATGTAAATACTCGTACTCGTATCGGTTTGAAAAAAAATGGTATCGGGCCATCCCTATATCCATTCATTCATGCTTGCTTCCAAGATTAATGCGTTCGGATGTGAAACATTATCCGACACAGCACTTTCCCTCACTTTCACCAGCAGAGGTCCTCCTCGAGCTCTGATTTGAAAAGCTTCGAGTAATGAAACTTTTTCCAATACAATTGTGTTGAAAGCTTCACTGGTTCATAATGCTTCACTTCACCATCACTAAAGAAAACACAGGCAAAAGGGAAATGTAGTCCATGATAAGAGTGCAAGATACGGTGGTGTTTCGCCCTAGAGCTTTAAACTCTACAACCTCCAAACTCGGCTCAGACCTTCAGACTGTTCTGTCTCGATTTGCTATATCTTTTCTAACTGATCGGACTTACGGTTTTCCTAAAAATGATGATTAAAACTCGGAAAAACTCTATGGCAAGGGGGGCGTGGTTCAGCGAAGAGAGAGGATCGGGAGACAGGTGTGGCGTAAGTGGGTTAAGTGTGAATGACAAACACCTGTGTCTTGTTTCAGTAAGTGGCGTGGGGAGACGGATAAAAGCCATGAGGAAACAAGAGACTTGGAGAGAGAGACCGATAACGACTCGTGGGTGAACTGGACTGAGACGGAGAGAGTGAGAAAGGAGAATGCTGAGGGGGGGTCTTCGCTGGATCCGGCAGGAGGCCTGAGACCCCAGCCCAGGGGCACGGGGTTCACTACCGCTGGGGCAGACCCGGTTTCCTTTCCTCCCCTCTCCCCACGCCAGTCACTTACCTCACTTCCTGCCACTAGAGCAGTGGGGAGATCTGGGCCGGCCTGCTGGCGTTGCGGGGACCCGAACCATTTCATAGACAGGTGTCCGATGATGGAAGTGGGGACAATGATCTGGGTCCCGGATGCCCCGCAGGCTTCCCACGATCAAGCTGGCCGGTACCAAATACCTGTGAGTATAAAGGGGGGTACCTATCAGGCTCTGGTGGATTCCGGATGTAACCAAACCTCGATCCACCAAAGCCTGATTCAACCTGAGGCATTGGATATGAGCCGCATGGTTCGGGTAAGGTGTGTGCACGGGGATGTGGTGAAGTATCCGCTCATGTCTGCTCTGATCAAATTTAGGGGGCAAAACCATAGTGTGGAGGTGGCAGTTAACCCGCACCTCAGGCATCCATTGATTTTGGGAACTAATTGGCCGGCTTTTACGGAATTATTGGGGTTGTTGTGTGCGGATGTCTCTTGTGGAAAAGGGAAGCAGGAGAGGGGAGCGGTCGTGCAGTTGGGAGAGGCTGAACTGGGACCTCCGGGACTGGGTCCAGGGGATCCGAGCGTAATTGGGAGACAGATTCTCCCAGAGCGTGATGATTTTCCCCTGGAACAGTCTCAGGATGAGTCGTTAAAACATGCTTTTGAACAGGTCCGTACTATCGACGGTCAGCCTCTCCAGCCCGCTCGACCGCTCACTTATCCATATTTTGCAATTCTGAAAGACCGGTTGTATAGAGTGATACAAGAAACTCAAACAAAAGAAACTACAACCCAGTTGTTGGTACCAAAGAGCCGCCGGGAAATGTTTTTCCAGGCGGCTCATTCAAATCCCATGGCTGGACACTTGGCAAATAACAACACTTAACCGTTTCATGGCCCGTTTCTTTTGGCCGGGCATTCACGAGAACGTGCGTAGGTGGTGCGTGGCTTGTCGTGAATGTCAGCTGGTAAATCCGCCGCCCGCCCCAAAAGCGCCATTGCACCCCCTTCCGTTGATTGAGGTCCCCTTCCAACGAATTGCGATGGACCTCATCGGGCCTTTAGAACGGTCAGCACGGGGACATCACTTTGCATTAGTCATAGTGGACTATGCAACGCGATATCCTGAGGCAGTGGCACTCCGCAACATCTCCGCTAAAAGTGTAGCGGATGCCCTGTTTCGTCTAATCTCCCGAGTGGGGATCCCCAAAGAGATCTTCACTGATCAGGGCACGGCGTTTATGTCACGTACGTTACGTGAACTTTACGGGTTATTGTGCATTAAATCGATTCGCACCAGCGTCTTTCACCCACAAACGGACGGCTTGGTGGAACGATTTAATCGCACATTAAAGACAATGATTCGTAAATTCGTTCACGAAGACGCCAAAAATTGGGATAAATGGTTAGAACCCCTATTGTTCGCTGTGCGCGAGGCCCCGCAAACCTCCACGGGGTTTTCCCCCTTCGAGCTCCTTTATGGTCGTCAGCCCTGCAGGGTGCTAGACGTGCTGAAGGAGACTTGGGAGGAGGGACCCTCGGAGAGTCGAAATGAAATTCAGTATGTCCTGGACCTGAGAACAAAACTCCACACTTTGGGGCGGCTCTCAATGGAGAATTTTTTACAGGCTAAGGACAGACAGACCCAGTTATACAATAGGGGAACGAAACTAAGAGAATTTTCACCGGGAGATAAAGTCCTTCTATTGCTTCCCACGTCGAGTTCCAAATTACTCGCGAAGTGGCAAGGACCCTTTGAGGTCACACAGCGAGTCGGGGATCTCAATTATGAGGTTCTTCGAACGGATAGGAACGGGGCACGTCAAATTTAACACCTCAACCTCCTAAAAAAATGGAGCGAGTCGGAGTCAGGAATGCTGGCGACGGTGATTAGTGCGGAAGAGGATCTCGGACCAGAAGCGAATATCAAATCTCCATCTCTCGCACTGGCACCAGGTGGAGATCATCTTTCGCCGTCCCAGCTTACTGACGTTTCCAGGTTGCATGCAGAATTTACCGACGTGTTCTCGTCCCTACCCGGTCGAACCAACCTCATTCAGCACCATATTGAGACCGAGCCGGGCGTGGTGGTGCGCAGGCGGCCATATCGATTACCCGAACACTAGAAAAAAGTGGTTCAGTCTGAATTAGAGGCGATGCTCGAGATGGGGGTAATGGAAGAATCCCACAGTAATTGGGCGAGCCCGATAGTTTTAGTACCTAAAACGGACGGCTCAGTTCGGTTTTGCGTGGATTACCGCAGGGTGAATGCCGTGTCGAAATTCAATGCCTATCCAATGCCCCGGATTGACGAACTGCTTGATCGGCTCGGCACTGCCTGTTTTTATTCGACGCTGGATTTAACTAAAGGATATTGGCAGATCCCCTTATCGCCTATATCTAAAGAAAAAACAGCCTTTACGACGCCATTCGGATTACATCAATTCGTTACGCTTCCGTTTGGGTTGTTCGGGGCTCCAGCCACCTTCCAGTGTCTCATGGAAAGGATACTCCAGCCACATGCTGCATATGCCGCTGCCTATCTGGATGATATCATCATATATAGTAATGACTGGCAGCACCATGTGGAGCATGTGCTCGCAGTTCTGGGAGCGCTGAGACTGGCTGGGCTGACGGCCAACCCAAAGAAGTGTGCGGTTGGGCGGGTAGAGGTCAGGTATCTGGGATTCCACTTGGGTCACGGGCAAGTGCGTCCCCAAATTGATAAGACAGCAGCCGTTGCAACATGCCCGAGACCCAAGACCAAAAAGGAGGTGAGACAGTTCCTGGGGCTGGCGGGATATTATAGAAGGTTTGTGCCCAATTATTCGGACCTTGCCAGTCCGGTGACTGATCTCACTAAAAAGGAGTCACCAGATCCGGTTTAGTGGACGGAGCAGTGCCAGCAGGCTTTCACCCAGGTAAAGGCTGCTCTATGTGGTGGGCCGCTAATACAAGCTCCTGATTGAGGTTGCAGGCCGGACGGTGGGGGTATGTGGCAAGGGGGGCGTGGTTCAGCGAAGTCTGTGACGGGAGAGAGGATCGGGAGACAGGTGCGGCGTAAGTGGGTTAAGTGTGAATGACAAACACCTGTGTCTTGTTTCAGTAAGTGGCTTGGGGAGACGGATAAAAGCCATGAGGAAACAAGAGACTTGGAGAGAGAGACCGGTAACGACTCGTGGGTGAACTGGACTGAGACGGAGAGAGTGAGAAAGGAGAACGCTGAGAGCGAGTGACTTTGAAACCTGAGTAGCGTCTGTTTTGTCCAGCGCGTGGTGCGCATCTTTTGTTTTTGTTTGAGAATTTTGATTTGAATAAAACACCCACAGTCACCTGAAGCTGACCCTGTCCTCTTCCTTCCCTATATCTGAACATTTCATCCACTACAAACTCCCATTGACTTTTACGGATGAAATGTTCAGATTTTCACACTCCCCAACTGTAAAAAATTCAAATCTAAACTCCTTGAAGCCCTAGACTCAATCAAACTGCCATTCTATATACTATCCAGCTTATTCCTGACGAGTTTACTGCGTTTTGAATTATGGGTGGCACTTCCGGTTTGGGGAACTTCCATTCAAAAAGTCTGAAACAAATCATTTCAAATCATAAGGTTGCCCTACAAATAAAGTCTATCCATCAGTTTGACTCAATGAGCTATCCGTTTTCTTTCATGTTTCATTTAAGAATAACATGAGAATAACTTAACACTTGGTATTTTAATGTGACATGTTAACAAGAATATCAATGGCAAGGGCTCTTTTCAGTCACTGCATTCTTTTCCTCATGATTGTTTTATTTTTTCCTTTTGCATTCCGCTAAAAAAGGTCAACATATACTGCACATTTGTTGTCTGTTCTCCCGAGTTAATTTACAATATTAATAATTCACTGGAATGCACGAAGAATCTCTCTTTTTTTCTCCCCAAATCCTCAGTTCTCTTTCCAGGTCTGTTTTCACAGGTACATACAATTTATTATCTGTCAAAATGAGTGAAATCACTTTGAAATCGTATCACGCAATGCTGAAGTAATAGTTTTTTTTTTTTTTTTTTTTAAGGCAAGGTATGTTACATAATACAGATTACCACAGGGATATTTAACCGTCCGATTTTGCTATGGAATGATTCAATTTCACGGTTTCGGTGTTATTCATGGTCTTGTTGACGCTTTTACACTTTTAAATGTCCTTTTAATGTTCAATGGTTGAAGGGTGAGTAGAATAATGTAATGTTATTGTACACAGTTTAAAAAATATATGATAGCATCCTTAAAGTTTGTCATTCACTGATTGTTTACAGCTTAACGGAAGTTACACCCATAATTTGCGCAAAGCCTCATGGGGTGTAAGAATAATGTGGATATGAGCCATTGAGACTCATTTAAACTCATAAACTCATCTATCTATCTACTTCAAACTACTTTAAACTTCAAACTTATTTTAACTTTTAACTGATTTTAACTTCAACTATTACATTTACTTCATTTAAACTTATAAACTCATGAATTGATACACTTTTAAACTCATACACATAAACTCATGAATTCATACACTTATGAACTCTTAAAATCATACATTAACAAACTCTGAACTCTTAGACTCATTTAATCTTATAAATGTATACACTCATAAACTCATACATTTATAAACTCTTAAACTTGAAACTATTTAAAACAGGGTTCTCAAACTCAACTCACCTGGGGGCCGCTGGAGGTAGAGTCTGGGTCAGGCTGGGCCCCATCAAGTATTACACACAAAAAGGAACACAACTGATCCAATCTTCTCAATCTTTATTATTAACAGTTCTTCAACATGAATGTTTCTTCTGAAAATGAACTGTCCTCTGAATTTGAACATTCCTTTCTGAACATGAACGATTCTTCATGAACATAGGCTTCTCTTGCCTACTCCTTGCTGCCAGAGACCAAGATATTTCCCATACTGAGCCAACATACCTTGGTGAAGTAGAGCACATCCTCATATTCTGACTCTATTTCCTCCAAAAAGGCACGGAACTGCCGGTGCTTTAAACCCCTAGATCTGATATGGTTGATGCATTTCACAACAACAGACATCACATTGTCAAACCTCATGCATTTGCCTCAAAGGGCCTGCTGATGGATAATGCAGTGCAGAGCAATGGACTCTACATTCTCCTCTTCCAGTTTTCTTTGAACAAGTGCCACCAGTCCATTTTTCCTTCCTGACATTGATGGCGCTCCATCGGTTGTTATTCCAGTAAACCTCTTCCATGGCAAACCGGCATCCTCTATAGGGCTTGGCGTCTATAGGGCTTGGCGTGACGTCATTACTTGGCATGGCCGCCATTTTGATTGCCTCCTTTACTGCTACTCGGACTACTGCGCACTGTTTATAGACGTACTCCCTCTCAGTTTTGCGTAACAGACATCTTCAGCTACCTTGTTTGTGGTGTGAGCGCCTACACTTCAGAACAGTTCCGAAGCTACAAGTCATTGGAGTCTCATGTGCAGTTCACAAATGGATGGGTTCAGGAGCTGCAGATCATAAAGCTAACAAAGCGAGTTGTGAAGCTAACGTAAGGTCTAACGTGACTTTGCTTACAGATTGGCGTGAAATCGTTCTCTCACAACAACCACGCTGTTATCTTAAAAAGGACAAAATCACGCTAAGGTTGCCTTCAAGTAAGCAAAACGATGCTTTGAAAACATCTGTTTCGCTGGAAGGGCAAGGGGGTAGCAACAGGACAACAGCAAGTTACAGAGACTGACAGGTCCGATGGGAGGGACAACGTTAATGTTATGAGAGTATTAAAATACGGGATATTTTACAGGAAAATATTAAAACGGGAAGACAGCAGGAAAAGAGCTCAGCTTACCTTTGTCCGGATTACTGTGTTCCCACTGTTTGCCGCTGGCATTATGATCTGCAGCTCCTGAACCCATCCATTTGTGAACTGCACATGAGACTCCAATGACTTGTAGCTTCGAACTGTTCTGAAGTGTAGGCGCTCACACCACGAACAAGGTAGCCGAAGAGGTCTGTTATGCAAAACTGCGGCAGCAAATCCTCGTCGGTGCTCCACTCTTTGTTGGAAATTTTATATGGATCCAAACCGTTAATAGTGCCGATTTTGTCCACATACCGGTCCTTGGCTTCCCTTTTTAACGTATTCCGGTAAATTCCAGATCCTTTTAGGGATCTTAACATCTTTTTTTCTTTCTCCCAACTCTGCTTCTTCTCGTTCGACTTGCTGTATGTTTACATTCGCGAGGCCATCAATATGGCCGCCATGTCCCAGAATGCAACGCGGCGTCCAAGCCCTATAGCACCCCACAGCTGGCGGAATATCTCCTGAGCGGTGGTCTGACCATGCAGTGGAATCACAGCGAGCAACTCCTCGATCACTTCAAAATTGTCGTCAACACCACAGACATAATACTGCGAGCTGAGCAGTGTCAGTGTTGTCCGTGCTCTCATCAAGAGCGACTGAGTATGCACAAAAACGTTTGGCTTTCTCACGCAGTTGATCATATATTTTTTCTGACAGGTCAGAAATGGACTCTGCCACTGTGTTTGCTGAAAGGCTTATGTTGCTAAACTGACCCTTTTTTTCCGGACAGACTTTACTTGCAGCTAGTAACATGCACTTTTTGATGAACTTTCCGGCCTTAGCAATCATCTCACTCACCACGTAGCTAGCTTCGACTGCTGCTTCATTCTCTTTGTCTGCTTTCTTGAATAAATCTTGTTGCCTCAATAGACATTTTTTAAGATTGGCGACCCGGTTCTTTCTCTCGTCATCTCCCTGGTATTTTGTATACTCCTCAGCATGTCTAGTTGAGTAATGACGTCGGATGTTACATTCCTTGTACACCGCAACTTTCTCTGTGCATATGAGACACGTACGGGTGCCCCTATGCTCGACAAAAAAATATTCCGTCTCCCACTTTTCCTGAAATTGCCTGTGCTCGTCGCCAACTTTTCTCTTCATGGTGCGTTTTGAGAGGGACATTGACTGGAAATGGGTGATGGCATATATTTTCTGTCCACTTGGTGTCACTCCGGAACACGTTTCACCCAAGTGACTAATACTTCCCCAGGGGCCTCATGTATCAACACTGCGTACGCACAAAAACACGGCGTACGTCAGCTTTCACGTTCACGGCCAGATGTACTAACAGTGAAATTAACGCGAGAATGTGCGTTCCTCCACGCCGTTCTCATGTCTGGCGTACGTACATTTCTCATAGTTTTTGTCCGTTGGCGACTCATAGAGGCAATAAAGTGAAGTGGCAAACATTACACTACGAATTGTTCTATCGCACCACCAGCTGTCAGATATTGCTTATAATTTGTAATTGATCAATTATTTGACATATTATTGTCACACAAGTCTTATTAAAATATTCTATTAATTATGCAATTAAGTAAGAACATATATAAAGCATGTGCAAATTGATACAACCCGTCTAGCAATGGCAGCGTTGGCTTTATTAGAGGACATTGCTATGGCAGAATCCGAAGAGAACGAGTTTTTAGGGACCACAATGATTTTCTGGCCCACGATGATGACTGGCTTATCAGCCGTTTCAGATTTCCACGGCCTATACTCTTGGAACTCTGCGCTGAGTTGGGTCCGAATTTGGAAAGAGAGACAGTGAGGAGCCACGCATTGCCCGTTCCTTTACAGGTGCTTACTACACTTGGTTTCCTGGCAACTGGTTCTTTCCAAAGAGAACTGGCAGACCGCTCAGGAATAAGCCAGTCGTGTTTGAGCCGTGCAATGCCAGCTGTATGGGACGGGATCATCCGCTTGTCTACCAGGTATATAACGTTCCCATACGATGCAGGTGACCAGCCAAACATTAAAGCGCAATTTGCTGCGATAGCCGGTTTTCCTAATGTAATCGGAGCGATCGACTGCACACATATTGCTATAAAGGCGCCATCTGAAGAAGATTTTGTATATGTGAATCGGAAACATTTTCATTCAATAAATGTGCAGATTATATGTGATGCACAAATGCGCCAAACAAATATTGTGGCAAGGTGGCCTGGGGCAACCCATGATTCATATATCCTTACAAATAGCATGGTTGGGATGAGACTCCAAGCTGGCAGGGTGCGCGATGGGTGGCTACTTGGTAAGTTATGCATTTAAATGTATGGTTCTATCTAAAAGTTTAATTTTTGTGTGTTATTATTCAACTGCCCATCAGGAGACAGTGGTTATCCACTAAAGACGTGGCTGTTAACCCCCCTCACCAACCCACAAACTGACCGAGAGCGCAGATACAATGATGCCCATTCTCGCACTCGGTCAGTTGTGGAGCGGGCGATTGGGCAGCTGAAATGTCGGTGGCGTTATACCGCCCTGACAAGGTTTGCCACATCATACTGGCCTGTGGAGTGCTGCACAATGTCGCGCACAGGCATGGCATACCCCTTGGTGAGGTGGCAGCACTGCCACATGACTCTGACCCAGGACCAGTATATGTGCAGCACAATCAACAAGCCATTCAGGCCCGTCAACGTGTAATTGCGACAATATAAATGGTACTCAGACACAAAGTTCATTTTTTCACCAATTCCTTTAATGAATGCCTTATTTCTGTGAGTGCGTCAGTGACATTTTTCAGGTGACTGTTAATTTCTCCAATGGCCCTAACAATTTGCTGTTGTGACTCCAGAACAGCATGCGTCAAGACGCGGCCAGATGGACGGGCTTCAGCACTGGGGGGAGCATTAGAGACACCGGAGACGCTGGACTGAATGGGCTCTGGCTGCTCGGGTGGTGGAGACTCTGGTGGTGCGGACTCTGAGTGCGTGCCAGTGGACGTTCCTGCTGTTGTTCCTGCGGTTCCTAAGTCCAAATAAACACAGCCACATGTTAACAGTAATTTGAATCGGTTCCTTATTAATGGGTACACGCATTTGCAATAAAAGCAGTGGATACGAAAAATCTCTGGTGTACTTTTTGCTACATTGCATGCATTTTAAAATTAAAATGGTGGCTGGTAGGCTATATGTATCAAAGTTAAGGAAATACATTTCACATTAGTTACCTTGCTGGCAGTCCTGCAGTATATCCGAGTCTCCCACATCAACGGATACGATTCCAGAGATTAACGTGTCTCCTACAATAGAGGCAACTCTCTGATCAAAGGGTGAAAGTTCATCGGCCCCTGTACCACCGCCTGTTCTGCCCACACTGTGGCGGTGCGCAGCAGTTCTCCGCTTAACTTCCACCTTTATGTCAGACCATTTCTTCTTCAGTTCATTTACAGTGCGACTCTCAGATCCCACCGCGTTGACGGCATCAGACAAACTCTCCCACTCTTTTTTCTTTCTTTTGTTATTCATTCCAGAGGACAAAGTTCCAAATAAAATATTTTTTCTTGTTTCTACCTCTAATAGTAGGACCTCTAATTCATTTTCAGTGAAATTTCGTTTCTTGCTTGCTTTAGCCATGTTCTTGCAGGTTTCTTTTTCCAAATTGGACTAATTACCATATTTAAATGATTTAATTGAGGGAGGAGACTGGGTGGGGCGTTGTGCTCGTGCATGTGCGCTCAATTTTACGTTAATTGGGATGTACAAAGAGAATATGCGTGGGAACCTTCTTACGCAGAGATTCATACATCTGTTTTTTTTTGTGCGTACGCACATTTACAGCTTTGTCCGTACGCAATGTTTTAGTATGAATTCAACGCAAGTCTTTGTACATGAGGCCCCAGGTACTTTGCGGTTGGCTTGACAACCATTGACAACATACGCCCCCGGAAGCTGTCACGAGACTATCTATGGTAGTGTACCCACCTAATGTTGACCTTTTTTTAGCGGAATGCAGAAGGAAAAAATAAAATAATCATGAGAAAAAGAATGCAGTGACTGAAAAGAGCCCTTGCTATTGATATTCTTGTTAACATTTCACATTAAAATACCAAGTGCTACGTTTTCCAAATTTTTAATTGTTCAGGTTGGGCACCAGACAGTTTAAAAAACTGACAAACAAATGTTATGTTCAAATGAAATATTCTGTTAACCACCCTTATGGGAAGAAGAAAGAAACAGAAATGTTTCACAGGAGTCTTTTAATTTCCTTAAGTCTGTTCACATTTTATAGCAACAACAATAACAAAAAATAAATAAATATTTCAGTCTCTTAGTGTCCAGAAACACGCCCTTAGAAATGAGCAAATGAAAAGATTCTTTACAAATGAAATACCGGCGTGTTTGCACACAGGCCGTCAAGGTTCAACAGTAGGCCTAGGCCTTTTAAAAAAATAATAACAAAAAGGTGTCTCCAAAAATCATCCCAAAATATGAGTAAATATAGAGAGATCGGTAACCAGGAGGGCGCGGGGAAGACTGCATGCTCCTTATACCTTTTGGTTTTGGTGATCACACGTCGGAAAAAAGTCGCAGAAGATTTCAGCTCGTTTGTTACTCTCTTCCTCCATGCACGCACGTCCCTTCTCCATCATTTCACTATGCAGAAATTCAGACTTTCCACATGTAAAATAATCCCACAGAGTACCTTCACAACACGCTGAAACAACGGCCTCATTTCCCCTGACTTTTCCAGACGCTGCTTCCAAATTTCCCGACCAGGCTCTCGCTTCCGCTTCTCTACTTCCTCTTTTCTTTTCCTCTCAATCACCCAAACCCCTCCTCTTCTTGTTACCGTATTTAGTTTTTCGTTTGTACAAATTCTAATAACTGTTATGAAGTTGTGTAGGTTTTCATTTAGTGTTATTTACAACCCCAAATCAGAAAAAGTTGGGACATTTTGTAAAATGCAATAAAATCAAGATGATAAAATCTGTGATTTGTTCATTCTATTTAACTTTTTTTTAGCTGACAAAAGTACAAAGAAAAGTTTTCCAATATTTTAACTGACCAACATAATTGTATTTTGTAAATATGAACAAATTTTGATTTTGATGGCTGCAACACACCCCAAAAAAGTTGTGACAGAGGCATGTTTACCACTGTGTCACTTCACCTTTCCTTTTAATTACACTTTTTAATCATTTGGGAGTTGAGGATACTAATTGTTGGAGTTTTGCTAGTGGAATATTTGCTCAATCTTGTCTGATACAAGACAGCCGCTCAACAGTCTGTGGTCATCGTTGCCTGATTCTCCTTTTCATGTTGGGTCATACATTTTCCATAAGAGACAGATCTGGACTGCAGTAAACAGGCCGGCACATCCCTTCTATGGTGCAGAGTGTCTAGAAACCACTCAGTTTTAGCACGTGCAGAATGAGGCCTGGCATTGTCTTGCTTCCCAGGGAAGATGTCATCTTGATGGCAGTTTATGTCTCTGTACAATCCAAATATATGCCTCCATGTCAATGGTACCTTCACAATAATGCAAGTTACCCATACCGTTTGCAATGATGCACCTCAATACCAGCACAGATTTTTGCTTTTGCACTTGTCGCTGGTGAAAGTCTGGTTGGTCCCTTTCGTCTTTGGGACTGAGAACTCGATGTCCATTTTCTCCCAAAAACAAGCTGAAACATGGACTCATCTGACCACAGCGCACGTGTCCACTGTCTTCTAGACCATCTGAGATCTCCTCAGGCCCAGAGAACTCGCCGGAATCTCCACATAGAACTGATGTAAAGCTTTCTCCTTGCGTAACAGAGATTCAAGTTGCATTTCTTGATGCAGAGTCAGACTGTGTTCAGTGAAAATGGTTTTCCAAATTACTCCTGAGCACATGTGGCTGTATTTAACGGATTAGCATGATGGTATCTTGTGCAATGCCATCTGAGGGCTCAAAGGTCACGCACATTCAACAGAGGTCTACTGCCTTACCCAACACAGACTGAGATTTCTCTGGATTCCCTGAATCTTGTGACAATATTATGTATGTTTATGTATGGAAGATAATGAAAGGCATAAATTCTTTGCAATCTTGCATTGAGAAATGGGATTTTTTAATTGTTTGACAATTCTCTCAAGATATTTGGCACAAAGTGATGGGCCATGACCCATCTTTGCTTAAAAAGACTGAGAAGCACTTTTACACCCAAACATGATACCCTCAACTATTACCAATTCACCTGCTCATTGTGGACTGTTTCAAAAGAGTTGGATAATCTAATTTGGATAATCTTTTCACTTTTATTTCGTCTCTGTCCCAACTTTTTTGGGGTGTGTTGCAGCCATCAAAATCAAAATTTGTTCATATTTATAAAATACAATTATGTTGGTCAGTGAAAACACTGGAAAACATTTCTTTGTATTTTTGTCAGCTAATAAAAGGTTAAATAGAATGAACAAATCACAGATTCTTGATTTTATTGCATTTTACAAAATGTCCCAACGTTTTCTGATTTGGGGTTCTAATATAATTATTAATTAAATGTTGGTTTATTTTGTTTTACATTGTAGCAGTTCGCTACAGTAGCCCATAAGTGATAAAAACTAAAATAAAAGCGTGGCAAGCGGGGCACACCCAACGACTCAGCAAAAAGGTGCGTTTCAGAACAACGCGCGGGCCGCACTAAAACTGAACTTTGATATCAAGTAGGGGGCCACAAAACATCACCCTTCAATGGCTTCAATTAGCCCCCGGGCCGCGAGTTTGAGACCAGTGATTTAAAACTTCAAAATACTTATCTATCTATCTATCTATCTATCTATCTATCTATCTATCTATCTATCTATCTATCTATCCTAACTTCTTAGGTTTAAAGCTCCTAGCTCCCAAGCAACTCCATAGCAACCAAACTTGAGTACCCTAGCAACCTTTCAACAAAACCTATATATCTACATCAGAACATCGTTTAGGGATGAGGGTTGGCTCTTTTGACTCATGCTAGAAAACAGCACCTTACAACATGCTACACATGCTAGCAGTGAATAGCTACATGCTAATAGCGATTAGTTAAGTGCTAAATCATGCCAAGAACATGCTAAGAACTCTATAAAAACTCCATAGTGTAAACATCTGTGACAAGTTGCTGTGACCTAGCAACTGCCTAGAAACGTCCTAGCAACCACCCAAATACCCCAGCAACCGCCTATCAACACCATATCAACCACCTATAACACCCTAGCAACCGCCAAGAAACGCCCTATCAACCACCCAGAACACCCTAGAAAACGCCTAGCAATGCCCTAGCGACCACCCAGAATACCCTAGCAATCACCTAGCAACACCATATCAAACACCCAGACCACCATAGCAACCACTCAAAATACCTTAGCAACCGCAAAGCAACCACCAAGAACACCCTGGCAACCACACAGAGTACCATAGCAAACACTCAGAATACCCTAGCAAATGCCTAGCAACACCATAGCAACCACCCAGAACACCCTAGCAACCACCCAAAATACCTTAGCAACCGTCTAGCAACTGCTCAGAACACCATAGCAACCACATAGCAACACCATAGCAACCACCCAGAATACCCTAGCAACCACCTAGCAACACAATAGCAACCACCCAGAACACCCTAGCAACAATCCAAAATACCTTAGCAACTGCCTAGCATCCACCCAGAATACCGCAACTGCCCAGAACACTACAGCAACCACCTAGCAACAACCCAGAACACCCTAGCAACCACCTAGCAACTCCATAGCGACCACCCAGAATATCATAGCAACCGCCTAGCAACCACCCAGACCACCATGGCAACCACCCAGAACACCCTGGCAAACAACTCAAAATACCTTAGCAACCGCAAAGCAACCACCAAGAACACCCTGGCAACCACACAGAGTACCATAGCAAACACTCAGAATACCCTAGCAAATGCCTAGCAACACCATAGCAACCACCCAGAACACCCTAGCAACCACCCAAAATACCTTAGCAACCGTCTAGCAACTGCTCAGAACACCATAGCAACCACATAGCAACACCATAGCAACCACCCAGAATACCCTAGCAACCACCTAGCAACACAATAGCAACCACCCTGAACACCCTAGCAACAATCCAAAATACCTTAGCAACTGCCTAGCATCCACCCAGAATACCGCAACTGCCCAGAACACTACAGCAACCACCTAGCAACAACCCAGAACACCCTAGCAACCGCCTAGCAACTCCATAGCGACCACCCAGAATACCATAGCAGCCGCCTAGCAACCACCCAGAACACCCTGGCAACCACATAGCAACCACCCAAAGTACCATAGCAACCATCCAGAATACCCTAGCAACCACCTAGCAACACCAAAGGAACCACCCAGAACACCCTAGAAGCCGCATAACAACATCATAGCAACCACCCAGAATAACCTAGCAACCACCCAGAACACCTTAGCAACCCACTAGAACATTTCAATGCAGGTTCATTTTGAATACATCTTACCTGAAGAACAGTGGCGGTTCTAGAGGGGGGGCCAGGGGGGCCGTACCCCTGTGACAACTAGCTTGGCCCCCCTTGTGGCCCCCCTAAATGTGGAGTGTGAAATAATTTTTACAAAACTGTTTTTTGCTATCTTTGTTATCGTTGTATGCATTTTTTTTTTTTTATTATTCTATCTTTGTGGATTTGCTTGTTCACGTGACAATTCGCATCACATTCGCGGGAATCCCGGCAGAATAGTCTGTCTCCTCCACGCGAGAGAGGAGAGAAGGAGAAAGCTGGTCAGTTGCAAGTTCATTCTGTGTGTATGGCAAGCCGTTTTAACTTTTATTCATTTCCAGGATATGAATTCTTGATATCAACAATTCAATTTTAACTAGTTAAAATTATAGTTATTGATATCAGGAATTAGATTTATACTAGTAACAATGGCAATTTTTGATATCAGAAATTACATTTCCACTAGTAACAATGCTAATTCTTGATATCAACAATCACATTTTTACTAATTAAAATGCTCATTCTAGATATCAAGAATTGTATTTCAACTAGTAAAAACTATAATTCTTGATATCTGTAATTGTATTTTCACTAGTGAAATGTCAGCATAGGCTGCCATTCAAAATCAATTGTTGATATCAATAATTGATTTCTTACTAGTTGCAATTCCAATTTCACATATCAGAAATACAATTCTTACTAGTAAAAACCTTTATTTTTGATATCAAGAATTCAATTGTCACTAGTTGAAATGTCTATTCTTGATATCAACAATTGAATTGCTACTAGTAACAATGTTCATTTTTGATATCAATAATTCCATTTTCACTAGTGACTATGTTAATTTCTGATATCATGAATGTGATTGTTACTAGTAAGAAAGCCATTTTAGATATCTGAAATAATATTGATGTCAGAAATACATTTTCAGATATCAAAAATTAAAGTTTTTACTAGTAGCAATTAAATTGTTGATATCAAGAATAGACATTTCAACTAGTGACAATTGAATTATTGATATCAGGAATTCACATTCTTACTAGTAACAATGTAATTATTGATATGAAAAATTATATTTCTACTAGTAAGAAATCAATTGTTGATATCAACAATTAATTTTGAATGTATTCAAAAATGTAATTGTTGATATCAAAAATTGAATTGTTGATATCAACAATTCATATCCTGGAAATGAATAAAAGTTAAAACGGCTTGCCATACTGTGTGTGCGTATCGGGTGTGCGATGTGTATTGTCTATTAAAATATTGTAATCATTGTTTTAACTATGTACGAGGCACTGTGAGCTGACATCGCATTTGTCTATGGTTCTTTCACTGCTGTGTGCGGTTCATAGGTATGTCTTATATTTATATCATATTATGTTCTTATATTAGAATATCAAATCAGCAAGAGTGCCGTTTTCCCGTGCACAATTGCAACTGTGATATTGATGTTATACAACAGTTAAATCAACAATAAGTTAACATGAGTTACTTTTTAGACACAATATTGTCAATATTGTTTGTTTTCCCTTTATTTCGCCGACGAGAATTTCTAAATGAACCCGTAGCAGAGTCTCAATGCAACAACAGCGATGATTTATTGACTGAAATCCGCGTTTTGAACGAATCATTTTAACGATTCAATGAACAATCACTTGCACTTCCTGAATGAATCAGCCGTTTGAACAAATCGGTTGAATGAATGAATCCCTCAACTCACTTCTGTGACTTTCCGCCGCCTACTGGCGGTTTTAGTTTCATATTTAAAGTACCCTTTAATTAAAACGTTAAAATTAGAAATCATTTCAAATTTAAATATTGATTTAAAAAAAAATCTCATAGCTTTATTTATGCAATTGTAAATGGAGTGTAAATATATTAATGCCGCTTCTGTGTCACCTCTAGACTGCACTGCAAATATGGATTTTGATTGAATTAATTAATTTGACTGGTAACAGTGGTACTGTATAATTATTGTATAATTAAGTATTATTGTATAAATAAGTATAATTACTGTATAATTTGAATGTTAGTATTTGACATAAAAGGTGATTCATAACTCTAAATAAGTTTAAAAAGAATGTCCATATATTGGTGAAAATGCCCCTGGAAATCAATTTAAGGTGGCAAATTAAATTAATTAAAAATTAATTAAAAATTAATTTCGGTCCCTGCTGTTAACTGACCACTGCATAGAATATTAAAAAATATGAATATCTTTGTGAGTCGGCTGTTAACAACAGGCCTAAACCAGCCATGGCACCAGCACAAAAACACAATCAGTAAAATATCATCTAATTATCAACAAAACATTGAAAATATTGAGATATATTTTTGTCAATATTGCACACCCCTAATGTACGGTATGAATTTTGGTCTTAAAAAGCCTTAAATTTGACTTTAAAAAGTGTGCAGTAACCTGTAAACGGTTAGACATAGTTACCTAGCAAGTCAGTTATTTTCAGTAAATGAATTAATAAGCTTCTTGGTCCCCATTGCTTTTGCTCTATAGCTCTCACCAAAATGAAGAGAAAGAAGGACATCATGTCAATTACAGTTACTGTGACTAATACTGAATATGTAATGCAAATGTAAAAATATAATGGAAATGCAAATACATTGTTGAATGATTATAAACATGGTATTTTGCCCGGTAATGCCTGCAGTGCAGTGCAGAAAATGATATGACAACAATAAGTTCTAAATGTAACTGGCCCCTCTAACAGTACAACTGGCCCCAGCTTGGCCCCCCCAGTTGAAATGGTCTAGAACCGCCACTGCTGAAGAAATCCTGACGTTCCTGTTTGACCTGTTTGTACACACCCAAAGGTGATCATAAACTCCTCCTTCTTACAACACTAACCAGGAAGAGACGGACTTATTTCTCCTTTCTGTCACACCGACTTTGTCTCAACAAAAGCAATAAAGAATAAGCAATCAATGGAGAACAAAGAAACTTTAGAGAAGTTCATTTCTGAACCGACAGCAGATATTTGATACTCATTGTGATTCATTTTTGAAAAACGTAGTTCAGAAAGTGAAAGTAAAGTTTATTTTGCAGGACTCAAACGGTGAAAATGGCTTCAGCAGCAGAAGATGATTATATTTGTCCTGTTTGCTATGAAATCTTCAAGGTTCCTGTTATTCTGTCCTGTAGTCACAGTTTCTGTAAAGAGTGTCTACAACAGTTCTGGAAAACTAAGGAAACTCAGGAGTGTCCTGTCTGCAGGAGAAGATCCTCAAGAGATGATCCACCAGTTATTCTCGTATTAAAAAACTTGTGTGATTCATTGATAAAGGAGGGAACTGAGAAACGTTCATCAGGATCTGAGGAGATCTGCAGTTTACACAGTGAGAAACTCAAACTCTTCTGTCTGGAGGACAAACAGCCTGTATGTTTAGTGTGCAGAGACTCAGAGAAACACACCAATCACACATTCAGACCCATCAGTGAAGTGTGTTCATCTTACAAGGTAAGACACATGTCTCTCATTTCATATGCTGAATACAGTGCTAAACATAGAAACATTATTATTATACAATAGACCAGTATTTATATTTGCTCAGACTAAATCTCTATGATTTATTACTGATGTAAAATTCTGCATTAATCTCCGACACTGATGTTCAAATCTTCTTGAATGTAACAGCATTGGCACAAAACGTCTCAGGTTACGACTGTAACCTATGTTCCCTGAGAACAGGGAACGAGACAATACGTCAACGACGCTATGGGGAACGCCTCAGGCGTGACAGGTGTCTGAAATCACTATCAAATCACGTCAATCATATTGACCGGCGACAGCCCGTGAATCATTAGCGTGAATGATTAACGTGCGACCTGGAAGTATAAAGGGGCGCCTTGCAAACATGACAAATCACCTTATCGTCTGAAGGGACTGTACGGTAGGCAAGCCCCGCGGCATGGCAGGGAGACGTATTGTCTCGTTCCCTGTTCTCAGGGAACATAGGTTACAGTCGTAACCTGAGACGTTCCCTTTCGAAGGGAACTCAACAATACGTCAACGACGCTATGGGGAACGATATACCAACGCCGCCATGCTAAGGGGAGTGCATGCCAAGTGGCAGTGACACCTGTCAGAACCAGCAACTTCAAATGAAACGCTAGAACCACTCACCCTCAGGTCACACTGGGCTGTCAGTGACAGCATTCCCTACGGTCATAGCCCAAGCTACAGCCTCACAGAAAAACCTTCATAAACATGGTTAAATGAAAGGTCTACCTGGGCCGGCTCCGGGCCTGGAACCTCAGCTTCCAATTAGAAGGGGTCCCTTCTAGGGAATGTGGCTAGGGAACCCAAGGGAACCCCAGCCAGTCACTATTCAGGGGAACGTACTCACCCCGAAATGCCACCAGGACGGCCTGACCTGGCGCCAGTACATAGACACTTAGTCTGGCCAAATCCTGTCTGTCTGAAGACAGAGCCTCTGGACAAATGCCTTAAGTAAGGCATCCAACCCGAGGGACTGCGAAGCTGGCAGTGAACCACTCGGCCCGGATCTCAGAGACGGGATATCCCGGAGAGTATGACTCAGCATAGTGCTTTCCGACCCTTGCTAGCGAGGGGAGTTTCTCTACTCGATCCACGGATCAACCCAGTGTCTGTGTTTCAAAACACTGAGGAGGCCTGTGAAGGCCTAAGGGCTGATCTAACTGGGAGGCCTCACGAGAGGCCTACGACCGTCTGACCAGACTCAGGAAGCCGCATGCTCTGGTAGGCAAACCAGGCTGTAGGCAGAAAAGGTTCCGGGAGGGAACCTTTAGCAGAGAATGAACACTTTAGCGAGCCAGGGCGCAAGCTCGCCTTCAGCAGCTGCCTATTAAGGCTAGCTGAAACTGATAGCAAGAGACCACTAGCTTCATAAACCCAGCACCACTAGGGAGCGTTACAGGGAGGCCCGGAGAGGCCTACTACCTGATCCTTTAGGGAGGCACGTGAGGCCTACTACCTGATAACCACAGTACGTGGGAACTCACCTTCAGGGAGGCCCGGTGAGGCCTGCTACCTTACAACCACAGTATGTGGGGAGCTCACCTTCAGGGAGGCCTGGTGAGGCCTACTACCTGGTCACCACTATCTGTGGGAACTCACCTTCAGGGAGGCCTGGTGAGGCCTACTACCTGACCGTTCTCATTCAAGGAGGCCTGTAGGAGCCTACTACCTGATAATCACAGCATGTGGGAACTCACCTTCAGGGAGGCCTGGTGAGGCCTACTACCTGACAGCCAAAATATTTGGGAGCCCACATCCAGGGAGGCCCAGAGCGGCCTACTACCTGACAGCCACAATATTTGGGAGCTCACATTCAGGGAGGCCCAGAGAGGCCTACTACCTGATAGCCAACGTAAGTGGGAATTCGCCTTCAGGGCGGCCGGGTGAGGCCTACTACCTGATAACCATCTTAAGTGGGAATTCACCTTCAGGGAGGCCTGAGTGGCCTACTACCTGATAACCACTGGTAGCTTTGAGCCCTGAGTCCGGGTGAAAGTATAAGGTGGCCTGCTAAGGCCAGCCAGCTGGGGACTCGCCTATCAGGGAGGCCTGGTCGGGCCTACTAGCTAATAGCAAGTCATATTCTGCCATAAAGTACACTGTTGGAAACCATACTACACAGCATAATTCACTAATGGGCTTCCAGTAGCGCTATAAGGTATGTCCCACAATGTTGGGACTCACCTCCGAGGAGGCCTGTTTAAGGCCTACTACCCATCAGTGAGTCAACTGCCCAAACCACCAAGGCCAACCACGTAAAGTGAGCTGGCCTACAGTGCCCTCTGGGGGGCTGTCCGAAGGCTGCTGAGGCCTACTACCTAATGGCGCAGCCTTCGTTGGCAGAAAAACTGTTTACACAGCGCCTACAGCATCCTGGTGCCTAATCACATTGCCCATGGCAGTGTACTCCGCAAGAAAGCTAGCACCCTTAAAACAAGGGGAGTACAACATACGCCACTCTGCCTCAACGGAGGCCCCAGTTAGTCAGGGGCCTACCATCTATGCATGGGCGTCAGCTCAGGGCAATGCTCTGGCTTCAGGGGAGCGTACTTCGACCAAAGAAGAAGTGAAGCTTACTTCATACTCGACCCGAGCCATAGTGGTGCGAGGTGGGATAAAACAGAACTGGGAGTGAAGTGCTCAGACCTACCCTGTATCACAGGGGAATACTCACACCTCACCCTGAGGTTACCAGGGTGCGGGCCTGCCAGCGGCTCTAGGGGTGACAGAAATGTATCTGTGCCCAACCTAGGGGAGTGGGGCTTGAATGAAAGCCAACCACCTACACCCTAGCGCTCGAGCAGTAGCTCAGCGAGGTGAGTGAAGCCTAAACTGGCGGCCTAAATCCGTAGGCCAGTTCTGCATGGCAGAGTCGGGCAGGAAACCCAGTCTTCTTCGTGAAGCGAAAGACGGCTTAACCCTGCTCAATAAAGACATATATACCACGGAGGCCTGTTTGAGGCCTACCATGTCCTTACAAACCATCCTCAGCACCACGCTGCATTACTCTAGGCACCCCAGAATGCAGAGAAGGGGGCGGGCCTTGGCCTAACGACTCCCACGGGAGGAGGCTGTTTATACAGGGATGCTAGAAACCAACATTCACACAGTGAAGGGTCTGAGGAAGAAATGCTAAAATTTTTAGCAGAGCGCCTCTATTATCCCTGGCACAGCCTAGGCCAGCTACAGAGGCGGCCCTGGTGAGGGCCAGCCTGCAAGCATAGATCAATCTGAGGGCTCGGAGGAGCCACAGCCTTACTAAAGAATATAGTCTGTATTATTCCATACAAAGGGCTGCAGAATCGCTCAGCCTAATGAAACCCAAACAGAGCTCAAGGGGCGAAATACTCAGGAAGAAGTCAACGGACCCGTGGGCCGGACATAAGATCTATCTGAAGCTCTAGCGTCAGTCAACACTCTAAGTAAAAAATTCTAAGAGAGAGACCAACTACTCTACCCTGAGGTGGCTAACAGCCCGAAGGCTAACATAGTTATCGTTCTGGCCACCTAACAGGGAACTTCAGGGCCCTAATGATCCAGGAAACTTCTCTTACCTTATTACCTTGACATGACCCCATAGCTCTATACAGGGAACGAGGTCTGTAGAGAGATACATCTCGGAATTTTAATTCACAAAAAATTACTCTTAAAAGACCAGTCAGCTCACCTGCGGCGTGCGGAGTGAAGACTCGCCAGATAGTTCTTTATGACCCTGGGGTCCACCACTTTACATGCCTGAAAGAGGCGTTTCTACTAGCCAAGCCTAGGCGGGCCATTGGAACATCGTTCTTATCATAGGCCCAGCCCCAGGCCTGATGTAATGAACGTCTGGGGAGTCAGAAGAGAGGAGAGGGCTGGATTTCTTTTTAATGAAGCCCTCCGGGGAGATTATCCATCAGCGACACTGTGTGCGCTTGTGCTGGATAACCTCCCTCAGATCCCTCTTCTTGCGGGAGTCACGCCTCTTCTGCGCCCTGTTCCTCCACGGAGGGGGCGCACGAGAGGCGACACTGGCTCTCTGGCCCTGTCTACGGTCCTCGGACCGTGAAGGGCCAGGCCCTCCCGCCTGCCTGGGTGTGGAACCGGATCTCAGCGGTATGCAGGATCCTGCAGCAGGTCGGCCTGATATGCCTGCAGCACCGCCATAGTGTGCAGGGAAGCACCAGCCTGAACCGCTGTCGTGTATGCTCTGCCATTCAAACGTGCTGTTGACTTTAGCGGTTTGGATGGCAGGGTTGGAGCTCTCAGTGTCGACGCCTGCCCAGACACGAGATAGTTCGCAAACGACTCGTCAAATGGGCGGCATCGACACATACCCATGCTCTGCGATCCCCTCAACATCAGCGAAACTAACCCGCTGATGTCGGTGAATACGGGCAGAGTATGGGCTCTTCCATGCCCTCTCGATCTCCGTGTGAAGATCAGGAAGGAATGGAAGGCTCACCTGAGCTGGTGTGTATGGCAGGGGAGAAACCGATCGCCAAGCCTACCGCGAGCGGTCTCTCCTCTAGCGCGTCGCCATGGCAGCTACAGCCTGTTGGCGGCGCGCTCCACAACATCCACCAGGTCTGCATACACGGGGCAGGGTGGCTGAGAGGGTTCAGGATCTACCTGATTATAAACCTCCTCAGCCATCTCCTGCTCGTCCTGAAGAGCAGCAACTGCAGGAAACCATTGGTGCCTGCAGTTCGCCCTCGTCAGCCGTCGAATCATTTGAGAGGTTTACAGGACTCTCAAGATGATCGATGAGCTCTATCTGGAAGCCCATGATGCAAGTCGCCGCTCTGCCTCGGCACGAGCGGGACCACGCGGACCAGACGTTGAACCCCCTTCACTCGAGAAGAGGGCCAGACGAGAGCGGAGCGTTTTAAGAGAAAAACGCTCACAGTTCACACAGAGGATTCCCTCGAGAACCTCTCGTGCGCGCTCTTCTCCCAGGCAGGAAAAAACACACTCGTGTGCTGTACATTTCATTTTCTTACCGTTCCATTGAGTAGCGTTTTCAAACAGACAGTCCCTGAAGACGATGAGATGATTTGTCATGTTTGCAAGGCGCCCCTTTATACTTCCAGGTCGCACGTTAATCATTCACGCTAATGATTCACGGGCTGTCGCCGGTCAATATGATTGACGTGATTTGATAGTGATTTCAGACACCTGTCACGCCTGAGGCGTTCCCCATAGCGTCGTTGACGTATTGTTGAGTTCCCTTCGAAAGGGAACATGTATCGAAAAAATAGACATATCATGGGTTATTATTATTTTTTTAAACAATAATATGTGATTTTAAAACACACTGAAAAAGTGACTGATACTAACATACTTTCACTTTCTGCATTTGTTTTGCACAACCACAAATTTAAAACTGCATGGATATAATAATTAAGAATTGGCCATTGCAAAAAAACACATTTGTTTGATGAAAACATGATTTCTTGATGTTCATGCTTTCAAAATGAAATCGTTAAAAATATATGTCCTGCAATTGTCAGGCACAAACGCTTCCCCCATTCATCTTATAAATAAAAATACAATATTTAAACCTCTTAAAGCTGCAGTTTCACAGATTTTCATCTTAACCTGTAGGAGGAATTTAATACAGCACTGACGTCCTTACTAAACAACCTCGAACATGGAGAAGAAATGAAGAAAAAGTGTGATGAAACAATTGAACACATCACGGTGAGGATGTATAAAGAGTTAAATACTCAACATTCACACACAGAGTTTATTATTGACATTAGTGGAGTGTGTGTTCATACAGAGCTGACTGAAGTGAATGTGATTTGATTTCAGTCTCAAGCTGAGCACACAGAGCGTCAGATTAAAGAAGAGTTTGAGAAGCTTCATCAGTTTCTCAGAGACGAAGAAGAAGCTACAATCACTGCACTGAGGGAGGAAAAGGAGCAGAAGAAGCAGAGGATGAAGGAGAAGCTGGAGGAGATGAACACACACATCTCAGCTCTTTCACACACAATCAGAGACATGGAGGAGATGATGAAAGACAATGACGTCTCGTTTCTAAAGGTGACAAATCAATCTGACTTCATTCTTTGTGCATAAAACAACTTGTATAGAGAGACTCATTGACAGTGAGAGTGTTTGATAAGATATTAAAATGTTTTTAAACTCTATATTTTCCAGAACTATAAAGTCACGATGGAAAGGTAAGTGAGCTGCTCGTATCTCTTCTCTCAGTGGATCTGAACTCAAATTCACTGCAGTTCTGACTCCTGAATGTTCCTCAGAGTCCAGATCTCACAGCCGGATCCACGGATGAGTTCTGGAGCTTTGATTCATGTGTCGCGTTATCTGGGTAACCTGCCGTTCAGAGTCTGGAAGAAGATGCTGGAAACTGTCCAACACAGTGAGTCTCGCAGATCTGACACAGTGCAGAAGATAGTTCAGATATAAACACACACAACATCAACATTTGATAGAAATATATTTAAAAATCACTTGAATTTCTAAGTGAATCTAAAGTGTATATCAGTAAATCATCAGATCATACAGTGAACTCATAATGAAAAGTCTATTCCTCATAATCTATGTTTATGTATTAGGATACAATAGTGTTTACTGTATACTGATATTAAACCTGAAGCCTCAATCCATTCTGACAGTAACTGAGAGAATATTGTTATGATTTATGATCTCTTTCAACAAAGTCTTTGTGTTTTACATTTACATTTCTAATACATCATATTTCATCCTGTAATCTGATGTTATTGTCTTTGCAGCTCCGTTGACTCTGGATCCAAACACAGCAGATCCTCGTCTCACACTCTCTGCTGATCTGACCAGTGTGTCGTACAGTCGTGTAGATAAAACACTTCCTGATAATCCAGAGAGGATTGACTGGTATCCATGTGTCCTGGGATCTGAGGGCTTTAACTCAGGAACACACTACTGGGATGTGGAGGTTGGAGACAATACAAACTGGAGTCTTGGAATAACCACAGCATCAAACCAAAGGAAGGGAGAGGATTTCTTTGAGTCTAATGTCTGGTATGTGTGGTACATAAACAGCAAATACAGCTCAGAATCCCCAGAGCAACGCCTCACTGTCTTTACTGTTAAACAGAAGCTTCAGCGTGTGAGAGTTCAGCTGGACTATGACAGAGAAACAGTGTCATTCTCTGATCCTGAAACTAACACACATTTACTCACATTCAGGACATCCTTCACAGAAACTGTCTTTCCATTCTTATATAATCGCTGCACAACTTCTCCTCTGAGGATCTTACCAGTTAAACTGTTTATCACAGCAGAAAATCACAGTTAAATCTGATTCTGCTTCTAGATTAATTCAGTTTTGCAAATTATGCTTTAATAATAACGCTGTAATAAAAGGGTCTCGTTCATCAATCACACTTAAATGTAAAATTTAGAGCTAACTTAACACTTGTGTTTCCTTAAGGACTTTTTTGTCTCTCATTTATTTATTTTTTTGGATAATGTTTCTTTTGTTTATGGCAACTGCGTCAATTGTACGTATTTTATTGCATATGTTATTATTTCATCCTCATTTCCTTTCATAAATCACTGGGTACACAAAATAGTTACACTCAAGTTTGGACCAAAAATGTTTCCATTGAAACCCATTAAAACTCTTTATCCCAGAGCAATTTAACTATTAAATGATTCAGTCTTTGTTAAGGCTTTAAGGCTTTTTTTCCTGTTTTCTGATTATGCATATTAGAGTCATATTCGATTATTTTTATATATTCATCCTATAACTCGAGCTCTGAAACATGAATGCACTGTGAGGCCAGCAGCTGTTTATATATTCATGCATAATGATTGACAGAATAACAAGACAAACTAAATACTTTAGTTTACTTTACTTTAACCAACCGTTATTTAAAACTGTTTGAAAATGTTTATATTTTTATGTATATATATATATATATATATATATATATATATATAAAGCACCACACAAGATGCAAAATGATTGAATTCAATGGATTATGTGTACAACTACTGTGACAAATATACAGTAAGTATATTGATGATGTAACAGGACCCGTTCTCAGCACCAGTGACTGCAGTGCATGCTGGGATTCGGGGGAAAAAAACACTTCCCTGGTTATAATGATACGCTTCTCATATCAAGAGTCAACTGTAGGATTTTCTCTGAAATATACTCTGAGTCAAACGTACATTGATAAGGAACTTGATATGAGGACATTTAAGTATTAACAGTGTTGTTGTCAAACCCATGATTCAACACACAGTCTAATTATTAATCAGTGTTCAAATCCTAAATAACTAACTTTCTGCAGTTCAGCTCACACACACATTCCTGTAGTTTATTTCAATAGGTTGGTAATTTAACATTATATCAGTAAATTAAGTTTACTGTAAATTTAACTTAAATCTGTAGAACCTAAAATATGACTATTAGTATTTCAATAGGCAAGACTGTGAGGATAAACTGAGGGTATACCTGAGACCCAGAAAAAAAAGTTACACACAACGGAAAAAGTACAGGCAGATTTTCTGTAAATTGACGGTATGATAGACAGTAAAAATACAGGACATTTTCTGTGTTTTAGTGTTATACATACAATAAAAAAGGACACTTTCTGTTATTTAATGTTATAAAAACTGCAATAAATCCAACAAATAATGGAAGATATTCTGGAAGCTCATTACCCAGACTTTTTCTGAACTTTTCTGTTAATTTAATTATATTAATATTAATCATAATGCCTACAGTGCAAATGATAATAAGTTTATACGCAGTTCTCCCATTTTTAAGGATTTACTGGAGAAAGCAGAATGGTTTCAATATGTCTGTCACATTAGATATATATTGACAGTATATAGTCTTCTTCATCCAGGAAAAGGGTTCATGACATGCGTAGCTGTTTAATCATTTACATTTACATTTAATCATTACAATATTTATGATTTCTCATTTTTGGTGGTGTATAGTAGCAAACACTTTAATTACAACATATAACCTGATGATAAGATGCAAAGTATTTGTGTCACAATTTCCTCTGTGTTTTGTGTTCAAGGAGTCTTATATGCTATATATATATATATATTAATAATTACTAATTTCAACATTAGTTTTATCCCTTCTTGACAGGAGTGTTAAGCTTATACTTTGTTGTTACGACTTGTCGATTTCAGTATCCTATTTACATTATTTTCAAGAATGATCAAGAATTATGGTTGGTGAAAATATGAAAAGGTCTTTTTCTCTTCCATGACTCATGGTTTCTGCAGTGTTATTCAGTATCGAGATGTTCAGAGAGACAGCACTGATCTCTACTGGCCAGACATCAGCCGTGCAAATATCATTGAAGAAAACCATTAGATTGAAGGCATTTTTACAACTCCAGAGGGACAAAAACCACAGCTGAGACGAGCAGCTAGAAAATAAGTGCTACTACTATGAAGGTAAATTGGTAGCAAAACTCGAGAACACGTAGATGTGAATTTGAGAACTTGTACAATAACAGGGCTCTCAAGTCTCACGCATTGGTCGTGAGACACACGAATTTCAACCCGTCCACCCGTTCACACGCCACACCTTGTATTTCTCACGCTGAGGAGAAGGGAACTTGTCCCGCTATACAATTAATGGACGAGGCGCAGGCAAACGGAGGGAAGTTCTCTGCCGAGTCCATAGCATCTGTCTCGAGTTATACAGAGTTAAATGTTAGCTACCAGCCAATCAGAAATTAGAATTAGTTGTTTCCTGGTAGATTATGTGTTCCCGCTGCAAGCTCGTTCGTTACTAGACAACAGGGCCGTGCAGAGACCTCTGGAGGGGCAGGTGCTCAAAGTATAAAAGGGGGCACATGCGAAACAAGGCTTTAAATAGGGCTGTGCTCAACATATCAATACAGTAATATATCAATACGGATGATTCTGTATTGATACAGTAGCAAATGCATTGATGCAGTTTTGAAAAAGAAACAGAACAGAAAAGACAAATTTTACGTTTAAAAGTTAAAAAAAATTATGAATGTGCAGTGTGCACCTATTCATAACTCTGGGATTAGAAACTGAAGTATCTTAAGTTGTCCCAACCTGATGGCTTTTTCTTCTCTGTTATACAGAATAATAAAGAACAGCTGTTATAGTAAACTGTGTAGGACAAAATCAACGTGGCCCATGTTTCGTATAGTATAGTTTTATTTAATGCCATATCAGCATCTAGGCATGTGCCGGTATCAAATTTTCATGCTGCGATTAATTGATCGAGCTTTTATCACGGTATACGGTATTATCACGATATTTTAATTGCACAAGAGAAACAGACGGATTGGGGGTATCTAAAAAAAAACTTGCATCACAATGTGTAATTGTGATTGTCAAAACATTAATTTTATTTTTTAGTGACAACATGTTATAATGTTTACATGGTTACTGAGGCTACTGTTTGTATTATTGCTTAACACAATTTTCAGGATTTCAATTAAATTCTTGGATTTAATTTCAATCTTGATTCAATATTGACTCATTTGGATAAATATTAGGTAGGCTACAGTAGATAGCCTGCATTTAAATGTTTCTCAAGAAAATATATCTCACATAATGCTGTAAACATACAGAGAGAAATTAAATATAATGCATACAATATAAATATAATAATAATATAAATATAAAAATGTAATATGCAGTAATTTTCATTATAATAACAATTATATAATGACAAGTAAACATATATTAAAATAATATAGTGCGCATATTTAGCAAAATACTCCTCTCTATAGCTATTTTCTTATAGTCAACTAACATTAAATGGCTTTCCTGAGGTAAATGTAACGTTCTGTGACATAATTGTTCTCCTGCAGTGTTATTGACCTCTTTCCGTGGTTGAAAAACACTGATTGATCGAAAGTACCTTTCGGTGGGTTGTACTGTATCTTTAATAAAAAGTAACAGATGATCGGTTTACTTGATCTGAGGCGCGCGATCTGTCACGTCACATTTACAAGCACCAAAACAGTATTTATTGTCTGAATTTCGTTATAAAACCTGAGAGCTGATATTTTTTTCATATCAAAAGTAACCTGCTCTGTCTAGTCTGTCGTTGTCAGTGTCCTCTTTGCTCCGCGATTTTTCTCTGCGTGAGAAAATGGATGTGTGGCGCGAGACCGTGTGAAAGTGTCAAATGCCTGAGTCTCAAGCTGCTGAATGTGTGAGAGTTGGCAGCCATGCGGGGGATAAATAGTCGGCAGCGTTCCTCCTTCCGCCGTGCTTCTTCTCCATGTGAGGATTGTTTACATTAGACTAGAGTGCGCACTGCATGCACACAGTGCTTATACATGTGATGTGGGGATTGTTTACATCAAAGTGCACATGTGTTTTGCGCAGCATATACGCATAGTTTTTTAAGCGGTTGATGGAAAATAAGCTGATGCGCGTTCTAAAAATCTAAATTCGGATCTATTATTTTTCACGGTATTTCGAAGTCCCCGCGATAACAATATCGTGCATATTCATTACCGTGATTTATCGCATTACCGAATACCGGCACATGTCTATCAGCATCTATGGCTATTTTCATGGCATAAACTGATTTGCACAAATACAAGAGTTACATTTACACAATGAAAATAAAAACAAAGCAAACAGAAACAGCAATTAATACTTTACAAGATTTTTAACATTAATGTGATACCTGTTCTGGTACATTCTTACTAAAGTCCTTAAGTGAGTTTGCTGCCTTTGCTGTTGTTGTTACTGCTGCTGCTGCTGATACTGCTGGAGCTGATCTGAGACTGTAGACATTAAAACAAACATATAGAGAAACTCATGAATATTCATGAATGAGAGACTCATGAATATTCATTAGGGAACTCATCCCTGATTGGTCTTAACCCCAGTGACGGGTAGGTTTAGGGGCGGGGTTAGGGGTAAGTCATTAGACCCCCAGTGACGGGTAGGTTTAGGGGCGGGGTTAGGGGTAGGTCATCAGACCAATCAGGGATGAGTTCCCTAATGAATATTCATGAGTCTTCCCCTACCATCCTGTGAAAAAAAATATCGCGTCCCGGACGAGTTCGTCAGGTGAAAGGTCATCATGTGGGTCATTATATTTACGGCTAAATTATTATTCATTAATTTTACTAATAGTTAGATTGGGCAGGCATCCACAAAAGGGCCTTTAATTACAAAAAAAATGAGAGGAAATTTTGCCTTGACAAAAGGGCACTTTGGGCACCAAGGGGCAAAAGGGCAGGTGCTCGAGCACCCAAAGCCCCCCCCCCTCTGCACGTGCCTGCTAGACAACTCCTGGACAACACGCGCACACACGGAGTGGAAGTTGAAAGAGCACGATCTGATGAATGTGGTTTGCGGACATCTTCATTTATTTTTTTATTTTTTTTAGCATTTTGATTTTACGATTCCTGGACGATATCTCTTGCCTGTGATCAAAGACAGTGAGAGCTGATGTTGAGGAGTATAGCCAAATTCGTGCTAAATTATTTTTGATGCATTCAAAAATTCTCCAACTGCTTTTAAAGGGGGCATCGGATGCAAAATACACTTTTATATGGTATTTGCAAATAAATGTGTCTTTGCAGTGTGTGGACACAATCACCATGCAATGAAAAAAATCCATTCACTTTTTTTTAATTCCTCAAAAAGCCAAAAAGTTGTTGCTCATTATCATTTAAAGAGACATGCACCGAAACGGGTCACTGTGAACAGAGCTGTTTTTGAAGAGGTAAACATGGTGTTGTTTTACACAACCATTGAGAAATTTTAACCAAAGTATGTTACAAACTTTACATGAAGACCCAAAAGAATCATACCAACTTGTGGAAAATGGGCATCCGATGACCCCTGTAAAGGTGACCGGTTTGGGTCTTGACATACATGCTCAGGGCAAGTTGTTATGACACAATGTTATGTACATTGAGCACTGATGTTCAGTTGGCTTGTTTGGGGTCAAATTTATTTTTATTTTTCAATAAATTTGTATTTTTTAAATATAACTATTTATTTTATTTGGATGAATTTGTCTTTTTATCAGATTTAACAATTGTTATAATTTCCATTTGTGCGGGTCAATTATGAACAATAGGCGAAATTGAACTGCTAGCAAAAATTGAAGCGAATTTGGTTGGGTCGAGGGACCGCTGCTGCAAATATTTGGGTGGCTCCTCCCCTAAATCTCACTCTAAACTTTTGATAAAACTTGAGAGCCCTGCAATAAATATTCGTAATTGTACGCTAAAATGTACACTCACAGCTTCAATGTGAAAACTTGTCAAATAAAAATCTGAACTTGAACGCTGAGATTTGCACTCGCAGACAATAGTCACAAACCTGTATTCTGAATTTGAAGCTGCAGACAAGCAGTCAAAAATGTGTAAAATGCCATTTACAAAGATACAATGACAGACACAAACTTGTAACATAATTGCACGTATTCTTACTTTCACACTTGCAGTACCACCTCAAGTAGGCACTTGCAACTTCTCAAATCTGTCACTGCAATTTCAAATTTTGCGCCTTGACTTTTGCTACTCTTTTCGCGATATATTAGGTGCAAAACTGACTTGTGCACTGGCACCTAGCCAATGTAATGGGACTTCTGTTATATGTGATGATGTCACGAAACCCGCTTCTCGGGGACGATCTGAATATGATCTGAAACTAAAGGTGTTGTTGTGAGGTGCATGTACAAATCCTTGTATATTTAGGCCTATTGTTGCATTAAAAAAATAAAGATCTGAAATGCTAGCATGGCTTAATGCATTAGAGTGATATTAAAAGAAATAAATGATATTATCAAACTCAGTAAACAACACCATACCAATAATGCATAGGCTACTATGTACAGAAAAGCAGATCAACACAGAATATAAACACAACGCATTTAAGACAGTGGTATGAAAAGGCCAAACTCAGGAAACACCATGCCTACTAATAAAGCATAGAAAAGTAATTTACACATAATATGAACGCAACGCACTCATTCCCTCCCATAGAAAACCAAGAAAACACTTCATGAGGCTTAATGGACCAAAGTTTAAAAAAAAAACACACACAATTTGTTATTATTAATAAAACTGCAGGCAGCAGGTTTATTTGCACTAAACACATATTTCCTTTCTTCCGTCATATTCTGGGCTCAGTGGCTTTTCTGTAGCCTACAAGGCTATGCTTAATTAGTATGGTGTTGTTAACTGAGTTTGATAATATCATTTATTACTTTTAATATCAGTCCATCAAAAACGGGTTTCGTGACATCTTCACGAATAACAGAAGTCCTATTTCATTGGCTAGGCGCCAACCAATAAAACGGCTCATTTGAACACCCCCGCTCCCGCCCCCCTTCCTCTCTCGCCGCCACTGAGTTGCAAGTGCACAACTACACAAGTCAGTTTTGCACCTAATATATCGCGAAAAGAGTAGCAAAAGTCAAGGCGCAAAATTTGAACTTGCAGTGTCAGATTTGAGAAGTTGCAAGTGCCAATTTGAGGCTGTACTGCGAATTTGAATGTTAGAAGAAGTGCACATTTGTATTACAAGTTTGTGTCTGTCATTGTATCTTTGTGAATGGCATTTTACACATTTGTGACTACTTGTCTACAGCTTCAAATTCAGAATACAGGTTTGTGACTATTGTCTGCAAGTGCAAATCTCAGCGTTCAAGTTCAGATTTTTATTTTACAGGTTTTCACATCTGAGCTGTGAGTGTAAATGTTCGCGTACAAGTACGAATATTTATTGTACAAGTTCTCAAATTCACATCTACGTGCTCTCAAGTTTTGCTACTAATTTACCTTCATATACTACTGTGTGAAACACTACATAATAGTAATAAAAAATAGTAATCTGAAGTATTCATGCATATTTCATTCCATGAGTGGAATTGACTTCTCAGATCTTAGCAGTAAATCCAGTTATTTTGTGTATTTATTAAAAACATTTTGTGTATACACAATATACAAGTGCAAGAAGAATCATTACTTTTTCAAACTTTTTTATTTACATATAATTACTTTTCAAACACACCCCTCATCTGCTATTGGTTGGCTCAACAGGAAGCCCCGCCCCCAAACTACCACCATTGGTCACATCAGCTCAAGACAGTCATGCTTCGGTTATCTTTTTACATATTTATCTTTAATTTCAGCAGTCTGATCAAACGATGCGTCCACATTCGGATCATTTATCACACAGGAAATGGAAGATTGCAAAAATGACAAAAATGAGCAGATTGCATTGTGGGATATAGTTCAACACAGAGGGCTTTGTTGTACACTGAACTTTTTTTGGGAGCTGTATCATGTGCACAACATTCATAATACAGAAATAGTAGTATAATGATACAAATACTGTAGTAGTAGGTAGGATGGTACAATGTTTCAAACTTAGCCAAAAACAATAATTAGTTGGCGCTAGGAATGTTCAACGATTAATCCCATCCAAAATAATCCAAATTATGTTTGTTTACATAATATGTGTATACTGTGTATAAATATTTTATATATATAAATTCACACACGCATGAACATATTTAAGAAATATTTGCATGTATACCGTATATATATTTATATTATATATGCCATTTATATAAATATTATATGTATAATTAACAAATTGTTCTTAAACATATACATGCATGTGTGTATTTATATATACAAAATAATTATACACAGTACACACATATATTATGTGAACAAACTTTAATTTTGAATGTGATTGTTGCACAGCTCTACTCTACACCTAATATTATTGTGTTATTTCACTCTGAAGAGACCAACCGAGTAACTCAAAGCAGAATGAGAAAATTGTCAGCATAGATGTACAACTGGAAGAGAAACCAATCAAAAGAAATACAATGCAACGAGCGATCAAGGCACTTTTAATGGCAGAAATCATGACCTGAGGCAAGACAAGAGCAAACACTCTCCGCATTTAAGACACGTTCACTCACCCTGAGGTTTCCTCATCTCACACTCAACTCGCTCAGAAGCCTCTGAATCACTTGGATTCGACTTTGGACACTTGATATGCACATGTATGAGGTAGAATTGAAAACACCTTGCTTGCCTTTGTGAGTTTTCCAAATCTACGCATTTTTACCCAACCAAATTCAATATAAAACTGTACATTTGATTAGCAATAAAACCTCATTCGCAAGCGAGTTTAACCTCCGCGTTCACACACGTAACCCACACCAAGTTACTCTAGACTAGACCAATCAGAGAGAGACATCCAATGAAGTGAACAAACTGTCATTAAAAACTTTAAAATGTAATCCTTAATATATATAAAAAAGCAAGAAGGCACATACAGGGTCAAGCAGAACTTTACCAAATCAATCACTCATTTTAAACATTAAGGCACTTTGCGCATTAATATTCCCACCGCTCCTCCACAGGTCCTCATTTAGCCAAACAGGAAGCTGCACAAAAACAAAAGGCATTTATGTTAGAAAGAAAATAAGTCAAATACATTTCTAAATTACAATTCTTATTATAAACACTACAGTTCAAAAGTTTGGGGTCGGTAAGATTTTTTTCCAGCATTCTTTGGTGAATAGAAAGTTCAAAAGAACAACATTTATTGAAATATATTTTTTTAGCATTAGAATTGTCTTTAGCTGTACTTCACCGCTGGCAAAATGGGCATTCAGAAAAAGGTATTTTTTACTTATTTTTTTAATTGGTGCTACCTGACTAGAGAAAACAGAAAAAAAGGCTGTTGTCTTGCCTTTTGTCAAATAGTTAGGAAACAAGGGTTACACTTTAATTTAAGGTGTCATTGTTACAGTGTAATTATATAAGTACAGAGTAATATTGATTAACGTCATGTAGTTAATATATAGGGTTAGGGATTGGTTGTGGGTTAGTTGCATGGAATTATGCATAATTTACTTTACTATGGTGAGTACATGTAACATATGTAACAAGGACACTGTAAAATAGTGTTATTGAAAACTTCAAAACCCATAATGCACTGGGCATGTTGCCATCCAAGGCCACTCCCACCAGTCTGCTATGGAGTCAAGCCCTGTATCCCAATGATCATACTATCCATCCCAAACAATACGAGAGATTACTATTTATTCCACAGCATAGTATGTTGAAAAGAGTATGGCAGAAGTCTCCGGATGGTCTACTATTTCCAGTAGATTTTCAAAGTGTGGATCCATGCTCACTATAACGCCTAATATTGCCCACAATTCATTGCACTTGGAGGAGGATTTGGTTCAGAACTACAAACAAAAAAGTTAATAAACTACAAACATGGCGGATGTGCGCGACCAGCGGTTGAATAGAGAGGTTTAGATAAAGGTTTGATTGACTAATAATCAACATTTAACCTGAGAAAAAATATTTGTAACACTTTACAATAATGTTCATTAGTTAACATTAGTTAACTACCTTAGTTAACATGAACTAAGAATGAACAATACTTCTATGGGGGTAGAATTGTTGCATTATTCCAAATAAATAGATTATGATCCACAAATAAATGTAAAGAGTTTTACAAAGAATTATAAAACTCACAAATAAATAGAATGAGATTTGCAAATAAAAAATATATTTACAAATGTTGTTTGTACCACAAACACAACTCTGCCTGGCATTTATTTGTGAACCGTTTTTTGTGCATTTGTGAATCGGTTTCTGTGCATTTGTAAATCCCCTCATGCATTTGTGGATTTTGAAACACTTCTAGTGGACTCCACCCACCCTTTACCTAAGCCAATCAGATAACGGCCACATTGAGCTGACCAATCGTAGCACGTTCTCGCTACAACCAATCACGTTAGGCTTTACAATCAGAGTGGTCTTGCCCTGAAATAACTTTGCTCATGTATCAATCTGTGTATCAAGCCAAGACACATTTTTTGAGCCTTTGAAAATGCCAGAGAAACAGCGCTTATGTTATGGGAACAACGCGTTATGGAAGCGTCACGTTATTCATGATAAAACAGAAAAGCATCAATACGTTGCTGAATAATGAATAACTGGATTCAACCTCGTGATAAATACGGGAGTTTGTGTAATATTGGGGAAATTACTGTCACAACAGCTTTTCCCACTTCTTCATTCAAGTTTTAAACAGCAGGTCCGTGGATCTAATGATTAAATATATAACATGCATTTAGTGAAATGCCCAGCAGACAAGCGATTTGAATTTATCCGTTAAAACGCTTGATCACATAAATAATATTTCATAAGAATCAGACTTAATAATATTGTACTGTAAAAGTTACTTACAGCATCCAATATAAATGCAAATATGCATTATCCACTCAAAACCCCATTAGCCTACACACTGTTACATCTTCAATGCTGGTCATTTGGGCTGATATTTTGTCACGGGGTGTTTTAACCACACAAACAGCTAATTTGAATGAAGCTCCCATTACAGTTGCTTTCAGGGGTGTCGATATCTGCTAAATTAATCAGATCCAGTACTCGCCCCGAGTGTAAAGCCTAACGTGATTGGTTGTAGCGAGAACGTGCTACGATTGGTCAGCTCAATGTGGCCGTTATCTGATTGGCTTAGGTAAAGGGTGGGTGGAGTCCACTTATTTGTGGATTTGTCTGCACATCGACGCTAGAAGTGTTTCAAAATCCACAAATGCATGAGTGGATTTACAAATGCACAGAAACCGATTCACAAATGCCCAAAAAACGGTTCACAAATAAATGCCAGGCAGAGTTGTGTTTGTGGCATAAACAACATTTGTAAATATATTTTTTATTTGCAAATATCATTCTATTTATTTGTGAGTTTTATAATTCTTTATTTCTTTGTGAAACTCTTTACATTTAGTTGTTGGTCTTATAATATATTTATTTGTGAATTTGAAATATTTTTGTGAATCTCTTTACATTTATTTGTGGATCATAATCTATTTATTTGGAATAATGCAACAATTCTACCCCAATATACTTCTGCAGCATTTATTAATCTTAGTTAATATTAATTCCAACATTTACTAATATGTTATTAAAATCAAAAGTTGTATTTGTTAACATTAGTTAATGCCCTGTGACTAACATGTATAAAAAATGAACACCTGTATTTGTATTAACTAACGTTAACAAAGATAAACTAATACAGTAACAAATGTATTGATTATTGTTAGTTCATATTAGTTAATGCATTAACTAATGTTAACTAATGAACCTTATTGTAAAGTGTTACCAACATATTTATTTAATGTTATCTACATTATATTTCATCTGCAACAACATCTCAGCAGGTTTAATGGGTTTCAAAAAAGGTAAATATAGTTTCAGCGCAAACTTAAAGTACAATTGTGTATCATTTCATAAAGTTCATCATGTTTTTATTAGTTTGCACGTTTTTTTTGCATCCGTTAATGACTGAATGATTGCAGGCATTCACCCGGTTTAGGCGGATATAAAGTACAGCAAACTTCAACTCATTCATTTCGTTGTGCTTTTCCTTTGTACATTGCAATGATTTAAAACTGTCTTTTGTTGTCCTTTGTTGAATGTCACTGCAATAAAAAATATTAATTTTTTTAACAAACAAAATATAAATTTACAAAAAAAATACCACAGGTTCCACTTTTACTGTAAAACCAGAAATTCCAGAACAACTGAATGATTTACAGCAACACTTATTTCCAACAGAAGAGCAGATATAGAATATAAATACATTAACCATTACCATTTAATTTATTTATTGCTAAGCTCTTCTGATAGTTAACCTTATGAAGCTTTAAAACTGTGTCATCTCTGAGAAATAACTCCACAACCATGTGCCTGGATGATACACAATGATGATCATTGATACAAATGCATGATCTATTTTGTTGCACAACAAACACTCATTCAACAACATGTTTTAAAAGTCATAAAGTTCTATAAACATGCATGTTCTTAATTGGGCTTCAATTAGAGGCACTTCTGACTTGAACTCTTGAAAAATGAAACCTTTAAACTTTGTTGGATCGATGTTAAAACATGACATTCTCCTCATTTTCATCACTTAAGATTTGCATGACAAAAGTTTGGAATCACTATGATTTAAAAAAAAAAGTATACTTTTATAGGCAAGGTCAAGAATGCCTGAAATTGATCACAAATGACAGCAAAGACACTTATAATGCTACAAAAAATAATAATTTTAAATAAATTTTGTTTTTTTGTATTTGCAAATCATAAAAAATCCTGGAAATATATGCTCCACAATGATTTCAACACTTCATTAAGCAACACAACCATTTTCAACCGTGATCTTAATCTGAAATGTTTCTTGAGCAGCAAATCAGTATTAGAATGATTTCTGAAGGCTTGTGTGACACTGAAATCTAGAGTAATGAGCTCTGCCATCACAATGCATTTTTTTAAACATTAAAAAAACTTTCACATATTTATAATATTTCACAATATTACTGTTTTTCAGATAAATGTAGTCTTGGTACCCTACCTAGAACCTTACTAATACCAAAACTTTGAACAGTAGTGTATATATTATTATATCAAAGCCAGCACAAGTACACCTTGCAACCAAAACATTAAAAAAAATTGTGTTACATTATTTTGCCAGTATGTATATCTGTAAATATAATTCTTTTAGAACATCAAATTGGTTGCTGCTTATATTCCGTAAAAGAATGTTAAGTTTTTTTCCCTCATTTACAGTAACCTAGTTGTACCAAGTGTAATTTATCCACTTTTGTCCATACAATTTTGTTTAATCCAAATTGTACTCATGTTTCTGTGTGGTCTTAAATTATTTGGCTTATTTAAATGAACGAACAATCACACCAGGATAAATTTAAAAAAAAAAAGTGTTAGCCCACAGATACATTTACGAGGGTTTATTTAATTTATTGCAATCAACAAATGATAACAATTAGTAAAATACAGTTTTAAAGCTTCGCAAGGTGCAATTTATACGACAAGTTGAAGTTTGCTGTACTTTATATCGGCCTACACCAAGTGAATGCCTGCAATCATTCAGTCATTGACGAATGCACAAAACGTGCAAACTAATAAAAACATAAACTTTATGAAATGTGTGTGTGAGTGAGTGAGTGAATGGGTGAATGTGAGGCAATATGCAAAGCGCTTTGGTGGCCATTGGGTCAGTGAAAGCGCTATATAAATGCAGTCCATTTTACCATTTACCATTTTTTACCAATGATACACAATTGTAGTTTAAGTTCGCGCTGAAACTATATTTACCTTTTTTGAAACCCATTAAACCTGCTGAGAAACGAGTAGTGAACCTCTGAGTGAACTAAAATGAGCAGTGCGACACGCGCATGACCGGGAAACTCATTAATATTCATGTTGGCTCCGCCCACTGCTTCTACAGATGCACAACTCACTTTTGCTCCACATTTCACTAGATTTATGGTGCAAAAGGCGCGCGCGAAACCTGTCACTTGAAAGCGAAAAACTGTTTGAGATTCGTAGCAGCAGATTCAAGCAGCTGTAGTTATGTACTTGTGTTTGTGCTAGAAAAATATACAAGATATTTGTGAGAAAATATTCTACAAGTGTGCAACTCTCATTGGATGAATTCACATACTGATTTGCGGATGAGCAAAATTTCTCTGTGACTTCACATTTTTTGATGCGGGTGTTTAAATGCGTTTTGCACCATATTCACTGCAGCAATTGTAGCAAAAATGTGAGCGCACAAGTTTATTAATTTGTGATTTGTAGAATAGGATTTGTGCACCTGCAATGAGGAATTTGAGAAAGTTTAACTGTTGTGTTGTGTTTGTGGGAGAGAAATAAAAGTCTACAAGTTTGCTAACTCTTAATGCATTTCTCTCTGTGACTTCAAATTTACTGATACTCATGTGTGGCTATTCTCTAGAACTACGAATTTCACTGTCACAGGCGTTCAGTAGTTTTGCACCAAAAATACCTTCATAAATTACCACCTTGCATTAGTAGGAAATACTTCTTAGCAAACTTTTAGACAATGATCTCGACTTTTATTGTTCCCAGTGCAAGAATTCAAAGAGTATAACCCTCTGACGGTCTGTGGGCGGGGATACAGAAATGTGGAAGTACAATCTGTAGTTTTCACGATTTTAGGATTCTGCACCATTTCTGGGTCACTAATGAAATGTAAGTGAACTAGAGACAATTAATACTCAAATTATTAAATTATAAACAACAACAACAACCTGCATTACAGTAGCATTTTTTTATTAGTGCTCCCAGACTCTCTTTGCATTGCTATTTCAATCGGATTATTGGACTAATGGTCTTACCTGTAAGGATATCCGTGATATTTGGCCCTGAAGACGGACAGCAGCCAACTGAAGAACAGCACCACCAGCCCAATTCCTGCCATACACATGACTGGAGAGAAACATGACACACATTAAACCGGTTCTCACTGTAGTTAATGCAGAACTGGTTGATTGACAGCATACTTTTCCTCTTCCCGACGTCCAGGTCAGAGGTCGCAGCCTCATGAAGCAGAACCATTCCTAGAGTCACCGCAGCATCTGAATCAGGGTTCAGGAACACACTCATGACACTGGAGAGATTGACATGAGAGACTATGTGTGCGAATAAAGCCACAGCCAATCAGAACAGAGGATATACATCTGTGTGTAGAGCTACTCTATTGTTCAAACGTTTGGGGTCGGTAAGATTTGTTATTATACTTTTATTCAGCAAGGACATAAATCAAGTGACAGTAAAATAATTTTTATGCTACAAAAGATTTCTATTTCAAATAAATGCTTTTTTATACTTTCCATTCATCAAAGAGTCCTGAAAAACTATCATGTTTTCACAAAAATATGAAACAGAACAACTGTTTTCAACATTGATTATAATCATAAATGTTTCCTGAGCATCAAATCGTCATATTAGAGTGATTTCTGAAGTATCATGTGACACTGCAGACTGGAGTAATGATGCTGAAAATTCCACTTTGATCACAGGAATAAATGACATTTTACAATATATTCACATAGAAATCAGATATTGTAAATTATAATGTTTCACAATATTACTGTTCTTACTTTGGTCACATGAATGCAGCCTAGGTGAGCAGAAGAGACTTCTTTCAAAAACATTAAATCTCAATGATCTTACTAACTGGGTGTGAGCACCAATGAGAATTCAGTGTGGGCGGAGCTTCACGGCACAATGCAACAAAAGAAAACAAGTGACCAACAAATTGTTTGTTGCTTGCCATGTCGCAGACATAGGGACAGATTTACTAAACAGGGCAAATTAGAGCAAGAGCGCAATCCCATAAAAGTGCCGATGAGAGAGGAAAGCTCTGCAAGTGATCTATTGATGACACACACATTAAAGACGACAGACACAGCGGATCATTTCCATAATGACCAACGCAATATACCAGTTAGTGTCTGGTTTAAGACATGCTAATTTTGGACGGTAAAAATTCTGCAAACACTAGTAAATTGATGAGTGCAAACATTAGTAAATCATTTTGCATGAATCAAAATTCTCTCTTCGCATAAATTTTGTGCCTGAAAGGGAAACATCTCGGTTACGTATGTAACCCTAGTTCCCTGAATAGGGAACGAGACGCTGCATCAAACGCTGTGGGAACGCCCCTGCGTGAGTGCGTCATGAAGCACGTATGGAATCAGTCCAATGGAGAGACGGAACGTCACAGGCGGGTGACGTCATCGACCAGGAAACTATAAAGCACCCCAGAATCACAACCACGTCAGCTTCTGATAGACTGAAGCAAGTCGATCACAGGCAGGGAGACGCAGCGTCTCGTTCCCTATTCAGGGAACTAGGGTTACATACGTAACCGAGACGTTCCCTTTCAAGGGAACTCGATCAGCGTCAAACGCTGTGGGAATGCTAATACCCACGTCGCCATAAATGCAAGTGTCCGTCCGTGTGAAGTCAGAGCGCACATTCAGACGAAAGCACCTGCGGCCCAGGAGTGGAGCTGAAGTCCAGGTCATAAAACCTAATGAATGTGTGCGGTGAGGACCAGCCTGCCACATCACAGACATCATGAAGGGAAACTCCTGATAATAGACCTTTAGAAGCAGCCATACTCCTAGTCGAGTGAGCTCATACAGCCAAGGGTGAAGGCTGACCAGCCGACTCGTAAGCAAGTGAGATAGCCTCAACCACCCACTTGCTCATCCTCTGCTTAGATGCAGGACACCCTTTCCTGGGAAAGGAGGAGTCAGAAAAGGAGGAGGACAAAAACCTGCAGAACTATAGGTCTAACAATATTAGTAGGGACCTTAGGAACGTAAGGAAAAGCCTTAACCATACCAGGCAAAAAATCCAGGCACAAGGGAGAAACCTAGAGTGCTTGAATGTCTCCAATTCTTTTGAGAGACGAGATAGCAAGAAGAAAGCTAGTTTTTAGAGTGATGAACTTCTCAGAAACTTCTTCAATGAGCTTGAAAGGAGCTAGGGAGAGACCTTCTAATACAATGGCCAAATCCCAGGTCGGCACCCTCATGTGTACTGCTGGCCTCGAAGTGCCACAAAGAAAACGTGTTATAAGTGGGTGTCTCCCCAAAGAAACTCCACTTAAAGGGACGTGGTAAGCAGCTAGTGCTGCCACGTACACCTTCAGTGTGGAGGGGGATAGCCCTGTGGAGGGGGATAGCCCTGTGGAGAGGGATAGCCCTGTGGAGAAGCGCTCCTGCACGGACTCCAGCACTGCACCCACCGGCAGTTAACTGGGTCCAGCTGGTGTTCTCCACACCAGGAAGTGAATAATTTTCACTTCAAGGCATATAACTACCTCGTGGACGGAGCTCTGGAATGGAGGATGGTCTCAACAACCTCGGTTGAGAGACCTGAATTAATGAGCTGTGCCCCCTCAGAGGCCAAGCCCACAGTTTCCACAGTTCTGGGCGGGGGTGAAGGATCATCCCACTCGCCTGAGAGAGAGGGACACTAGGTCCGCAAACCATACTCGGGCCGGCCAGAACGGGGCCACCAGAAGGAGACTGACCTCGTCCCGGCGAACCCTTTCCAGAACTCCTGGGAGCAGAGCAATCGGGGGAAATGCATACAGACGTGACCTCGGCCAGGGCTGCACCATAGCGTCCAGCCCCGACTGAGGGAGAACCACAGATGACAGTGTGATGTCTCCTTGGAAGCAAATAGGTCCATCTCGGCGTGACCAAAACTCTCAAACAGCAGCTCCACCACTTTGGGATGGAGTCTCCATTCCCCGGGCCTCAGCCCCTGTCTCGACAGGAAGTCTGCCCCCTGATTTAAATACCCGGAGATATAAAAGAAAGAAGTTTCCCCTGGGTCCATAGGAGGATCTGGCGAGCCAGCTTGTAAAACGGCCGCAAACACAGACCCCCTTGATGGTTTATATAAGAGACCACCCGCTGTGTTGTCGGAATGAACAAGCACATGATGGCCCCTCAGGTCTGGGAGTAAGTGTTTCAGGGCCTGAAACACTGCCAACATTTCTAGACAGTTTATGTGCCACGAGAGATGCTGGTCCTGCCACAGACCTTGGGGGCCGGGCGACCACTCATGATCGCCTCTCAACCTGTGAGGGAAGCTTCTGTCGTTAGCGTTACACGACGACAAAGAGTTCCCAGCACGGGTCCTTGGGACAGGAACAAAGGTTCTTTCCACACGAAGGCAGCGCCACGTGACTTTGACTGTGCGGAGTGGGTTTCCCCTCGGGAAGAACCCCTTGGTTCTGAGCCACCACTGTAATGGTCTTATATACAGCAGGCCGCAAGGTATAACGTTGGATGCTGCTATCAGATCTAACGGTCTCTGAAACTGCTTTACAGTGAGCAACTGGTCTAGCTTCACTTGTTTCACGGCTGAGAGAATCGAAGCGATACGAGTAGGAGACAGCATCGTCTGCAGTCTGCATCATCGTCAAATCCCATATAACATCCAGAAAAGTGGTCCTCTGTGATGGAGATAGCACACTTTTCTTGGCGTTTAGCTTCAACCCAGCTTCTAGATATGAGCAAGGACGACATCTCAATGCCGAACCGTTTGCTGCTCCGATTGAGCTAGAATCAACCAATCATCGATGTAATTTAGAATGCGAATGCCCTGGAGGTGCAGTGGAACTAGCGCTGCATTCATGCACTTCGTGAATGTGCGGGGTGATAAAGCTAGACCAAACGGAAGAACCCGATATTGGTACGCTTCGCCCCCAAAAGCGAACCTCAGGAACTTCCTGTGTTGGGGGACGATGGAAATATGAAAGTATGCGTCCTTTAGATCTATCGTGACAAACCAGTCCTCGGACCTGATTTGTGACAGAATATTTTTGAGAGTTAGCATTTTGAACTTGAGCTTCCCTACTGAGCGATTTAACAGGCACAGATCTAAAATTGGACGCAACCCCCCATCCTTCTTTGGAACGACGAAGTACCGGCTGTAATAACCTGACTCCTGGCTGGGAGGAGGAACCCGTTCTATAGCCTCCTTTTGCAGGAGTGTTTTTACCTCCTGTTTCCATTACCAGAGCCTGCTCGGGGCCCACCACTGTGGGTAGGAGCCTTCTGAATTGAGGTTGACGAGACCTGAACTGAATAGCGTAACTGTTTTCGATCGTTTGCAGGACCCACTGAGATATTTTTGGAAGGCTTTTCCCCTCTGCCAGAAAATCTAAGGGTACCAGTCTCTTGAAACTGGCCTCTAGGATATTTTGAGCAGCAAACAGAGCGCGCTGTAATGGCGCACTACCAGGGAACAACTGGTTTGACTACTGTGAGTCCCTCCTCAGAGGGAGCGAGCGCCCCTTGGGAAAACGCTCACTGGGACCGACTAAGCCCCGGCATAAAGACAGGATTGGCAGAATGGGCCCCTGAGGGCACCGAGAGAGAGTGGGCACCGTATAATGCGGTGAACTCCTTTCTCTCGCGGTGGGGACTAGCCTCAGCATCCTGACGCTGGTGGCGTCAGGACTTCTTAGACGAAAACACCTTGGCCATAATAACTGTCCTCAGATCAGTTTTGCTCGAAGACTTCGGCTGAGAGTGCCGCGTCGCGCCCCACTCTCTTGTTGGGGGAGCGCAAGACACGACACTCTGCTTTTGCTGCGCCCGATGCTAGTCAACGGCTGGGACTGCTCCCGCCCAGCAGTCCCTGGGACATGAACTCGGCCGGCGCCTGCCTTTTCTCTGCTTGGAACCTATCAATGACCGCGTTGGCGGAGTCACCGAATAGGCCAGCAGGGGAGAGAAAGGCGTCCAGAAGGAAGGTCTTTTCTTTCTCCTTCATTCCTGAGAGGTTCAGCCAGAGATGTCTCTCTGCGGCCACCAGGGCTGCCATAGAACGGCCCATTGACTTGGCCGACTCCTTGGTGGCACGTAGAGATAAATCTTCTGCCTGACGCAATTCTTGAATTACGTCAGTGCTGACCTCCTCACTCTCGGTCATGTCCTTTAATAGGTCGGCCTGGTATGCCTGCAGTATGGACATAGTGTGCAGGCATGCCGTGGCCTGACCTGCCGCCGAATAAGCCTTATCCACCAAAGCCGAAGTGTTTCTTAAAGGCTTGGTTTCTTAATGCCGGTGCTTTGAAAGACAATGCCGATTCAGCAGAGAGATGGCTCGCAAGCGTCTCTTCAGCCTTAGGCACTGCCCCATAACCATAGTGTTTATCCCCCACAAACTTCGACACCTCGGAGTGGTGGTCTGGAAAAACGGCAAGCACCGGCGTGGAGGTTGCATACGGGAAGGCAGAAAGCGTTCATCAAGCTTACTCTTAGACCTAGACTCCTGCCTAACTGCTGGCCACTTAATGCTTAATTTTGCAACAGCACGAGTACGCACCTGCATCAGCTCCTCACTCTCTGGAGACTGAAGTGACGAGTCTCCAGTATCTCCTGTCTCGATACGCAGAACCTCCGCTGAGCGTGCTTCCAGACCCTGAACTAAGGCACTGGATCTGACAGGTGAAGGCTGAGATAGGGCGGGGCCCGTCTCAAACCCCTCTGTCAGATCCATTTGCGAATCCCATGATTGAAGTCACTGTTCTGCCTCGGCAGAAGCGGGACCTGAACCGCGAGGAGCGCGAACCGAACCACTCTCCTCGAAGAGTGATCGGCGTGAGTGGAGGGTTCTTAGTGGAAACCGCTCGCAATGCTCAAAATCAGCCCCCTCAAGAGCCGACTGGGAATGCTGCACTCCCAAACAAACAACACATAGTTGGTGTGTATTCCCACCCATGAGATATCGAGTGCAAGGAGGAACACACCTCCTATATAGTTGTTCGCTCGCCATAATATAGATCGTCTCTTTTTTTTTTGTGTGTGCGTGTGAAAAAACTCCTGCCTAGTGAAACTAAGGACAGACAAAAAACACTTTAGGACAATGATTCACACAGAGCGCTTGCTGAAGGCACAGAAGCTGACGCGGTTGTGATTCTGGGGTGCTTTATAGTTTCCTGGTCGATGATGTCAACCGCCTATGACGTTCCGTCTCTCCTTTGGACTGATTCCGTACGTGCTTCATGACGCACTCACGCAGGGTGTTCCCAAAGCGTTTGACGCAGCTCGAGTTCCCTTGAAAGGGAACTCCTACAAATGCATATGCAATAACATCAGCTGCAAAAATAACTCTGTCCACACATATTCAGCGCTAATTTTACACTGCGTGTCTTTAGTACATCCTGACAGTAGTTTTTAAATGCCAAAAGAGGGTTTTTGCTGGCACAGTGTAACTGATCTGAGCGCAGTGGCTGTGAAGGATACTGAAGAGAAGAACGATGTGAGTCTCTGCCACAAACTGAGCCTGACTGCTGCCGTGGATGTAACTCTGAAACCAAAGAGAGACACATTACTGTGGATTATCATTTGACATAAAACCCTGTAGATGTGAGAACTTAATGGGATAGTTTGTGACCTGAGGGGGCTGTGATGTTATCAATCATAACTGTGGATGTTTACTGACAAGCACCAGAAACAAGCCTTTCTGACTGAGGGTGGAAAAATGTCAAGTTTTGCCAATATAGAACCGCTTTTTATTCAATAACTTTAATATCAAAAGTAAATCTCAAGGAACATTAAGAAGATTTATTGCTTTCAGTTTATGGATGTTAGCTTTATTCAAGACAAAATAAACTTTTCTCAAATGGACAAATTTAAGAGTTACAGTCTTTCTCATCCAGGAAACTGGAGCAAAAATACTGAGGACTCAACTTTTGTCCAATCAAATGCTCTCTAGAATGATTTAAAACGGGTGACAAACTTTCAATATGACACGCATCAACACAGCAAAGAAAACTGGGATTGTCAAGCCATTTCATGGTGTCTTTAAAATATAAAACCAAACGTGAGGTAAAGAGTGTAACCAACCACTTGGCCAGTGTTCGGGTTCTTGTGAGCGTATGGAGGTCCTCGGATGTGGTTCCACATTTGACCCGATGTCATGATCAAAACAAAACACTGGAGAGAGAGAGAGAGGTTGTTCATGTTTAGTGAATTTATACTTTTTTTTTTTTACAACAATACAATAGAACACACACACAAAAAAAAACAGGAGAAAAAAGTGGGGAGAAAAAAATGCTGCCAATCACAATCAATGTAATCTATAGTTTTCACATTCAAAAATAGAGAAATGAATACCTAAATTGTAATGTATTTAATGACATCTAGTATATAGCAGGTATCAACAATTTCAATGACAATGTCTAAATAGGGTTTTCACAGACATCAAGACAATACTCACTCCTCTACCTCTAAAAGCCTATAATAATTATTATTATAAAGGGAACATTTCAAATTAGACTTGTGCTTTTTCTTGCTACGGTGGCCATTTTTCCATTGCCATGTGTTCTAATAGTAAATTTAACCTAATTGTTTAGTTTTCCAGTGTTGAAGATTAGTTTTCTAAGCAAATAGTAGAACAATATTAAACTAATTTTACACAGTGAGGTGTGGCATCAATCTCTGAAGATCTCCCAATAAACGCTAATGATACTTTAATCTTAATAATAATGAACAATTTCTCTGAAACTTGCAACCAAAATTTTTTAATGCTGGTACAATGCCATTACGAATGGAGGTACGAGTCTTGACTATTAAGATTACATTGAACTACTAGTTACAGCACGAAATTAACATGGATGAACATTAGAAGGCATGTTGAAAGATACAGTATAATTTACTGAAATGAATCCTGTCTCATGTCATCGCTCAATCAGTGTTTCAACGGGGAAAGATGTCAATAAAACAGCTTGTAGGCTAAACTTAACATTACATTTACCTCAAGAAAGCTATTTAATGTCCATGAACTCTTTAGTTAGCTAGGAAAAATAACTCTAGAAAGGAGCATTTTGCTAAATATAGGCACAGTATTACATACTAATTATATTGTTACTGAACCTGTGAGTGATGTCTTCAATAGCCTATTTAATGTAAGTTTGAATAAATCTGGCATGAAAACAAGTTATTAAAGTTTATTGTCATTTAAATGTTTACATTTCACCAATAAGCTGAAGTATGAAAAATGTGCAATTTAAATGTTTGTACAACTCAGTTGTCTATCAAATAAGTTAGATTAATTAATGAGTTATTTTAGTTTTTTTGTCCAAGTGCATCCTGAATTTTCGGTCTCGGCTCTGAATTTTGGTTTCGCTGCATCCCTGTAATGAAACATAAAGGTCAAGGTCCCACCAGTGCAGAGAAAGCCCAGACGTTCTTGTTGAACAGGAACTCCAGGTTGTTTCTGCGCAAGTAAGCCAGACTGCCGATGAACGCCAGCAGCAGACCCAGCATCAGCGGCCCGGCGTAGCTCGGAGGCCTGATCACCCGGATCTGAAGGACACACACCAGCCTGTCAAACACTGACTTGACTCTTCTGTGTGTGTGTGTGTGTGTGTGTGTGTGTGTGTGCTGGAGTCTTACGTGGACGTCTGTGCGGTCCGCCACCCATCGGGCCAGTTGCTCCGCGGCGAAGCCTCGCACCTGCAGCTCGTACGTGTCCGCGCGCTTGGGCTTACCTTTGGCCGGGAAGTTGATGAATGTCGGAGCCGAGTTCATGTTCAGCTGAAGAGGACATCACCAGAATGACGTTACTATTAGGGATGGGCATGATTAATCGACGATCGATTATTGATCATTAAGAATTTCGTCGATCACGTTAATTTGTTATCGATTATCATTAAACTAATGCTGCTGCGTTGCGTAGTGTGAGTGGAAAGTGAACGTGTTCCCCGGGCTGGTCAAGTTAGCGCGGAGGTACCTGTGCATCCGGCAACGTCAGTCCCCTCAGAGCGGGTGTTTTCAGCGGCTGGACTGAAGCCTTGTTAACACTCGACGCGTCCGCTCGAGCGCGAAGGTGAGCGCGGCAAAAATGACGTCATTGCGGTATTCGGTGTTTCACAGGCGAGCGCGTCGAGTATAAACGCCTCGTCTGTTTGGGGAGGTGCGCGCGCAGTCTGTGGAGACTCGCGCTGCAGAGCCAGGCGAAGGTGTAAACGAGGCTTGACGGTCAGGTTGCGGTCGCGTCTGACCTCAGATCATGTCATCAACATGCTTATCTTTCTCACCAAAATCAGTAGACTGGTGTAGAAGTTGTATGTGAGTTACTAGTTATTTTTTATGAGGCTTTGTTAAGTAGCCTAGCCGAATTGATTGTTACAGTAGGTAGGCTAATCTCTCTCACCCTCTTTCTCGACTCCGTTCTTGGATAGTTCTGAGTTACATTTTGACAAAACCTGTCAGATCTAAGTATTATTATGTTTTTGGTTAAGTTATTGTTTAAAATGATTTTTTTTATTATTTATTATTTTGGAACAAACGAAGGTCTCTGTTTAAGAACGCCAACTCGCAGCTGCAGGTTCCGTTGCTTCCGAGCACCGCAGCGCATATATCTTCAAGTTTAGCCTAACCGAACGTCCAGTTTTACTGCCACAAGTTGATCATCTTGTAATAAAGACCTAATCGAGGAAAAACGCACTGTATTTTTGTATTTTCATTGCATTTTTAATTTATAAAAAGTATATAATATAAAAATAAATAATGAATTTGAATATAAAAATATGAATGATTAATCGATAGTCGATCGTTAATTCTCCCGACGATCGACTAAGAAAATTTAATCGAATGCCCATCCCTAGTTACTATTACAAGAATTTTCATTCTTCATGTCAACATGAATCAAAATTTACCCTATTTGTTTTCTTATTACACATTACTGGTCTTATTGATGTAATATCTTGCTTTCCCTCTAAAACAACTTTACTTTTACAATGACATCACCTAGTCCTTGCGAGCAACTGGTTAATGTTAAACAACCGGCGTATTATAGCTATAGTCATCGCATTTAGGTCTGGCTCTATTCAGATATGTATATTATGCACTTTTTCAATCAATTTCCAATATAATATCTAATATAAAGTCCTCCCAGAAACTTTTTTTTCACTTGGAGATAAAGAACTGTTGAAATGTCTTAGGCACGTTAGTATTTTCTCCCCAAAAATGATTTTGAGCCAGTTATTTATATTATTTGCTGTAGATTGTCAGTAGGAAATATCAGTTTACATTTCCAAACATTCCTTTTCCATCAAAGGGTAAATAAACACTAAAACAACTTTTTTTAGTTAATGATCTGTAGGAATGGAGCTTCATAAATGCTGTTCATTGATTCCAGTAAATTGTTTGACATTTGGGTATAAAGTGTTTTAATTCTACAATGTATGGTGTAAAAACGTCTGAGTGCTGCCCTCTTCAGGTTGAACGGTGGCTACTGCAGTTGAATTTTCCTATTGGATGTTTGCAGTGGTACGTGACGTAGCGGTTCCAGGTGACGTAGGCAGTTTCCATACAGAGAGATGCGTCTCAGGTGCACGCCCCCCCTCCGCTGGGCTCTTTTCCAGCATTTTTCAAATATTGCCAGTGGGTGGAGTCAGGCTCTGACCAGGGGTTTAGTTACCCTTTAAAGGTCCCATATTGTAAAAAGGCTCATGAATATTAATTTGACAGGCCAAAATCGACCTGTTCTTGGCAGAGCTCCTGATAAAGGAGCTGCAATAATATATTGAGATGGTTTTTGGTACACATACCGCAAATATATATTCTTAAGGACATTAAAACCTAAAATAAAACTTCAGAAAGTTGTACATATGGGACCTTTAATTGTAATAATCCAGTGAGATTTTGGTATGCAGGAGTCTGACGGTATCTGATCTCATCGAGTTTGTCCGTCTGTGATTACATGAAGAAACAGAAAAAAAACTGAGACTAAATCCAGAAGAACTACGGCAACGTCTCCAAGACTCTTGAGGAAACTTTCCTGCAAAGCTCGTGTAAAAATGATTTAAAGAGAGGATTCTATCAAAAATAATGTCATAAATAGATTTTATCTATCATTTAACTTCTATTAACTAAATCAAATCAATATTTGGAGAGCACCCTTTGCTTTAAAACAGCTTGTGTCCAGGTACACTTGCACACAGTTTTTCAGGTAGCTTTGCAGGAAGCTTTCTTCATAAGATGTTGCCACATTTCTTCTGGATTTAGTCTCAGTTTTTTCTGTTTCTTCATGTAAACACAGGTGATGATGTTGAGATCAGATACCTGCTGTTGTCAGACTCCTGCTTACAAAAATCTCACTGGATTATTACAATTACTGGCAACAGGAATGTTTGGAAATGTAAACTTATATTTCCTACTGACACACTTCAGCAAAATATATAAATAACTGTCTTAAAACCATTTCTTAGGGGCAAAAATACAAACGTGCCTAAGACATTTGCACAGTACTGTATATCACATACTGAAAATGCCACTTTATGTAACCCTGTAGAAGAGTAAGGTATGAGGTGGAGAACAAAGATAAAATAAATTCAGGATGGTTACCATCTGGAAAACATCTGAGCCTTCATCAAAATCCACCATTGCAAAGAAAATCCGGTTAGTAAATGCACTCGAATAACGCCAAGAGTTCGCGAGGATCTGGTATTCTTCATCTGCCTGTCTGAAAACGAAAGAAAAAAACAACACAAAAAATTACTTAATTTCCATACATAAATATCAAGTTTGTTTAATGCAATTAATTTAGTGCACAGGTTTTGAATGTGAAGCTTTTTTGTGCAACAACAACAAATGGAAATGCAAAAAGAAAGATTAACTTTGCTTTTCGAATGCTCGCCTCACCTGCCATTGGCTGGAAAAACACTGGTTGAGTAAATTACTGTCTCAAATGACACTTACACTCTTGTGGACTTAAAATGGCCATCATGTGCACATCCACTTGACTTGAAAATCCTATTTCTTATTTAACTACCATGTACTAACCTTTACATTAATCATTTGATTTGAAACAATGCACTTATTGTGTACATGTTTTTACATTGTACTTATTTTTAAAAAACACCTGCATATAAATACAACTGAAACTAAATTCTGTAATTAGATATATACACAACTACTTTGTTGACCATTCCCTTTCCATTTAACCCAGCCATAAACCTATCCATTAGGGGTGTAACGATACCCTCATGTCACGATTCGATACATATCACGATACTGAACTCACAATACGATATTAAATGAACAGTAACCCAAAGCACAGGACAATAGAGACATCAGAGTAAAAATATTCATGATTCTGAAGATGAAAATACAGAATTATTTTAGACGAATATTTGCACTCTGTCACTGACTAGATATATTTAAAATAATGTAAGCCACTTTTTAATGGTAACATCAGACATTTGCCATTATCACGACCCACAAATATTCCCCCATTGCATTATTATACATTATATCCAACATTATTTATAGTAGTTTAATGTAGTACTGACACTAAAACTCTGAAAACTTGAATTTTCTTTCTCACACAGTCGTTTTTATTTATCAAACCTGTCCTAACCTTACCCATATCCACCCCAATAGAAGCACTACAGTTTTGCAATATAACATCAACATAACAGTGGCGAGCAGGACGAGTGGTGTGACTGATGATGAGCAACAGCTGCGCGACGCACCGCTCTCGTATCTCTCACGGAGGAGCGGCGACAGTGAAGAGTGAGAGAGGACCAGGCCTGGACTGTTTTATCTGATGTTGTGTTTTATTATGCGCGACGCACCGCTCTCGTATCTCTCACGGAGGAGCGCGGCAGTGAAGAGTGAGAGAGGACCAGGCCTGCACTGTTTTATCTGATGTTGTGTTTTATTATGCGCGACGCACCGCTCTCGTATCTCTCACGGATGAGCGCGGCAGTGAAGAGTGAGAGAGGACCAGGCCTGGACTGTTTTATCTGATGTTGTGTTTTATTATGCGCGACGCACCGCTCTCGTATCTCTCACGGAGGAGCGGCGGCAGTGAAGAGTGAGAGAGGACCAGGCCTGCACTGTTTTATCTGATGTTGTGTTTTATTATGCGCGACGCACCGCTCTCGTATCTCTCACGGAGGAGCGGCGGCAGTGAAGAGTGAGAGAGGACCAGGCCTGGACTGTTTTATCTGATGTTGTGTTTTATTATGCGCGACGCACCGCTCTCGTATCTCTCACGGAGGAGCGGCGACAGTGAAGAGTGAGAGAGGACCAGGCCTGCACTGTTTTATCTGATGTTGTGTTTTATTATGCGCGACGCACCGCTCTCGTATCTCTCACGGAGGAGCGGCGGCAGTGAAGAGTGAGAGAGGACCAGGCCTGGACTGTTTTATCTGATGTTGTGTTTTATTATGCGCGACGCACCGCTCTCGTATCTCTCACGGAGGAGCGGCGATAGTGAAGAGTGAGAGAGGACAGGGCCTGCACTGTTTTATCTGATGTTGTGTTTTATTATGCGCGACGCACCGCTCTCGTATCTCTCACGGAGGAGCGGCGACAGTGAAGAGTGAGAGAGGACCAGGCCTGGACTGTTTTATCTGATGTTGTGTTTTATTATGCGCGACGCACTGCTCTCGTATCTCTCACGGAGGAGCGGCGACAGTGAAGAGTGAGAGAGGACCAGGCCTGCACTGTTTTATCTGATGTTGTGTTTTATTATGCGCGACGCACCGCTCTCGTATCTCTCACGGAGGAGCGGCGGCAGTGAAGAGCGAGAGAGGACCAGGCCTGCACTGTTTTATCTGATGTTGTGTTTTATTATGCGCGACGCACCGCTCTCGTATCTCTCACGGAGGAGCGGCGGCAGTGAAGAGTGAGAGAGGACCAGGCCTGGTCTGTTTTATCTGATGTTGTTATTTATTATGCGTGACGCACTGCTCTCGTATCTCTCACGGAGGAGCGGCGGCAGTGAAGAGTGAGAGAGGACCAGGCCTGGTCTGTTTTATCTGATGTTGTGTTTTATTATGCGCGACGCACTGCTCTCGTATCTCTCACGGAGGAGCGGCGGCAGTGAAGAGTGAGAGAGGACCAGGCCTGGTCTGTTTTATCTGATGTTGTTATTTATTATGCGTGACGCACTGCTCTCGTATCTCTCACGGAGGAGCGGCGGCAGTGAAGAGTGAGAGAGGACCAGGCCTGGACTGTTTTATCTGATGTTGTGTTTTATTATGCGCGACGCACCGCTCTCGTATCTCTCACGGAGGAGCGGCGACAGTGAAGAGTGAGAGAGGACCAGGCCTGGACTGTTTTATCTGATGTTGTGTTTTATTATGCGCGACGCACCGCTCTAGTATCTCTCACGGAGGAGCGGCGGCAGTGAAGAGTGAGAGAGGACCAGGCCTGCACTGTTTTATCTGATGTTGTGTTTTATTATGCGCGACGCACTGCTCTCGTATCTCTCACGGAGGAGCGGCGACAGTGAAGAGTGAGAGAGGACCAGGCCTGCACTGTTTTATCTGATGTTGTGTTTTATTATGCGCGACGCACCGCTCTCGTATCTCTCACGGAGGAGCGGCGGCAGTGAAGAGCGAGAGAGGACCAGGCCTGCACTGTTTTATCTGATGTTGTGTTTTATAATGCGCGACGCACCGCTCTCGTATCTCTCACGGAGGAGCGGCGACAGTGAAGAGTGAGAGAGGACCAGGCCTGCACTGTTTTATCTGATGTTGTGTTTTATTATGCGCGACGCACCGCTCTCGTATCTCTCACGGAGGAGCGGCGGCAGTGAAGAGTGAGAGAGGACAAGGCCTGCACTGTTTTATCTGATGTTGTGTTTTATTATGCGCGACGCACCGCTCTCGTATCTCTCACGGAGGAGCGGCGACAGTGAAGAGTGAGAGAGGACCAGGCCTGGACTGTTTTATCTGATGTTGTGTTTTATTATGCGCGACGCACCGCTCTCGTATCTCTCACGGAGGAGCGGCGACAGTGAAGAGTGAGAGAGGACCAGGCCTGGACTGTTTTATCTGATGTTGTGTTTTATTATGCGCGACGCACCGCTCTCGTATCTCTCACGGAGGAGCGGCGGCAGTGAAGAGTGAGAGAGGACCAGGCCTGCACTGTTTTATCTGATGTTGTGTTTTATTATGCGCGACGCACTGCTCTCGTATCTCTCACGGAGGAGCGGCGACAGTGAAGAGTGAGAGAGGACCAGGCCTGCACTGTTTTATCTGATGTTGTGTTTTATTATGCGCGACGCACCGCTCTCGTATCTCTCACGGAGGAGCGGCGGCAGTGAAGAGTGAGAGAGGACCAGGCCTGCACTGTTTTATCTGATGTTGTGTTTTATTATGCGCGACGCACCGCTCTCGTATCTCTCACGGAGGAGCGGCGGCAGTGAAGAGCGAGAGAGGACCAGGCCTGCACTGTTTTATCTGATGTTGTGTTTTATTATGCGCGACGCACCGCTCTCGTATCTCTCACGGAGGAGCGGCGGCAGTGAAGAGTGAGAGAGGACCAGGCCTGGTCTGTTTTATCTGATGTTGTGTTTTATTATGCGCGACGCACCGCTCTCGTATCTCTCACGGAGGAGCGGCGGCAGTGAAGAGTGAGAGAGGACCAGGCCTGCACTGTTTTATCTGATGTTGTGTTTTATAATGCGCGACGCACCGCTCTCGTATCTCTCACGGAGGAGCGGCGACAGTGAAGAGTGAGAGAGGACCAGGCCTGGACTGTTTTATCTGATGTTGTGTTTTATTATGCGCGACGCACTGCTCTCGTATCTCTCACGGAGGAGCGGCGACAGTGAAGAGTGAGAGAGGACCAGGCCTGCACTGTTTTATCTGATGTTGTGTTTTATTATGCGCGACGCACCGCTCTCGTATCTCTCACGGAGGAGCGGCGGCAGTGAAGAGTGAGAGAGGACCAGGCCTGCACTGTTTTATCTGATGTTGTGTTTTATAATGCGCGACGCACCGCTCTCGTATCTCTCACGGAGGAGCGGCGACAGTGAAGAGTGAGAGAGGACCAGGCCTGGACTGTTTTATCTGATGTTGTGTTTTATTATGCGCGACGCACCGCTCTCGTATCTCTCACGGAGGAGCGGCGACAGTGAAGAGTGAGAGAGGACCAGGCCTGGACTGTTTTATCTGATGTTGTGTTTTATTATGCGCGACGCACCGCTCTCGTATCTCTCACGGAGGAGCGGCGACAGTGAAGAGTGAGAGAGGACCAGGCCTGCACTGTTTTATCTGATGTTGTGTTTTATTATGCGCGACGCACCACTCTCGTATCTCTCATGGAGGAGCGGCGATAGTGAAGAGTGAGAGAGGACAGGGCCTGCACTGTTTTATCTGATGTTGTGTTTTATTATGCGCGACGCACCGCTCTCGTATCTCTCACGGAGGAGCGGCGACAGTGAAGAGTGAGAGAGGACCAGGCCTGGTCTGTTTTATCTGATGTTGTGTTTTATTATGCGCGACGCACCGCTCTCGTATCTCTCACGGAGGAGCGGCGATAGTGAAGAGTGAGAGAGGACAGGGCCTTCACTGTTTTATCTGATGTTGTGTTTTATTATGCGCGACGCACCGCTCTCGTATCTCTCACGGAGGAGCGGCGACAGTGAAGAGTGAGAGAGGACCAGGCCTGGTCTGTTTTATCTGATGTTGTGTTTTATAATGCGCGACGCACCGCTCTCGTATCTCTCACGGAGGAGCGGCGACAGTGAAGAGTGAGAGAGGACCAGGCCTGCACTGTTTTATCTGATGTTGTGTTTTATAATGCGCGACTCACCACTCTCGTATCTCTCACGGAGGAGCGGCGACAGTGAAGAGTGAGAGAGGACCAGGCCTGCACTGTTTTATCTGATGTTGTGTTTTTTTATGCGCGACGCACCGCTCTCGTATCTCTCACGGAGGAGCGGCGACAGTGAAGAGTGAGAGAGGACCAGGCCTGGACTGTTTTATCTGATGTTGTGTTTTATTATTCTAACATTATACTCTCAACAGACATTTACATCGATAGTCGGGCGTTATAATTGATATGCTTTTGGTGAACTGTGGAGTGGATAAAACTGTTTTAATGGTAGGCTAACCAATACCATTGACTCGCGCTAGCCTAGCACCGGCGAACTATGCAACTGGAAGGACTGGGTGAACATTTTCGAAAACTGACTCCACTGGTAAATAACGCACAGGCTAACTTGTAAATGAGGCCCGATGTCCAAAATTCCGAACCACCCCTTTAATTACTCACTTTTTATCAGAGGGAAAAGAGAATCTGGGAATTGTGATAAATGTGGCTTGTCAGAAACAGTTGAACACGTGTTAATTCATTGCACAGAATACAACAGAGAAAGAATCGATTTTACAGAATCATTAAGCTACGTAGGTATTAATATATTATCAGTAAAAAGCATATTTCAAAACGCACAGAAAGAGAAAAGGGTTTTATAGTGCTTTAATGAGGTATCTAAGGGAAACAGGATTGGTTAACAGAATATAGATTAATATAATTATTAATTTTTTTTAAGATAATTTGCGTCACTTTGGTTAACGCTTTACAGTCCTGTCCAGTTGGTGGCAGTAAATGCACCATTTAGCTGGGTTGCCAACCGCCATAAAACTCCGAAAGAAGAAGAAGAAGAAGAAGAAGAAGAGACTTGGAGAGAGAGACCGGTAACGACTCGTGGGTGAACTGGACTGAGACGGAGAGAGTGAGAAAGGAGAATGCTGAGAGCGAGAGTCTTTGAAACCTGAGTAGCGTCTGTTTTGTCCAGCGCGTGGTGCGCATCTTTTGTTTTTGTTTGAGAATTTTGATTTGAATAAAACACCCACAGTCACCTGAAGCCGACCCTGTCCTCTTCCTTCCCTTTATCGGAACATTTCATCCACTACAAACTCCCATTGACTTTCACTGATGAAATGTTCAGATTTTCAAACTCCCCAACTGTCAAAAATTCTAATCTAAACTCCTTGAAGCCCTAGACTCAATCAAACTGCCATTCTATATAGCCTACTATCCAGCTTATTCCTGACGAGTTTACTGCGTTTTGAATTATGGGTGGCACTTCCGGTTTGGGGAACTTCCATTCAAAAAGTCTGAAACAAATCATTTCAAATCATAAGGTTGCCCTACAAATAAAATCTATCCATCAGTTTGACTCAATAAGCTATCCGTTTTCTTTCATGTTTTATTTAAGAATAACATGAGAATAACGTAACACTTGGTATTTTAATGTGACATGTTAACAAGAATATCAATGGCAAGTCCTCTTTTCAGTCACTGCATTCTTTTCCTCATGATTATTTTATTTTTTCCTTTTGCATTCCGCTAAAAAAGGTCAACATATACTGCACATTTGTTTTCTGTTCTCCCGATTGAATTTACAATATTAATAATTCACTGGAATGCACGAAGAATCTCTCTTTTTTTTCTCCCCAAATCCTCAGTTCTCTTTCCAGGTCTGTTTTCACAGGTAAATACAATTTATTATCTGTCAAAATGAGTGAAATCACTTTGAAATAGTATCACGCAATGCTGAAGTAATTGTTTTTTTTGTTTTTTTTTTAAGGCAAGGTATGTTACATAATACAGATTACCACAGTGATATTTAACCGTCCGATTTTGCTATGGAATGATTCAATTTCACGGTTTCGGTGTTATTCATGGTCTTGTTGACGCTTTTACACTTTTAAATGTCCTTTTAATGTTCAACGGTTGAAGGGTGATTAGAATAAAGTAATGTTATTGTACACAGTTTAAAAAATATATGATAGCATCCTTAGAGTTAGTCTTTCACTGATTGTTTACAGCTTAACGGAAGCTACACCCATAATTTGCGCAAAGCCTCATGGGGTGTAAGAATAATGTGGATATGAGCCATTGAGACTCATTTAAACTCATAAACTCATCTATCTATCTACTTCAAACTACTTTAAACTTCAAACTTATTTTAACTTTTAACTGATTTTAACTTCAAACTATTACATTTACTTCATTTAAACTTATAAACTCATGAATTGATACACTTTTAAACTCATACACATAAACTCATGAATTCATACACTTATGAACTCTTAAAATCATACATTAACAAACTCTGAACTCTTAGACTCATTTAATCTTATAAACTTATACACTCATAAACTCATACATTTATAAACTCTTAAACGTTAAACTATTTAAAACAGGGTTCTCAAACTCAACTCACCTGGGGGCCGCTGGAGGTAGAGTCTGGGTCAGGCTGGGCCCCATCAAGTATTACACACAAAAAGGAACACAACAGATCCAATCTTCTCAATCTTTATTATTAACAGTTCTTCAACATGAATGTTTCTTCTGAAAATGAACTGTTCCTCTGAATTTGAACATTCCTTTCTGAACATGAACGATTCTTCATGAACATAGGCTTCTCTTGCCTACTCCTTGCTGCCAGAGACCAAGATATTTCCCATACTGAGCCAACGTATCTCGGTGAAGTAGAGCACATCCTCATATTCTGACTCTATTTCCTCCAAAAAGGCACGGAACTGCCGGTGCTTTAAACCCCTAGATCTGATATGGTTGATGCATTTCACAACAACAGACATCACATTGTCAAACCTCAGGCATTTGCCTCAAAGGGCCTGCTGATGGATAATGCAGTGCAGAGCAATGGACTCTACATTCTCCTCTTCCAGTTTTCTTTGAACAAGTGCCACCAGTCCATTTTTCCTTCCTGACATTGATGGCGCTCCATCGGTTGTTATTCCATTAAACCTCTTCCATGGCAAACCGGCATCCTCTATAGGGCTTGGCGTCTATAGGGCTTGGCGTGACGTCACTACTTGGCATGGCCGCCATTTTGATTGCCTCCTTTACTACTACTCGGACTACTGCGCACTGTTTATAGACGTACTCCCTCTCAGTTTTGCATAACAGACATCTTCGGCTACCTTGTTTGTGGTGTGAGCGCCTACACTTCAGAACAGTTCCGAAGCTACAAGTCATTGGAGTCTCATGTGCAGTTCACAAATGGATGGGTTCAGGAGCTGCAGATCATAAAGCTAACAAAGCGAGTTGTGAAGCTAACGTTAGGTCTAACGTGACTTTGCTTACAGATTGGCGTGAAATCGTTCTCTCACAACAACCACGCTGTTATCTTAAAAAGGACAAAATCACGCTAAGGTTGCCTTCAAGTAAGCAAAACGATGCTTTGAAAACATCTGTTTCACTGGAAGGGCAAGGGGGTAGCAACAGGACAACAGCAAGTTACAGAGACTGACAGGTCCGATGGGAGGGACAACATTAATGTTATGAGAGTATTAAAATACGGGATATTTTACAGGAAAATACTAAAACGGGAAGACAGCAGGAAAAGAGCTCATATAAAAAACTGGAGGGTTGACAGCTATTAACTACACTTTTGAAACACATAGTTAACAGCAGCTAGGTGGAGCTCAGCTTACCTTTGTCCGGATTACTGTGTTCCCACTGTTTGCCGCTGGCATTATGATCTGCAGCTCCTGAACCCATCCATTTGTGAACTGCACATGAGACTCCAATGACTTGTAGCTTCGAACTGTTCTGAAGTGTAGGCGCTCACACCACGAACAAGGTAGCCGAAGAGGTCTGTTATGCAAAACTGCGGCAGCAAATCCTTGTCGGTGCTCCACTCTTTGTTGGAAATTTCATATGGATCCAAACCGTTAATAGTGCCGATTTTGTCCACATACCGGTCCTTGGCTTCCCTTTTTAACGTATTCCGGTAAATTCCAGATCCTTTTAGGGATCTTAACATCTTTTTTTCTTTCTCCCAACTCTGCTTCTTCTCGTTCGACTTGCTGTATGTTTACATTCGCGAGGCCATCAATATGGCCGCCATGTCCCAGAATGCAACGTGGCGTCCAAGCCCCATAGCACCCCACAGCTGGCGGAATATCTCCTGAGCGGTGGTCTGACCATGCAGTGGAATCACAGCGAGCAACTCCTCGATCACTTCAAAATTGTCGTCAACACCACAGACATAATACTGCGAGCTGAGCAGTGTCAGTGTTGTCCGTGCTCTCATCAAGAGCGACTGAGTATGCACAAAAACGTTTGGCTTTCTCACGCAGTTGATCATATATTTTTTCTGACAGGTCAGAAATGGACTCTGCCACTGTGTTTGCTGAAAGGCTTATGTTGCTAATCTGACCCTTTTTTTTCCGGACAGACTTTACTTGCAGCTAGTAACATGCACTTTTTGATGAACTTTCCGGCCTTAGCAATCATCTCACTTACCACGTAGCTAGCTTCGACTGCTGCTTCATTCTCTTTGTCTGCTTTCTTGAATAAATCTTGTTGCCTCAATAGACATTTTTTAAGATTGGCGACCCGGTTCTTTCTCTCGTCATCTCCCTGGTATTTTGTATACTCCTCAGCATGTCTAGTTGAGTAATGACGTCGGATGTTACATTCCTTGTACACCGCAACTTTCTCTGTGCATATGAGACACGTACGGGTGCCCCTATGCTCGACAAAAAAATATTCCGTCTCCCACTTTTCCTGAAATTGCCTGTGCTCGTCGCCAACTTTTCTCTTCATGGTGCGTTTTGAGAGGGACATTGACTGGAACTGGGTGATGGCATATATTTTCTGTCCACTTGGTGTCACTCCGGAACGTGTTTCACCCAAGTGACTAATACTTCCCCAGGTACTTTGCGGTTGGCTTGACAAGCATTGACAACATACGCCCCCGGAAGCTGTCACGAGACTATCTATGGTAGTGTACCCACCTAATGTTGACCTTTTTTAGCGGAATGCAGAAGGAAAAAATAAAATAATCATGAGAAAAAGAATTCAGTGACTGAAAAGAGCCCTTGCCATTGATATTCTTGTTAACATTTCACATTAAAATACCAAGTGCTACGTTTTCCAAATTTTTAATTGTTCAGGTTGGGCACCAGACAGTTTAAAAAAATGACCAACAAATGATATTTTCAAATGAAATATTCTGTTAACCACCCTTATGGGAAGAAGAAAGAAACAGAAATGTTTCACAGGAGTCTTTTAATTTCCTTAAGTCTGTTCACATTTTATAGCAACAACAATAACAAAAAATAAATAAATATTTCAGTCTCTTAGTGTCCAGAAACACGCCCTTAGAAATGAGCAAATGAAAAGATTCTTTACAAATGAAATACCGGCGTGTTTGCACACAGGCCGTCAAGGTTCAACAGTAGGCCTTTAAAAAAAATAATAACAAAAAGGTGTCTCCAAAAATCATCCCAAAATATGAGTAAATATAGAGAGATCGGTAACCATGAGGGCGCGGGGAAGACTGCATGCTCCTTATACCTTTTGGTTTTGGTGATCACACGTCGAAAAAAAGTCGCAGAAGATTTCAGCTCGTTTGTTACTCTCTTCCTCCATGCACGCACGTCCCTTCTCCATCATTTCACTATGCAGAAATTCCAACGCATTCTCATCCTTTGGCGTCATATGTGACGTCATATGACAAAACGGCGAAATACTACGCACATGGCACCCTTTATCGTCAATATAACACGCACTGTGATGGGTAGGTTTAGGTGTGGGGTAGGGTCTGCGTCTCATATTCACGCTAAAGGATGCCAGTCAACTTTATGACGCTTTGGGTTCGCGTGTTATATTCACGCTAGAGGGTGCCATGTGCGTAGTATTTCACCGTTTTGTCATATGGCGTCACATATGCCGCCAAAGGATGAGAACGGGCTCGAAATTCAGACTTTCCACATGTAAAATAATCCCACAAAGTACCTTCACAACACGCTGAAACAACGTCTCATTTCCCCTGACTTTTCCAGACGCTGCTTCCAAATTTCCCGACCAGGCTCTCGCTTCCGCTTCTCTACTTCCTCTTTTCTTTTCCTCTCAATCACCCAAACCCCTCCTCTTCTTGTTACCGTATTTAGTTTTTCGTTGGTACAAATTCTAATAACTGTTATGAAGTTGTGTAGGTTTTCATTTAGTGTTATTTACAACCCCAAATCAGAAAAAGTTGGGACATTTTGTAAAATGCAATAAAATCAAGAATATGTGATTTGTTCATTCTATTTAACCTTTTTTTAGCTGACAAAAGTACAAAGAAAAGTTTTCCAATATTTTAACTGACCAACATAATTGTATTTTGTAAATATGAACAAATTTTGATTTTGATGGCTGCAACACACCCCAAAAAAGTTGTGACAGAGGCATGTTTACCACTGTGTCACTTCACCTTTCCTTTTAATTACACTTTTTAATCATTTGGGAGTTGAGGATACTAATTGTTGGAGTTTTGCTATTGGAATATTTGCTCAATCTTGTCTGATACAAGACAGCCGCTCAACAGTCTGTGGTCATCGTTGCCTGATTCTCCTTTTCATGTTGGGTCATACATTTTCCATAAGAGACAGATCTGGACTGCAGTAAACAGGCAGACACATCCCTTCTATGGTGCAGAGTGTCTAGAAACCACTCAGTTTTAGCACGTGCAGAATGAGGCCTGGCATTGTCTTGCTTCCCAGGGAAGATGTCATCTTGATGGCAGTTTATGTCTCTGTACAATCCAAATATATGCCTCCATGTCAATGGTACCTTCACAATAATGCAAGTTATCCATACCGTTTGCAATGATGCACCTCAATACCAGCACAGATGTTTGCTTTTGCACCTTTAGCTAGTGAAAGTCTGGTTGGTCCCTTTCGTCTTTGTTACTGAGAACTCGATGTCCATTTTCTCCCCAAAACAAGCTGAAACATGGACTCATCTGACCACAGCGCACGTGTCCACTGTCTTCTAGACCATCTGAGATGAGCTCAGGCCCAGAGAACTCGCCGGCATCTCCACATAGAACTGATGTAAAGCTTTCTCCTTGCGTAACAGAGATTCAAGTTGCATTTCTTGATGCAGAGTCAGACTGTGTTCAGTGAAAATGGTTTTCCAAATTACTCCTGAGCACATGTGGCTGTATTTAACGGATTAGCATGATGGTATCTTGTGCAATACCATCTGAGGGCTCAAAGGTCACGCACATTCAACAGAGGTCTCCTGCCTTACCCAACACAGACTGAGATTTCTCTGGATTCCCTGAATCTTGTGACAATATTATGTATGTTTATGTATGGAAGATAATGAAAGGCATAAATTCTTTGCAATCTTGCATTGAGAAATGGGATTTTTTAATTGTTTGACAATTCTCTCAAGATATTTGGCACAAAGTGATGAGCCATGACCCATCTTTGCTTAAAAAGACTGAGAAGCACTTTTACACCCAAACATGATACCCTCAACTATTACCAATTCACCTGCTCATTGTGGACTGTTTCAAAAGAGTTGGATAATCTAATTTGGATATTCTTTTCACTTTTATTTCGTCTCTGTCCCAACTTTTTTGGGGTGTGTTGCAGCCATCAAAATCAAAATTTGTTCATATTTATAAAATACAATTATGTTGGTCAGTGAAAACACTGGAAAACGTTTCTTTGTACTTTTGTCAGCTAATAAAAGGTTAAATAGAATGAACAAATCACAGATTCTTGATTTTATTGCATTTTACAAAATGTCCCAACGTTTTCTGATTTGGGGTTGTAATATAATTATTAATTAAATGTTGGTTTATTTTGTTTTACATTGTAGCAGTTCGCTACAGTAGCCCATAAGTAATAAAAAACTAAAATAAAAGCGTGGCAAACGGGGCACACCCAAAGACTCAGCAAAAAGGTGCGTTTCAGAACAACGCGCGGGCCGCACTAAAACTGAACTTTGATATCAAGTAGGGGGCCACAAAACATCACCCTTCAATGGCTTCAATTAGCCCCCGGGCCGCGAGTTTGAGACCAGTGATTTAAAACTTCAAAATACTTTTCTATCTATCTATCTATCTATCTATCTATCTATCTATCTATCTATCTATCTATCTATCTATCTATCTATCTATCTATCTATCTATCTATCTATCCTAACTTCTTAGGTTTAAAGCTCCTAGCTCCCAAGCAACTCCATAGCAACCAAACTTGAGTACCCTAGCAACCTTTCAACAAAACCTATATATCTACATCAGAACATCGTTTAGGGATGAGGGTTGGCTCTTTTGACTCATGCTAGCAAACAGCACCTTACAACATGCTACACATGCTAGCAGTGAATAGCTACATGCTAATAGCGATTAGTTAAGTGCTAAATCATGCCAAGAACATGCTAAGAACTCTATAAAAACTCCATAGTGTAACCATCTGTGACAAGTTGCTGTGACCTAGCAACTGCCTAGAAACGTCCTAGCAACCACCCAAATACCCCAGCAACCGCCTATCAACACCATATCAACCACCTATAACACCCTAGCAACCGCCTAGAAACGCCCTATCAACCACCCAGAACACCCTAGAAAACGCCTAGCAATGCCCTAGCGACCACCCAGAATACCCTAGCAATCACCTAGCAATAGCATATCAACCACCCAGACCACCATAGCAACCACCCAGAACACCCTAGCAACCACTCAAAATACCTTAGCAGCCGCAAAGCAACCACCAAGAACACCCTGGCAACCACACAGAGTACCATAGCAAACACTCAGAATACCCTAGCAAATGCCGAGCAACACCATAGCAACCACCCAGAACACCCTAGCAACCACCCAAAATACCTTAGCAACCGTCTAGCAACTGCTCAGAACACCATAGCAACCACATAGCAACACCATAGCAACCACCCAGAATACCCTAGCAACCACCTAGCAACACAATAGCAACCACCCAGAACACCCTAGCAACAATCCAAAATACCTTGGCAACTGCCTAGCATCCACCCAGAATACCGCAACTGCCCAGAACACTACAGCAACAACCTAGCAACAACCCAGAACACCCTAGCAACCGCCTATCAACTCCCTAGCGACCACCCAGAATACCATAGCAACCGCCTAGCAACCACCCAGAACACCCTGGCAACCACATAGCAACCACCCAGAGTACCATAGCAACCATCCAGAATACCCTAGCAACCACCTAGCAACACCAAAGGAACCACCCAGAACACCCTAGAAGCCGCATAACAACATCATAGCAACCACCCAGAATAACCTAGCAACCACCCAGAACACCTTAGCAACCCACTAGAACATTTCAATGCAGGTTCATTTTTAATACATCTTACCTGAAGAACAGTGGCGGTTCTAGAGGGGGGGCCAGGGGGGGCCGTGCCCCTGTGACAACAAGCTTGGCCCCCCTTGTGGCCCCCCTAAATGTGGAGTGTGAAATAATTTTTACAAAACTGTTTTTTGCTATCTTTGTTATCGTTGTATGCATTTTTTTTTTTTTATTATTCTATCTTTGTGGATTTGCTTGTTCACGCGAGAGAGGAGAGAAGGAGAAAGCTGGTCAGTTGCAAGTTCATTCTGTGTGTGCGTATCGGGTGTGCGATGTGTATTGTCTATTAAAATATTGTAATCATTGTTTTAACTATGTACGAGGCACTGTGAGCTGACATCGCATTTGTCTATGGTTCTTTCACTGCTGTGTGCGGTTCATAGGTATGTCTTATATTTATATCATATTATGTTCTTATATTAGAATATCAAATCAGCAAGAGTGCCGTTTTCCCGTGCACAATTGCAACTGTGATATTGATGTTATACAACAGTTAAATCAACAATAAGTTAACATGAGTTACTTTTTAGACACAATATTGTCAATATTGTTTGTTTTCCCTTTATTTCGCCGACGAGAATTTCAAAATGAAACCGAGTCTCAATGCAACAGACAGCGATGATTTATTGACTGAAATCCGCGTTTTGATCACTTGCTTCTTTCCCGAATGAATCAGCCGTTTGAACAAATCGGTTGAATGAATGAATGAATCCCTCAACTCACTTCTGTGACTTGCCGCCGCCTACTGGCGGTTTTAGTTTCATATTTAAAGTACCCTTTAATTAAAAAGTTGAAATTAGAAATCATTTAATGTTTAAATATTGATTTAAAAAAAATCTCATAGCTTCATTTATGCAATTGTAAATGGAGTGTAAATATATAAATGCCGCTTCTGTCACCTCTAGACTGCACTGCAAACATGGATTTTGATTGAATTAATTAATTTGACTGGTAACAGTGGTACTGTATAATTATTGTATAATTAAGTATTATTGTATAAATAAGTATAATTACTGTATAATTTGAATGTTAGTATTTGACATAAAAGGTGATTCATAACTCTAAATAAGTTTAGAAAGAATGTCCATATATTGGTGAAAATGCCTCTGGAAATCAATTTAAGGTGGCAAATTAAATTAATTAAAAATTAATAAAAAAATTAATTTCGGTCCCTGCTGTTAACTGACCACTGCATAGAATATTAAAAAATATGAATATCTTTGTGAGTCTGCTGTTAACAACAGGCCTAAACCAGCCATTGCACCAGCACAAAAACACAATCAGTAAAATATCATCTAATTATCAACAAAACATTGAAAATATTGAGATATATTTTTGTCAATATTGCACACCCCTAATGTACGGTATGAATTTTGGTCTTCAAAAGCCTTCAATTTGACTTTAAAAAGTGTGCAGTAACCTGTAAACGGTTAGACATAGTTACCTAGCGAGTCAGTTATTTTCAGTAAATGAATTAATACGCTTCTTGGTCCCCATTGCTTTTGCTCTATAGTTCTCACCAAAATGAAGAGAAAGAAGGATATCATGTCAATTACAGTTACTGTGACTAATACTGAATATGTAATGCAAATGTAAAAATATAATGGAAATGCAAATACATTGCTGAATGATTATAAACATGGTATTTTGCCTGGTAATGCCTGCAGTGCAGTGCAGAAAATGATATGACAACAATAAGTTCTAAATGTAACTGGCCCCTCTAACAGTACAACTGGCCCCAGCTTGGCCCCCCCAGTTGAAATGGTCTAGAACCGCCACTGCTGAAGAAATCCTGACGTTCCTGTTTGACCTGTTTGTACACACCCAAAGGTGATCATAAACTCCTCCTTCTTACAACACTAACCAGGAAGAGACGGACTTATTTCTCCTTTCTGTCACACCGACTTTGTCTCAACAAAAGCAATAAAGAATAAGCAATCAATGGAGAACAAAGAAACTTTACAGAAGGATTTTTGTGAAGTTCATTTCTGAACCGACAGCAGATATTTGATACTCATTGTGATTCATTTTTGAAAACCGTCGTTCAGAAAGTGAAAGTAAAGTTTATTTTGCAGGACTCAAACGGTGAAAATGGCTTCAGCAGCAGAAGATGATTATATTTGTCCTGTTTGCTATGAAATCTTCAAGGTTCCTGTTATTCTGTCCTGTAGTCACAGTATTTGTAAAGAGTGTCTACAACAGTTCTGGAAAACTAAGGAAACTCAGGAGTGTCCTGTCTGCAGGAGAAGATCCTCAAAATCTGAACCTCCTGTTAATCTAGTGTTAAAAAACTTGTGTGAGTCGTTCCTGAAGGAGGGAACTGAGAAACGCTCATCAGGATCTGAGGAGATCTGCAGTTTACACAGTGAGAAACTCAAACTCTTCTGTCTGGAGGACAAACAGCCTGTGTGTTTAGTGTGCAGAGACTCAGAGAAACACACCAATCACACATTCAGACCCATCAGTGAAGTGTGTTCATCTTACAAGGTAAGACACATGTCTCTCATTTCATATGCTGAATACAGTGCTAAACATAGAAACATTATTATTATACAATAGACCAGTATTTATATTTGCTCAGACTAATTCTCTATGATTTATTACTGATGTAAAATTCTGCATTAATCTCCGACACTGATGTTCAAATCTTCTTGAATGTAACAGCATTGGCACAAAACATGTTTCGAAAAAATAGACATATCATAGGGTATAATTATTTTTTTAAACAATAATATGTGATTTTAAAACACACTGAAAAAGTGAATGATACTAACATACTTTCACTTTCTGCATTTGTTTTGCACAACCACAAATTTAAAACTGCATGGATATAATATGGATATAATAAAAAAACACATTGCAAAAAAACACATTTGTTTGATGAAAACATGATTTCTTGATGTTCGCTTTCAAAATGAAATCGTTAAAAATATATGTCCTGCAACTGTCAGGCACAAACGCTTCCCCCATTCATCTTATAAATAAAAATACAATATATAAACGTCTTAAACCTGCATAAGTTTCACAGATTTTCACTTTAACCTGTAGGAGGAATTTAATACAGCACTGACGTCCTTACTAAACAAGCTCAAACATGGAGAAGAAGTGAAGAAAAAGTGTGATGAAACAATTGAACACATCACGGTGAGGATGTATAAAGAGTTAAATACTCAACATTCACACACAGAGTTTATTATTGACATTAGTGGAGTGTGTGTTCATACAGAGCTGACTGAAGTGAATGTGATTTGATTTCAGTCTCAAACTGAGCACACAGAGCGTCAGATTAAAGAAGAGTTTGAGAAGCTTCATCAGTTTCTCAGAGACGAAGAAGAAGCTACAATCACTGCACTGAGGGAGGAAGAGGAGCAGAAGAAGCAGAGGATGAAGGAGAAGCTGGAGGAGATGAACACACACATCTCAGCTCTTTCACACACAATCAGAGACATGGAGGAGATGATGAAAGACAATGATGTCTCGTTTCTAAAGGTGACAAATCAATCTGGCTTCATTCTTTGTGCATAAAACAACTTGTATATAGAGACTCATTGACAGTGAGAGTGTTTGATAAGATATTAAAATGTTTTTAAACTCTATATTTTCCAGAACTATAAAGTCACGATGGAAAGGTAAGTGAGCTGCTCGTATCTCTTCTCTCAGTGGATCTGAACTCAAATTCACTGCAGTTCTGACTCCTGAATGTTCCTCAGAGTCCAGATCTCACAGCCGGATCCACGGATGAGTTCTGGAGCTTTGATTCATGTGTCGCGTTATCTGGGTAACCTGCCGTTCAGAGTCTGGAAGAAGATGCTGGAAACTGTCCAACACAGTGAGTCTCGCAGATCTGACACAGTGCAGAAGATAGTTCAGATATAAACACACACAACATCAACATTTGATAGAAATATATATATATATATATATATATATATATATATATATATATTAAAAATCACTTAAATTACTAAGTGAATCTGAACTGTATATCAGTAAATCATCAGATCATACAGCAAACTCATAATGAAAAGTATATTCCTCATAATCTATGTTTATGTATTAGGAAACAATAGTGTTTATTGAATACTGATATTAAACCTGAAGCCTCAATCCATTCTGACAGTAACTGAGAGAATATTGTTATGATTTATGATCTCTTTCAACAAAGTCTTTATATGTGTTTTACATTTACATTTCTAATACATCATATTTCATCCTGTAATCTGATGTTATTGTCTTTGCAGCTCCGTTGACTCTGGATCCAAACACAGCAGATCCTCGTCTCACACTCTCTGCTGATCTGACCAGTGTGTCGTTCAGTGATGAATATAAAACACTTCCTGATAATCCAGAGAGGATTGACAGTTATGCATGTGTCCTGGGATCTGAGGGCTTTAACTCAGGAACACACTACTGGGATGTGGAGGTGGGAGACAATACATACTGGAGTCTTGGAATAACCACAGCATCAAACCAAAGGAAAGGATTGGATTTCTTTGAGTCTAATGTCTGGCGTGTGCAGTACATAGACAGCAAATACAGCTCACAATCCCCAGAGCAACCCTTCACTGTCTTTACTGTTGAACAGAAGCTTCAGCGTGTGAGAGTTCAGCTGGACTATGACAGAAAAACAGTGTCATTCTCTGATCCTGTAACTAACACACATTTACTCACATTCAGGACATCCTTCACAGAAACTGTCTTTCCATTCTTATATAATCACTGCACAACTTCTCCTCTGAGGATCTTACCAGTTAAACTGTTTATTACAGCAGAAAATCACAGTTAAATCTGATTCTGCTTCTAGATTAATACAGTTTTGCAAATTATGCTTTAATAATAACGCTGTAATAAAAGGGTCTCGTTCATCAATCACACTTAAATGTAAAATTTAGAGCTAACTTAACACTTGTGTTTCCTTAAGGACTTTTTTGTCTCTCATTTATTTATTTTTTTGGATAATGTTTCTTTTGTTTATGGCAACTGCGTCAATTGTACGTATTTTATTGCATATGTTATTATTTCATCCTCATTTCCTTTCATAAATCACTGGGTACACAAAATAGTTACACTCAAGTTTGGACCAAAAATGTTTCCATTGAAACCCATTAAAACTCTTTATCCCAGAGCAATTTAACTATTAAATGATTCAGTCTTTGTTAAGGTTTTAAGGCTTTTTTTCCTGTTTTCTGATTATGCATATTAGAGTCATATTCGATTATTTTTATATATTCATCCTATAACTCGAGCTCTGAAACATGAATGCACTGTGAGGCCAGCAGCTGTTTATATATTCATGCATAATGATTGACAGAATAACAAGACAAACTAAATACTTTAGTTTACTTTACTTTAACCAACCGTTATTTAAAACTGTTTGAAAATGTTTATATTTTTATGTATATATATATATATATATATATATATATATATATATATAAAGCACCACACAAGATGCAAAATGATTGAATTCAATGGATTATGTGTACAACTACTGTGACAAATATACAGTAAGTATATTGATGATGTAACAGGACCCGTTCTCAGCACCAGTGACTGCAGTGCATGCTGGGATTCGGGGGAAAAAAACACTTCCCTGGTTATAATGATACGCTTCTCATATCAAGAGTCAACTGTAGGATTTTCTCTGAAATATACTCTGAGTCAAACGTACATTGATAAGGAACTTGATATGAGGACATTTAAGTATTAACAGTGTTGTTGTCAAACCCATGATTCAACACACAGTCTAATTATTAATCAGGGTTCAAATCCTAAATAACTAACTTTCTGCAGTTCAGCTCACACACACATTCCTGTAGTTTATTTCAATAGGTTGGTAATTTAACATTATATCAGTAAATTAAGTTTACTGTAAATTTAACTTAAATCTGTAGAACCTAAAATATGACTATTAGTATTTCAATAGGCAAGACTGTGAGGATAAACTGAGGGTATACCTGAGACCCAGAAAAAAAAGTTACACACAACGGAAAAAGTACAGGCAGATTTTCTGTAAATTGACGGTATGATAGACAGTAAAAATACAGGACATTTTCTGTGTTTTAGTGTTATACATACAATAAAAAAGGACACTTTCTGTTATTTAATGTTATAAAAACTGCAATAAATCCAACAAATAATGGAAGATATTCTGGAAGCTCATTACCCAGACTTTTTCTGAACTTTTCTGTTAATTTAATTATATTAATATTAATCATAATGCCTACAGTGCAAATGATAATAAGTTTATACGCAGTTCTCCCATTTTTAAGGATTTACTGGAGAAAGCAGAATGGTTTCAATATGTCTGTCACATTAGATATATATTGACAGTATATAGTCTTCTTCATCCAGGAAAAGGGTTCATGACATGCGTAGCTGTTTAATCATTTACATTTACATTTAATCATTACAATATTTATGATTTCTCATTTTTGGTGGTGTATAGTAGCAAACACTTTAATTACAACATATAACCTGATTATAAGATGCAAAGTATTTGTGTCACAATTTCCTCTGTGTTTTGTGTTCAAGGAGTCTTATATGCTATATATATATATATATTAATAATTACTAATTTCAACATTAGTTTTATCCCTTCTTGACAGGAGTGTTAAGCTTATTCTTCGTTGTTACGACTTGTCGATTTCAGCATCCTATTTACATTATTTTCAGGAATGATCAAGAATTATGGTTGGTGAAAATATGAAAAGGTCTTTTTCTCTTCCATGACTCATGGTTTCTGCAGTGTTATTCAGTATCGAGATGTTCAGAGAGACAGCACTGATCTCTACTGGCCAGACATCAGCCGTGCAAATATCATTGAAGAAAACCATTAGATTGAAGGCATTTTTACAACTCCAGAGGGACAAAAACCACAGCTGAGACGAGCAGCTAGAAAATAAGTGCTACTACTATGAAGGTAAATTGGTAGCAAAACTCGAGAACACGTAGATGTGAATTTGAGAACTTGTACAATAACAGGGCTCTCAAGTCTCACGCATTGGGCGTGAGACACACGAATTTCAACCCGTTCACCCGTTCACACGCCACACCTTGTATTTCTCACGCTGAGGAGAAGGGAACTTGTCCCGCTATACAATTAATGGACGAGGCGCAGGCAAACGGAGGGAAGTTCTCTGCCGAGTCCATAGCATCTGTCTCGAGTTATACAGAGTTAAATGTTAGCTACCAGCCAATCAGAAATTAGAATTAGTTGTTTCCTGATAGATTATGTGTTCCCGCTGCAAGCTCGTTCGTTACTAGACAACAGGGCCGTGCAGAGACCTCTGGAGGGGCAGGTGCTCAAAGTATAAAAGGGGGCACATGCGAAACAAGGCTTTAAATAGGGCTGTGCTCAACATATCAATACAGTAATATATCAATACGGATGATTCTGTATTGATACAGTAGCAAATGCATTGATGCAGTTTTGAAAAAGAAACAGAACAGAAAAGACAAATTTTACGTTTAAAAGTTAAAAAAAATTATGAATGTGCAGTGTGCACCTATTCATAACTCTGGGATTAGAAACTGAAGTATCTTAAGTTGTCCCAACCTGATGGCTTTTTCTTCTCTGTTATACAGAATAATAAAGAACAGCTGTTATAGTAAACTGTGTAGGACAAAATCAACGTGGCCCATGTTTCGTATAGTATAGTTTTATTTAATGCCATATCAGCATCTATGGCTATTTTCATGGCATAAACTGATTTGCACAAATACAAGAGTTACATTTACACAATGAAAATAAAAACAAAGCAAACAGAAACAGCAATTAATACTTTACAAGATTTTTAACATTAATGTGATACCTGTTCTGGTACATTCTTACTAAAGTCCTTAAGTGAGTTTGCTGCCTTTGCTGTTGTTGTTACTGCTGCTGCTGCTGATACTGCTGGAGCTGATCTGAGACTGTAGACATTAAAACAAACATATAGAGAAACTCATGAATATTCATGAATGAGAGACTCATGAATATTCATTAGGGAACTCATCCCTGATTGGTCTTAACCCCAGTGACGGGTAGGTTTAGGGGCGGGGTTAGGGGTAGGTCATCAGACCAATCAGGGATGAGTTCCCTAATGAATATTCATGAGTCTTCCCCTACCATCCTGTGAAAAAAAATATCGCGTCCCGGACGAGTTCGTCAGGTGAAAGGTCATCATGTGGGTCATTATATTTACGGCTAAATTATTATTCATTAATTTTACTAATAGTTAGATTGGGCAGGCATCCACAAAAGGGCCTTTAATTACAAAAAAAATGAGAGGAAATTTTGCCTTGACAAAAGGGCACTTTGGGCACCAAGGGGCAAAAGGGCAGGTGCTCGAGCACCCAAAGCCCCCCCCCTCTGCACGTGCCTGCTAGACAACACCTGGACAACACGCGCACACACGGAGTGGAAGTTGAAAGAGCACGATCTGATGAATGTGGTTTGCGGACATCTTCATTTATTTTTTTATTTTTTTTAGCATTTTGATTTTACGATTCCTGGACGATATCTCTTGCCTGTGATCAAAGACAGTGAGAGCTGATGTTGAGGAGTATAGCCAAATTCGTGCTAAATTATTTTTGATGCATTCAAAAATTCTCCAACTGCTTTTAAAGGGGGCATCGGATGCAAAATACACTTTTATATGGTATTTGCAAATAAATGTGTCTTTGCAGTGTGTGGACACAATCACCATGCAATGAAAAAAATCCATTCACTTTTTTTTAATCCTCAAAAAGCCAAAAAGTTGTTGCTCATTATCATTTAAAGAGACATGCACCGAAACGGGTCACTGTGAACAGAGCTGTTTTTGAAGAGGTAAACATGGTGTTGTTTTACACAACCATTGAGAAATTTTAACCAAAGTATGTTACAAACTTTACATGAAGACCCAAAAGAATCATACCAACTTGTGGAAAATGGGCATCCGATGACCCCTGTAAAGGTGACCGTTTGGGTCTTGACATACATGCTCAGGGCAAGTTGTTATGACACAATGTTATGTACATTGAGCACTGATGTTCAGTTGGCTTGTTTGGGGTCAAATTTATTTTTATTTTTCAATAAATTTGTATTTTTTAAATATAACTATTTATTTTATTTGGATGAATTTGTCTTTTTATCAGATTTAACAATTGTTATAATTTCCATTTGTGCGGGTCAATTATGAACAATAGGCGAAATTGAACTGCTAGCAAAAATTGAAGCGAATTTGGTTGGGTCGAGGGACCGCTGCTGCAAATATTTGGGTGGCTCCTCCCCTAAATCTCACTCTAAACTTTTGATAAAACTTGAGAGCCCTGCAATAAATATTCGTAATTGTACGCTAAAATGTACACTCACAGCTTCAATGTGAAAACTATTCTGAACAAATAAAAATCTGAACTTGAACGCTGAGATTTGCACTCGCAGACAATAGTCACAAACCTGTATTCTGAATTTGAAGCTGCAGACAAGCAGTCAAAAATGTGTAAAATGCCATTTACAAAGATACAATGACAGACACAAACTTGTAACATAATTGCACGTATTCTTACATTCACACTTGCAGTACCACCTCAAGTAGGCACTTGCAACTTCTCAAATCTGTCACTGCAATTTCAAATTTTGCGCCTTGACTTTTGCTACTCTTTTCGCGATATATTAGGTGCAAAACTGATTTGTGCACTGGCACCTAGCCAATGAAATGGGACTTCTGTTATATGTGATGATGTCACGAAACCCGCTTCTCGGGGACGATCTGAATATGATCTGAAACTAAAGGTGTTGTTGTGAGGTGCATGTACAAATCCTTGTATATTTAGGCCTATTGTTGCATTAAAAAAATAAAGATCTGAAATGCTAGCATGGCTTAATGCATTAGAGTGATATTAAAAGAAATAAATGATATTATCAAACTCAGTAAACAACACCATACCAATAATGCATAGGCTACTATGTACAGAAAAGCAGATCAACACAGAATATAAACACAACGCATTTAAGACAGTGGTATGAAAAGGCCAAACTCAGGAAACACCATGCCTACTAATAAAGCATAGAAAAGTAATTTACACATAATATGAACGCAACGCACTCATTCCCTCCCATAGAAAACCAAGAAAACACTTCATGAGGCTTAATGGACCAAAGTTTAAAAAAAAAACACACACAATTTGTTATTATTAATAAAACTGCAGGCAGCAGGTTTATTTGCACTAAACACATATTTCCTTTCTTCCGTCATATTCTGGGCTCAGTGGCTTTTCTGTAGCCTACAAGGCTATGCTTAATTAGTATGGTGTTGTTAACTGAGTTTGATAATATCATTTATTACTTTTAATATCAGTCCATCAAAAACGGGTTTCGTGACATCTTCACGAATAACAGAAGTCCTATTTCATTGGCTAGGCGCCAACCAATAAAACGGCTCATTTGAACACCCCCACTCCCGCCCCCCTTCCTCTCTCGCCGCCACTGAGTTGCAAGTGCACAACTACACAAGTCAGTTTTGCACCTAATATATCGCGAAAAGAGTAGCAAAAGTCAAGGCGCAAAATTTGAACTTGCAGTGTCAGATTTGAGAAGTTGCAAGTGCCAATTTGAGGCTGTACTGCGAATTTGAATGTTAGAAGAAGTGCACATTTGTATTACAAGTTTGTGTCTGTCATTGTATCTTTGTGAATGGCATTTTACACATTTGTGACTACTTGTCTACAGCTTCAAATTCAGAATACAGGTTTGTGACTATTGTCTGCAAGTGCAAATCTCAGCGTTCAAGTTCAGATTTTTATTTTACAGGTTTTCACATCTGAGCTGTGAGTGTAAATGTTCGCGTACAAGTACGAATATTTATTGTACAAGTTCTCAAATTCACATCTACGTGCTCTCAAGTTTTGCTACTAATTTACCTTCATATACTACTGTGTGAAACACTACATAATAGTAATAAAAAATAGTAATCTGAAGTATTCATGCATATTTCATTCCATGAGTGGAATTGACTTCTCAGATCTTAGCAGTAAATCCAGTTATTTTGTGTATTTATTAAAAACATTTTGTGTATACACAATATACAAGTGCAAGAAGAATCATTACTTTTTCAAACTTTTTTATTTACATATAATTACTTTTCAAACACACCCCTCATCTGCTATTGGTTGGCTCAACAGGAAGCCCCGCCCCCAAACTACCACCATTGGTCACATCAGCTCAAGACAGTCATGCTTCGGTTATCTTTTTACATATTTATCTTTAATTTCAGCAGTCTGATCAAACGATGCGTCCACATTCGGATCATTTATCACACAGGAAATGGACGATTGCAAAAATGACAAAAATGAGCAGATTGCATTGTGGGATATAGTTCAACACAGAGGGCATTGTTGTACACTGAACTTTTTTTGGGAGCTGTATCATGTGCACAACATTCATAATACAGAAATAGTAGTATAGTTATATGAATACTGTAGTAGTAGGTAGGATGGTACAATGTTTCAAACTTAGCCAAAAACAATAATTAGTTGGCGCTAGGAATGTTCAACGATTAATCCCATCCAAAATAATCCAAATTATGTTTGTTTACATAATATGTGTATACTGTGTATAAATATTTTATATATATAAATTCACACACGCATGAACATATTTAAGAAATATTTGCATGTATACCGTATATATATTTATATTATATATGCCATTTATATAAATATTATATGTATAATTAACAAATTGTTCTTAAACATATACATGCATGAGTGTATTTATATATACAAAATAATTATACACAGTACACACATATATTATGTGAACAAACTTTAATTTTGAATGTGATTGTTGCACAGCTCTACTCTACACCTAATATTATTGTGTTATTTCACTTTGAAGAGACCAACCGAGTGACTCAAAGCAGAATGAGAAAATTGTCATTATAGATGTACAACTGGAAGAGAAACCAATCAAAAGAAATACAATGCAACGAGCGATCAAGGCACTTTTAATGGCAGAAATCATGACCTGAGGCAAGACAAGAGCAAACACTCTCCGCATTTAAGACACGTTCATTCACCCTGAGGTTTCCTCATCTCACACTCAACTCGCTCAGAAGCCTCTGAATCACTTGGATTCGACTTTGGACACTTGATATGCACATGTATGAGGTAGAATTGAAAACAACTTGCTTGCCTTTGAGTTTTCCAAATCTACGCATTTTTACCCAACCAAATTCAATATAAAACTGTACATTTGATTAGCAATAAAACCTCATTCGCTAGTGAGTTTAACCTCCGCGTTCACACACGTAACCCACACCAAGTTACTCTAGACTAGACCAATCAGAGAGAGACATCCAATGAAGTGAACAAACTGTCATTAAAAACTTTAAAATGTAATCCTTAATATATATAAAAAAGCAAGAAGGCACATACAGGGTCAAGCAGAACTTTACCAACTCAATCACTCATTTTAAACATTAAGGCACTTTGCGCATTAATATTCCCACCGCTCCTCCACAGGTCCTCATTTAGCCAAACAGGAAGCTGCACAAAAACAAAAGGCATTTATGTTAGAAAGAAAATAAGTCAAATACATTTCTAAATTACAAATCGTATTATAAACACTACAGTTCAAAAGTTTGGGGTCGGTAAGATTTTTTTCCAGCATTCTTTGATGAATAGAAAGTTCAAAAGAACAACATTTATTGAAATATATTTTTTTAGCATTAGAATTGTCTTTAGCTGTACTTCACCGCTGGCAAAATGGGCATTCAGAAAAAGGTATTTTTTACTTATTTTTTAAATTGGTGCTACCTGACTAGAGAACCAGAAAAAAAGGCTGTTGTCTTGCCTTTTGTCAAATAGTTAGGAAACAAGGGTTACACTTTAATTTAAGGTGTCATTGTTACAGTGTAATTATATAAGTACAGAGTAATATTGATTAACTACATGTACTTAATATATAGGGTTAGGGATTGGTTGTGGGTTAGTTGCATGGAATTATGCATAATTTACTTACTATGGTAAGTACATGTAACATATGTAACAAGGACACTGTAAAATAGTGTTATTGAAAACTTCAAAACCCATAATGCACTGGGCATGTTGCCATCCAAGGCCACTCCCACCAGTCTGCTATGGAGTCAAGCCCTGTATCCCAATGATCATACTATCCATCCCAAACAATACGAGAGATTACTATTTATTCCACAGCATAGTATGTTGAAAAGAGTATGCCAGAAGTCCCCGGATGGTCTACTATTTCCGGTAGATTTTCATAGTGTGGATCCATGCTCACTATAACGCCTAATATTGCCCACAATTCATTGCACTTGGAGGAGGATTTGGTTCAGAACTACAAACAAAAAAGTTAATAAACTACAAACATGGCGGATGTGCGCGACCAGCGGTTGAATAGAGAGGTTTAGATAAAGGTTTGATTGACTAATAATCAACATTTAACCTGAGAAAAAATATTTGTAATACTTTAAAAATTTTGTTCATTAGTTAACATTAGTTAACTACCTTAGTTAACATGAACTAAGAATGAACAATACTTCTATGGGGGTAGAATTGTTGCATTATTCCAAATAAATAGATTATGATCCACAAATAAATGTAAAGAGTTTTACAAAGAATTATAAAACTCACAAATAAATAGAATGAGATTTGCAAATAAAAAATATATTTACAAATGTTGTTTGTACCACAAACACAACTCTGCCTGGCATTTATTTGTGAACCGTTTTTTGTGCATTTGTGAATCGGTTTCTGTGCATTTGTAAATCCCCTCATGCATTTGTGGATTTTGAAACACTTCTAGCGTCGACGTGCAGGCAAATCCACAAATAAGTGGACTCCACCCACCCTTTACCTAAGCCAATCAGATAACGGCCACATTGAGCTGACCAATCGTAGCACGTTCTCGCTACAACCAATCACGTTAGGCTTTACAATCAGAGTGGTCTTGCCCTGAAATAACTTTGCTCATGTATCAATCTGTGTATCAAGCCAAGACACATTTTTTGAGCCTTTGAAAATGCCAGAGAAACAGCGCTTATGTTATGGGAACAACGCGTTATGGAAGCGTCACGTTATTCATGATAAAACAGAAAAGCATCAATACGTTGCTGAATAATGAATAACTGGATTCAACCTCGTGATAAATACGGGAGTTTGTGTAATATTGGGGAAATTACTGTCACAACAGCTTTTCCCACTTCTTCATTCAAGTTTTAAACAGCAGGTCCGTGGATCTAATGATTAAATATATAACATGCATTTAGTGAAATGCCCAGCAGACAAGCGATTTGAATTTATCCGTTAAAACGCTTGATCACATAAATAATATTTCATAAGAATCAGACTTAATAATATTGTACTGTAAAAGTTACTTACAGCATCCAATATAAATGCAAATATGCATTATCCACTCAAAACCCCATTAGCCTACACACTGTTACATCTTCAATGCTGGTCATTTGGGCTGATATTTTGTCACGGGGTGTTTTAACCACACAAACAGCTAATTTGAATGAAGCTCCCATTACAGTTGCTTTCAGGGGTGTCGATATCTGCTAAATTAATCAGATCCAGTACTCGCCCCGAGTGTAAAGCCTAACGTGATTGGTTGTAGCGAGAACGTGCTACGATTGGTCAGCTCAATGTGGCCGTTATCTGATTGGCTTAGGTAAAGGGTGGGTGGAGTCCACTTATTTGTGGATTTGTCTGCACATCGACGCTAGAAGTGTTTCAAAATCCACAAATGCATGAGGGATTTACAAATGCACAGGAACCGATTCACAAATGCGTGAGAGGGTTTACAAATGCCCAAAAAACGGTTCACAAATAAATGCCAGGCAGAGTTGTGTTTGTGGCATAAACAACATTTGTAAATATATTTTTTATTTGCAAATATCATTCTATTTATTTGTGAGTTTTATAATTCTTTGTGAAACTCTTCACATTTAGTTGTTGGTCTTATAATATATTTATTTGTGAATTTGAAATATTTTTGTGAATCTCTTTACATTTATTTGTGGATCATAATCTATTTATTTGGAATAATGCAACAATTCTACCCCCATATACTTCTGCAGCATTTATTAATCTTAGTTAATATTAATTCCAACATTTACTAATATGTTATTAAAATCAAAGGTTGTATTTGTTAACATTAGTTAATGCCCTGTGACTAACATGTATAAAAAATGAACACCTGTATTTGTATTAACTAACGTTAACAAAGATAAACTAATACAGTAACAAATGTATTGATTATTGTTAGTTCATATTAGTTAATGCATTAACTAATGTTAACTAATGAACCTTATTGTAAAGTGTTACCAACATATTTATTTAATGTTATCTACATTATATTTCATCTGCAACAACATCTCAGCAGGTTTAATGGGTTTCTAAAAAGGTAAATATAGTTTCAGCGCAAACTTAAACTACAATTGTGTATCATTTCATAAAGTTCATCATGTTTTTATTAGTTTGCACGTTTTTTGCATTCGTTAATGACTGAATGATTGCAGGCATTCACCCGGTGTAGGCCGATATAAAGTACAGCAAACTTCAACTCATTCATTTCGTTGTGCTTTTCCTTTGTACATTGCAATGATTTAAAACTGTCTTTTGTTGTCCTTTGTTGAATGTCACTGCAATAAAAAATATTAATTTTTTTAACAAACAAAATATAAATTTACAAAAAAAATACCACAGGTTCCACTTTTACTGTAAAACCAGAAATTCCAGAACAACTGAATGATTTACAGCAACACTTATTTCCAACAGAAGAGCAGATATAGAATATAAATACATTAACCATTACCATTTAATTTATTTATTGCTAAGCTCTTCTGATAGCTAACCTTATGAAGCTTTAAAACTGTGTCATCTCTGAGAAATAACTCCACAACCATGTGCCTGGATGATACACAATGATGATCATTGATACAAATGCATGATCTATTTTGTTGCACAACAAACACTCATTCAACAACATGTTTTAAAAGTCATAAAGTTCTATAAACATGCATGTTCTTAATTGGGCTTCAATTAGAGGCACTTCTGACTTGAACTCTTGAAAAATGAAACATTTAAACTTTGTTGGATCGATGTTAAAACATGACATTCTCCTCATTTTCATCACTTAAGATTTGCATGACAAAAGTTTGGAATCACTATGATTTAAAAAAAAAAGTATACTTTTATAGGCAAGGTCAAGAATGCCTGAAATTGATCACAAATGACAGCAAAGACACTTATAATGCTACAAAAAATAATAATTTTAAATAAATTTTGTTTTTTTGTATTTGCAAATCATAAAAAATCCTGGAAATATATGCTCCACAATGATTTCAACACTTCATTAAGCAACACAACCATTTTCAACCGTGATCTTAATCTGAAATGTTTCTTGAGCAGCAAATCAGTATTAGAATGATTTCTGAAGGCTTGTGTGACACTGAAATCTAGAGTAATGAGCTCTGCAATCACAATGCATTTTTTTTAAACATTAAAAAAACTTTCACATATTTATAATATTTCACAATATTACTGTTTTTCAGATAAATGTAGTCTTGGTAGGCTACCTAGAACCTTACTAATACCAAACCTTTGAACAGTAGTGTATATATTATTATATCAAAGCCAGCACAAGTACACCTTGCAACCAAAACATTAAAAAAAATTGTGTTACATTATTTTGCCAGTATGTATATTTGTAAATATAATTCTTTTAGAACATCAAATTGGTTGCTGCTTATAATCCGTAAAAGAATGTTAAGTGTTTTTTCCTCATTTACAGTAACCTAGTTGTACCAAGTGTAATTTATCCACTTTTGTCCATACAATTTTGTTTAATCCAAATTGTACTTAAGTATTAAAGCAACACATTCATGTTTCTGTGTGGTCTTAAATTATTTGGCTTATTTAAATGAACGAACAATCACACCAGGATATATTTGTAAAAAAAAAAAGTGTTAGCCCACAGATACATTTATGAGGGTTTATTTAATTTATTGCAATCAACAAATGATAACAATTAGTAAAATACAGTTTTAAAGCTTCGCAAGGTGCAATTTATACGACAAGTTGAAGTTTGCTGTACTTTATATCGGCCTACACGAAGTGAATGCCTGCAATCATTCAGTCATTGACGAATGCACAGAACGTGCAAACTAATAAAAACAAACTTTATGAAATGATACACAATTGTAGTTTAAGTTCGCGCTGAAACTATATTTACCTTTTTTGAAACCCATTAAACCTGCTGAGAAACGAGTAGTGAACCTCTGAGTGAACTAAAATGAGCAGTGCGACACGCGCATGCCCGGGAAACTCATTAATATTCATGTTGGCTCCGCCCACTGCTTCTACAGATGCACAACTCACTTTTGCTCCACATTTCACTAGATTTATGGTGCAAAAGGCGCGCGCGAAAATTGTCACTTGAAAGCGAAAAACTGTTTGAGATTCGTAGCAGCAGATTCAAGCAGCTGTAGTTATGTACTTGTGTTTGTGCTAGAAAAATATACAAGATATTTGTGAGAAAATATTCTACAAGTGTGCAACTCTCATTGGGTGAATTCACATACTGATTTGCGGATGAGCAAAATTTCTCCGTGACTTGACATTTTTTGATGCGGGTGTTTAAATGCGTTTTGCACCATATTCACTGCAGCAATTGTAGCAAAAATGTGAGCGCACAAGTTTATTAATTTGTGATTTGTAGAATAGGATTTGTGCACCTGCAATGAGGAATTTGAGAAGGTTTAACTGTTGTTAATTTAGTGTTTGTGGGAGAGAAATAAAAGTCTACAAGTTTGCTAACTCTTATGCTTTAATGCATTTCTCTCTGTGACTTCAAATTTACTGATACTCATGTTGTATTCTCTACAACTACAAATTTCACTGTCACAGGCGTTCAGTAGTTTTGCACCAAAAATACCTTCATAAATTACCACCTTGCTTTAGTAGGAAATACTTCTTAGCAAACTTTTAGACAATGATCTCGACTTTTATTGTTCCCAGTGTAAGAATTCAAAGAGTATAACCCTCTGACGGTCTGTGGGCGGGGATACAGAAATGCGGAACAATCTGTAGTTTTCACGATTTTAGGATTCTGCACCATTTCTGGGTCACTAATGAAATGTAAGTGAACTAGAGACATATAATACTCAAATTATTAAATTATAAACAACAACAACAACTTGCATTACAGTAGCATTTTTTTATTAGTGCTCCCAGACTCTCTTTGCATTGCTATTTCAATCGGATTATTGGACTAATGATGGACTAATGGTCTTACCTGTAAGGATATCCGTGATATTTGGCCCTGAAGACAGACAGCAGCCAACTGAAGAACAGCACCACCAGCCCAATTCCTGCCATACACATGACTGGAGAGAAACATGACACACATTAAACCGGTTCTCACTGTAGTCTATGCAGAACTGGTTGATTGACAGCATACTTTTCCTCTTCCCGACGTCCAGGTCAGAGGTCGCAGCCTCATGAAGCAGAACCATTCCTAGAGTCACCGCAGCATCTGAATCAGGGTTCAGGAAGACGCTCATGACACTGGAGAGATTGACATGAGAGACTATGTGTGCGAATAAAGCCACAGCCAATCAGAACAGAGGATATACATCTGTGTGTAGAGCTACTCTATTGTTCAAACGTTTGGGGTCGGTAAGATTTGTTATTATACTTTTATTCAGCAAGGACATAAATCAAGTGACAGTAAAATAATTTTTATGCTACAAAAGATTTCTATTTCAAATAAATGCTTTTTTATACTTTCCATTCATCAAAGAGTCCTGAAAAACTATCATGTTTTCACAAAAATATGAAACAGCACAACTGTTTTCAACATTGATTATAATCATAAATGTTTCCTGAGCATCAAATCGTCATATTAGAGTGATTTCTGAAGTATCATGTGACACTGCAGACTGGAGTAATGATGCTGAAAATTCCACTTTGATCACAGGAATAAATGACATTTTACTATATATTCACATAGAAATCAGATATTGTAAATTATAATGTTTCACAATATTACTGTTCTTACTTTGGTCACATGAATGCAGCCTTGGTTAGCAGAAGAGACTTCTTTCAAAAACATTAAATCTCAATGATCTTACTAACTGGGTGTGAGCACCAATGAGATTTCAGTGTGGGCGGAGCTTCACGGCACAATGCAACAAAAGAAAACAAGTCACCAACAAATTGTTTGTTGCTTGCCATGTAGCAGACATAGGGCCAGATTTACTAAACAGGGCAAATTAGAGCAAGAGCGCAATCCCATAAAAGTGCCGATGAGAGAGGAAAGCTCTGCAAGTGATCTATTGATGACACACACATTAAAGACGACAGAAACAGCGGATCATTTCCATAATTACCAACGCAATATACCAGTTAGTGTCTGGTTTAAGACATGCTAATTTTGGACGGTAAAAATTCTGCAAACACTAGTAAATTGATGAGTGCAAACATTAGTAAATCATTTTGCATGAATCATTTAAATTCTCTCTTCGCATAAATTTTGTGCCTGAAAGGGAAACATCTCGGTTACGTATGTAACCCTAGTTCCCTGAATAGGGAACGAGACGCTGCATCAAACGCTGTGGGAACGCCCCTGCGTGAGTGCGTCATGAAGCACGTATGGAATCAGTCCAATGGAGAGACGGAACGTCACAGGCGGGTGACGTCATCGACCAAGAAACTATAAAGCACCCCAGAATCACAACCACGTCAGCTTCTGATAGACTGAAGCAAGTCGATCACAGGCATACTGGGAGTATGGCAGGGAGACGCAGCGTCTCGTTCCCTATTCAGGGAACTAGGGTTACATACGTAACCGAGACGTTCCCTTTCAAGGGAACTCGATCAGCGTCAAACACTGTGGGAATGCTAATACCCACGTCGCCATAAAAGCAAGTGTCCGTCCGTGTGAAGTCAGAGCGCACATTCAGACGAAAGCACCTGCGGCCCAGGAGTGGAGCTGAAGTCCAGGTCATAAAACCTAATGAATGTGTGCGGTGAGGACCAGCCTGCCGCATCACAGACATCATGAAGGGAAACTCCTGATAATAGACCTTTAGAAGCAGCCATACTCCTAGTCGAGTGAGCTCATACAGCCAAGGGTGAAGGCTGACCAGCCGACTCGTAAGCAAGTGAGATAGCCTCAACCACCCACTTGCTCATCCTCTGCTTAGATGCAGGACACCCTTTCCTGGGAAAGGAGGAGTCAGAAAAGGAGGAGGACAAAAACCTGCAGAACTATAGGTCTAACAATATTAGTAGGGACCTTAGGAACGTAACCCGGACTAGGGTGGAGAAAAGCCTTAACCATACCAGGCAAAAAAATCCAGGCATAAGGGAGAAACCTAGAGTGCTTGAATGTCTCCAATTCTTTTGAGAGACGAGATAGCAAGAAGAAAGATAGTTTTTAGAGTGATGAACTTCTCAGAAACTTCTTCAATGAGCTTGAAAGGAGCTAGGGAGAGACCCTCTAATACAATGGCCAAATCCCAGGTCGGCACCGTCATGTGTACTGCTGGCCTCGAAGTGCCACAAAGAAAACGTGTTATAAGTGGGTGTCTCCCCAAAGAAACTCCACTTAAAGGGACGTGGTAAGCAGCTAGTGCTGCCACGTACACCTTCAGTGTGGACGGGGATAGCCCTGTGGAGAGGGATAGCCCTGTGGAGAAGTGCTCCTGCACGGACTCCAGCACTGCACCCACCGGGCAGTTAACTGGGTCCAGCTGGTGTTCTTCACACCAGGAAGTGAATAATTTCCACTTCAAGGCATATAACTACCTCGTGGACGGAGCTCTGGGATGGAGGATGGTCTCAACAACCTCAGGTGAGAGACCTGAATTTATGAGCTGGGCCCCCTCAGAGGCCAAGCCCACAGTTTCCACAGTTCTGGGCGGGGGTGAAGGATCATCCCACTCGCCTGAGAGAGTAGGTCCCTCCTGACCGGAAACTCCAGAGGACAGCGGTCGAAGAGGGACACTAGGTCCGCAAACCATACTCGGACCGGCCAGAATGGGGCCACCAGAAGGAGACTGACCTCGTCCCGGCGAACCCTTTCCAGAACTCCTGGGAGCAGAGCAATCGGGGGAAATGCATACAGACGTGACCTCGGCCACGGCTGCACCATAGCGTCCAGCCCCGCCTGAGGGAGAACCACAGATGACAGTGTGATGTCTCCTTGGAAGCAAATAGGTCCATCTCTGCGTGACCGGAACTCTCACACAGGAGCTCCACCACTTTGGGATGGAGTCTCCATTCCCCGGGCCTCAGCCCCTGTCTCGACAGGAAGTCTGCCCCCCGATTTAAATACCCCGAGATATAAAAGAAAGAAGTTTCCCCTGGGTCCATAGGAGGATCTGGCGAGCCAGCTTGTTAAACGGCCGCGAACGCAGACCCCCTTGATGGTTTATATAAGAGACCACCGCTGTGTTGTCGGAACGAACAAGCACATGATGGCCCCTCAGGTCTGGGAGTAAGTGTTTCAGGGCCTGAAACACTGCCAACATTTCTAGACAGTTTATGTGCCACGAGAGATGATGGTCCTGCCACAGACCTTGGGGGCTGGGCAACCACTCATGATCGCCTCTCAACCTGTGAGGGAAGCGTCTGTCGTTAGCGTTACACGACGACAAAGAGCTCCCAGCACCGGTCCTTGGGAGAGGAACAAAGGTTCTTTCCACACGAAGGCAGCGCCACGTGACTTTGATTGTGCGGAGTGGGTTTCCCCTCGGGAAGAACCCCTTGGTTCTGAGCAACAACTGGAACGGTCTCATATACAGCAGGCAGCAAGGTATAACGTTGGATGCTGCTATCAGATCTAACAGTCTCTGAAACTGCTTTACAGTGAGCAACTGGTCTAGCTTCACTTGTTTCACGGCTGAGAGAATCGAAACGATACGAGGAGGAGACAGCATCGTCTGCAGCCTGCATCGTCGTCGAATCCCATATAACATCCAGAAAAGAGGTCCTCTGTGATGAAGATAGCACACTTTTCTTGGCGTTTAGCTTCAACCCAGCTTCTAGATATGAGCAAGGACGACATCTCGATGCCGAACCGTTTGCTGCTCCGATTGAGCTACAATCAACCAATCATCGATGTAATTTAGAATGCGAATGCCCTGGAGGTGCAGTGGAACTAGCGCTGCATTCATGCACTTCGTGAATGTGCGGGGTGATAAAGCTAGACCAAACGGAAGAACCCGATATTGGTACGCTTCGCCCCCGAAAGCGAACCTCAGGAACTTCCTGTGTTGCGGGACGATGGAAATATGAAAGTATGCGTCCTTTAGATCTATCGTGACAAACCAGTCCTCGGACCTGATTTGTGACAGAATCTGTTTGAGAGTGAGCATTTTGAACTTGAGCTTCCATACTGAGCGATTTAACAGGCACAGATCTAAAATTGGACGCAACCCCCCCATCCTTCTTTGGAACAACGAAGTACCGGCTGTAATAACCTGACTCCTGGCTGGGAGGAGGAACCCGTTCTATAGCCTCCTTTTGCAGGAGTGTTTTTACCTCCCGTTTCCATTACCAGAGCCTGCTCGGGGCCCACCACTGTGGGTAGGAGCCTTCTGAATTGAGGTTGACGAGACCTGAACTGAATAGCGTAACTGTTTTCGATCGTTTGCAGGAACCACTGAGATATTTTTGGAAGGCTTTTCCACTCTGCCAGAAAATCTAAGGGTACCAGTCTCTTGAAACTGGCCTCTAGGATATTTTGAGCAGCAAACACAGCGCCCTGTAATGGCGCACTGCCAGGGAACAACTGGTTTGACTACTCTGAGTCCCTCCTCATAGGGAGCGAGCGCCCCTTGGGAAAACTCTCGCTGGGACCGACTACGCCCCGGCATAAAGGCAGGATTGGCAGAATGGGCCCCTGAGGGCACCGAGAGAGAGTGGGCACCGTGTAATGCGGTGAACTCCTTTCTCTCGCTGTGGGGACTACCCTCAGCATCCTGACACTGGTGGTGTCAGGACTTCTTAGACGAAACCACCTTGGCCATAATAACTGTCCTCAGATCAGTTTTGCTCGAAGACTTCGGCTGAGAGCGCCGCGTCGCGCCCAACTCTCTTGGTGGGGGAGTGCAAGACACGACACTCTGCTTTTGCTGCGCCCGATGTGAGGAGGTAGTCAACGGCTGGGACTGCTCCCGCCCAGCAGTCCCTGGGACATGAACTCGGCCGCCGCCTGCCTTTTCTCTGCTTGGAACCTATCAATGACCGCGTTGGCGGAGTCACCGAATAGGCCAGCAGGGGAGAGAAAGGCGTCCAGAAGGAAGGTCTTTTCTTTCTCCTTCATTCCTGAGAGGTTCAGCCAGAGATGTCTCTCTGCGGCCACCAGGGCTGCCATAGAACGGCCCATTGATTTGGCCGACTCCTTGGTGGCACGTAGAGATAAATCTTCTGCCTGACGCAATTCTCAAATTACGTCAGTGCTGACCTCCTCACTCTCGCTCATGTCCTTTAATAGGTCGGCCTGGTATGCCTGCAATATGGACATAGTGTGCAGGCATGCCGTGGCCTGACCTGCCGCCGAATAAGCCTTACCCACCAAAGCCGAAGTGTTTCTTAAAGGCTTGGTTTCTTAATGCCGGTTTTTTGAAAGACAATGCCGATTCAGCAGAGAGATGGCTTGCAAGCGTCTCTTCAGCCTTAGGCACTGCCCCATAACCATAGTGTTTAGCCCCCACAAACTTCGACACCTCAGAGTGGAGGTCTGGAAAAACGGCAAGCACCGGCGTGGAGTTGGCATACGGGAAGGCAGAAAGCGTTCATCAAGCTTACTCTTAGATCTAGACTCCTGCCTAACTGCTGGCCACTCAATGCTTAATTTTGCAACAGCACGAGTATGCACCTGCATCAGCTCCTCACTCTCTGGAGACTGAAGTGACGAGTCTCCAGTATCTCCTGTCTCGATGCGCACAACATCCGCTGAGTGTGCATCCAGACCCTGAACTAAGGCACTGGATCTGACAGGTGAAGGCTGAGATAGGGCGGGGCCCGTCTCAAACCCCTCTGTCAGATGGGGAGCGCGAGGAGCGCGAACCGAACCACTCTCCTCGAAGAGTGATCGGCGGGAGTGGAGGGTTCTTAGTGGAAACCGCTCGCAATGCTCAAAATCAGCCCCCTCAAGAGCCGACTGGGAATGCTGCACTCCCAAACAAACAAAACATAGTTGGTGTGTATTCCCACCCATGAGATATCGAGTGCAAGGAGGAACACACTTTCTATATAGTTGTTCGCTCGCCATAATATAGATCGTCTCTTTTTTTTTGTGTGTGTGTGAAAAAACTCCTGCCTAGTGAAACTAAGGACAGACAAAAAACACTTTAGGACAATAATTCACACAGAGCGCTTGCTGAAGGCACAGAAGCTAACGCGGTTATGATTCTGGGGTGCTTTATAGTTTCCTGGTCGATGACGTCAACCGCCTATGACGTTCCGTCTCTCCATTGGACTGATTCCGTACGTGCTTCATGACGCACTCACGCAGGGTGTTCCCAAAGCGTTTGACGCAGCTCGAGTTCCCTTGAAAGGGAACTCCTACAAATGCATATGCAATAACATCAGCTGCAAAAATAACTCTGTCCACACATGTTCAGCGCTAATTTTACACTGCGTGTCTTTAGTACATCCTGACAGTATTTTCTAAATGCCAAAAGAGGGTTTTTGCTGGCACAGTGTAACTGATCTGAGCGCAGTGGCTGTGAAGGATACTGAAGAGAAGAACGATGTGAGTCTCTGCCACAAACTGAGCCTGACTGCTGCCGTGGATGTAACTCTGAAATCAAAGAGAGACACATTACCGTGGATTATCATTTGACATAAAACCCTGTAGATGTGAGAACTTAATGGGATAGTTTGTGACCTGAGGGGGCTGTGATGTTATCAATCATAACTGTGGATGTTTACTGACAAGCACCAGAAACAAGCCTTTCTGACTGAGGGTGGAAAAATGTCAAGTTTTGCCAATATAGAACCGCTTTTTATTCAATAACTTTAATATCAAAAGTAAATCTCAAGGAACATTAAGAAGATTTATTGCTTTCAGTTTATGGATGTTAGCTTTATTCAAGACAAAATAAACTTTTCTCAAATGGACAAATTTAAGAGTTACAGTCTTTCTCATCCAGGAAACTGGAGCAAAAATACTGAGGACTCAACTTTTGTCCAATCAAATGCTCTCTAGAATGATTTAAAACGGGTGACAAACTTTCAATATGACACGCATCAACACAGCAAAGAAAACTGGGATTGTCAAGCCATTTCATGGTGTCTTTAAAATATAAAACCAAACGTGAGGTAAAGAGTGTAACCAACCACTTGGCCAGTGTTCGGGTTCTTGTGAGCGTATGGAGGTCCTCGGATGTGGTTCCACATTTGACCCGATGTCATGATCAAAACAAAACACTGGAGAGAGAGAGAGAGGTTGTTCATGTTTAGTGAATTTTTACTTTTTTTTTTTTTTTACAACAATACAATAGAACACACACAAAAAAAAAACCAATACCAAAAAACAGGAGAAAAAAAGTGGGGAGAAAAAATGCTGCCAATCACAATCAATGTAATCTATAGTTTTCACATTCAAAAATAGAGAAATGAATACCTAAATTGTAATGTATTTAATGACATCTAGTATATAGCAGGTATCAACAATTTCAATGACAATGTCTAAATAGGGTTTTCACAGACATCAAGACAATACTCACTCCTCTACCCCCCAAAAAAGTCTATAATAATTATTATTATAAAGGGAACATTTCAAATTAGACTTGTGCTTTTTCTTGCTACAGTGGCCATTTTTCCATTGCCATGTGTTCTAATAGTAAATTTAACCTAATTGTTTAGTTTTCCAGTGTTGAAGATTAGTTTTCTAAGCAAATAGTAGAACAATATTAAACTAATTTTACACAGTGAGGTGTGGCATCAATCTCTGAAGATCTCCCAATAAACGCTAATGATACTTTAATCTTAATAATAATGAACAATTTCTCTGAAACTTGCGACCACAATTTTTTAATGCTGGTACAATGCCATTACGAATGGAGGTACGAGTCTTGACTATTAAGATTACATTGAACTACTAGTTGGATGAACATTAGAAGGCATGTTGAAAGATACAGTATAATTTACTGAAATGAATCCTGTCTCATGTCATCGCTCAATCAGTGTTTCAACGGGGAAAGATGTCAATAAAACAGCTTGTAGGCTAAACTTAACATTACATTTACCTCAAGAAAGCTATTTAATGTCCATGAACTCATTAGTTAGCTAGGAAAAATAACCCTAGAAAGGAGCATTTTGCTAAATATAGGCACAGTATTACATACTAATTATATTGTTACTGAACCTGTGAGTGATGTCTTCAATAGCCTATTTAATGTAAGTTTGAATAAATCTGTCATGAAAACAAGTTATTACAGTTTATTGTCATTTAAATGTTTACATTTCACCAATAAGCTGAAGTATGAAAAATGTGCAATTTAAATGTTTGTACAACTCCGTTGTCTATCAAATAAGTTAGATTAATTAATGAGTTATTTTAGTTTTTTTGGCCAAGTGCATCCTGAATTTTCGGTCTCGACTCTGAATTTTGGTTTCGCTGCATCCCTGTAATGAAACGTAAAGGTCAAGGTCCCACCAGTGCAGAGAAAGCCCAGACGTTCTTGTTGAACAGGAACTCCAGGTTGTTTCTGCGCAAGTAAGCCAGACTGCCGATGAACGCCAGCAGCAGACCCAGCATCAGCGGCCCGGCGTAGCTCGGAGGCCTGATCACCCGGATCTGAAGGACACACACCAGCCTGTCAAACACTGACGTGACTCTTCTGTGTGTGTGTGTGTGTGTGTGCTGGAGTCTTACGTGGACGTCTGTGCGGTCCGCCACCCATCGGGCCAGTTGCTCCGCGGCAAAGCCTCGCACCTGCAGCTCGTACGTGTCCGCGCGCTTGGGCTTCCCTTTGGCCGGGAAGTTGATGAATGTCGGAGCCGAGTTCATGTTCAGCTGAAGAGGACATCAACAGAATGACGTTACTATTACAAGAATTTTCATTCTTCATGTCAACATGAATCAAAATTTACCCTATTTGTTTTCTTATTACACATTACTGGTCTTATTGATGTAATATCTTGCTTTCCCTCTAAAACAACTTTACTTTTACAATGACATCACCTAGTCCTTGCGAGCAAATGGTTAATGTTAACCAACCGGCGTATTATAGCTATAGTCATCGCATTTAGGTCTGGCTCTATTCAGATATCTATATTATGCACAATAAATTTCCAATATAAAATCCAATATAAAGTCCAATATAAAGTCCTACCAGAAACTTTTTTTTTCACTTGGAGATAAAGAACTGTTGAAATGTCTTAGGCACGTTAGTATTTTCTCCCCAAAAATGATTTTGAGCCAGTTATTTATATTATTTGCTGTAGATTGTCAGTAGGAAATATCAGTTTACATTTCCAAACATTCCTTTTCCATCAAAGGGTAAATAAACACTAAAACAACAATTAATGATCTGTAGGAATGGAGCATCATAAATGCTGTTCATTGATTCCAGTAAATTGTTTGACATTTGGGTTTAAAGTGTTTTAATTCTACAATATATGGTGTAAAAACGTCTGAGTGCTGCCCTCTTCAGGTTGAACGGTGGCTACTGCAGTTGAATTTTCCTATTGGATGTTTGCAGTGGTACGTGACGTAGCGGTTCCAGGTGACGTAGGCAGTTTCCATACAGAGAGATGCGTCTCAGGTGCACGCCCCCCCTCCGCTGGGCTCTTTTCCAGCATTTTTCAAATATTGCCAGTGGGTGGAGTCAGGCTCTGACCAGGGGTTTAGTTACCCTTTAAAGGTCCCATATTGTCAAAAGGCTCATTAATATTAATTAGACAGGCCAAAATCGACCTGTTCTTGGCAGAGCTCCTGAGAAAGGAGCTGCAATAATATATTGAGATGGTTTTTGGTACACATACCGCAAATACATATTCTTAAGGACATTAAAACCTAAAATAAAACTTCAGAAAGTTGTACATATGGGACCTTTAATTGTAATAATCCAGTGAGATTTTTGTATGCAGGAGTCTGACGGTATCTTATCTCATCGAGTTTGTCCGTCTGTGATTACATGAAGAAACAGAAAAAAAACTGAGACTAAATCCAGAAGAACTACGGCAACGTCTCCAAGACTCTTGAGGAAACTTTCCTGCAAAGCTCGTGTAAAAATGATTTAAAGAGAGGATTCTATCAAAAATAATGTCATAAATAGATTTTATCTATCATTTAACTTCTATTAACTAAATCAAATCAATATTTGGAGAGCACCCTTTGCTTTAAAACAGCTTGTGTCCAGGTACACTTGCACACAGTTTTTCAGGTAGCTTTGCAGGAAGCTTTCTTCATAAGATGTTGCCACATTTCTTCTGGATTTAGTCTCAGTTTTTTCTGTTTCTTCATGTAAACACAGGTGATGATGATGAGATCAGATACCTGCTGTTGTCAGACTCCTGCTTACAAAAATCTCACTGGATTATTACAATTACTGGCAACAGGAATGTTTGGAAATGTAAACTTATATTTCCTACTGACACACTTCAGCAAAATATATAAATAACTGTCTTAAAACCATTTCTTAGGGGCAAAAATACAAACGTGCCTAAGACATTTGCACAGTACTGTATATCACATACTGAAAATGCCACTTTATGTAACCCTGTAGAAGAGTAAGGTATGAGGTGGAGAACAAAGATAAAATAAATTCAGGATGGTTACCATCTGGAAAACATCTGAGCCTTCATCAAAATCCACCATTGCAAAGAAAATCCGGTTAGTAAATGCACTCGAATAACGCCAAGAGTTCGCGAGGATCTGGTATTCTTCATCTGCCTGTCTGAAAACGAAAGAAAAAAAACAACACAAAAAATTACTTAATTTCCATACAGAAATATCAAGTTTGTTTAATGCAATTAATTTAGTGCACAGGTTTTGAATGTGAAGCTTTTTTGTGCAACAACAACAAATGGAAATGCAAAAAGAAAGATTAACTTTGCTTTTCGAATGCTCGCCTCATCTGCCATTGGTTGGAAAAACACTGGTTGAGTAAATTACCGTCTCAAATGACACTTACACTCAGTGTTAACACTCAGCAGTGTTGTGTTAGGATTATTTATATAGAATTTATTAAATTTACAATTAGTTTTTATTTTTATATTTCTCAGTTTTTTAATGTTAGTAATTTTTTATGTGCTTCTGTCATTTTTTATAGTTCCATTATTATTATATATTAAAGCGGATAAATAATGGATTATATCCTTCAGTTAAGACACTTTAGATGTGCACTGTTCACCATGATGGAATAAGAGTCTTATCTAGACAAATCATCAGTCATTTTCTAAAAAAAACAACATTTATTTACTTATTAACCACAAATGCTCATCTCGCACTAGCTCTGCGATGTGCCACACATACGTAATCATGTTGAAAAGACCCACCGACCCAGTGTTTACACAGCAAACGTGCAAAGACTAAGTCGAACGCCCTTTACAAAAAATAAATAAAATAAAATAAAAGGTAAAACAACGATGTCGGACGATTTTGAAATTGGAGGAGAAAATTAAATATTATTCGCCCTACCCAACATTTCTCTTACCATCTGACCTTTCCAACGTGATTGCGTAATGCGCGAAGTCGTGGACATGCAAGACAAGCATTTGTTGTTAAAAAGTATATAAATGTTATATTTTTGTTTAGAAAATGACCGATGGTTTGGTTAGATAAGACTCTTATTCCTCGGCTGAGATCGTGTGGAGACTTTGAAGCTGCACTGAAACTGCAATCTGGACCTTCAACCTGTTGGTTCCCTTTGAAGTCACTATATGGAGAAGAATGTTTTCCTCAAAAACCTTAATTCCTTTTTGACTGAAAAAAGAAAGACATGAACATCTTGGATGACAAGAGGGTGAGTAAATTTAAATGTGAACTAATCCTTTAAGTTTAATTTCTTTGTCTAATTCTATTTTATTACAGCTTTATTTAACCGAACACTTATTTGTAATAGTGTGTTAGTAAAGAATAACAGCACTACTGCTCTCTCTCACACACACACACACACACACACACACACACACTTACTTGCAGACGGCACACTGTCTCTGAGTCTGCAGTGCCGTGAACATGATGACGACGGAGTAGTTGCGTGGAGGAGCTCGGATCAGCCTCCTGAACTTCTCTCCGTTCAGTCGAATCACAGCACGCTTACTGGTCCACTCCATCATCTGACTGACCTTCTCTGACAGCAGGGTCTGCAGGGGCACACACACACACACACACACACACACACACACACACACACACACACACACACACACACACACACACACACACACACACACACACACACGCCATTAACTCACAGTACACTCGACACAGGTTTAGTCCACACTGAGTAACTCATGTTCTTTGTCTTTCTCACACACATACACACGTGTATATATATATGAAGACTTAAGTCCGTCAAAAGCTTTTGTTTAATATTAACATTTTTATAAGGCTCCTCTGTATAGGTTTCTACCAAAGTACGGCACTTCTGAATGGGCTGAGGCTGGGATTTAGTGAGTTTGAAGTGAAAGTATTTGATGAATGTATACTATGTGCGGAGAGCATTCACTCAATATTATCATCTCATTTTTGAGGTGGCTTTTACATCGGAGGTCTTCACACACACACACACACACACACACACACACACACACACACACACACACACACATATATATATATTTCAGCCACTCAATCTTTCACAGGAGAACATCCAGCACAGGTTTATTGTCTTGCATGAACAACACAAGCAGAAGTGTAGTTCAGTCAGGTCAGGTCACAGGCTGCAGTGACATCAGGAAGCTTAGCTTACTTTGCATACAGGCCAAGTGTGCCAGCAGATAATACATTGAATTAACCGAGAGCAATAATTCATTCGATGTGATTTACCGATGGATCACATGACAGTGTTCTCACAAAAGTGAACATTAATGTGCCATTTAACGTGCTGATGTTGAGACAGAGAGAATCTGTCAGAACCTTTGAGAAACATGTCAGCTCAGTGCATGTGAGGGGTTAAAAAACACTTAATAACAAGCCATTAGGATCCACTGACCTCTTTCTTTTTCTGCCCATCTGATGGCGTGCCGTGTAAACTAACAGCGAGAAAAACAACTATCAAAAGTTTATAAAACATTTCTGAAGCTGCCACTGCGGCCACAACCGTTCTGCTGGAAGCAACTCCTGTCCGCTTCCTATTGGCTGAGCTCAGCGGAAGAGGAAGCATTTAAAAATAAAAGTCTCAAGCGACAAAAAATTAAAGCTCGAAAATGCGCCAGAATTTTCGAAATAAAAGCCTCAAGCTGCCGGTGACTCTTTCATTAAAAACATCAATTAAAATAAAAGTAAAAAAAATCTGATCGTTCGCATATATGTAGAACGGGGTAAAGGTGGTTTAGTATAGTAAAAATAAGATTATAAAGTCAAAGTCAACAAAGGAATACTGGCCTGATTGCTGATACATAACATCTAAGTTAGTCCAGAAATATACAACATAGAAAATAAATAAATATGTTTAGAACTGTCCCTTTGAATCTATACCTAATCAAGTTACTCCAGCCCCAGATACAATTATTATGTAGGCCTATGATCTCTAAATGATCACTCGTAGTTTTGTTGGAAGAATGCATACTTCTTATGGTGTGTATATATATATATTTTTGCAAGTTAAGTAAAGTTTAATGATCAATTTTGTACTTTCTGTTGGTAGCAAAGTGTGTAAAAATGCAGTATTTTTAATATATCCTCCTCGATGCACCAACATGTTTCTAATATTTTATAATGCTGAATAATTTACATAAAGTTAAAGCTTGCATATACAACTTTCTGTACAATCAAAAAAAAAAAATGATAAGAAGCAACAAAGCTGTTCTGATGAAAGAAGAAAGCAGACGTTATGCTCAGGGATGTCTCTAAAATATTTATTATCTCATCATTTCACAACATGTTTATTCGTAACATTGCTATTGTTGGCTTCTATGAAAATGTAGATATTGAATGAGTTGCAAATGAAATTAAAATAAATTGAAAATAAACACTCCGACATCCCGAGATGCATTGACGCGCGCGCGCGAGTGTGTGCGTGTGCTAAACATCCGGCTGTGAGTGTGTGTGAGTGTGAGTGTGTTTGGAGGAAGATGGCGGCGCTTATCCTCCCGTCTGACTGGATAAAAAACTGGGACAAATCGGGCAAAAATGAGTTGTGAGTAGGAGTTTAGTAATCGGATGGAAAGTGTGTATGGGAATAAAGTTATATACATTTTTTTGGGCGTTGTTACCGCAGGTTATTGTCGAAAGCATAAATCATATTCTCTTCATTGTCAATGTCCACTGCTAGTGCGCGTTAAAAACTGATTACTTAAAGTTAATTAAAATGGCCTATAAACCTTAATATACTGTTAACCAAATCAAGCATATCAAGTCTGTAGTTTCTTTAAATGTATATGCAAGACACTTTATTGGTTATTTTCTTGACTGTAACGCCACTGAGCTAATAGTTAGCTGGGTTAGCATTAGCATGTGTTTTCTTATCAGTGTGTGTTACAGTATGTAACGTGTGTTACATGTTTCATGCAGGCAAACATGGATCTTATACACCCTAAGCAAGCCTGAAGTTAATATTATGGGATGTTGTGAGGTTGCGTAACGCTGATGAAAGGGTTAGATGTAACGTTAGCTGTGCTAAAGAGTTCAATCCTGCTAGATTATGGTTGTCTCGAAACCTAGTGATCTGCCCTACATTTATGAACAGCAAAGTCTCAAAACATACCGACTCAGCGGTCTAATTGTTGACACCTACTAAGACTGCATTGTGTTCTTCATAGTGCTGTATGGTGTCATATGCAGACAGTATTTCTGATCATGTGTTTTGTCTGTTTGGCATCTGGTCCAAAACCCAGTTAGCTGCCTTTGAATTCAGCATTGGCAAAATCTGGCGATGCTTCATGTGCAATGCTGTCTTTTTAGGTATCTTACAAAGATTTGAGCACTGCCTGACTCATATTTACATGATACACCTTTGTCTTTTACAGGTAGTTTCACCTGTGTGGATTCAGGACATATATAGATTAACATATTTGCAGATATTCAGATGATAAAGAACTTGATCAATCAACTTGTTTATCGTACAGAGATGACTGGGGTGCAGGATAACACTGTAGTTGTGACATCAAAAAGCTTTAAAGCATATAGTCAACTCTACTTAATGTTGATCTGTTATGAAGTTCACTAAATTTATGCTTTTTTTTTCTGTTTCTAGTTTACAGTTTTTCCAGGACCTTGCAGGAAAACCCAGTGGTCAAGAGTTTGTTAAAGGTAAGTTTAATTAATTTTACTTATTCTTCGGGCTGTTACTGGTGCAATGTTTTTTAATTTTGAAAGTGCATTAAAATGTGAACAATACAACATCCTTGAACAATGAAAGCAACATATATTACATGAAATTTTAGAACTAAGCCAAGTTTATTTATATTTGCCCACTATTATATCTCATATTTTTGTGTCTATTCCCGATATTCCAAAGCAATCCACACTGGTTTCTAAAAGTTTGGAAGAATGAATTTTAATCTTCCACATGAGCTAGAGATTTACATTTGTATGTATTTCATTTCTAGCGCGAACACTAGCGTACCATACACACATAGGTGTACATATACTTGCTTGGTTCTCAAGGAAAATGCACACACAGATTAGTGATAATGCTCAAATGTGTATTTCTCAACTAAAACTAGCAACAACTAAATGCAGTGTTTTATGAAATTAAAATATAACAATGAATAAATAACATTTGTATGCTCAACATTCTGTCCAGACAAACAGGAACATTTAAGCAGGAGCGTATAAACTCCCGCTTTGCTCTCGGTGTATATGTGCATCATGTCAGTGCGTTATGGAGTCGCTGATTTTTTTATATCTCTGTAAAGACTTTTCATCTGACTTTTCACTTAAGTTTTTATAGTTTTATATTAGTTTATATATTTTATAATGTAATAACTTCACAGCTAATCCCCAAATGAATGTAGAGACCACATATAGTTGTATATTTTACAGTATACTTTAAATACTTGTTTTATGAATGAAGGTCAGCATCACTGATACTAACACAGCCATTGATGTCTGGATAAATATGACTCTAAAGGGTCATATGAACTAAAGGGTCATGAATTTAATATCTGGTTGTGTTGTGTACCTGGAGACTGGAATCAAAGGAAATGAGGAAGCATTATATGCTGACGTCAAAATCTGCACAGTACCTCCTGTGATCTAAAAGTAATACTTACTTTCTATTTTAATAACAAATGGCAAACAGAATGGGATTTATATACTATGAACAAACTTCATGAAATCGGCCCCAATGTTGGAAGAAGTTGTTTTCTATCAAATGTCAAACTGATTGTTTATACCCGTTTTTTTTTTTATTCCGTTAACTCTTGAAGTTTTTACAAACATTTATCCCAAAAATAGTTTTAGTTTTTAGCAAAAATGGATTTGTAAACACCTGATATAGTTTTACCAATACATTTTTTTTTACCATGAAAACAGAAGCTGGCAAAGCATTAAAAAACAATCAAACATCTACTGTCGTTTCACACTGTACACTCCTAAACCCCTGGCTAACACCCTTTTTTGCATATTTGCGAGCGAACGACGCAAGTGATAGGTTTACATAAAGGCTTTAGCATTGCACATCCTTATATTATAAATATACTACTGCTGTCCAGTTTTCCCTGAATGAAAAACTTTTTTTAGACTATAAATGTAAGGCTGAACAGCGTCCTCTTCACAATTCACACGTTTTCCATCACCATTTTACATTTTTCCTCATCAAACTTGGGTTGTGCACGAATAGGAGAATATTCGATCTGCAATTATAGAAAATTAAAGACAGCTGTCCATCACTGCATCAGGACTGCAGGTAAACCCAGAGTGATCAGAGATGATAGTGATAGCAAAATGATCTTGAGACATATACTTCCTTTGTTTGGCTGAGGGAGACCGGTTTAAGAACAGAAAGTGCAAGGCGCTGTTATAAACTTCATTAGCACACCGTTATCTCTCTGCAACGTCTGTCAGCGCTTCTCACTCGAGCGTGTGGATGTTACTGTTTTTCTCAACATGAACATGTGAAACAATATAAACACGATAACCATATGCTGAATCGAGTGTTTATGTACTGTTATTCTGTATGATAATTTGCCCAGTTTGCTTTATTAGCGTTTTTTCCTGTTCGTGCTGCTTGATCTTAAATTCTTTTGTTCTTTATATTTTTTGTTTTTAAAGAAAACCTTAAGATATAACGCAAGTTTGTTCTGTATATTTCTTAATCGTAAACTTGTTCAGAAATGGTAACAACTTGAATAAAAGGATAACACCTTTCTCGTTAAACATCTTTTAGTCTAGTCGTAACATCCGAACACTGCATCGCTTCACATCTGCACCATAGACTGTAAAACAAACATGGACGTGGTGTGTGTGACGTCACACGTAGTGTTTCTGAAGAGCATTTTTGAAGCTCAAAGTGGGCGGAGCCGGCCGTCGCCATCTTGACAGCGTGTCACTCCCAGATAACCGAAAGTGGCCAGCGAGGCGCATTAGCTGACGTGACGCTAACGAACAGCAGTACGGCTAGTAGTGACATCAGCGGCAATCCACCTGTGGCCAATCAAGTGGCCACGCCATTAATTATGCAGAACTTTAAGCCTTAATGTAATTTAAACGGATGAGTTATAAATAAATCACCCCCCTCACAGTTGTTATGAAGGGCAAAATTAGCGATATAGACCAAAACCACTTTCTGTACCAGGCTGTTAACATGTTGTTTTCTGCTGTAAAGCTGGGTATTTTAAAGTGTAAATTGCAGGTTAAATTTTTCATGAAGATAATGCAATGTGCTTATTAAACATAAAGATAAGAACCGCCCACCATTGTTTTTTATGTATTTTTTATACCAAAATGCCGAATATAATATGAAAAGTTGGTACGTTTTACAGTGGTTTTAAGCACGCCCCCTCCTTTCCACTAGGCTGGGCGTGACGTCATAACAGGGACTCCAAGCCTAGAGTTACCGTTAGTCTAACGGCAAGTAACAAAAATGGTGAACTAATGTGTTTGTGCGGGATGTACAAATACTTCTAATACGGGAGAGAGGCTCCACAAGTTCCCCAAGGACAAACGGCTGATTCGTGCCTGGGTGAAGTTTGTCGAGCTGCTCCATTAAACTCCAAAACGCGTTCACCTCACGGCAGCACATACTCTCCACTGCTGATTCCATTGGGTGGCATAGCCCGCACAAACACAGCGATAGGGACATCGATCTCTTTTTTTCTTTCTGACAATGAGCATCGTTAATTACTTGCGCCAAAAGCGCCATTGTGCCTGTGCAGTGTGTGCATCTCTACAGATCTGATTAGGACCACTAACACCATGTAAGTAAAACATGTCTTCAGTCGTTGTCCCTTCTGGCTATTCTACATGACGGCAATGACGGGCTAGCACCAGGTTAACCTAGGCTAGCTCTAGCTACTCACCAGGAAACATGGAAAAACGCCTGACTGGTTCAAAATTGTAGGGCTGTGGTCCATCAAGAATTTGATGGTTTCCCACCTCTTCAGTCTCCCAGTCGTTCTCCATAGTCAAACCGCAAACGGTAGGAATCTAGCAGAGTACGGGTTGCTACTCCCTGTTATGACGTCATCACCCAGTTACGGTAAAAAACATGCTACCTTTGAAGAAACCCCAATAAATGTTATTTTAACGCATTTTAAGACAGAAATTTTTAAATATATATATATATATATATATTGAGCACTTTAATTAACACATTAATTGATTGTGGTGGTTAACCTGCAATTTACACTTTAACATGGGGGTTTATGGGATTGACTCTCTTTTGAAGCCGGTCTCTAGCGGTCAGTCGATGAATTGCAGGTGAAGTCACTTCTGTTTTGGATTCGAGAGAGAGACCGGAAGGTTGCCGTTCGATCGGTTTATCCTGCACAAAAGCAGTTCTAACACCTTAGTCGAGAAGTTCCTTTAAACGGGGTTAAAAGCAATGATAAGAACTCGAAAAGGTATTAAAGACATCGTTAAAATAGTCCAAGTGACTACAGTGGCTCAATCTTAAGTTTATCAAACGACGAGAACTTTTTGTGTGCAAAAACAAACAAAAATAACAATAAAACAAAAATAATGTAAAAGCGTAGAGCTTCTGTCTTGTACGTCACACGCATCACACACATGACCAGCGTCGGCCAATAGTGAGCCTACGTGTGACGTAACACTACGCTATCACACTAGTTTAACTGACTCGAGGCCCACAGAGAAGGAAATGAATAGTTGAAATAAAGTCATTATTTTTGTTTGTTTTTGCGCACAAAAAGTATTCTCGTCGCTTGATAAACTTAAGATTGAGCCACTGTAGTCACTTGCACTATTTTAACGATGTCTTTAATAACTTTTCAAGGCCGGCAAGTTTCAATCCCTGAAGAAGCCTATGAGGAGTGATCCAGCTCTCAGATTTCATCAAAAATATCTTAATTCGTGTTCTGATGATGAACGAAGGTCTTACGGGGTTGAACAACATGAGGGAGAGTAAATACTGACAGAATTTTCATTTTTAGGTGAACTATCCCTTTAATAAAGTGTGGTAAATGAACCGTACCATTCTCTCTTTCGAACTCCCGTTGACGTACCGTGTTTAGGGAGCTGCAAAACTGAACGCATATTTTACAGGATCAGATCTCAGCATTGCTTGTTGATCTCTTTATGTCACTGACTCAGGTGTTGCAACAGATCTGATGTGTTACTGTGTTTTGCTGCAACAATAATTTGACAGGTCTTGCAAATTACCTGGATCTGTGATGCATCATCTCTCCTGTATCCAAAATATTCTCAAACCATGAATGTTCTGTTCACACACTATATCTAGGCCCGTTCTGATTGGACACTGTTTAGAAATTGTAAATGCTCACATCACGTTTGTATGATTTCAATGAATCACACAGCCCTTGCAAAACAATTTTTCTGTGTGCCGCCACCACTGTGGGGCTGTCGTCACGCTGACCAGCACTACTTTTTCTTTATGAAGTGTACTTCACTTCTGTCAAGCTTTACAGACACCTCCTCTTTTATTTGCTCTTGTTGTGGTCTTTATTCTTGTTGAGTGTAATTATTGCAGATGTTGTTTTTGCAGATGACCATTTTCAATAGTATATCTAAAAATTCAGAAGACTGCATTTCAGATTGTGGATCCTGATTGTTTATTATTAAATTGTGATATGAAATTTTGGGATGCAGGGCTGTGATATCTTCTGAATTCCCACACGTATTAACATACTACATGCAAAACATCATAGGTTGTATTCTGTATGCTGGTTTTAATATTGCAGCTATGAGCGGTTAGCTAGTTCCTGGCGTGTGCTGGAGATGCTGCAGTTCACTGTGACGGACACGGCTCTGCTTGACAGCTACTCGTAACAACGCTTTAACGTCTTTACGTGACACTTTCATCCCATCACAATTCACACATTTGGGGAGCGATTCCCACAGTGGCAGCGAGTGTGAAGAGCTGTAATGACAAGATATGCATTTTTTTTTTGTTTATAATGTACCATACATCTGTAACATTTCCAACTAGTAATGTAACTCCATGAGAACTAAACTGTAAAGAGTCTCTGGGAAATGTTAATACATATGGGGCAAACTTACTGATTTATTGTAGAGCTGCAACTAACGATTATTTTGATAATCCATTAGTTGGTCGATTATTTCTTTGATTAATCTGATTAAAAGGCCCAATTTTCTTCTTTTTGACAACACACTATTCCATTTCCTGGCCAAAACTGTCCTTCAAACACACTTGCCAACTGAATGCTATGAAAACATAGGGGAATATATATATATATATTAATTATTAATTAATATATTTAATCAATACGGTTAATTGTTCTAGATTATATGTTTATATATATATATATGCAATGCACAAAAGAGCTATAAAGCAAAAGGACGGTTTAAATCCCTACATTAAAAATGAAGATAATAATAAATAAAGATTAAAAACACAAACTCCGAGTCGTTTCTTTATCCTGTAGCCTAAATCTTCGAAACATCTGACATTTATATTCAGTTACACACAGTTATCCCTTTACAGTTACTACTCTCATCAAAATACTTCAATTACAAATACTGTCAGGACGAGCAATCATGCAGAATGGAAATACTTGCGTGAATTTGAATTCACAAGAGCTCGGTTTCTCCCCCCACTATTTTAGATGCATTTTGTCCATATAAATGCGTAATTCGCTGCTGTAATTTGACGCGACTGTAGGAAGTTTTCCGGGTAGGCGTGACTAATCGATAATGACATTCGTTGTCGATGATTTTCATTTTCGATTAGTTTGTTCCAGCCCTAATGTAGGCTATTATCTCTTTGAATGAAATTGCAAGTCACTAGCTGCATTTGCATTACCCTTCAAATTGTGCAAATTGAAATTGCGAATTGAAAATACACTCAAAAGTCAATTTTGCAAAAACTCCCATTTATTGCAAAAACATTTACGCTCGCACGAGGAGGTTTTTCAAGCAATTCGAAAAATAAATATATCACAGAACTGCAATGGAAACAGTTTTTGCGCATTTACAGTCACCTGACGTAGATGACGTGGTGTGTTTGGACAGAATGCGAGACGGAGTTCTTTATTAAACTCATAAAAGACAAAAGAATTTCAGGAATACTGGATTCTAAACCTCAAAGAAATGCCACAATCAAGAGCTTGACCCAGTATGAGGGAGAAACACCAGCCGCTCCAAGTATAAGTCTTTCCTTACCATTCGTGGCCATGATTTTTGGAATGTCTTATTGCGATATCGGTAATATCGGTTAAAGAAAACGCCGTCATTTCGCAGTAGTTTTTTGTCGACATTTAGAAAAAATCGCAAAAGTTTAGCGCAAATCTGTAATGGAAACGCGCCTACTTTTGCATTTTTAACATTTTTTTGCAACCATCTTAACATACCTTGGTAACATTTTAAGCAACTGTACAGCAATGCAGTATAGGGAAGAAAAATGCTTTAAGACACACAAACATGTCATGCATGTGAATGATAAACAGAAGAGCATGAGCACTGTAGTGTTCTGTCACCCGCCCGAAAATCACTCTTGTCCCGGGACATTCTCGCTGTGTGCCCTGGTGTTTGTCTTAACTCTTTAATGTTGTGCAGGTGTTATCAGTATGCTTGTAGGAACTGAACGCTGTTATTAAGTCTGTGTGTGTGTGTGTGTTATAGATCTGCAGTCCGGCCTGTATGAGCTCTGCTGGCATGTTATCCAGGGCAATCTGAAGGTGGATGTGGCTGCCGGTCTCCTGGCTGATGTTATGGTGAGTGCTGATCCCGGCTCAACGTGCATATACATCGAAGAATAAACTGGTGTCAAGTCATTTTGAACAAAAATCAGTGTGTTTTGGGAGTTTAGTGAGGATGGAGAACAAAATGACAAATGCATCATTAATATAGTCCAGGGTTTCCCAAGAGGGAATTTAGGAGAAGAATGCCAATCAATAAAGACTGAACTTCAGTCAGTTCCATATGAAAATGAAAACATAAAAAAAAAAAAACATTGTAGCTCATGATTCGTTTAGGTTGCTTTGATGTTATATAGGGCCTTATGAAATCCGTTGATTTTGTCCCCCAAAATTGTTTCTTAAAAAAAAAAAAAATGTTTAGACTCCATTTTAATGGTTAAATTAAATGTTAGTAATCAAAAAGCATGTTTAATTTATTTAAATCATGAAGCTTATACATTTTTGCAACAATTTATTAAAATTATAAAAAAAAAAACATATTTAGGGCCTTATGAAATGGGTTCTATCTTTTTCTCAAATTCTGTTTTATTTTATTTTAATACAATATTTATATTATTAAATATTTTGTTTTCTGTTTTAATTGTTCTAGATTACATTTAAACGGTTGAATTAAAATGTTTATAATCAAAAAGCATTTCTGATTAATTGAATTAATAAAAACAACAAAATAATTTTTTTTAGGGCCCAACAATAATAAGGCCCTATGAAATGTTTATATTTTTTTATTTTTAAATTCTGTTGTGCTTTTTAATTTAGCTGGCAATCAAATAAAGGCATAAAACATTAATTTTACTTATCTTAGAATCATATGAAATGAAACAAACACTTCTGTCAAACAAAGTGCTGCCTTCAAAGCTTACTGCTAAAATTGAAACATGGAAGACTAAAGGTGATTTATTCTTTAAAAAATAAAGTTTTTATAATAATAATTATTACTAATAATGTTAGTATTTCATTGAGGCGTAGCTACATTCTTCTGTACATTATATTTGTCACAATTTCTTCAAATAAAAAAGTTTTATTTTGACGGCTTGCTGCAAAGACCTTTGAGTTTCTGTGCGTTTATGATATGACGATAGTTTCAGAGCGGCTCTGGAGATGATGTTCATGTCTTCATATCGTGAGACGGCAGAGGCTGAAAACACCGCGAGCGTGACGCGTGCTTCAGTGTGTGTGATTAATGAAAACATTCATTCACACAGAACATGTAGGATTCATATTTAAATAGTCTTTTGCGGTTTAATGTTCTCACACAGTAGCCTACATTTCGATATGATTTAAGTGTACTGACCTACTTTTTATTTATTCATCAAGAACGTGGTTGTTTTCTGCATTGCGGATATCATAGGGCCATAGTTACACGGACTGGGCTCTTGTGTGCTTTTGAAGCTTGAGTGCCTCATCCGCCATTAATTATAATTGGTACAACCAGCTACCTTAAAAAAATATGACTTTGTTTAATGTAAGATCATAAAGTCATATGGGTTTGGAACAACATCTGGGTGAAATAAACTACAAATGTTTCATTTTCATCCCTTTACGGCCGGCCGGATGTTACAACCTTTCAAATTACAACCGTTCTTTGTAGACAGAAGGTTTTTACTGATCACAAGGACACATGACAGCGTGTGGAGTTAGCCTCCCTCTGCCAGTGTATGCTACCGCGACAAAGCACATATGCGATAAATGACGTCAGAAAAGCGTCAGTACATTATAATCAGTTATGGTCTATTACTGAACCGACACCGAATCGTCCTCGTCTGCATCGCGATGCATCGTAGAAACGATTAATTTCGACACCCCTAATCCAAAAAAAGTACCGTATTTTACGCACTATAAGGCGCACTTAAAAGCCTTTAATTTTCTCAAAAAACGACAGTGCTTCTTATTATCCGGAGCGCCTTATATATGGATCAATTGGTTAATAATTGGCGTTCCCCGTTCACAGTAACCTGGTCGTCTCATTCAAAACAGCCAGCTGTTGCTGTCAGCGAGCTGCCGCACATGAATACTCATATGAGTCAGGCTGAGAATGTAAGTTACGTGCCCGCCCCAGCGCGCTCACGCTTACTAATAAACGGCTCGCCTCCGGCGCCGCGCACTCGCTACACAGCTCTCAGAAAACGTTCCCCTTTCAAGCCAAGGTAACCAGGGCTTCATATATGAAACAGCGTGCCATCGCTGTCAGCGAGCCGCCACACATGAATACTCATATGAGTCAGAATACGAATGTAAGTTACGTGGCCGCCCCAGCGCGCTCACGCTTACTAATAAACGCATCTTTATTAATACTACTCACTAATAGCACATTAAATAGCACATCTAGTGGATGCATAACACAAACCCAGTCAAACGTTTGACTGCAGTATCTTATGCGCCTTATAATCCGGTGCGCCCTATATACAGTTAATGTTCTAAAATAGGTCATTCATTGAAGGTGCGCCTTATAATCCGGTGCGCCTTATAGTGCGGAAAATACGGTAAATGAACATCTGCCTAGAGCGCAGTCAACATGTAACTGTGTGTGGCTGGCATTGCACTGATACACACTGCCTGTGGAGGGCAGTACAGTAAACCTGCGTATAACAGATCTGATCAGCATATTGACATGAAAACAAAACAATACAGAAAGCAGCTCTCATAGAAAAAATACAAAATAGGCCACAATGAAATTATGCAAATTTAGCTTTTAACGAAGAGGGTGGCGTTCTGTTATTGCGCTCCTCATGCGTCTCTGTTATTCTCACTCCACAGGCTGGCCGGCGCTGCTCTTCAGAGTTACGTCTTTTGCGTTCCGTCAATATTACGTTATTAGAAAGATTTATGTTTTTAGAAAATTGATTTTTGACATTTGTGAATCGATTCAGAAATTACCCACCCACATCTAAATTTCGTGTGGCGCATTCGCACGGGAGAAGCGAAGCCTGTGATTTTACTCAGATTTACTGACTTATCTCCCGGATATGATGTCAATAGACTTGGAAATGTCTTGTCGTTATTCTAGGTCTAGCTGTATGATATATCATAAACAGAAGAATGTGCAAGCTGCTATACGTGTACGATGGTTTTCAGCTTTCTCTTTCTGCAAATTGTATAGTTGTATGGTGTATATAGCGATATTACCCAGCACCCAAAATACTATCAAAAAACTCCCACGCAGCCTCCATTCTTCGTGAAAGATGGATAAAAAAGCGCACAGGAAACAAAAACCTTGAAAAAAATGATATACGACCCCACCAAATCACAGAGATGCCGATTCACACGGGACTTATATTATCACATGACCTCGGTGTTCGGCAAAATATGGTAGGTCATTTGCGGGCGAATTTCTACTTTACAAATTACGACATGGCCGATTCGCACGGGATTAAAGGACAAGTTCGATATTTTATACTTATAGCCCTGTTTTATGATCGTTTCTGATGAAATCGAACGGTTAAGATTGAAATTTGGACAAATGCTGCTGTCCCGAGAATTTTCTGTTTCTGTTAGCACCCCCCCCCCCCACCTCCACAATGGTTTCATAGGTTCACTAGAAGAATCATTCATAAAACGCATTAAACTTTAGTTTACAAAGACGTGAAACTCACCGAGTGGTCTGGGGTGTTCACTGATATGCTCACACAAAAATCGCTGCAAAAGATGCTTTCCAACAGGTTTTATCGTAGTTTTTGTCCAACTCCTTTGACTTGTATAGGATGTTCTGTGAGGTACGGTACATCTTTTGCAGCGATTTTTGTGTGAGCATATCAGTGCTCATCAGTCTTCAGTCTTTGTAAACTAAAGTTTAATGCGTTTTATGAATGATTGTTCCAATGCACTTATGAAACCATTGTGGAGGTGGGGGGGGGGGGTGCTAGCAGAAACAGAAAATTCTCGGGACAGCAGCATTTGTCCAAATTTCAATCTTAACCGTTCGATTTCATCAGAAACGATCTCGAAACAGGGCTCTAAGTGTAAAATACCGAACTTGTCCTTTAAGATCACAGACAACCTCTGCAATTATTACAAATGACTAGAGGTCACCAGGTAATACTTATCCCGTGCGAATAGGGCTCAAGAGTCGAATCCCCCCCCCCACCAGTGTGAAGTTCATCTCAGCACCCTCAGAAACCCTGAAGTGTGTTTCTCTTCCCTCAACTGTCTGAGGTCACACACCAGCGGTGGCGGTTGATCTGTGGAGCGAGGACTTGTATTGCTGGGATGCTGATGCTGTGACATCTCATCCAGCGAGATGAAGCTCGTCTTCTAAACACAGCTGAAGTGTGCCAGTGATCGATCACACACTTCACATCTCTACTTCTGGTGCATCTAGTGTGTTTTCAACCGTCCTCCAGTGAACCGGGAATCTCCAGCGGGAGAAATGGAGACGTTGAAATTGAAATGCTCTAAACATTTGTGGGATGTGCCAGTGAAAGATATGATGTTTGTCTTTCAGGAGCTGCGAGACGATATGGCTTCTGTTTTAGCTGATGTTTTCTGTATATTAGGTAAGTCTGGACCTGCTAATGCTGATTAACCCAATCTACATTAAGTGTCGTCTCATTTGTCCCGGTGAAGTCGAGCCGGGACGTGTTTGCATTGAGTGACGGTTTTGTTACTCGCTCGAGTGAACGTGCTTATTAAACGGTAGTCGTGTGTTCACATGCATCGCTGTTCTGACAGATGTTTGCATAAGTCTTACTGAACTTATTCTGATCGAGCTCTCTAATTCCCTGCTGTTCGTTTGTCAGGCCCAGTGTGATTGATTTAAATGTTAATTTAATGCTATATGTGGAGGTACAACAGTTCTTGAAACCTACACAGAATCCCTGCAAGTTCATTACCGATAAATCCTTTGTTCCAGCATGTTGTAAATCAAAATGCTAAGTCTAGCTTTGAATGCTAGTCGGCAGACATATTTATATTCATAATCTAGATTTTACCTGTTAAAATGACCTTTAGAATATGATCCACATCTCTCTAACCATAGATAATATAGCCTATTGTTGATTTCACTGGCCTGTAAAATAAAGAAAAAGAGAGAACATTGTTTTGTGAGGATAAGAAACAAAAATATAGGTTTTTCAATACATAGTGATTCTGATTATTATAAACTGATTCGGTTCTCGTTTTCAGCATGGTTTACACTTCACTGCGCTTTCTGGCTTTCTTTTCTCTACATGCGTAGTTGTATTACTATAGTAATGTTTCTGTATAATTATTTTTGATTTATTATGAAGATTTATCAGTAATTGGTCTGAGGACTCTCAGAGAGCGGTTTCAGTTAAGGCTTTGATAAAGACTTCGGTCGTGACTGTGGTGTTTAAGTAAGACTTTGATACCGTTCAAATTTAATGCCCTTAATGCTGTGGCAATTTTACCCCCCGAGATATTTTATCAAATCATGAATATTAGAAATTTAACAGTATTCCAGTTTTTCAGCTGATGAAACATCTTAAAACAAAAAGTGTTTTTTTTTTTTTTTTTTTTTTAAATACTTGTTGTAACCATCAATTAAAATGGCAGTAGATGTACAAAACACATCAAGAATTGATTTATACATGCTATCTATGCCTGAGTTCATATAAATTCACTTGACCCGCATGTGTAATTGTTGATTTTGCAGATATTGAGACCGGCTGTTTGGAGGAGAAACACAAGCGAGATCATTTTACCCAGTTGGTTGGAGCCTGTTTGGTGAGTTGTGTGAGATGTGTGAGATGTTTGGGTTGTTTTAGGGGCCTATGAAATCCATTTGATTTTTTGGACTATTTTAATGGTTAAATTAAATTGTAGTAATCTAAATGCATGTCTAATTAATTGAAATCATGAAGCTTACACATTTTAACTACAATTTATTAAAAGTTTAACAAAAAATGCACATTAAAGCTGCAGTAGGGAGTTTTGAGAAAACGTTGACTTAGCCTGAAAATTTGAAAAGCACAACTTACAGGTCCAACCCCCTTGCTCTCTGCTGCGCTACAGCCCTCCCTCCACAGCTCCTCCCTCCACAGCTCCTCCCTCCACAGCTCCTCCCTCCACAGCTCCTCCCTCACAGCTCCTCCCTCCACAGCTCCTCCCTCCACAGCTCCTCCCCCACAGCTCCTCCCTCCACAGCTCCTCCCCCACAGCTCCTCCCTCCACAGCTCCTCCCTCCACAGCTCCTCCCTCCACAGCTCCTCCCTCCACAGCTCCTCCCTCACAGCTCCTCCCTCCACAGCTCCTCCCCCCACAGCTCCTCCCTCCACAGCTCCTCCCCCACAGCTCCTCCCTCCACAGCTCCTCCCTCCACAGCTCCTCCCTCCACAGCTCCTCCCTCCACAGCTCCTCCCCCACAGCTCCTCCCTCCACAGCTCCTCCCCCACAGCTCCTCCCTCCACAGCTCCTCCCTCCACAGCTCCTCCCCCCACAGCTCCTCCCTCCACAGCTCCTCCCCCACAGATCCTCCCTCCACAGCTCCTCCCCCACAGCTCCTCCCTCCACAGCTCCTCCCTCCACAGCTCCTCCCTCCACAGCTCCTCCCCCACAGCTCCTCCCTCCACAGCTCCTCCCTCCACAGCTCCTCCCTCCACAGCTCCTCCCCCCACAGCTCCTCCCTCCACAGCTCCTCCCTCCACAGCTCCTCCCTCCACAGCTCCTCCCCCACAGCTCCTCCCTCCACAGCTCCTCCCTCCACAGCTCCTCCCCCACAGCTCCTCCCCCCACAGCTCCTCCCCCCACAGCTCCTCCCTCCACAGCTCCTCCCCCCACAGCTCCTCCCCCCACAGCTCCTCCCCCCACAGCTCCTCCCTCCACAGCTCCTCCCCCACAGCTCCTCCCCCACAGCTCCTCCCTCCACAGCTCCTCCCTCCACAGCTCCTCCCCCCACAGCTCCTCCCTCCACAGCTCCTCCCTCCACAGCTCCTCCCTCCACAGCTCCTCCCCCACAGCTCCTCCCCCACAGCTCCTCCCTCCACAGCTCCTCCCTCCACAGCTCCTCCCCCACAGCTCCTCCCCCACAGCTCCTCCCCCCACAGCTCCTCCCCCCACAGCTCCTCCCTCCACAGCTCCTCCCCCACAGCTCCTCCCCCACAGCTCCTCCCTCACAGCTCCTCCCTCCACAGCTCCTCCCTCCACAGCTCCTCCCCCACAGCTCCTCCCCCCACAGCTCCTCCCCCCACAGCTCCTCCCTCCACAGCTCCTCCCCCACAGCTCCTCCCCCCACAGCTCCTCCCCCCACAGCTCCTCCCCCCACAGCTCCTCCCTCCACAGCTCCTCCCCCACAGCTCCTCCCCCACAGCTCCTCCCTCCACAGCTCCTCCCCCACAGCTCCTCCCTCCACAGCTCCTCCCTCCACAGCTCCTCCCTCCACAGCTCCTCCCCCACAGCTCCTCCCTCCACAGTTCCTCCCTCCACAGCTCCTCCCCCACAGCTCCTCCCTCCACAGCGGAGCCTGCCGTGAACGCGCAGGCTAGTAAGCAGGACCACCGATGACGGCGGATTATAAACAGTTATGAAACATTCACTAATAGGGACGAAACATCAACAATATGCTTTATATTGACTATGGCCTGCCCATACTTTGACTACAAACTTGTTCCTCAAATCATTATGTATTTTGCAATACATGTAACTTTATAACGTTGCACTCTTTCCATAAGTTATAAATAGCTAGTAAGATAACGTTAAAGGATTAGATTTTGACTAAATACTTTTGCTGATAATTTTCTCACCCCCATGTCATCCAAGATGTCCATGTCTTTCTTTCTTCAGTCGAAATAAATTAAGGTTTTTGATGAAAACATTCCAGGATTTTTCTCCATATAATGGACTTCAATAGGACACAAACGGTTCAATGAACAAATGACAGTTTCAGCGCAGCTTCAAAGGGCTTTAAACGATCCCAGAAGATGCATAAGGGTCTTATCTAGCGAAACGATCGTTCATTTCAAAAATAAATAAAAAACTTGCTCATAAGCACAAATGCTTGCCTTGCTCTGTTCTGTGATGCACGTTCGTGACTCCACTGTTCGAACTCGTTCATCAAAATGAACAAATCTTTTTTTGAGTCATTTCGTTCGTTGAATAAACGGAATGACTCCGAAAAATACTCGTCCAAAATGAACAAATCTTTTTTCGAGTCATTTCGTTCGTTGAATGAACGAAATTACTCGAAAAAAGATTCGTTCATTTGGATGAACGAGTTCGAACAGGAGAGTCACGAACGACGGTACGCGCTCGCGCTGTGCAAGAGAGGGGTGATCAGCGCGTACACGAGCGTGATTGACACTGCTAAGACATTCCTCCTGGCTCTGATTGGTTGTTTCTGACCGGGAGCGGTGTATTTCTGCAAATGGCAATAGGACCAGTGGGAGGAGCCAGAGCAGCTTGATTTTTTTTCACAGATTATCTGTCTCATATTCTACTGTCAGGACATAATGACAGTTTTAACAAATATTTGTTTACAAAAGTTACCGACTGCAGCTTTAAGGGCCATATGAAATATGTTCTCTTTTTTTTCCCCCCTCAATTTTTTTAAATTTATTTTTTAACGAAATCTATGTTTTCCGTTTTAAGTGATCTGGATTCCATTTTAATGGTTTAATTACATTTTAATAATCAAAAAGCATTTCTGATTAATTTAATTCATAAAATGAATTTTTAGGTCCCTACATAAATAAGGCCCTTTTTATTTTTTCTGGCAATCAGCTGAAGACATAAAACATTAATTGAACTAATCTTTTAATCATATGGAATTAAACAAACATTTTTTGTCAAACATAGTGCTACACAGCAGAGCTTTACTGTTAGAATTAAAATATGGTAGAAAAAAGTGATTATAACTTAGAGAAAATAAAGGTTTTATAATAATAATAATAATTATTAATATTGTTATTATTACTACATTACTACACTGTTTGCAGGGCTCCAGACTGTGATCAATTTTTGCTTCACGGAGCGTTTATTAGTTCAGGCCAATAATAGACAGCGCTGCGCCCCGAACCGGCCAGTCGCGGGCCGATCTCCATTACTAGGAGATCCAGTAATGAAATCCATTGAATTCGCCTCCGAATTAATACCATCATCGCTGCAAGATCCAGTGGGAATCATCCCGATGCGGTGCAGAGTTCTCTGTTATAAACCATAATATCAGATCAGCGCTGACGTGGAAACACTTATACAAGGCTTTCCGTCCACAGATCACCAACATTCACCATGGGTTTATGCTAATGTAGAAACTCTAAACAGAACTATGCTATTGTGACAGAAATAGTCAAACGCGTACAAGTACTACACATCTTTTTCCAGCACTTCAACACTATAATATCTTATATAAATGTTATTTTTTATGTGATGACAACACATTTTTTGTTCATCCTTCAAAGATTGTCCTAAAACTAAAGAGGTTAAGATGTAGGAAAACTCTATAATTTAAAGACTAAATTTGTTTTTAATTAAATGACCATTGTAAACAGTAGGATGTTTATTGGCTATTTTCACTCCCTAATATACATTTTTTTCACTCGTTTTGATTTTTAATCAATATTAAGACATTATGTATGATAATTAAAGTTAATTTCATCTACACCCTAAATTAAGCTCAGTGCTTTATAGTCAGCGCCAATGCTGCCAGATATGTGTTGTAGAGCTCAGTGTCTCGGCGCGCCGGCCTCAGATGCTGGAGCCTGTGAACTTAAAATAAAACTGCACATTGTAATATCTGTACGTTAAGTCTATGTATTATTAAAGCATTTGTCAGTATTAGTTATTTTGGGGGAAATCTGAATAATTGCATTGCAAGCTGATTTAAGGTGTGCCCCTAAATGTTCTGCTTGCGCTCCTACAATGTCCCGTCAGGGGCTGCAGCGCTCCTGGGAACACAAGCTGGTTCGGTGAGCAGAACACCGTGTGTGTGATGGTCTTCATGGCCACAGTGTGGCAGTAATGCACTTCGAGACGCATCTCTTCTTTCTCTCACTGCGGTGGAGGAAATGCTTTTTACATTTTTTTTCTTCCGTGCATACGCAAGTGTGTGGCCGATCCCCTGACTCTGAAGATTAGCTGCATTAAAGTATTGAGTGGCCCAAATTCTATCCTCTGGTGAAAAATTAATGTGTGCTCGCAAAGGGCCGCTCTCCTCCCCTGAATAAACCTCCAGCACTCATGGATTTATACGAGACTCTGGGTTTTTGAGCGAGCTAGGCCTCAAGGCATGTTTATTGCAGAGTTTGTGATGGGACGGCTTTATAATGGCAGTCGGGTGACTCATCGAGACCTGCTCTCCTATCTTCATTTAAACCACTGTACGCCTGATTAGTATGTAAATACAGGTTTGTTATGCAGTGTTATTAGTGTCTTATGTAAGACTAGCTGAAGGCCGTCGAGGTTGGATGTGGGCAGTGTTATACGCACGGATGCAGGGATATTATTCTAGTGTTTTGATGAGTTTAATTCTGGTCTGATCCTCATGATAGAGCTTCCACAGCTGTTTTGGTGACGAGTGTCTAATTAACGGCATTGTCTGTCTGTCGTTGTTATTCAGATCTGTGTTCCTGATGGTGTGCTAAAAGAAAGATTGGATCCAGAAACGCTGGAGTCTCTGGGACTGATCAAACAGGCTCAACAGTTCAACCAGAAGATTGTCAAAATCAAGACCAAACTATTGTAAGTCACATGTTCTGCTGTTCTGACCGTGTTCAACGCGGTTGATCGCATCTTAACCTGTGAATGTAAAACCTACATATAGGGGTGTAACGAAGCCTCCATGTCACGATTCGATACGTATCACGATACTGAACTCACGATACGATATTATTGCGATGCTCCAAGACATATGGTAAAAGGTTAACAAAAATAAACTTGAATAAAATGCTAAATTTGATGCTACATTGTGTGTGTAAATGAATAGACTTGGTGCTGGAAACCCAAAGCACAGGACAATAGAGACACCAGAATAACAATATTCATGATTCTGAAGATGAAAATACACAATTATTTTAGACTAATATGCTTGCACTCTTTCACTGACTAGATATATTAAAAAAAAAATGTAGGCCACTTTTTACTGGTAACATCTTTAAATATTTGTGGGTCCTGATAATGCCAAATGTCTGTAGTACTGACACTAAAACTCTGAAAACTTGAATTTTTTCTCACACAGAAATTTTCATTTTGGGTGAACTATACATGATACATATTGATGTATTTTTGTATTGTGATATATTGTGACACCCCTACTACATATCTAATGTGTTAGCTTGCTAGATTAGCATTTAGTGTCTCAAAGTATACCATCAGCAAGGGCATTACTCTTCAATGTGCTGCCTATCGAGACAACGTTTGGCCCTTGCAGCCTCAATCCTCTCAAACTCAAATGAGCTGATGGCTTAGCATTTTTTTTAAACAAAAAGGCAAAAAAAAATCTTTCTAGATAGGAAGCCTGTAAGGTTTTAAGAGATATTTGGATTTGCAGGATATAGATATGAATTTGAGCCATATGTAGGGCCTATGATTTCCACAATGTGGAAAATGCAGAATCCAGTAATAAAAATAGCATTTTCAGTATTATGTGGAATGTCAGCATTTTGCAAGTTTGGGATGAATAAGTGAAAAGTTGGGCTGTACACCTAATCAAATCACATTATGAACTAGTGTCTGTGAATACTAAATCGCAAATAGTTTAAAAATAAAGCCTGCACGTATGAATGAATCTCTTCTGCAGCATTACATCATTTCCTTTGATAAAACTATCATCAGATACACTGAAACTCAAAAGTCTTCATGACAACACGTCAAAATAAATGTTCAGTAATGGCCAATAGTGATGTCCAGTGGGGGTTTGGGGATAATTGTTTTTAATAACTCTACAAGTTTGATTTAACCATCAAAATATGAGGGTAGAGCAAAACTCTAAACTTGGTTAATGTTTCAAGTTATTTATCTGACAAAATATTTAACAAAAAAAGGATCAACTACAGCTTTTATTTTACAGTGCAAAAAAAAAAAAGCTGATGGCAAAAACCGTACACTGACTACAACATAATCAGTTATTCATATTTTTTGGTTCTCTCTTGATTTGTTTGTATGACAGCCTGGCTAAAAAATATGTCGGCACAATTTGGCATGTTTCATTGCGTTATCATAAATAAAACGAGAATAACGACGCAATATCTTTACCAGATTTTTAAGAATATTTAAATAAAGGGTGAAGTAGTAATTTTCTTAGACACTTTTGACCAATGCTGTCTTACTGTTGTACTATAGAACGTACCTCTCAAAGTCAATTTATAGAAGTTAGGGGAAAATAAAATGGAGTTTTAGAGAGAAAAAAAGCTTTTTATAGAGCTTTTATAAAAAATTATTATTATTTTAACTTTTAACAAATTGTTGTTAAATTGAATGTTTCGTGATTTCAATTACTTAGACATGCTTTTTGATTACTAACATTACATTTAACCGTTTAATCAGAGTCCAGAAAAAATTAAATGAGAAAAAAAAAACAGGAAAACAAAACAGCATTTGGATTATTATAAAAATGGCTCTGATGATGTCCTACATATGCCTTACTATAGAGTGTAACAGTCTGGCTCTAGAAGTAAAAACCCCATTCATTTTCTCCATATGGGAATTGATTTTTAACAATAACTTTAAACATTTAAAGACTGACATACTGTGAGCTACAGAGTTGTTCATCGATGGTTTTGATTATGTCATCAGCCAGCATTTTCAACTTATTTTTGATATAATCATGTTTACAGCAGAATTCCTGGTGGAAAAACTGCATTACCCATGATTCCGAGAAATCTCTACCAATCAGAGAGTTGAAACATGTAAATCACACCAAACAGGCTCTTTAGAGCACGCCCATTCCCATTAGAGGATGGATACCCGACCCGAGCCCGACGGGACCCGGGTACCGGGTCGGGTTCGGTTACTGCTCTGTCGGACGCGGGCCGGGCTCGGACAAAAAAATTTGGCCCGATCCGCACGCCCATTCCCATGATGCACTGCGAATAGTACAAGAGTTATTCTCCCTGTGCTGTCAAGCTAAAATAATATTTATAAAGTTACTGCTTCCATGTACATAATCAACATTTTCATCAATATTTTCATAATATATATTCGCAGTGGTGGTGTTTTCCTAGAGATTGGACAGCCTCACATTAAAGCAGATTGAATCAGTTCTTTTGTACCTGATCATTTTCATCTGAAGCGCAGAGTTGGACCTCTGTTGAGTTCTGATGACAGTCACTGGGTATAAAACAGCTTGAGTTCATGTGCCGTATTGTTCTCTTTCAGACACAAGTCACTGCTTTCTGCACATTCAGCATGTTGTTGTGAATCTATAAAATGTCCCAGCCTCATTTTGCTGTAAATGAAAGGCATAGCGTGAACTCCCCTGATGATGATTAATTTCATGCCTTTGTGTAGGTCTTTCTTAATGAGTTTTATCAAGATTACAGTGCACTCTGCCCTGAAAGCCCTCGCTCTACCCACACCACAGCTCTTCACACGCCACATGCCAGTCGTTTCTTTGACACAAACATGTTGGAATGAAGTAATTGGTTTCATGTCGTCTTCTGAGACGTCTGAGGGCCCGTGACCAGCAGACCTCAGCTCTGATGTGCTTCATTATTTTGAGATGATGGCATGAAGTTATTGTTCGGTCACGGTGTAACCATCCATCTTTCTCTCTGTAGTTACAAACAGCAGAAGTTCAATTTGTTGCGTGAGGAGAATGAAGGTTACGCTAAGCTGATCACGGAGCTCGGCCAGGATCTGACCGGGAATCTCACCAGCCACGTCGTCCTGGAGAACATAAAGTCATTAATAGGTACGGTACACACCGCATCACTCGTGAGATAAACTTCATTATTACATATCGCTCTACACTGATGATGATGATGATGGCTAACAGTAGATTGTCTTGAAGTTCAGTGCTTCTCAACCAGAGGGCCTCAGCAAACCTTTGAGGTGGCTGCAGAATAACTGAGAATTTTAATAATAAAAAGCAATTAAAGACTACATGATTTCCTCATTAGCGTTATCACGGTAAAGCTAGGCAGCAACAGCAGTATCAATAAACAACAGTATTAGTCGACAACAATAGCAGTTTCCATCAAAGTGGGACTCCATCTGAAATGGGTAGATGGAAACATAGGTAATATCTTATTGCTGTTAATATGAGAGATACAAATAAATGTACATTTATAATAAAGTTTGTAAAATATGCTTTTTATGCATGTGTTCCCGATCTGCTCTTCAACTTAAAGCTTTAAACACATTTCTTACTTATGAAACATGTAAACTTAATATGAAATGCATGGTGAAAATGTGTGTGTATATATATATATAATATATAGTAGTTAGCAAGTTAATGAAGACGACGTGTTTTAAACTGATCGGCATGAGTATTGGCAGATGTTGCAGTATCTGTATCTGACAGAAGAAGTGTTATTGACCCATCACTAATACAAACACATGTAGTGTGAATCAGTAGGCTAAAACACAGATGAAACTGACTCTTGCCCCGGGTCATTGGGCCGCCTCTGTCGAGCCCTGATAGTGACTGGGACTGCAGCCCAGAACAAGTTTGTGATCAGTTGAGTGAGCTCAAACCAGCTGTCATAATTACAGCTGTTGTGTGTCATAACTGTCACTGAGATCATGAGGTGATGCAGTCAGTGTTGTGTCCTCAGGATGCTTCAATCTGGACCCGAACCGAGTGCTGGACATCATCTTAGAGGTGTACGAGTGTCGCTCGGACCACGACGAGTTCTTCATCCCTCTGATCAAGTCCTACATGTGCGAGCACCAGACCCTCTGCCACATGCTTGGCTTCAAGTTCAAGTTCCACCAGGTAATGTCCATCACACTGATCACATCTCTCTTTCATCACAGTTAATTACACGCTAGTGTTCATCTCGTTAACCTAAAGTAACACCACAAAACGTTCGTCAATGAGACGATGACAAGGCGACACAAGGTCATTAAACTATAACTGTGTCTATATTAACAAGCAATATTATGTTAATAATCTCTCGACTATATTTGGGATTGTTGAAGCGGAATAAATGCAACACACAATGAACAATGTGTGACAATACAGTCTTTAAAGCTGTTGTTTGTTGAAAAGGGGGCAAAAAAGGTCCCTGCAAAATAACTTTTATAACTAAATCTATTACAGCCGAATTAAACTAAATCACAGATAAATGAAAATGCTAAATGAATGTACAGCGTTGATTACAGCATTACGTTTACATTTAAATTTCTTTTTATACATTTTGCAGATAACCAATAAATAATCATAATGTCTTGTCAGATGCAGTTTCTCTTCCACCTCTGCAGTGTAAAGTTGGCTTTTCTTTTCTTTTTAAAGTTGATAATGTTATTTGTAGCAGTCTACAGTACGCAAACATACAACACAGACATATTTAAAAAAGTAATTATAAAAATTGCCTTTACAAGCTTTAAAAGCCCCTTAATGGAGAAGTTAATATCTGACCCTGGTTTAGCTCTCATATATGCATCTAAATGTTTAGTCAGAAAGTTGGACACATTACACATTACACTAGGACACATTACTAGGTTTTAACCAGAAACACTTTAGCCAGTGTTGGGCAAAATTTCAGAAATATTCCCGTCGTTGTGTCTGAGTGTTCATTGCAGTGCAGAATATGTCAGTTGGCATGGCAACTATTCTAAATAACCCTCTGTAGTTTTAGTTCATATTATTGTGCTGTAATGTTCACCGACTCGTACAAGATGACTGCTTCGTCAGGTTTCATTTTCTGACTTCACTTTTATTCAAATGCACAAAAGTAGATAAACGTGGAAATATAGTGAGCATTATTTTGCACACCCGGCTCCTGAAAGAGATCCCTGTCTGTAGTCATGTTGATCTGGTTTATGTGTGTGTCCACAGGAGCCGAATGGAGAAACGCCATCCTCTCTGTACCACATCGCTGCAGCTCTTCTCCAACACAACCTCATCGCTCTTGAAGACCTCTACGCTCATGTGAGTGGTACATCAGCACTCAGACTATAAAAATGTGACCACACTAGACTTTTGGTAAGGTTTGTAATTGTGCCGTCGAACCGATTTTTCATACTGCTAAGTGGACCAACGGCCACATACACCCTGCAATGTGTCTTCTAATTTAAATGCATTTCCGTGTGCAATGACTGACATGGTGGTAATCATAGCAACATTTCGGCATCTAGCAGGTGTGAACAAGAAACCGTTTAACCCAGGGCTGACCAATCCTTTACCTGGAGACTTCATTCCCAGCCCTGATCTCTCTCTCTCACACACACACACACACACACACACACACACACACACACACACACACACACACACACACACACACACACACACACACACACACACACCAATCGCTCCTGAAGATCTTAATTAGCAGGTTCAGTTGTGTTTGATCAGGGTTGCAGCTGAACTTTGCAGGAAGGAAGATCTCCAGAAACATTAGGCATCGCTGGTTTAGCCTGTTTGGTGTTTGCTATTTTTGAACAAAGTAGTATTTGTCACCAAAGACGCTTAATTTCCAAAAGCTTTCCTGCTTTAAATGGCGCCCCCACACCAGTTTGGATGTATGATCTGTCGGGGTGCACTGAAAATGTCTGTCTTGGGCCGAAAGAGAAAATTTGTTCGGAAACATGAGCTGAAAATGCACTGTCATGAAATTTCGATGTTTTAGTAGAGCGTGATTCTGGAAAAATCGTTTTTTTTTTGGTTTCAAACCGATATCACACTTCTGACCAGACAACTAAATTAAATATCATGTAATTTACTAGAGGTTCTGACAAATGTTAATTGCTGCAGTCTATTTAAAATGTTAAATGATTCTGAATGAATTATTACAAACAAATAAAGGAATTGAATGAATGATTCAATGACTCGCTCATAAAGAGTTCACTTGTTTCATTACTTGATGAATCAGCTTTTTTTAAACGAATCTCTTGAATAAATGATTCAATAAATACATTATTTAACAGTCACTTGTCGCCACCTACTGGTTTAACGATGTAATCGATACAATTGTTTGAAACGCCAAGTTACTTTCATAAGGTGATTTACTCTTGATCGCTATTGTAGACATTAGTGTTTATATCTGAACTATGAACTTTTATCTCGGTTCCCCTGTGATATGAATATTTGTAACCCAGAAATAGTGAAACTGTGTGGTTGAAAACACTGTTTGTGAAGCGGTTTCGCACCGAACGGCTCTCTCTGGACCAGCGGCAGCTCAAACATGTTTGCTGTGATTTTGTCCAAGGTTTAATAGTCACAGGCGAATCGTTGTCATTTAGTAAGGAGATCGCGTGGGTGTGCGAATCCCGATTGCGATCCTTTAGCGATTAATCGTTTAGCAGCTCTATGTAGTAGTTTACTTGTTTCTGTTTGCAATAGCCTTACTGTGCTGAAACATGATTGTTATAGTCATGTTATTCAATGCTGGTAAAATGATGCGACCCTCATTCACTGATCCACTCTGCTCACATGCTCTGGTAATAATAGCTTTGTGGGAGTGTACATTATCTTGATAATTGGTCAAAAAAATAAATCTGTTAAATCTAATACTGTTCCATAGAACTGAATAAAGAATAATATCGATATTTAATATCAATATATGTTCTGTCTGATTTTAGTGTTACTTTACATAAAAGTCTGGTTATTTAAAAAAAATTTTTTGGCTTGTATGTTTTTTTTCAGTATCATTAAAATTATTGAATTTAATTTTAAAAGTCTAATATTAATAATAAAAAAGCTAAATAATTATTAAAAGCATTTTTCAGTTTGCATCCAGAATTTGTATTTTGGTGCATCCCTAATAATCTAAAGAATATAACATGCAGTTGCTCCTCCTATAAAATAATGTTGATGTAATAGATTTTTAAATCAAAACACTAATATCAGCAATTACAATATTCAAGGAAATAATCGACACTTACGTTTTTGCCATGATCGTGCAGCCCTAGTTCACATTTAAAAAAGTTTTCAGTAAATGTCATTTTATTTATGCAGATTCAGTCCCCTACAAATAATTCTAGAATGATTGTTTCCAAAGAGATCGGGTGGGTCTTTCATACCGCAATATAAATAACGCAGCAAAAACAAAATATTGCAATATCAGTTTTTACCAATATCATGCATCCATAGAAATGCGTTATTCACTTCTGCAAAGCGATGTGACAGGCAAGTTTATTAATTTTCATTTTATCGATTTTATTTATTAGTTGTTACAGGCCTACTTAGGCTTGGGCGGTATCCAAATTTTGATAATGTCAAACCTCCTCCCTATTTTAACGGGGTATACGGTATTACCGTGACTAATTAAAAATTATGACATAAGGCTCAGACAGCGTCACCAAACTGTTGGCTTGTGTCTACACCGTTCAGAAACTGAATACCAGATCGGGCATAAAAAACACACAAAAAAAATCAAGGCCAACCCGTGCACGTTGTGTCTAATCCCGGCTGACGGCATTAAATGTAATATGAGCCGGAGCCCTATTTAGACTCGACTATTTTTAATAAGTGGGCCGTTATAATATGGTGGCGCCAAATAATTGTTTAACCCAGGTGCTGAGGGGGTGGTAGATATAAACACTATTTATAAATGAGCAAAAATGGGACAATTAATAATATTTAATTATTTTAATTGACAATTGTATTCATTTTATTAATTAATTTACATTAAATTAACAAGCAACAAGCAAGAAGTGCATTTTTAAATCTGGTGACACGCGTCCATTGATTTTTATTAATACAAATTTTCTGTCAGTGTCTGCTGCAAAGATTAAGTTGACGATCGCCATCTCCTAGTGGACGCGCATATATAGAGAGAAATGCAAATCATGGATTACATAATCAGAAGGTATAGGCTAGCCTTTTTCTTTTCGTTTTGAATTGTTTTGTTTAAAGAAATTGACGATTGATATCTCCGTAGTGAACGCGCCTATAGAGAGAAATGCACATCCTGGATTAATCAGAGAGTATGCTGCCTATATTTCTTTTCCTTTTGAATTGTTTCGTTTAAAGAAATTGTCGATTGATATCTCCGTGGTTAACGCGCCTATAGAGAGAAATGCACATCATGGATTAATCAGAGAGTATGCTGCCTATATTTCTTTTCCTTTTGAATTGTTTCGTTTAAAGAAATTGACGAATCGCCATCTCCATAGTGAACGATAGAGAGAAATGCACATCATGGATTACATAATCAGAGAGTAGGCTAGCCTATTTCTTTTCGTTTTGAATAGTTTCGTTTAATTTGATGATCGCCATTTCCGTATGAACGCGCATAGAGAGAAATGCACATCATGGAGTAAATAATCAGCGAGTGGCCTATTTCTTTTCGTTTTGAATTTTCATTTAATGAAATTTCAAGCTTTATTTAGATATCTGTCATGTCTGTGAGACATACACTGAGTTTCGGTTAATTTATGATGAGATTTCAATGCAAGTGACCGCGGCGCGCCAGCGCACGATCATGTCATGATTATGTTGTCTGATATATTTGATTCTTATTTATTATTGGTTGATAAAAAAAATATATTAAAATTAAGATACAATTTTTTACAAAACGAAATTCACTTTAAAGAAAGGCCTTTTACAAAATTAAACTTAATTAATTGGTCAATGACTGACTCTCGATGCATCCCATCTTACTCGTGCTGTTCAGTTTTCATTATCAACGTAAAAAAAAAATAACATTATAATATTTCAACAAATATAAACTAATGCGCTTATATAATGAACTCGGGGCAAAATGCGTCCTCGCAGCAGTGAGTGGGTGGTTGTTTCGGAGATGCGACATTAGGTTAGAGGTGTTTCCATCTCTCGCGGTCACCTTTTTTATTGCAACATTTACAAATTGCCTCGTCAGTATTTACCGCCTCTCCCTTCTGTCTCTCTCTCTCTCTCTCCTCCACACTGTCACTTGATGACAACTACATAAGCATTTTTAGGCATTGAATAAATTATATTTATTTATTATATATAAGTGCCGGTAATGACGGTATTGAAACTGATACCGTTGCTATTTTAAGACCCCGCGGTATACGATATTACCGAAATACCTCCCAACCCTTGGCCTACTACACTTTTGGGGGGGTCTTCACGTTTTCCCCTAATCTGTGTTCTTGGGAGAAAGGTGATGTCATGAACTTTTTATCATACTGTACGTTAGTACCTTTTCTGTCTTAATGGGATTCAAAATTGTCAGACAACTTCCTTTTGAACAGAACAGGCAGCAAATGCCATCCTTTTAGGAGTTTAAAAACATAATTCTGCTTATTAGAATTACAGATGCACTTTGACTCTATTTACACATGGTATTAAAATGTGTCCAGTGGACAAGATTGAATATTTGATGGTGGGACCTACGTGTATCTGGAGCATCACGCTCATAATAGAGCAGCTTATAATATAGTGCCAGCTTGATGTCATGCTTGGGTTAATGCCAATTAGGTATGCACATTTCATATTCAGAGAGAGAAATACAGTTGCAAAAACTGCAACAGAAATACACAATTTGGTGGCTCGTTTTAATACCACGGTTAAATCCTGGGAGAATATTCATTAAAGGAATAGTTTAGTTAAAAATGAAAATCCCGTCATCATTTACTCGCCCTCAAGTTGTTTCAAACCTGTATGAGTTTCTTTCTTCGGCTGAACACGAAGGAAGATATTTTGAAGAATGTTATGGTGCTTTTCCACTGCACAGTACCAGCTCGACTCGCCTTTGTTTGGTTTTCCACTGTGTAAAAGTTGTACCTGCACCTGCTTTCGGGTACTTTTTTTCCGTATCACCTCCGGCGAGGTTCTGAGCGAGCTGAGGCGATCCTAAAATGTGATGTGAAAACACTGCAGACTGCTGATTGGTCAGAGTATTGTCACTATTCATCGCGTCATCATTGCAGGCGCCAGACGGAGCTGTTTTTTTTTTCAGCAGTTTTTCGTTTTGCTGCCCTCAGCCTCTCCTGAAACAGCGTTTGTCTTCTTGCTGTGAGAAACAGCCACATCCCGAGGATCAAAAACAGCATACACTCGATTGTCCTGTGTGTGTGTGTGTGTGTGTGGGTAGCGGGTGTGTGTCGCCTAGAAGATTACGTCACGGCAGTTTCCTGTGGCGTCGCTATGACGACCAAGTACTGTTGTGGAGATACTATCTGTAATGGAAAATGGAGCGAAAAGCGAGTTGAGCTGGTAATGGAAAAGCACCATTAGTAACCAGACAGTTGTTGAACCAGGGAACTACACTGCGACCAAAATGGTCGCATATGCGACCTTTTGAAATGCCATTGCGACCCTAATTTTTAATGGGTCGCAAATGTATCACTGATTATTTTTGTACCTATGTTTTTAGGCAATATGCTATGCTTTACTATGAGCATTTATTAAAACAGAAATGTGTATTTTAAGAATACGTTTTATAACGTGCTCTGAGCATTCAACACATCAAGTTGGCTTCAGCCCCGCGACCGTTACTTAGATTAAAACGTACCATTGTATCAGTGCTGCGCGAGCTCTCTCTCTCAGAAACACGGACGCGCGCACACAGAGAGAGAGAGAAGATAATTGTAAAATGAAAATTGGCTATAGTTTAAATTTTGTTCTTGCTTGTTTTTTTTCTGTCAAAATGTCAGAAAGCATTTTGTATTATCCATCCGTGTTTTTAAAATTCGTTAAATGACGGCCGTTTTACTGCTAACACAGCCCTCATTATAGGCCTATGTCGGATTCATTTAACTTATACTTGATATTATTTTTATAATAAGTGATTTGTTATGCTATTATTGGACTTCTTTCTATTCATTGTCAACTGTTTTCTATAAATATGTTTGTATTGGCTAACATTTATTCAGCTAATGCGTGTCCTGTTTAAAATGTGCAATGTTCAAACGCAAAGACAGCACGTCACAAATAGAAGCCGTTTTCCCTGGATATTGGAATAATAAATACAACACTTTTTTTTTCAGCATTTTTTTTTTTACTCTTTTCTAGGGGTTTCTTAATTTTAGACAAGTTGACCAGCACACATTATATGCAATGCAATATAATGCATGCGTGTCCTATGTGTGACATATTTTGCACACAGGTAAAGGTGCCCAATATCAGTCATTTCTAAAGTAAAAAAAAGAAAAGAAAAGTGTTTTTAAAAATATCTCTTTATTTGATTATCAGTAAATTTGTTTTCTATACAGAGATATCGACCATAACAGCAATATTAATATCGGTTATCGGTATCGGCCACAATTTTCACATCGGTGCATCACTACTTACGAGTTCACGAGTCTGCCCATCTGTGCAAACCATAGCATGTTGAAATCCATTTTGCTCTTTATTGTGTACAGTATTTTCTATTGCAGTAAATCTATCCCAACCAATGTTAAAGAAAACAAAAACAAGGCGGCATGTGGTTTAAAACATGGCAAGTAAAATAAAAAGCACATCTGTATGCAATACAGTTTCATTATTGTTCATTATTATCCAGAGCGGCTTACTATAAATAATTTGTGCGACCAAATCATATTTTGCGCTAGTAACTGAAAAAGTTAGTAGTGCAAGTGCCACCAGTGGAAAAGTTTAGTGTAGTTCCCTGTGTTGAACCCCATTGACTTCCATAGTATTTTTTTTAAATATTATATTATGGAAGTCAATGGGGCCCAACAACTGTTTGGTTACTAACATTCTTCAAAATATCTTCCTTTGTGTTCAGCAGAAGAAAGAAACTCAATAACATGTGTCATCAGCCCTGGACAAACTGAGCTTGTGTTGTCGGAAACATGATGTTGCATTGCTCTGATTTGTGTTAAGTGACCCTATCTGAACAGAAGAGTTTTTGGTCATGATGTTAACACTGAGAAACAGTCGTTTGTCTTTACGCAGCTCCTCCCACTGGACTCCAACATTGTGGAAGAGCACAAGAGGGAGAACCTGGAGGCCAAGCAGATCGCCCGCAAACTCACCATGGTGGTCGTGCCCTCCGAAAAGACCGAGGACAAGGAGAAAGAGAAGGAGAAGGAAGAGGAGAAAAATGAGAAGGTAACTCATCTTTGCTGTAGTTTATTCTCTTAAACTGAAGCGTGTCCGTCCTGCACCACTAGTGGCCATTCAGAAATCATTGTTTAGTGTTGCTGTTAAAGAAATGGTAAACAACAAATAAAAATGGTCATTGTTCGCTCATGTCATTCCAAAGCCATACTGAAGATATCAAGTGCTTGAACATTATTATTATTATTATTTTTGTTTGCAGAGGTGTAAAGTCCAGGGCTCAGAAAGTAAAAGTCCTGCCATATGTTTATTCCAGCCATGAACTCAGTCGGCTGATGCCACTATATCATCTAATAAAAACTGAGATAATTAGCAAATCCAGCTGACTGGAACAAAATACTGAGGAGGACTTTTACTTTCTGAACCTGGACTTTACACCTCTGTTTGTTATAACTAACCGTGTAAACTGACAATACATCCAAAGAAACTGTTAGTAATATTAACTTATCACATTTATTCATGAAATAAGTAGTAAGCGCTGTCAGCACAGATCATAAAACAAAGTGCGTAGAACGGTTTTAAATTTAAAAATCTGTGAATTTGTGTCAAATCTGTGACTGATTTGAAAAGTAGCACGTTACGTATTACATAGAAACGTAGCAGGACTATTATTTTGCATTTACACTCCAACACTTCATGCACAGATCATCTGACATACAGCATTAGAATTTGTTTCTGTCTATTGCTAATGATTATCACTGTCAATAGATTCAATCGTAATGGATCTCTTATTGACATTGTATCTATAGTTTGTCGATCTCAACTGGCTCCCAGAAATGAACAAATTGGCTGTCCCAAATTGACAGAAGATTAGTTTGTTGACACTAGACCAAAGAAGAGTTTCTGGCATTTAATGTTATAAATCCATGTAAATGTCAGCGTTATGTAAATGTCTTTTGCTCTGCTGATCAGGTGCTTGATTACAGCAGTGCATGTTCAGATGCTCTCAGGGACTCGGATTCACAAACGCACTTCCAGACGCAGAGATAAGCTGCAATTTAGTCATGCCGTGTACTAAGTTAATGCTTTAAATCAAATCTTGACTGTGTAATGACAGATGATGCATACAGAATGTATGCAGAACTTTCAAATGCTGTGCAATAGACATTAAAAACATTCGGATCAATATTCAGAAGTACATAGGGCTGCTCGACTATGGGAACAATCATAATCATGATTATTTTGCTCAATACTGAAGTCACGATTATTAAACTCGATCATTGGTGGGTGATATAAACAGTCTTATTTCATGATGCGAATATTATCAAAACTTCAGCAAAAAACTAATGCTAGGTTAATTAATTAAAAATCCTCAGACAAGTTAACACCCAGCAATACAATAAAAACTATGAAACTAAATTACAAACAAACTGCCAAAAATACAACAGAACACAAACTCAAATTAGATGGTGTTTTAGGGAAGATGTGCTAACAGTGGTGTTCAGATAAGTAACTGCCTATAACAGAAATTGAATAATCACATCTTAAATACATTTAATATCGACTAATCCTTATTAAAACCACAGTTTATTCATTCAAGAGCAGCGAGTGAATTTATCTCTGTCTTTTGTTGTTTAATTAACGTGACAGACTGCAGCAGATTTATTAGGCGGTTGTCACTTTAAGAGCTTCACGGATCCAATATACTGATACACACACGCTCTTTCTTAGTGTTTACATTCACTTAAGACATAACCAACTGTGTTTACAAGGATACTTACCAAACCGGCATTTTACAACACACACTTATTTGGCGGATTTGGACGTCAAGTTCGGGCTTTTAGGGAGGAATGAAAGCGCAACGCTGTGAAGGAAAGGAAGGTGCGCTGGACGAGATGCGGCATAAGCACAATTATCATTTATATATATATATATTAGTTTGTCTATTACTTATGAAGATTGTAAACAAGGTCTGAATGATTAATAAAACTGGTTTAATGTGTTTTTTTTTAACAAATAGTATTAGAGCATCTCCTTTTCTCTCACACATGTAACATTGAATAAAACAGATTCAACTGTTTCCGATTTCAAGCATGTTAAAGTGAAATCAGAACAATTTGCATAGAAAACCTGTCAGTGACGTCACTTGCAGTACTTAAAAAGAGACTAGTGGATAACACAAGGCATTCAAAAGCACGTTTATATTAAAGGCAAAGAATGCACTGTGAATATAGTTTCATGTGGTCTTGGGCTTTGAATAAAATATGAACATAAAATATGCTATTGTTAGTGGCAGCCTAGTTTACAGATTGTCCCCTTCCACCTGAATATATGAAACTCCAGGTTTTGCAGTAGTAGTTGTGGATCATTAGACTGCATTTGTGTGACTTGTAAGATGTAAGGAACAACACAGATGGTGTGTGTGTCTCTGAAGATAAGAATCCCTCGCAGTACTGATGGCGTGTCCCGCGCTCCTCTAACGTGTTCCTCCTCTCGTGTCAGCCTCCTGATAACCAGAAGCTGGGTCTGCTGGAGGCTCTCCTGAGGATCGGGGACTGGCAGCACGCTCACAGCATCATGGATCAGATGCCGGCCTTCTACGCCACCTCCCACAGGGCCATCGCCATCGCACTGTGCCGACTGCTTCACCTGACCGTGGAGCCGCTCTACCGCAGGTACAGCGGGCACACACACACACACACACACACACACACACACACACATACACACACACACACACACACGCACGCCTACTGTCCCGGCCTGGAACAGCGCTCGTTTACAGTCATCTACTCAGTCACTCAATCATTCTGCCATCACAGATCCACATTTTTTTGGGTTCAATTCTAAACTAGCAGGGAACCGTTATTGTGATTAAGACTCTATGAAATTGATTTTATTTTTTTCCCCAAATTCTAGATTTTCCATTTTAATTTTGTGGTTTTGTTTTAATGGTTGAATTTAATTTTAATAGTCAAAACACGTTCTAATCAATTTAATTAGTAAATCACCTGACCTTTTTAGCCTCTCTAACGCAGGTACAGCTGTCACACACACACATGCACACACGCACACACACACACACACACACACACACACGCACACACACACGCACACACACACACACACACACACATGCACACACGCACACACACACACACACACACACACACGCACACACACACGCACACACACACACACACACACACACACACACACACACACACACACACACACACACACACACACAGCTTTGTTTTTGTGATTTTTGAGGACATTCCATAGGCGTAATGGTTTTTATACTGGACAAACTGTATATTCTATCCCATTACACTGCCCCATCCATAAACCTACACCTCACACACACACACACACACACACACACACACACACACACACACACACACACACACACACTGCTCCTATCCCTAAACCTACCCATCACACACACACACACACACTGCCCATATCCCTAAACACACACACACACACACACTGCCCCTATCCCTAAACCTACCCATCACAGGAGACATTCTGCATTTTTACATTTTTAATAAAACACTGCTTAGTATGTTTTTAAAGCCATTTGAAACATGAGGACTCATGAAATAACCCCATAAATCCCGTTCAAGTTGTAATACCAGTGTAATACCAATGTCATTATACACATTTGTGTTCTCACAAACACACACACACACACACACACGCATGCACGCACGCACACACACACACACACGTCTACTCTCACAGGCCTGGATCAGCGCTCGTTTACGGTCATCTACTCGTTCTGACTGCCTCACTGAATCTCAGATCCCATTTTTTTGGGTTACGTTCAATT